>NC_068923.1:45862032-46487032 GCF_023091745.1 Budorcas taxicolor | reverse complement strand
CTGTACACCTAGGGTAGATAGACCATAGTGCCTGGATATAGACTTGCTCAATAATCATTGGTTGACTGACAATTTAACTGACTACATTAATGAATATATTAATGCACAGTGTTCTAGTGGGATTTGCCCTGCCTACTTGTTAAGCAATTGCCATGTGACAGACTGCATCAGAGTTAGGGAGATGCCTTCATGTCTGTGACTCTCTCCCTTTAGTTGACTCCTCTTATTTTAGTAAAATTATTTTGCTTCCTTAACAATGATTGAATTACCAATCGTCCATATTTTCCTCTTGCCTTCTACATTGTCCCGTATTAAAGTGGAATCCTCTTATTCTGCTAATTCACTTTAACAACAGATACATTTTTATACATCTGTTCAAGTATCTTCAGTTGGTTCCTTAGTTCTATGGAATACTGTCCAAGTACTTTTCCTTGCACTGAACACAAGCACAGAAACAGGAGATCCTTCAATGAGCCAAAGAAAAATAACGATGCTTTGGATTAAGAAGGAAGAGAACTGGGACAAAGTGTTAATGTTATAGATGGAGGGCCAACAGGTCTTGCTGAATGGATTATAGATGGGAGGGGAGAGAAAGAGAATGATTATGGGGAATTTCTAGGTTTTGATCTGAGCAGTTGGGAAAAAGTTGAGACAGGCAAGATTGAGATAGAAATAGCTTTGTTTTTATTTATTTATTTATTTTTACTTTATTTTACTTCATTTGTGTGTGTGTGCACATGCATGTAGTGAAGTTGGAAGTTTAAAGTTCTGTTTTGGACAAGTTAACCTTGGGCTGCATGATAAATTAGACATTAGAGATGTCGGTTGGCAACTGAACTTGGAGCTCCTCGGGACTCAGAGGTAGGATATTAGGTTTGGAATTCACTTGCATATACGTGATCTTTGAGGACTGGGTGTGTTTGAGCTCACCTGGGGAAAGAGTGTAGACAGAAAGGAGAGAGTCCAGGACTTAGTCCTGGATAAGTTCCAATGCAGGCAGTATTTATTATCAGTTATTTCCAAGGTGTTTCTTTTCGTATTAGTAATCACTTCCCAAAACCCAAAGCTTCTGTCTTACAGGATTCCCATTCTCAGAGAGTTCAAAAGAATTATGTGTTCCATATAATTTAGCACTGCTTATTTTGCCAAAAAAAAATTCCGTTAAGATGTGCAGTTATTCCTTGCCATTGCTTTATGAGAAACCTTAACTTCTTAAGAGACCTGTAATTTTCCTTTTAATTTCTGATGTGAAGAGTCTGTTGATAGATCTTAATCTGTTAATTACTGAAGCTTTATACTGGTTTCAACTTGCTAAAAAACATTTCAATTGGATACCATTGGGGAAATGCTTTTATGTCTTTTTACACTTTCCTGTTCTCAAAGCATTTATAAACACAGCAACTGAAGTTTTTTACCCAGGGAATAGCGCAGATTTTACAAAACAATGTATAACTCAGATTTCCAAAGCATATCAGCATCTACCCAAGAACTGGCATGGCACAACTTAATAAACCCTAGCCATCTCAACCCTGCACTGATTTCTTGTTGAGACACGAAAATGCAGTTTGTAAAAAAACTGGCAGAATCCTACAATGCTTTTACACACATTCATTTGCCAGAGACCCTCGGGGGAAAACACACACATACACAAAACAAAAACAACACACGCACAAATGGTTAAGTGCTTTGTTTCCTATGCCGTTTTTTTTTTTTTTTCCTCCCCCACCATGTAATAAGTCTATTTACAGGACATCGCTAGGAAAGAACATACACTTAGTTTATATCCTTGACAGCTAAGCCTACATTGGAATTTCATCACACTCTCACCGACACCCACAATGTGTAGGAGCAAAAAAGAACTGGATCTGGCTGAAGTTCTACTCTCAGCTGCTAATACAGAAGACACGTCATGCTTAGTGGTGCTTTCTCCTTACCAGGAATGAAGGCCAGGCTGGGGTTGTGCCAATGCTATTCGCTCCCACTGTAAATCTTCTAATGCCACGATAATGCTTTATTTTTCAGGGTTCCTCCTGATCTTCTTCCCACTGTGATTTAGCAGAAAAATCCACACACTGCCAAATGATCCTATACAATTATAGGATTTATGGGGTGCTAAAACAGCCCTTGGGCAAGGCTAGCAAAGGAAAGGAGCTATTCATTTATTCTATAGTTTGTGGGTCTACACAAAAGGAAGTGGTCAAAATGGCAACTGTTTATTACCAAATCCGAGGAATTTAAGCCATGCCCTGGGACAATCTGCTGAGCAGGAGGAAATACAGGACTACACACAAATGAGAGGTGTGGTGTACAGTTTTTCTCTCAGCGGATGGACTCTTTCTAAGACATTTGGTCCATTGGAGCCAGAGTACCCTTGTTCTGTAGATGAAGAGCTATTCCTTTATCCTGTCTCAAACTCTCTACTTGGGAGAAGATGTGAATGAAATGCAGATGTTTAAAAATATAAAAATCTCATTTGCTGTGAGTACTTAGCCTGGGAAGAAAGTCAGTGAAATCACTAATTCTGTTTTCTATTTGTCTTGTTTACTGAGAGGTTTTAGAGGTAAGAATATAAAACCTTATTTAAGAAGACTTGATAATTTTTTTTTTTTTTGAGTAGAATTGCTTTTTGTTTCATAGCAGAATAGTAGAATGGAAAACCACCGTCCTTAACCAAATCAAGGGCTGCCAAACTATATAAGTCAGAATCCATCTTAATTAAGAACTGTCCTACTTTAAAATATTTTTGTATCGAAATATAAGTACTTGGAATCACTTGGTCTAACTTTCATAGTCGGGGGAAGCTAGGATTTTCATTTTCAAATTCCCCCCCTCCATCACAATGATGCATGAAGAACTGCATCAGTAAAGCTAAGCCTTGTACCCATAACATCCAAGAACATGCTCTAGTCTAGTGGAGCTAGGCATGGCTCATTGCTCTTTCAGTGCATGACCTGCATCTGCTGGTCAATATTTTGCCCACTCTTCTAACCCTACAACTTATTGTAATGCCTTGGTTATGTGGAAATTTAAAGGCAACTGATACCTTCTGCAAGATTAATAAGAAAATGTCAGAAGTCAATATTTACAATGATCTCCAAGGTAGGTGGCGTTACGCTAGCCCCCTCTATTGGTCTCTATCCCACTGTTCTTTTAAGTCTAAAAACACTAAGGAAGAGTGGACAGTTATGTACATCCTAGCTTTTCCCAGTAAGCGTTAGTCACTCAGTCGTGTCTGGCTCTTTGCAACCCCATAGACTGTATGTAGCCCACCAGGCTTCTCTGTCCATGGAATTCTCCAGGCAAGAATAGTGGAGTGGGCTGCCATTTCCTTCTCCAGGGGATCTTCCTGACCCAGGGATTAAACCCATGTCTTCTGTATTGCAAGCAGATTCTTCACCATCTGAACCACCAGAGAAGCCCAGTAAAGGCCTGGGAAAAGGACATTCCCATCTAAGATTCCCAATCCCTAAGGCAACATTATCAGGCCAAGGGAGATGTCATGGATAACATTTATGGGGTGATGTGTTGGAAGGGACACCAAGGAGTTACCCAGTCCTTACTGAATCTTATTTTTAAATTAAAAAAAAAAGTTTTCAAAAATTATTTTGGCTGCTCTGGGTCTCACTGTGTCATGTGAACTTCTCTAGTTACAGTGATCCGGCTTAGTTGCCCCTTGGCATGTGGGATCTTAGTTCCCTGACCAGCAGTGGAATCTATGTCCCCTGCATTGGAAGGCAGATTCTTAATCACTGGACCACCAGGGAAGTCCCGTTACTGGATCTTTTCAGGGAACTTTATTCAAACTGGTGCAGAAAGATCTATGTCTAGCTTTCTTGTCAAAAATCTGTATAGAAGGTTATTTAAAACCTTCACCTGTGGAAGCATTCCAATCTCTCCAATGAAAATGCTGAACTCCAATTTTTAATGTACCATCCAAAGGAAATACCGTGTCTGAAAGGCACTCATGTATATCTTACCATGATCTTGAGTATTTCTTCCCAGTCTTTGTGGCTATTGATGGAGAGTGGCTGGATCTAAAGGCACAAAGTCCAGGTGTCAGCTTATGTTCATTCCAGGATCATTGATGTCTGCAAAAGCCTGTGAGACTGGGAGAAGGGGATAGCCTTTCAAGCAATTTCTATGATTTACATAAACGTCCTTCTTCAACCTAAAATTGAGAGACTTTTCCAAGGGTCTTTAAGTGGTCATTAGACAAGTAGCTGAAACACATTCTTTTGTTTCCCATTTAAGTCAGTTCAGACACAAGAAAATGACATTAATTTCAACCCCAATTGAGCGGTACTTAAATCAAGAAGTTGAAGATGTATAGAACAGTCTTTTGGACTCTGTGGGAGAGGGCGAGGGTGGGATGATTTGGGAGAATGGCATTGAAACATGTATAATATCATATATGAAACAAATTGCCAGTCCAGGTTCAATGCATGATACTGGATGCTTGGGGCTGGTGCACTGAGATGACCCAGAGGGACGGTACAGGGAGGGAGGAGAGAGGGGGTTCAGGATGGGGAACACGTGTATACTTGTGGAGGATTCATGTTGATGTATGGCAAAACCAATACAATATTGTAAAGTAATTAACCTCCAATTAAAATAAATAAATTTATATTAAAAAAAAAGAAGTTTGAAAAACTTCTAAAACCTGCAGTGATTATCAAGGCTCTCACTATTAAGTCCAGCAGTCTATTTTTCCTTCACCAGCACTTTAAGAATTAGGTGTTGCTTACTCCACTTTATGGCCTTCCCAGGTGGTGCTAGTGGTAAAGAATCTGCCTGCCAATGCAGGAGACATAAGTGGGTTCCATCCCTGGGTCTGGAAGATCCCCTGGAGGAGGAAATGGCAACCCACTCCTGTGTTCTTGCCTGGAGAATCCAAGAGGATCCTCTGTCCAAGAGGTTGCACAGAGATGGACACGACTGAACCTGGAGGTCAAGGCAACCCTCTCCAGTATTCTTGCCTGGAGAATCCTACAGACAGAGGAACCTGGCCAGCTACAGTCCAAATGGTCGCAAAGAGTCGGCCATGATGGAAGCAACATAACACATCCACACATGCTCCATTTGATAGATAAGAAAATTGAGGCTCAGAGACCCACAGCTGGGGTTCCACAGTCTTTAAGTAATGGAGCCTGTATTCTTCTAGGACCTTGTTTCTCTAAGGCTTCCTATCTGACCCAAACTCCAAATGAGACAAAATCAAACAAAGAAATCAATATCTAGATAAAAATAGGTAGACAAGATGGGATTTTCAGATTGCAAGACTCTCTGGCTAGGCTTCTGTTGGTTTAATTATCTATATGATCATCTTAATTCATTGCTCATTTCTGCCTGTGTAAAATTTAGTTTCTGTGAAAGCGGCCTCTGCTGCCTTTGAGGGTATTGTGGTTAGCTGTGAGCTCACAATTGAAGCTTCTTGTTGGAATTGGTTAGCGGCTCTCCCTGGTGCCGTTTATACTCTAGAGTGGGTATTTTTAGATAACTGATGTTGCAAACTAAGAAGGCCTTTTATCAATACACTAATACATCTGAATCTGTATTTTTGTATACTTTTTCCTTTCTCTCTCTTTTGGTAATGGCTCTTGGAGTTTCCTGCTGAACATCAATGTTTTCAGGGATGGTTCCAGCTTCCTTTTTGGTCCCTTGGAGAATGCACAAGTGGGCCATGATCTCAGCTGCTCTCCCTCCAAAGATGGTAATGAGTTTCAGTTGAAAGAAGTGTAGAGCGTGTCTCTCTGCCAAAGCAAACAAACCCAATATCTCTCTTATGGGTTTGTTTTGCCAAACTCCAAAAGGAAGACTGTATTAAAATGGTGTCTGTCACCTCAAGGTTTCAAACACTGCTAGAATTACAGGAATGATAAACTTTCCTATTTCTTTGGATCTTGTAACTCATTTGGGTGATGTGTGAAGACATGTCAGAAGACTCTTCTGTAGCCACCTCAGTGTCACAGGCACGGGCAAGCATGTTTCCCCCCGCCCCCCACATCTTTTATTCTCAAGAACTTGGTCTTTTAAGGAATAGGTTTTTGCTTTTGTGCTCTGAAGTCAAATGTTCTCCATAGGATTCTAACAAATGTTTTAGATTTACCATGGGCAAATTTTCATCTATTTTAGATTATCAATGTTTTTACTTTTCATTGTAGTTCTAGAAGCCAGTGAAATTATGATGAAAACTGGAAAGTTAAAAGAGAAGTTTAGGTTTTATTTATTTATTTATTTTTTAATTTTAAAATCTTTAATTCTTACATAGGTTTTAAAATCCATATCCTTCAAGAGTTCCATCTACAGTAAGGCCTTCACTGAGCATCCCAAGAGGAATTGATGGCTCATATATTTGCTCCTTTTACACTTTTTATTCTTCCTTGTATCATGTATTAATTTCTTACATTTCTCTGTTTCCTTTTTCCTCTACAGTGATCTGTATAAAATAATTCAATAGATGCTTTCTGGATGAATGCACAATGAATGAATTTTAGGGGCATGAAATAGTGCATATAAACAAAATTGATGTACTAATAGTTGATATTATGTGGAACATGGAATTACTTTCTGAAATTTATCAAAAGGTACTTAATTTCTATAGAAATCATGGAGCTCTTCATATGTGGTCACACATATTAAGTCAGCATTCATTCAAGTTAATTACTCTACAACTTTCAGATGTCTACACTGAAGGATCAGGAGCTCAAAATTCAAAACACAAATGTCCAGGCTTCTAGGGATTTCAGTTATTAAATGAATAATATTTGGAGGTGGTCATGGGACTGAAAAGTAATCCAGTAATTAAAGCTTTCTTTGTCCAGTAGCTAAATTTAAATTCCCTGTACTGAACAACTGAGATGTAAAGACTGGGCCTGAAGGCAGTTCAGCATTCAAAATACGCAAAAAAATGTATTTGCAAAAGACTTCTCTGAGATAAAAAATTTTAATCTTTTATCAGATTTATCTGATATAATGAAAACCTACTTATTATTTATCACCAACTAACTGGACATGAGTTTGGGCAAACTCCAGGAGATAGTGAAGGACAGGGAAGCCTGGTGTGCTGCAGTCCATGGGGTTGCAAAGAGTGGACATGACCGAGCGACTGAACAACAAGTCTTAATGTTAGTAATAGTTGGTAAGTTACAACAGGAGAAAAGAAACAACTGCGTATTGAATGCCATCCGTGGGTCAGGTACTATGGTAGGTCTTTTATGTGTTCATGCATATAATAAAAGTTTATGTAAACTTTCAGTTCAGTGCAGCCACTCAGTTGTGTCCGACTCTTTGCGACCCCATGGACTGCAGCGCGGTGAAGCACCTAACATTTTTCCAACTGCTTCACATATATTCACTCTTTAATCTTGACTACTATCCTATTAGGGCTTCCCTGGTAGCTCAGCTGGTAAAGAATCCACCTGCAATGCAGGAGACCCCAGTTCAATTTCCGGGTTGGGAAGACCCCCAGGAGAAGGGATAGGCTATCCACTCCAGTATTCTTGGGCTTCCCTGTTGGCTCAGACGGTGAAGAATCTGCCTGCAATGCAGGAGATTTTGGTTGGGAAGATCCACTGGAGGAGGGCATGGCAACTCACTCCAGTATTCTTGTCTGGAGAATCCTCATGGACAGAAGATCCTGACGGGCTACAGTCCATGGGGTTGCAAAGAGTTGGATATGATTGAGTGACTAAGCATGCACAATCCAATTAAATATCA
This sequence comes from Budorcas taxicolor, assembly GCF_023091745.1. Classification (NCBI taxonomy): domain Eukaryota; kingdom Metazoa; phylum Chordata; class Mammalia; order Artiodactyla; family Bovidae; genus Budorcas; species Budorcas taxicolor. Next base: position 46,479,316 of record NC_068923.1, on the reverse strand, counting down.
TTTCTATCATCCCTATTTCACTTCACAAGAGACTGAGGTATAGAGAAGTAAAGAGACTTCCCAGGGTCACAGTGTAGTCAGTGCTAGAGCCGTGGTTGTGTTAGTCACCCAGGGCTGCTGTAACCAAGTAACACAAACTGCGTGGCTTAAAACAGGATGAATTTATTGCTCACAGCTCTGAGGGACGCAAGTTCAAAACCAAGGTGTCTATAGGGCTTGCTCTCTGTGAAACCAGCAGGGAAAATCCTTCCTCATCTCATCTGGCCTCTGGTTTGCCTCCAGTCCTTGTTTCTTGGCTCTTGAAGGATGCAACACTTCAAGCCCTGCCTCCATTGTCATGTGTCTGTCTTTTCCCGTTGTCTCCCTCCTTTCTTGATAAGGATGTTAGTCACATTGGTTTAAAGTCTCACCCAGCTCTGGTATGACCTCATCTTAGCTAATTCCATCTGCAATGACCCTATTACCAAATCAGGTCTCCTTATGAGGTGGTGGGAGTTCAGACTTCAACACATCTTTTGGGGGACACCCTTCAACCCATAACATTCCCCACATCCACATTTGTTTGTTTATTTTAAACACTACACTCTGCTCTATCTTTTTCCATGAGATAAACTTTTCCATTTCAATGATTCTTTATTAAATTTTGTTGTGTATTGTGTACCATGAAAACAGAGTAGATGGGTAAGAGTTTTCAAAATACATTCTATCCTGAAATGAAATACAAAGTAAGAACATAGTGACTGTATTATAACTTTGTTATTCTTATAAAACATTTAAATCCATTTCCCCTAGAGCATCTCTGTACATCTAAAAATAGGTACCAAAGGAGGCTTCATTGTTTTTTAATGCCTAAAGGTAGTGGTTATCAACTGTTTTCCACCTTAACCCACTTGATGGGTGTGGCATGCTCCAACGAATAATAGCAACTTCAGCGATTCACAGGCAGAGGGGCGAGATATGAAGTGTCTGAGTCTTTAATAGGAGAAGCATATGGAAGAGAAATCTACTCCCTGTGTGATCTGGAGATGCTTCCAGAGGAAAAATTCTGCATACTTCACTCATCCGCTGACTCAGGAGACAACGACTGCTTTAAGCTTGGTGCAGTAGGACACGATTCAATTCTCATTTCATGTGAAAAAAAAAAGAGGAAACCATCCACTCTTCTTCTTAGAACTGCATCCTCTTTTCTGAGGTTTAACTATATGAATTGCTTTTAAATGTATACAATTTTTGGAGAATATGTTTCAAAAGGAATCTTTCATAAAATTTAAAGTATCAACTACATTTAAATGAAAAGGCACCTTGAATAAAAGATGAAATAGCAAGATGTGATGAACACAAAAGGAACACTTTTAATTTAGCAAAATGCTCCAAGTTGTTTAGTATTCTGTATCCCTTCCCCAGTATTTAGCTAATTTTTGCTTATACTGAAACCCCTGCTCCTGGCTATTGTTCACCCGTTCATGTCTTTCCCGTTTCTGCCCAACATATATTCATAGCAGAATCACACTAGGATCTCTTTTCCTCTTGATCTGTATAGTTTCTCTACGCACTGTCATCCAGTCCCATGCCATAAATTACCTGTGTGCTTAGTCACTTCAGTTGTGTCTGAGTCATGCGACCCCCTGGACTGTAGCCCACCAGGCTCCTTTGTCCATGGGATAGCCCAGGCAAGAATACTGGAGTGGGTTGCCATTCCCTTCTCCAGGGGATCTTCCCTACCCAGGGGTCTTCTGCCTCTCCTGCTTGGCAGGTGGATTCTTTACCACTGCACCACCTGGAAAGCCCATAAAATACTTATATATGCCAATTTCTCTCCAACACTGTTCTTTAGCCTTGAGCTGTCTCCTGGTCACCAGACTGGTATATGACACTTCCTTCTTGGTATTTCTGCTTATTGAACAGACTTTTCAGATTTAAAGCAGGATTCTTGTTTTTCACCTTCTCTCACATGGTTTATTCTTCCAATTTGCCCATCTCAGAAAATGGCACAGCGCTTCTCATCTGGACAGCAGCCATAGTCTCCTAAACCCTCTCTTGCTTCCAATATGGATTCTTCTTCAATTCATTTCTCCCTCAACAGCTAATGGGACCTCTCAATAAATCAGTGGTGTTCTTCTCTGGAGTAAAACCTTGCAATGAATGGTTCTCTATTGCATTTACAATAAAAACCATCTAAAACCCTACAGGATTGGGTCTTTCTCTACCTGCATCCTTGATCTCATTTTCTACTCTCTTTCTCTTGTCATTACTCTCTAGGTCACTGACTTTTATTCAGTAAACACTAAGCTACTTCCTGTCTATGAGCATTTATACTAAATCTTCTAGATCTTCCTATGGGGGGGTTTTTCTTGTCATTTGGTTCTCTGTTTGAATATGATCTCAGTCAACTCAAAGTATCCACACAATTACTTTCTATTTCATCACCAGATTTGGATTCTCTGCTTAGCACTTTTTCAATGCCTGGTAACTTCTTGCTTATTAACTTAGTGGTGTGTTGCTTCTTTCTTCCTTATGCCCCCAGAACAGAATCCTGTCTGATTTCTTACTATAGTAAGAATACTTCAATGTGTCTACCCTGTCCTAGGCACTCTATTGAGAACTAGGATTCACTGGTCAACAAGATCCAGTTCCTGCCTTCTCAAAGGGCTAGAACTTAGTGAGAGAGACAAACGAACATGTAATTAGCACACAGTGTGAGTGCTGTGGTAGCACAACCATAGGTTGCAGATGTCCTTTTTGTAAGTCAAAATTGATAGTCTAGGTTCGGTCGTCTTGTCAGTGTGATTGGGAACATACTTCCCTAAGCGCATTGCTGCACTTAGTTGCTCAGTTGGGTCCCACTCTTTGCAGCTCTATAGACTGTAGTCCACCAGTCTCCTCTGTACATGGGAATTTTCAGGCAAGCATATTAGAGTGGGTTGCCATTTCTACCTCTAAGAGATCTTCTGACCCAGGGATGGAACCCATGTCTCTGGCACTGTAAGTGGATTCTTTATCACTTAGCCACCTGGGAAGCCTCTCTTCATTGTATAGTCTGGGGATAATCAGTCTCTGCATCAACTGGTTAGAAATGTACAATCTGAGACCCCACCCCACACCCACTACACCCAACCTTCAGGTTAACAAGGTAACTTTCTTTGGTCTAGAAGACCTCAGTCTTCTAAAATTGTAGATCTCACTATATACTCATTTATAAACATGATAACTGAGAAGTCTCCAAATCTGTTTTTAGATCTGGTTGTTAACACTTTCACCCAGAGAACTGCTCTTTTTCTACCATCTATCACTTATTGTCTTTAAACCAGATTGCTGTACATGGCCAATATTTTTTTCACAGTTTCAAAGAGTATTTTAAAACAAGCTTTCCTGTGGAAACATGTAGGTAGCTTTATGAAATTTTAAATAAAATATTCCTAGCATCTTCTTTTCATGCATAAACATCCTCACATTTATACACATACCATCGAAGATGCAGAGAAATAATTAAATCCATATATTAGGAAATAGTGAATAAAGTAAAGGAATATTATACCCATGTTACGATATAAAGTTTCAGGTTTAAAACACACTTCACGCTCAGACAGTAAAGAATCTTCCTGCATCTCCTGCAAGAGACCCAGGTTCGATCCCTGGGTCAAGAAGATCCCCTGGAGAGGGGAATGACTACCAACTCTTGCATTCTTGCCTGGAGACACCCATGGACAGAGGAGCCTGGCGGACTACAAACCATGGGGTCACAAAGAGTCAGACAAGACTGAGTGACTCACACTTCCACTTTTTCAGAAAGGAATAAGGTAAAGGAATATTATACACATTCTAAGATATAAAGTTTTAAGTTTAAAATACGCTTTAAAAAAATTCCAGAGAGCTCTTTGGTAATGTAAAGCAAACTATAATGTTACAAGTTTTTGTCTTACATTTTCTATTTCTCATAAAGTTGTATAACACATTTTATTTCTATAGGTCTAAATTAAAAAAAAAAATTCACTTTGTGTTTTAGTTTGAGCAGCTACTCTGTCTCTGTTCCTACTACTGCATGTTGAAAGCATCAATGAATTCTCAATTCTGAAATCCCCAGAAACATTATCTTATCCTTTGTGTTTATTTAGCTAATTTTATTACAAAAAGTTTGCATATTTTATGCACATATGCATTGGAAATGATTTCTATAATCAAGCTCATTAACATAGCTTCTTACACAGTTGTCATTTTTTTGTGAGTGATTAGAGCACATGAAACCTACTTTTGGCAAATTTCCAGTATTAAGCAGTTTCTGTCCTTAATGGTCCTGCAAGGGAGATTTAAAAAATGGTTGGCTCAAAAGAGATTAAGGTGTTCTTTAATATTTCATCCTCAATAAGAGTCATGATTCAAGCAAAACCTCTTTTCTTTTTTTCAAGTCACATCCATATGGAAGGCCTATATACTTATATACACCAATTATAAAAAAAATTTAACCACTAAGGTGCAATAAAAAGACATGTCCTGTTTTATCCAAATCTCCTTAGATTGGCTTCTCCAATTACAGATGAGAGTCAGGAAGGAACATCTGGGAGTAGACGGCTGTCATTCCTGAGATATGCAGAGTGTTAGACCCTATAAATTTTAATTCTGTGTCTGAAGGGAAAGGAATATTTATATTTAAAAAAGAAAACACCTGAACAAATGGTTCAAGCCTATTGACATTAAAAAAGGATGTTAAATATTCCAGGGAAAATGATCAATAATGAGGTAGTTAAGCATACTGAAAGAAACTGTGTCTCTGAAGCCTTAGGGAAGAAATTGAAACCACATCTAAAATCCACAGCAAAAAAAAAAAAAAAAAAAAAAAGAAAAGTTAGCTGGGAAAAGCACCTGGCCCCAACAATGCTATGACTGAGCTCATAAAAGCAGAGGGCAATTATGTAGCTAGTACCCTGTAAAATGTGTCAGAGCACATGGAAAAACAGAGGGATAGCCAGCAGCCTGGTACAAATCAAATGGTAAAGACTGCTAAATAAGGGAGAACTGAGAGCAAGAAAGGTGCACAGATCAGGCCCGGGAAAGTTCCCTGATTTCCCATCAATCCAGCCACATGCCTCAAATGCTTCAGTAAACTATTTTAAGCACAAGATGTACGAGATACTCCCAGGAGGAGAGAGGAGAAGTAGGGAACTTTCAGAAAGAAAGCCCTAATTAACCGCAGCAATGGAAGCGGAGTCATTTTAACGTCTTGATTATCTTTATATGGTTGAGTTTCAAGGTCTCCATCAAGAGGACAGTTTTATAATGAAGAAATAGTTCTGAAACTACACCGTTTATTTAGCCCACTCCTCCTCTCATAATGGAGTCAGCATAGAAGCTGTGGGTCATAAGCTGTACATTGGGAATTGAAATTGACTTCAGGCAGGTTATACCAATCATCACTCTCGTATGGGAATCCAAAACTGTTTCATGAGAAACAACACAGGAGGGGTGGCTGAGAAAGTGACCAAAAAACAGCAACTGGCACAATTTATTGATTAAATGGATGAAATGAATAAATTTCCTTTGCTTGTGTGCTTAACTCACTTTCAAGTTGACATTATTATAATTAATGCTACCATAAATTTGCCCTAAAATCTGCTTCCCCACACTTAAGATCCTATTTTAAGGCATAAATTTCAAGGAGTGGGATTTATAGACTAAAAGACATTAAACTTTTGAAATCTTTTACTAAATTCTCCTTAGTAGGTCTGTGTCTATTGATAACTTTCCGATGTCAAAGATTTCCCTTTCCCTCGCATCCTTGTAAACACTGCATGTATAACCATTTGGAAAAAGTGCATTTTTCAGATGCAAAACATATACAGTATTGCATTTTAAATTTAGTTTGCCTCCCTTTCATTACTTGTGAAGTTGGACATTTATTTTCTACGTGAGTTGGCCCATTTTTTAAAATATAAGGGATATTCTTCTTTTCCTTATTCATTTGTAAGTTCTGTTTATATGAACAGTAAGTCTCCTACATACGAAAACTGCCAGCTTTCAAAGATGTGAATGTGCATTCCATCAGCATCAAGATGTCACCAGGAGTGAAACTGCAGCTTGTCTGCTGTCTCCTGTCACTGACGACCCTTCAGCTCTACCATTTCCCACCCTCTCTCCATCCTCCAGTAACTTTTCTTGCCCGTTCACTGGATGCCAGCCCCTGTATGCCAGCTGCTGTTCTGAACTACTGTACTTCTCAAGGTACTGTGTTTGTTTGTTTAGCTGCTAAGTTGTATCTGACTAGTCGCTCCATTATCTGACTAATATTGGAGTCAGTTGGCATTTCCTTCTCCATCAAGTTATTGTACTATAAAATTAAAGATGTTTTCTTTATTTTTATATTTGGTTTTTATGTAGTACTTGCATGAAATGTATTATAAACCTATTATAGTACAATATGCCAACAAAGGTCCGTCTAGTCAAGGCTATGGTTTTTCCAGTGGTCATGTATGGATGTGAGAGTTGGACTGTGAAGAAAGCTGAGTGCTGAAGAATTGATGCTTTTGAACTGTGGTGTTGGAGAAGACTCTTGAGAGTCCCTTGGACTGCAAGGAGATCCAACCAGTCCATTCTGAAGGAGATCAGCCCTGGGATTTCTTTGGAGGGAATGATGCTGAAGCTGAAACTCCAGTACTTTGGGCACCTCATGCGAAGAGTTGACTCACTGGAAAAGACTCTGATGCTGGGATGGATTAGGGGCAGGAGGAGAAGGGGACGACCGAGGATGAGATGGCTGGATGGCATCACGGACTGGATGGACGTGAGTCTGAGTGAACTCTGGGAGTTGGTGATGGACAGGGAGGCCTGGCGTGCTGCAATTCATGGGGTTGCAGAGTCGGATGCGACTGAGCGACTGAACTGAACTGAACTGAACTATATAGTTGATGGTGTTAGTTGGGTACTTAGGCTAACTTTGTTGGACTTAGGAACAAATTGGACTCAGTGAACGTGCTCTTAGAACAGAATTTCTTTGTATGTAGGGGACTTATTATACTTGAAGTGCCTGAAATTTGTGAGGCCTTTGGTGGGTCTACTGAAACCACAAAAATCTAACATTTGTGATATGAGTGCCCTTCACATGGAGTCCTTTATGGTGTTAATTGGGTACCTGTCATTGCACCAAGGGACAATCATGATGGTGTCTGTTACAATAATACCCATTGTTTCAAACACAGTAGTTGAAAATGATTGAAATGCTTGATTATAGCATTAATCCATTAGGTGAATGAATATTGCTATTTTTTAACTTCTTCTGAGAAAATATAGTTGTGAGAATTGCAAAGAATTAGGATTATCAAAGAATTAACAAGGAAAGGCTACAATCTTTCAGAAATCATTTTCATGGGTAAACAAAAATGAATTGTGGTATTGGAAAAGACTTTTGAGAGTCCCTTGGGCAACAAGGAGATCAAACCAGTCAATCCTAAAGGAAATCAACTCTGAATATTCATTGGAAGGATTGATGCTGAAACTGAAGCTCCAGTACTTTGGTCACCTAATGGGGAGAGCTGACTCAATGGAAAAGACTCTGATTCTGGGAAAGATTGAGGTCAGGGGGAGAAGGGAGTGACAGAGGATGAGATGGTTGGATAGCAACACCAACTCAAAGGACATGAGTCTGAGCCTATGTTAGGAGATAGTGAAAGACAGGGAAGCCTGGCATGCTGCAAAGAGTTGGACACAACTTAGAGAAAGAACAACAATCAAGTCTTAAGTAGGGTAAGCTCCATGTTTTATTCTTCTGTTAATTTCCCTAGTAAATTTTTTTCATAGGTCCCTCAAAGACAAAATTCAACATTCAGACAGAATCCCAGATTAGGATGCGAGGAAGATTGACAGAAATTATTTATGTTTTATTGTCCTGATGGAGTGATAATTTGAAACTTAAATTATTGCAGAGAAAAAAGCAGTTATTTAAAAAAATAATTACAAGATTAATTGTAGTTTCATGAGAACCAAAGATGTGAGGCTTTCATTTGAATCTTATTACTGTAGCAAAGGTAGAAAAAGTGATTTTCATTTGTCAGCATTATGTTTCATTCTAGAGTACCAGTGGGCTGAGCAGTGTGTTTGTTCTATGAGGCAAGGTTTACTAAAATGTGACAGAAGTGGGGCACCACCAAGCTAAAAGAACAGACAGTTAGATGAGTCAGTGATTATTAGGATGTGATTTAAACATGTGGTTCCCTCTAAGAGAAATGGGGATAAAAACATACTTATCTTAGAATTATTTTCTGAATTCCTTTTGTATGAGAAAACAGATATTTACTTCAAAACACTGATGGTCTATATCATCTGTGATAATTAAAGTTTAATTCCTTTTGCCAGAGGATGGTCATCAATAAGCAAATTGGCATCCTTGGCCTGTGCTGTTGCTTCTGGTTGTAACAGCATGGATTGTTCTTTAACCAGTTGGGTGAGACTGGCCCATCAGCCATACACACTTGTTAGTCCTGCCAGAAGGTATTGTTTTCTCTTAGTGTAATTGTGGAAATAGCTATGAGTATCCATTGTTTAAAAGGACTTAAATTTGAGTTCAGATTCATACTAATAGAAATGAGAATTCTCAGATGCCTTCAATACATGCCTTAGCTTCTTCATCACCCTTGCCATATGATAATTTCAACCAGGTAATGAACTATATCTTTGAAGAACCCCATTCTCTCCTTGGACATCTTTTATAAACATGCCTGACTAAATTCCCATTTATTGATTCTCTTTCTACCTCTTGACATTACAGAAAAATTCCAGTCTTTACCCGTGAAGAGATTTTGTATGTCTCTCTGAGCCTTTTCTTGTAGTATTTTTCATTTCTTTAGTCATCTGCTGGAGGGTTTTTAGAGAAACTTACTGTTTCAGTTGTTCTCTGAATGCACACTAAACAATCTTTACACCTTTCTAAGGTAGCATCTGCTATTTTATATAACAATCTGCCCATTTATTTCACCAATGAGAAGTATCTGTCTCACCTATTATAGTATACATCATGCTTGTAACATAGCCTGGTGGCTCAGCAGTGGCTCAGCTACTTGTCAATGTAGGAGATGGAAGTTCAATCCTTGCCTCAGGAAGATCTCCAGGAGGATATGGCAACCCACTCCAGTATTCTTGCCTGGAGAATCCCATGGACAGAGGAACCTGGCAGGCTACAGTCTCTAGAGTTGCAAAGAGATGGACAAGGCTGAAGTGACTTAGCATGCATGCACTTGCAAATATCCACTCTGCTTTTTAGATTCTTTTCCCATATAGGCCATTACAGTGTATTGAGTAGAGTTCCCTGCTATATAGTAGATTCTTATTAGTTATCTATTTCAAATATAGTAACACGTATATGTCAATCCCAATCTGCCAATTTATCCCTCTCCCCCTTACGCCATGGTAACCATGTTTGTTTTCTACATCTGCGACTCTACTTCTGTTTTGTAAATCAGTTCATTTGTATCCCTTTTTTGGATTCCACGTATAAGTGATATCATATGATATTTGTCTTTCTGTGTCTGATGACAACCAGAAAACCATCAGTGGGTGCCAGAAACCACCCTGCTGTCTGGGAACACACAGATAACTCCCCTTCACTAGGAAATCTTTCTGTGTATTTTTTAAAGTCTCCAGCGAGTCAAGTTGGCTCTAGATAATTCTCCCAGCTCTCCACAATTGCAGACAGCTCTTGTTTATGGGGAGAGCTGGTCAGGTTGTGCCACTGCAGTTGGGTTGGATACAGGGCTCAAGGATGATGACACAATCCCTCTGATGGTGTGGGGGACTCTTGGGTCAAATGTATTCTGATAGTGTCTCTCGGTCCTGCCAAACAGATAGGAGTGAGTTGAATGTGAACACCATGGAGACAAAGATCAACTAGGTTGGTCTTTTGGAGGATTCTCAATGGTTAAGTTTTGTGATGTGTGCAGTGAGATTGGTGGTGTGTGCAATGGTAGGGGCTTTTTGACTCTTTATGGAAGAAATACTTTCTTTCAGTTTCATCTCAAATATTAATTGTGAGGCAAAGGAAGAAAAACATAGTAATACAATGATTTAATGGAATGATTTAAATAATGATAAAACATTTAATTGGTCATTTTCATTCTGATTCCCTAATTGGGGTGATACCAAGAGAAAAATCTATCAATATATCTGTGGTTGAAACATACTTTTTATTTTTATAGTCTTTTCTAATGGACTTGATTAGGCTCATAGCACAACCTTGTAAACTGTTGAAAAGTATAAGTGAGAAACTGAAAATCTCCAAATCTAACTCTCAGGAAATTCTTTTGAGGCTATTTCCATGAGACTTTGAACACTGTAGGACCCGACACACTTTAACTTTAGAAATATAACTTTACAGCACATATTTCAAAGCAAACTGTTGCTAGAAATGGTATAGCTTGTTTCTTTAAAAAAGTTAATGAGACTCCTTGTTTTCACCCTTTAGTGATTTGACTGCCTGATTTTGAATTTCCATCATATGGAAAGTTTTATACTATTACATAAAAGCATCACAGCTTTTCCATTCTCAGAATTGTCCCACGGTTACTATATGACACTCCTGAATAACATACTTTTAAGTTAGAAGCATGAAACCACCCCACGAAATCCTGCTCACGATGTCTGCAGAAATGATAAACAAATGTTTTGGTAGGAAAGAATCATGTGGAGGAGACAGCAGAATCTTGATGTACAAAGTATTTTCCCATGACCTCATAGAGTGTGGAAATAGTTCTGGTAAGTACTGTGTATGTTGTCCTATATTGGCCCAGAAATTGTCTTACAATGATATGGATGATGAAATTGATGGGGGAAGATCAAGTAATTATGATTTTCCCCAGGGCCAGTAGCTGGTTGATGTGGGTGGCCCTATGTGTGTGTGAGGACGTTGGTCCTAGTCCTCAGGGTGCCCAAGGAGGCTCTGTGGGAAGTCCTTGGGGCAAACTCGGGCTTTGCAGTGGCACAGGCCTTCATTTTATTCTCATATTACTAACTAGCTTGATGAATTAATTTAACACAGTACGTTTCAATCTAAGCTGAAAAGTGGAGTCGATTTGAGAGCTTTTAAAAGATGCTGTTGCCTAGGTTTCACTCTCAGAGCTTGTGATGTATTTCTGAGTTAAGAGTCAGATATTGGTATTTTAAAAGCTCCCCAGTGATTCCAACATGTAGCCAAGGCAGTTGTTCAGTCACTCAGTCATGTCTGAATCTTTGCGACCCCAAGGACTGGAGCACGCCAGGCGTCCCTGTCCTTCACTATCTCCTGGAATTTGTTCAGACTCATGTCCTTTGAGTTGGTGATGCCATTCAACCATCTTATCTTCTGTCACCCACTTCTCCTTTTGCCTTCAATCTTTCCCAGCATCAGGTCTTTTCCAATGAGTCAGCTCTTTGCCTCATGTGGCCAAAGTGTTAGAACTTCAGCTTCAACATCAATCCTTCCAATGATTATTCAGGGTTGATTTCCTTTAGGATGGACTGGTTGGATCTCCTTGCAGTCCAAGGGACTCTCAAGAGTCTTCAGCACCACAATTTGAAAGCATCAATTCTTTGGCACTCCGCCTTCTTTATGGTCCAATTCTCTGAATCTATTCCCTATCAGCTACCACTACATCTAACAACTTCCCAATAACTTCTAGATATTGTTCTCATTTAAAAATAATGATGGCTAAGAATCTAGCCCAAAGTATATACTAAGTTAGGAGGTTATAGCAAACACTTTCTTCCAACAACACTAGAGATGACTCTACACATGGACATCACCGGATGAGCAATACTGAAATCAGATTGAGTACATTCTTTGTAGCCAAAGATAGAGAAGCTCTATACAGTCAGCAAAAACAAGACCAGGAGCTGACTGTGGCTCAGATCGTGAATTCCTTATTGCAAATTTCAGACTTAAATTGAAGAAAATAGGGAAAACCACTAGACCATTCAGGTATGACCTGAATCAAATCCCTTATGATCATACAGTGGAAGTGACAAGTAAATTCAAGGGATTAGATCTGACACAAAGAGTGCCTGAAGAACTATGGATGGAAGTTTGTGACATTGTACAGAAAGCAGTGAGCAAAACCATCCTCAAGAAAAAGAAATGCAAAAAGGCAAAATGGTTGTCTGAGGAGGCCTTACAAACAGCTGAGAAAAGAAGAAAAGCAAAAGGCAAAGAAGAAAAGGAAAGACTTTCATTCTTCCTTGTGAATTCATCCATATGAATGCAGAGTTTCAAAGAACAGCAAGGAGAGATAAGAAAGACTTCCCAAGTGATTAATGCAAAGAAATAGAGGAAAACAGTAGAAATGGGAAAGACTAGAGATCTCTTCAAGAAAATTAGAGATTTCAAGGGGACATTTCATACAAAGATGGGCACAATAAAGTTAGGAGAAGAGATCCCCAAAGTGTTTCAGATCCTGTACCCTACACCTATATAGGAATGAGATGCTATTATGTTTTAATTTTTTTTTTTTAATTTTGGCCACATTGGGTCTTCATTGCAATGTGCAGGCTTCTCTAGTTATGGCATGAGGTCTTAGTTGCCCCCATTGTGTGCAGGATCTTCGTTCCCCAACCAGGGATTGAACCCAAGTCCCCTGCATTGCAAGGGATATTTTTAACCACTGGACTACCAGGAAAGTCCTGAAATACTGTTACTTTTAAGAGAGAAGCATCAAATGAGATTTCTGAATGTACACACTTACTCTTGATACTTATATTTGCTTTCTGCAAAGCATCATTTTAATTATAATGCATCATTTTACTGATTATCTTAAAATGCAATTGTATTTCAGATCTCAAAATTCTATTCCTTATTTATTGCCTTACTAAATGAAAGCAAAGATAATATATATTGATATTTAGTTTCCAAGATATTTTATATTTGGTGAGAAAATACTAAGCTCACTTGGGCAGAAGCCATTTATTTAATTCCTGTTCCAACTGATGATGGTTTGAAGAAAGGCTCAAATTCCTGAAATTCTTCCTAAGTAACCTGCCACAAGTCAACCATGAGATATTTGATCAAGAGATGCAACACATCACCTAAAACTCACCAACTTCACTACATATTAGGGTTGCAGGCGTGAAGTCAATGCAAGCATGAAGTCTGCAGTTATTTCTTTATTTATAATCATCTGTATGACCCCCCAGTATTTCAACCCTTCTGCCGCTGTGCTTATTTTTTAAAAAAGCATTCTGAAATGATTCAAATGCAGTGACTTTCTACACATATATATTATAATGATAAAAGACATATTGCTGGATTCTTTTCCATATGGTGCTAACAATTTGGATTTTAGTAGCAGTTTTTATAACTTGCAGCTCACCACTAAAATGTCAGAACCCGTGAGAATAAAATAACTTCTATTTTAGGTTTTAGATTCATTTGCTCTGATCGCTCAACCAGAAAAAAAGACTCTAAAGACCTCTTTATTCTGAATGAATTTAACTTTCAGTTCACTACTACCTTCTCAGTCTATTAAGGCTAAGAGTGTTCCAGTATCTCTTCTCTTTGTTCATTTCCTGACATTTACTGAACCTGTGCCATGAGAGGCAGGCTGTCACCACAGTTAACAAAATTGATCTGTACGCAATGGATGCCAATGTAAGGTAAATCATATTTTTAAAAAACATCACAGTTCTAGAAGTCCATGTACTGAAGCCAAGCAAAGACCCTCCAAACTTTTAAACCAAGTCAAGAAATATGAGAAAAAGCAGAGTAGATTAACTTGTTCTGAGAAAATTAAGAAATTTGACTTGGAACTGGCTCTTAAATTAGAGACACATTTTATAGTCACTGGGTGGTTTTGAAATGCCTGAAAACTCACTGAGGAAACTTAACTTCCCAACATTTTCACACAGCAGTGCCTCTTTCAAAGACATCAGTGTTTTCCCTCTGACATCCCTTTGATATCTTATAATATTATTTGGGGATTTCCCTGGTGGCTCAGATGGTAAAGACTCTGACTGCAATGTAGGGGGAAATAGGTTTGATTCCTGAGTTGGAAAGATCCCCTGGAGAAGGAAACAGCAACCTGTTCCAGTATTCTTGCCTGGAGAATTTCATGAATAGAGGAGCCTGGTGAGCTACAGTCCATGGGGTCACATGGGTCGCATAGAGTGGGACACAACTGAGCAATTAACACAACAACAGCAATATCATTATTTCTGTCTCATTTTGACAGACAGCTAATTGTCCCAGGAGAGGTGGTTCTGGAGGGTATTTTGACAACTGCTCATCTAAGTAAAGACGTTGCTTGACTAAATATTAACTTTTTAATGATTTTTTCCAACTTTATTGTGATACAATTAATATACATCACTAAGTTTACAGTGTACAGCAAGATAGCATGACTTACAGGTATTGTGAAATGATTGCTACAATAATTGTAATATCATCAACATCTCGTATAGATAATTAAAAGAAAAAGCAAAAAGAATTTTTTTCCTCATGATGAAAACTCTTAGAATCTATTCTCCTAACTTTCATACATATCACACAGCAGTGTTCATTATAATCATCACATTATACATTAAAAATAATAAACTTTTACAGCAATTTGTTATATCAGTTCAGTAGAAGGAGGAGAAATGTGGCTCTGAAATGTTCAGTAAAGCATTGCATTAACTTCAGATAGTGACAGAATTCAGGGACCAAACACTAAGGTTCTTGGCAATCTTTCTTTGCTGGTTTGACTGGGTATGTGGTCTTGGCTTCAGATGTGGTGGACTGGAATCTAGATGTAATCTGGTAAGGTGACACTCATTCGGAGCTTCTCTCAATTTGGGAGATCCAGTTCAGCTCGCATGGTCCTGATGGAACTCTCATCCTGAGTATTTAGACAGGTTGGTGGCCTGTGAGAAGCAGCGGATCTTGAAGCATTGCTTCCTTTTTGCCACAAGCACATAAAGCCTTCTGTCTTTAATTGTGAGTAATTTGCTCAAACTGGAATGCTGTATGGTAATTTAGATTTTATGGTATGAATTCCTAAACCCAGAGCTGGACTAGAAAATAAGACACACTGTGAGGGGCTAAGACATAACACATTTTATTCAAAACACAGCTACCTATGGAATGAAGAACTGATGCTTTTGAACTGTGGTGTTGGAGAAGACTCTTAAGAGTCCCTTGGACTGCAAGGAGGTCCAACCACTCCATCCTAAAGGAAATCAGTCCTGAGTGTTCATTGGTAGGACTGATGTTGAAGCTGAAATGCCAGTACTTTGGCCACCTGATGTGAAGAGCTGACTCATTTGAAAAGATTCTAATGCTTGAAGATTGAAGTATTAGGGAAAGCAATTAGGAAAGATTGAAGGCAGGAGGAAAAGGGGATGACAGAGGATGAGACGGTTGGATGGCATCACCGACTTGATGGACATGTTTGGGTAAACTCCGGGAGTTGGTGATGGATAGGGAGGCCTGGCATGCTGCGGTCCATGGGGTTGCAGAGTCGGATATGACTGAGCGACTAAACTGAACTGAACTGAACCTATGAAATGAGGGTTAATGATTTTTCAATGTAATAAGATCTTTCATTCTGTCAGTTTTATTCATGGCATGTATGTGACAAATTCCCAACAATTTGCAATCTATTTTTCAGAGTTCAGAAAAACATCAGTTGCTGTGAACTAGTCACAGTCTCAACATAATTGTGATTCAGTGAACTCCGGGGTCTGGTTGGTTTTCCACTTCATGTAAGTGGGGCCGAGATGGGTGACTCCATTTCTTTCTGATGAAGGCATGACGGTCTCTGTCTCTCTTTCTTCCTTATAATTACTAACTGATTCCTTAAGAGAATTAGAATATTTGCAATATTCACTGTCTCACTCTGATACTACACTCTTATAGTGTCAGCTTCTCATTAAACTTTGAAATTAAGTTAAACGTCTTCAGAAATGTTTCTGTGCCAATCTCTTTAGAGGTCTTTACTTTCTCATGCTACCTGGCACAAGGTAGAAGAGAGAAAAGTCATGTTCTGTATTTTCCTTTCATGTGAATTATTGTAGATTTTTTTTCCAATCAGAAGTAAGTAATTTCTACCCCTCTACTTATGACTGTCATTTATTTATTTATTTTTTAAGGAAATCTTATTCCTGTCTATATAAAATTGCCTTCAGTTCAGTTCAGTTAAGTCGCTCAGTCATGTCCGACTCTTGGCGACCCCATGAATCACAGCACGCCAGGCCTCCCTGTCCATCACCAACTCCCGGAGTTAACTCAAACTCATGTCCATCGAGTCAGTGATGCCATCCAGCCATCTCATCCTCTGTCATCCCCTTCTTCTCCTGCCCCCAATCCCTCCCAGCATCAGAGTCTTTTCCAATGAGTCAACTCTTTGCATGAGGTGGCCAAAGTACTGGAGTTGTTTCAGCTTTAGCATCATTCCTTTCAAAGAACACCCAGGACTGATCTCTTTCTGTTACTCAGAACACAGAGTGTTTAAAATGTGGTTAGCCTGAACTGAGATGATCAGTGAGTGGAAAAATAATATTTTTGAATACAGTATGAACAAAAGAATGTAAAACATCTCAATAACTTTTTATATTAATTATGTGTTCAAATAATACCTTGGATATATTTGGTTAACTAAAAGTATATTAGGAAAATTAAATTTATTTTACAATTAAATTTTTTTAATTTGAATAATGGAAAATTTTAAATTACGTTTCTCTCTTATAATATATTTCTGTTGGACAGTACTGTTTTAACATAGAAATTGTTTTTACTTAAAGACTCAGAAACCTAGAAATTCTCAGAAGGTATATTCTAGTTAAACCAAACTTGCTTAGAATTTTGCATTTTTCTTAATTATAAAAATAGATTAAAAATTTTTTTAATTTTTTATAAAAATGGAAATTTTAAAGGCAGAATGCAAGTTGCTAATAATATAGAGATTAAAACATTTTACTTTTTTATTTATACAGCTAATATTTATTGACTACCTCCTACATGCCAGACATTAGACATACAAGTATATACAGTAGTAAGCAAGATCTTTGTCTTCAAGGAGTTTTCTGTTGACCACGATGTTATAAATATTTCTAACAGGGTAATTACAACTTGGTAGAGGAGATGATAGTAAAATTATGAAGCCCAGAGTAGTGGTGGGGATAGTTTGGAATAGGCAGTCAGCAGAGACTCCATGGTGGAAGTCACACCATTTTAGAAGGCAAGTTTTCTCACTTTTGTTTTAAATTAACCTAATATTTTACATAAAAATATATGGGACTAAAATATCCTCACTCAGCAATTCCTGAAAATTTACAAATGATAAAGTAAGTAGAGATTATTTACCATCCGACAAGTCCTATAGTTTGAATCATAGCAGATTGGTTCACAAGAATAAAAGCAGCTGAATAAATATTCCCTCTGAAATTCTTCCCCTCTTCTCCCCAGCCCCCGCAGTTTGAGTATTCTTTGGCATTGCCTTTCTTAGGGACTGGAATGAAAATTGACTTTTTTCAGTCCTGTGGCCACTGCTGAGTTTTCCAAATTTGCTGGATGTCGAGTGCAGCACTTTCATAGCATCATCTTGTAGGATTTGAAATAGCTCAACTGGGATTCTACCATCTCCACTAGCTTTGTTCATATTAATGCTTCCTAAGGCCCACTTGACTTCACATTCCAGGATGTCTGGCTCTAGGTGAGTGATCACACCATCATGATTATCTGGGTCGTGAAGATCTTTTTTGTACAGTTCTTCTGTGTATTCTTGCCACCTCTTCTTAATATCTTCTACTTCTGTTAGGTCCATATCATTTCTGTCTTTTATTGTGCCCATCTTTGTATGAAATGTTCCCTTGGTATCTCTAATTTTCTTGAAGAGATATCTAGTCTTTCCCATTCTATTGTTTTCCTCTAATTTTTTGCACTGATCACCGAGGAAGGCTTTCTTATCTCTCCTTGCTATTCTTTGGAACTCTGTGTTCAAATGGGTATATCTTTCCTTTTCTCCTTTGCTTTTTGCCTCTCTTCTTTTCAGAGCTATTTGTAAGGCCTCCTCAGATAGCCATTTTGCTTTTTTGCATTTCTTTTCCATAGGGATGGTCTTGCTCCCCGTCTCCTGTACAATGTCCCAAGCCTCTGCCCATAGTTCATCAGGCACTCTATCAGATCTAGTCCCTTAAATCTATTTCTCTCTTATACCGTATAATCATTAGGGACTTGATTTAGGTCATACCTGAATGGTCTAGTGCTTTTCCCTACTTTCTTCAATTTAAGTCTGAAGTTGGCAATAAGGAGCTCATGATCTGAGCCACCGTCAGCTCCCGGTCTTTTTTTTGCTGACTGTATAGAGCTTCAACATCTTTGGCTGCAAAGAATATAATCAGTCTGATTTCAGTATTGACCATCTGGTGATGTCCATGTGTAGAGTCTTCTCTTGCATTGTTGGAAGAGGGTGTTTGCTATGACCACTGTGTGCTCTTGGCAAAACTCTACTGAGCTTTTGCCCTGCTTTATTCTGTACTCCAAGGCCAAATTTGACTGTTACTCCAGGTGTTTCTTACAGTAAGTAGCAAATCACTAACATTGTAACTTGGGAAAGCAATAGACTTATTTGAAAGAAAATGTTAAGTGTATGAGATAAGATTTTGGTAGATAAAATGTAAAAGTATAAATATGGTTATGAAATGGAGGGAAAAGGTAAAGAAAAAAAAGCATAAGAATGTACAGATGAGTTTTGAGTTGACAGTCTAGAACTGGAGATACCTTGTTTTCCTGAAAGTAGTCTTTTTGAAATTGTTTTCTCCCCCTCCTCCTCTGTTTCTCCCCCCCACCCCTGCTTTATGTCTCAAAGGGTTTAGCATTATTTCTACCATTTACACCTGAATTTGTCTTTGTAGGAAGTTTGAAGTAATGAATTCAACTTCCTTAATAGGCATGCTAAGTCACCTCAGTTGTATCCAACTCTGTGAGACCCTATAGACAGCAGCTCACCAGGCTCCCTCGTCCCTGGGATTCTCCAGGCAAGAACACTGGAGTGGGTTGCCATTTCCTTCTCCAATGCATGAAGGTAAGTCGTTCAGTTGTGTCCGACTCTTAGCGACCCCATGGACTGCAGCCTACCAGGCTCCTTCGTCCATGGGATTTTCCAGGCAAGAGTACTGGAGTAGAATGCCATTGCCTTCTCCGTTAATAGGCATAAAACTATTCATATTTTCTATTTCTTCTAATGTCTGCTTTGAAAGTTATGCTTTATAAGAAATTCATCCTTATTTCTAAGTTGTCAAATGTATCATGATTAAGTTATTCATAATATTTGTATTCTCCTTTTAAAGTCTTTAGTGTCTATAATAATATCTCCCTTTTTATTTCCTCATATTGGTGATTCATCTCTTTAGATTAAAAAATTGTATTATTATTTTCAAAGATCCATTTTGTGTTTTCATTGCTATTTTCCTATTTTTCATGTTTTTTATATCATCAATTTCTATTTCTTGTTTCCTAACTTCTACTCTATTTGTATATCACTTTCTCTTCTTTTTCCAGCTTCCTAAGCAGGAAAATTTGATTATTGATTTTTATGTAATATAAATTTTTATATATTTAACATTTCCTTCTATACAGAGTTTTACTCATGTCCTACAAATTTTAATGTTGTGCTTTCATTATTATTCAGTTTGAAATATTTTATAATTTCCATTATGATTTCCTCAGTGACATATAGATTATTTACAAAAGTGTTGCTGTATTTCCAATATTGGGGAATTTTAAAAAATTCTTTGTGTTAATGATTTCCAACTTAATTTTATTGTGGTCATGAGTATCATTCCAGTTTTTAAAAATTTATTGAGCCTAGTTTTGACATAATATGTGGTACATTTTAGTGACTGTTCTATGTCTATTTAAAAATATGGATTTTCTTTAATTGTTGGGTGACATGTAGTTTAATTGGTTAGTAGTGTTA
The DNA here is from genome assembly GCF_023091745.1 of Budorcas taxicolor. NCBI lineage: Eukaryota > Metazoa > Chordata > Mammalia > Artiodactyla > Bovidae > Budorcas > Budorcas taxicolor. Next base: position 46,459,418 of record NC_068923.1, on the reverse strand, counting down.
TTCATTGTTTTATGTTCTCATTGAGTAATTTGTCAATTTTCCCATCATTTACTGAAAGAGGTATGTTAAAATTTCCATGATTGTAAATGTTTTCATTTCTCAATTTAGTCTGTCAATTTTTGCCTTATATAATTTTATGCTATTTTACAAGATGCACACCAGTTTATTATTTTTTATCTTCCTGATGAATTGACTTCTTTGTTATTACAAATATCTTAATTTATCTCTGGCAGCATGCCTTTCTTAAAATTGACTTTGTCTCATGTCAATAAAGTATATAAAAAATAAACATTTTCTTTCTTATGTTAGTTTTGGTAGATTATAATCTTTTCTATTTTTTAATTTCAATCTTTCACAATTTTTTATATTTAAAATGCATTTTTAATATCTTAGAATTGAATCTTATTTTTTATCTACTCTTTAAAAAAGATTCAGTTCAGTTCAGTTCAGTCGCTCAGTCATGTCCAACTCTTTGCAACCCCATGAATTGCAGCACGCCAGGCCTCCCTGTCCATCACCATCTCCCAGAGTTCACTCAGACTCACGCCCATTGAGTCAGTGATGCCATCCAGCCATCTCATCCTCTGTTGTCCCCTTCTCCTCCTGCCCTCAATCCCTCCCAGCATCAGAGTCTTTTCCAATGAGTCAACTCTTCGCATGAGGTGCCCAAAGTACTGGAGTTTCAGCTTCAGCATCATTCCCTCCAAAGAAATCCCAGGGCTGATCTCCTTCAGAATGGACTGGTTGGATCTCCTTGCAGTCCAAGGGACTCTCAAGAGTCTTCTCCAACACCATGGTTCAAAAACATCAATTCTTCAGCACTCAGCTTTCTTCACAGTCCAACTCTCACATCCATACATGACCACTGGAAAAACCATAGCCTTGACTAGATGGACCTTAGTCAGCAAAGTAATGTCTCTGCTTTTCAATATGCTATCTAGGTTGGTCATAACTTTTTTTCCAAGCAGTAAGCATCTTTTAATTTCATGGCTGTAGTCACCATCTGCAGTGATTTTGGAGCCCCCCAAAATTAAGTCTGACACTGTTTCCACTGTTTCCCCATCTATTTCCCATGAAGTGATGGGACCAGATGCCATGATCTTCGTTTTCTGAATGGTGAGTTTTCAGCCAACTTTTTCACTCTCCTCTTTCACTTTCCTCAAGAGGCTTTTGAGTTCCTCTTCACTTTCTGCCATAAGGGTGGTGTCATCTGCATATCTGAGGTTATTGATATTCCTCCCGGCAATCTTGATTCCAGCTTGTGCTTCTTCCAGTCCAGCGTTTCTCATGATGTACTCTGCATAGAAGTTAAATAAGCAGGGTGACAATATACAGCCTTGACGTACTCCTTTTCCGATTTGGAACCAGTCTGTTGTTCCATGTCCGGTTCTAACTGTTGCTTCCTGACCTGCATACAGATTTCTCAAGAGGCAGGTCAGGTGGTCTGGTATTCCCACCTCTTTCAGAATTGTCCACAGTTTTTTGTGATCCACACAGTCAAAGGCTTTGGCATAGTCAATAAAGAAGAAATAGATGTTTTCTGGAACTCTCTTGCTTTTTTGATGATCCAGAGGATGTTGGCAATTTGATCTCTGGTTCCTCTGCCTTTTCTAAAACCAGCTTGAACATCAGGAAGTTCACGGTTGACGTATTTAATTGATCTATTTATATTTAATGCAGTTATTTTTATGATTAGGCTTAAATCTGTAACTTGCTATTTGTTTTCTTTGAGTGAGAAGTTCTCTAGCTTGTTTGTCTAAGGTGTCCAATTTAATTTCCTTTGTGAAGGATATTTCTATTAGGCATAGAATACTAGGTTGACAGATTATTTTTCTTTTAGCACATTAAAGGTTTTTTTTTTTTGGCTTTCATTATTTTCCATAAGAATCTAGCCATCACTGCTAACATTATTCCTTTGAATATAATGTGTACTTTTCCTCTTCCTGCTTTTAAGACTGTCCCTTCATCTTTGATTCTTAATAGTTTGAATATGAGATGACTACATATGGTTTTCTTTGTACTTTATGTGTCTAGGGTTTACTGAGATTCTTAAATCTGCAGGCTGATATTCTTCATAAGTTTTGAAAAATCTTAGCCTTCATCTTTTCAAATACCACCATATCCATTTTCCCTTTTCTTTGAGATTCCATTTCTAGATATCTGCAGACAGATAATGTTCTACAGGTGTCTGTTACACTTTTCACATTTTCAGATATCAGATTATATTATTCAGTATTTTCAAAGCCCTATCCAGAATTGGAGCACCCTTTTTCAAAACATTTTTTTGTTTTGGAAGAAAGAATTGGTAAAGTCAAGTATAACCTGTGAAAGAAAGCTTCTTGAGGGCAATAGTACAGGTGAATGCCTTGTCACAGTGGATACTTGATAATTATTATGGACTGACCCAGTTTGACCAATGCACTGCCCAGTTGTTCAACAACTTGACTTTACGAATTGTGTTTCTATCAGTCTATCTTTAAGATCCAAAACTATGCTGAAGGTTTTCAGTAGGAGTGCATTTAAAATTATATTTGTCAATAAGTATTAATTGGCTCCTTAAATTTAGAGGAAAGGAACTCATGATGTTGTAAAATCAAGGAGTGAGTTTTAAAATATGAAGAATATGAATGGTTAATATTTATTGGATGCATATTTTGTGATGAGTTTGGGCTCAATTCTCTGCTTACCTATTTATGAAAACAGCTACCATACATAGATCTACCCTTTGATGGATAAGGAAAATAGGACTTGCTCATAATCACCTGAGTAGCACCTGGCATATCTGGGATTTTAGCCCATGCCAATCTGATTACAAAACCCTTGCTTTTAACTTATAATGCTTATAAGGCTTAATTGTCTGGTTCTCAATCCTTCTTTGTCTCTCATTGACTGTTTGCCTTGGGACAAATCATTTAAGCTCTGTGAATATCAGTTATATCTGTCATTAACAGAGTGAGAGCCAATATTTTAAAGTCCATCTGTAGCAGCATATTTTAGCTGGGTCATTTAGATTGTGGAGGTGGGGAACACTCTCCGTTAGAGGTACCCCATATTCTGTTTAAGTTATTCCCCTGTTATATTGTGTTTAGGGTATTTGATATGTTCAGGGAATTCTAGTGGGCTGGTGCATGGGGATGACCCAGAGGGATGTTGTGGGGAGGGAGGTGGGAGGGGGGGTTCATGTTGGGATCACATGTACACCCGTGGTGGATTCAGGTCAATGTATGTCGAAACCAATACAGTATTGTAAAGTAAAATAACATAAAAATAAAAAAAAATAAAAAAATAAAAATAAAAAGACTGTTATACATTTTTCCAAAGAGGAAATGCAGGTGGCCAACAGGCACAAGAAAAGACACTTAACATTGATAATCATCAGGGAAATGCAAATCAAAACCACCATAAGATATCACCTCACAGCTGTCACAATGGCTATCATCAAAAAGAGCACAAATAATAAATGTGGGCAAGGTTGTGGAAAAAAGGGAACCCTCGTACATGGTTGGTAGGAATGTAAACTGGTGCAGCAACTATGGAAAATAGTATGGAGGTTTCTCAAAAAACTAAAAATGGAACTACCATACAATTTAGCAATTCCACTCCTGAGTATATATCTGAAAAAACAAAGCAAAAGACTACTTTGAAAAGATACACACACCCCAATGTTCATAGCAGTGTTATTTACAATTGTCAAGATATGGAAGCAACCTAAGTATCCATCAACAGACGAATACTACCAGCCACAAAAAAGAACAGAATCTTATCATTTACAGCAATACAGATAGACTTGGAGGGCATTATGTTAAGCGAAATAAGTCAGACAGGAAAGAACAAATATTGTACAAATACTGAAATAGCAGTAGGTACCCAGGAACAGTGAAACAGGAGGGGTGGGGAGAAATCAGGGAAATCCCTGGAATAGCAAGGGAAGCTTCGAAGGAAATGGGCTTCAGATGATCAGGATTAAAGTAGCTGACCTAAGTCAATAAAAAGGTCTTGTAGGTCTTCATAGGGAGAAGGCAATGACACCCCACTCCAGCACTCTTGCCTGGAAAATCCCATGGATGGAAGAGCCTCGTGGGCCGCAGTCCATGGGGTCGCTAAGAGTCAGACACGACTGAGCGACTTCACTTTCACTTTTCACTTTCATGCATTGGAGAAGGAAATGGCAGCCCACTCGAGTGTTCTTGCCTGGAGAATCCCAGGGATGGGGGAGCCTCATGGGCTGCCGTCTATGGGGTCGCACAGAGTCAGACACGACTGAAGTGACTTAGCAGCAGCAGCAGCAGCAGGTCTTCATAGAACCATTCAACTTCAGCTTCTGCAGCTTTACTGGTAGGGGCATAGAACTGGATTACTGTGATATTGAATGGTTTGCCTTGGAAACGAACAGAGATCATTCTGTCGTTTTTGAGATTGCATCCAAGTATTGCATTTCAGACTCTTTTGTTGACCATGATGGCTACTCCATTTCTTCTGAGGGATTCCTGCCCACAGTAGTAGATATAATGGTCATCTGAGTTAAATTCACCCATTCCAGTCCATTTTAGTTTGCTGATTCCTAGAATGTCGACGTTTACTCTTACCATCTCCTGTTTGACCACTTCCAATTTACCTGATTCATGGACTTAACATTCCAGGTTCCTATGCAATTTTGCTCTTTGTAGCATTGGACCTTGCTACTATCACCAGTCACATCCACAACTGGGTATTGTTTTTGCTTTGACTCCATCCCTTCATTCTTTCTGGAGTTATTTCTCCACTGATCTCCAGTAGCATATTGGGCACCTACTGACCTGGGGAGTTCCTTTTTCAGTATCCTTATCATTTTGCCTTTTCATACTGTTCATGGAGTTCTCAAGGCAAGAATACTCAAGTGGTTTGCCATTCCCTTCTCCAGTGGACCACATTCTGTCAGACCTCTCCACTATGACCCGCCCATCTTGGGTGGCCCCACAGGGCATGGCTTAGTTTCACTGAGTTAGACAAGGCTTTGGTCCTAGTGTGATTTGATTGACTAGTTTTCTGTGATATGGTTTCAGTGTGTCTGCCCTCTGATGCCCTCTTGCAACACCTACCATCTTACTTGGTTGGGTTTCTCTTACTCTGGATGTGGGGTATCTCTTCATGGCTGCTCCAGCAAAGTGCAGACACTGCTACTTACCTTGGAGGAGGGGTATCTCCTCACTGCTGCCCCTCCTGACATTGAACGTGGGATAGCTCCTGTAGGCCCTCCTGCGCCCAAGCAGCCACCGCTCCTAGGACGCGGGGTTGCTCCTCCCAGCCACCGCCCCTGACCTCGGGCGTGGAGTAGCTTCTCCCGGCTGCTGCCCCAGGCCTCAGACGTGGGTAGCCCCTCCCGGCCGGCCACCACACCTGACCTTGGACTGGGGTAGCTCCTCTCAGCCGTTCCTGCACCATTGCAGCCTGGCACTCTTGGCAGCTACCCCTGACCTCGGACGTGGAGTAAGAACTAACACCCAAAAAAGATGTCCTTTTTGTTATAGGGGACTGGATGCAAAAGTCGGAAGTCAAGAAACACCTGGAGTAACAGTCAAATTTGGCCTTGGAATAAGAAATGAAGCAAGGCAAAGACTGATAGAGTTTTGCCAAAAAAAATGCACAGGTCATAGTAAGCACCCTCTTCCAACAACACAAGAGAAGACTCTACATATGGACATCACCAGATGGTCAACACCGAAATCAGATTGATTATATTCTTTGCAGCCAAAGATGGAAAAGCTCTATACAGTCAACAAAAACAAGACCAGGAGCTGACTGTGGCTCAGATCATGAACTCCTTATTGCCAAATTCAGACTGAAATTGAAGAAAGTAGGGAAAAGCACTGGACCATTCAGGCATGACCTAAATCAAATCCCTTATGATTATAGAGTGGAAGTGAGAAATAGATTTAAGGGACTAGATCTGATAGATAGAGTGCCTGATGAGCTATGGAATGAGGTTTGTGACATTGTACAGGAGACAGGGATCAAGACCATCCCTATGGAAAAGAAATGCAAAAAAGCAAAATGGCTATCTGGGGAGGCCTTACAAATAGCTGTGAAAAGAAGAGAGGCGAAAATCAAAGGAGAAAAGGAAAGATATAAGCATCTGAATGCAGAGTTCCAAAGAACAGCAAGAAGAGATAAGAAAGCCTTCTTCAGTAATCAATGCAAAGAAATAGAGGAAAACAACAGAATGGGAAAGACTAGAGATCTCTTCAAGAAAATTAGAGATACCAAGGGAACATTTCATGCAAAGATGGGCACAATAAAGGACAGAAATGGTATGGACCTAACAGAAGCAGAAGATATTAAGAAGAGGCAGCAAGAATACACAGAAGAACTGTACAAAAAAGATCTTCACGACCCAGATAATCACAATGGTGTGATCACTCACCTAGAGCCAGATATCCTGGAATGTGAAGTCAAGTGGGTCTTAGGAAGCATCACTACGAACAAAGCTAGAGGAGGTAATGGAATTCCAGTAGAGCTATTTCAAATCCTGAAAGATGATGCTGTGAAAGTGCTGCACCCAATATGCTAGCAAATTTGGAAAGCTCAGCAGTGGCCACAGGACTGGAAAAGTTTTCATTCAGTTTTCATTGCAGTCCAAAGAAAGGCAATGCCAAAGAATGCTCAAACTACCACACAATCACACTCATCTCACACACTAGTAAAGTAATGCTCAAAATTCTGCAAGCCAGACTTCAGCAATACATGAACCTTGAACTTCCAGATGTTCAAGCTGGATTTAGAAAAGGCAGAGAAACCAGAGATCAAGTTGCCAACATCTGCTGGATCATGGAAAAAGCAAGAGAGTTCCAGAAAACATCTATTTCTTCTTTATTGACTATGCCAAAGCCTTTGACTGTGTGGATCACAAAAAACTGTGGACAATTCTGAAAGAGGTGGGAATACCAGACCACCTGACCTGCCTCTTGAGAAATCTGTATGCAGGTCAGGAAGCAACAGTTAGAACCGGACATGGAACAACAGACTGGTTCCAAATCGGAAAAGGAGTACGTCAAGGCTGTATATTGTCACCCTGCTTATTTAACTTCTATGCAGAGTACATCATGAGAAACGCTGGACTGGAAGAAGCACAAGCTGGAATCAAGATTGCCGGGAGGAATATCAATAACCTCAGATATGCAGATGACACCAGCCTTATGGCAGAAAGTGAAGAGGAACTCAAAAGCCTCTTGAGGAAGGTGAAAGAGGAGAGTGAAAAAGTTGGCTGAAAACTCACCATTCAGAAAACGAAGATCATGGCATCTGGTCCCATCACTTCATGGGAAATAGATGGGGAACAGTGGAAACAGTGTCAGACTTAATTTTTGGAGGCTCCAAAATCACTGCAGATGGTGACTGCAGCCATGAAATTAAAAGGCACTTACTGCTTGGAAAAAAAGTTATGACCAACCTAGATAGCATATTGAAAAGCAGAGACATTACTTTGCCAACAAAGGTCCGTCTAGTCAAGGCTATGGTTTTTCCAGTGGTCATGTATGGAAGTGAGAGTTGGACTGTGAAGAAAACTGAGCGCTGAAGGATTGATGCTTTTGAACTGTGGTGTTGGAGAAGACTCTTGAGAGTCCCATGGACTGCAAGGAGATCCAATCAGTCCATTCTGAAGGAGATCAGCCCTGGGATTTCTTTGGAAGGAATGATGCTAAAGCTGAATCTCCAGTACTTTGGGCACCTCATGTGAAGAGTTGACTCATTGGAAAAGACTCTGATGCTGGGAGGGATTGAGGGCAGGAGGAGAAGGGGACAACAGAGGATGAGATGGCTGGATGGCATCATTGACTCAATGGACGTGAGTCTGAGTGAACTCTGGGAGTTGGTGATGGACAGGGAGGCCTGGCGTGTTGTGATTCATGGGGTCGCAAAGAGTCGGACACGACTGAGCGACTGAACTGAACTGAACTGAAGCCAAGAAGGACATTTTAAAGAGAAGGAAGACCACATGCCAAGATAAAGGGAAGTCAAAGAGCATCACATCATCAGGGTATGCAAGGGACTTGCTGGGCCCAGGGCCTCACATAGTACCTGATATGTAGGACACAGGTGGGGATAAAGATAGTAAGAAGATGGCAGCCAGAACGTGGAACGTGTCATGTGTGTGTGCGTGTGTGTGTGTGTGTGTGTGTGTGCACGCGTGTGTGTGCCTTGCAAACATTTCTAGCATAATATTGCAGATGAGGAGACATCACTGGAGGATTCCAAGCAGGGGAGTTCCGAGGTCAGACTGCATTTCTGAGATTGTTCAGAGAGGTGTGGAGCATTCTATGCCACAGGAAGAGAAGCTGCTTTGGGGGAACCACTGTGCCCAGGGAAGGGCTCAGACCCTGTGAGTGGATAAGACTCCTCTTAGGACTGCCTAGAGATGGATTTCAGTGAGCCTGCAGGAGGTAGTAAAACCATTCATAAGCAGCACAACTTAAAATATCTGGGGGAAAAAAGATGTACCTAAGAGTGTTAAACTGAGGAATCAAAAGAAAATCTGAATGGAGAAAGATACTTTGTTATTGGATGGGAAAACACAATACTGAAATAGTTCTAAGTTCACCAGAATAATCTATAAATTCAGTATGCGCCAAATAAAAACTCTACAGGTTTTTTAAAGGAATGTGATAAGGAAATTTCAAAATGTATCTGGAGAAAAAATGAGCAAAATTATCTAAGAAAATTTTGAGATATATATTACAAAAATCACAATAAAGATACAATATTTAAAATTTTATGGGAGTTGTGTAAACATAAAACAATGAAATAATGGAACAACCTAGAGTCTTGCAATAGTCTCTTGTAAAATTGAACTTAGAATATGATACACTCACTGTGAACTGGATAGATTTTTGAATAAGTAGTGTTTTGATAATTTGGTAAAAATAAGAAAGGTATCCACCCCATGCCTGTGTGTGTGCTCAGTCACTTCAGTTGTGTCCAACTTTTTGTGATCCCAAGGACTGTGGACAGCCAGGCTCCTCTGTCCAAGGAATTTTCCAGCATGAAATACTGGATTGGGTTGCCATTTTCTTCTCCAGGGGATCTTCCCAACCCAGGGGTTGAACCTGCCTCGCTTGAGTTTTCTGCATTGGCAGGCAGATTCTTCACCACTTGCATCACCTGATATTCATCATAGCATTGTCTGAAATAGTAAAAAATTAGAAACAACTTGAGCTTCCTTGGAGACTCAGAGCTAAAGAATCCACCTGCAGTGCAGGAGACCCGGGTTCAGTCCCTGGGTCAGGAAGATTCCCTGGAGAAAGGAATGGCAACCACGCAGTATTCTTGCTTGGAGAATTCCAAAGACAGAGGAGCCTGGTGGGCTACAGTCCACAGGGTCACAAAGAGTTGGACATGACTCGGTGACTAACACTTTCACTTTTACATGACTGTGATGGAGTGATGGTTGAGTTAGCTGTGATATATTTTATACAGAGAAATAGAAGACAGAACATGCAAAACAGTGAAATGGCAAAATCTTCATACTACATTGTGAGTAAAAAAGAAAGAGGGAAATATCAGAGTCACATTTCTATAGCTATAGAACATTGCTAGGGTCTGAATGTTTGTGTCCTCTAAAACTTGCATGCTGAAACCTAATCCTTAAGGTGATAGTTTTGGGAGGTGAGACCATTGGGAGTGGACTGGGTCATGAGGGCTCCAGAGAAAATTCTCATCCTCTTCTGCCAAATGAAGATACAGAGCGAAATCTATAGCCTGGCAGAGGAATTTGCCTTTAGTCTAACCTGATCATGCTGGGACCTTGACCTTGGATTTTCAGTTCCAAAACTGAGGAATAAATTTATGTTGTTTATAAACTACCATTCTGTGGTATTTTGTTTCAGCAGCCCAAATGGACCAAGGCAAATACAGATTACTTAAATATATTAACACATAAAACATTTTTCAAATATATATATATATATATATTTGAAAATGTACAGAAAAGGGTCTCAAGACACAAGCCAGAAAAAGACAAGTGGTTTTCTCTGAGGCAAAGGTTTTGAAAGTGTGGGATTCTTTAAGAAAAACTTTGTTTTTCTTGTGGAATGGATGTAAAATGCTGATTTATGACAAGGAAATGGAGGGCATTCCCACCTGATAGTTGCAATTGTTTTTCTATGAAACAACATGAAATATAATCTGTTGACTGCAAGTAAATACCATTCTTATGGTGATAAAAGCTTAGAATGGCTTCTGTGGGACCCCATATAAGGTTAAAAGCCTTAAATTGGTAGGCACCAAACCAAAGGGATTTTTAATGTTACCCAGCCAGCAGTGATCAGCAAGAAGTGATGAACTGGGAAAATGATGGATGGGTTAATAGGAGATGTGGTGATTGGTAGAGCAAATGGAGGTGAGGATTTTGAAGATGCAAATAAGAGAATGGGAAGGATTTAAATTACAAGGTGAGGATGAAGGTCTAGAAGGAAAAGAGTCAAATAACCGGAGGCCTTCTGAGGTCCTCCTGTCTAAATCATGTGCTCTCATCATTTGCTCATTTTCTCTTGGTGGTCTGACCTTTTCTTTTTGATTTGTAGAGTATGACTCCTTTGTTATATGTCTTGTGACTATGCCTGCATTGTGAATTAAGGAGTGAGAAAGTGGAAAGGATGAGAGTTATGGTTGGAGAACCTGAAACTCTAGCTGAAATCTCAGCTCAAGGGAATGGTTTGCTGAAGTGAAATGAACGTGAAATTCATCAATTTCTAGAAGAACCAGAAGTTTTGTGACAAGGGAGTTGAGTGAATTGTGTATAAGAATTCAGAGGTTGGTCATGATGAAACTTGAAACTTGCGGGAGCATAAGGGAAATGCCAGAGTAGTAGTTGGGCCCGTTAGGAGTGAGGGTGGGGGGAGATGAGAGACAGTTTGGTAGGGTTCTTTATACCCAGATGAAATGCCTTTTGAAAGAAGAGGGGCTTGCTTCAAGGTGCATCATGGCTTGAAAGGGAAAGAGAGGCTTATGAGGAGGCATAAGCAGATGACTTTGTAGCTCTATGGGGCTGAGACATGATGGAGAAAGTAATGGCTTCTGTTTGAAAGGTCTGCAGTAGAAAGGTGAGTCTGTAAGGCAGAGGCACATTTCAGTGACTGTTTTCTAGAGTCCCTATATTCTCTTATGGAACAGGTGAGATGATGGGCTGAGGACAAGATGGAGCACATTTCAAATTTTACTGTCAAACAATGAATTACGTGAGTTCAGTTCAGTTGCTCAGTTGTGTCTGACTCTTTGTGATCCCATGGACTACAGCATACCAGGCTTCCCTGTCCATCACCAACTCCCTGAGCTTACTCAAACTCATGTCTATAGAGTCAGTGATGCCATCCAACCATCTCATCCTCTGTTGTCCTCTTCTCCTCCCACCTTCAATCTTTCCCAGCATCAGGATCTTTTCAAATGAGTCAGTTCTTCACCTCAGGTGGCCAAAGCATTGGAGTTTCAGCTTCAGCATCAGTCCTTCCAATGAACACCTAGGACCAATCTCCTTTCGGATGGACTAGTTGTATCTCCTTGCAGTCCAAGGGACTCTCAAGAGTCTTCTCCAACACCACAGTTCAAAAGCAGCAATTCTTTGGCAAACAACTTTCTTTATAGTCCACATCTCACATCCGTACATGACTACTGGAAAAAAAATAGCTTTGACTACACAGACCTTTGCTGGCAAAGTAATGTTTCTGCTTTTTAATATGCTGTCTAGGTTGGTCATAGCTTTTCTTCCAAGGAGCAAGTGGCTTTTAATTTCAAGGCTGCAGTCACCATCTGCAATGATTTTTAAGCCCAAGTAAACAAAGTCTGTCACTGTTTCTATTGTTACCCCATATATTTGCCATTAGGTGATAAGACTGGATGCCATGATATTAGTTTTCTGAATGTTGGGTTTTAAGCCAACTTTTTCCCTCTCCTCTTTCACTTTCATCAAGAGGCCCTTTAGTTCTTTTTTGCTTTCTGCCATAAAGGTAGTATCATCCGTGTATCTGAGGTTATTCATGTTTCTCCTGGCAATCTTGATTCCAGTTTGTGCTTCATCCAACCCAGAATTTTGCACGATGTACTCTGCAAATAAGTTGAATAAGCAGGGGGACAATATACAGCCTTGATGTACTCCTTTCCCGATTGGAACCAATTGTGTAAGAACTTCTTGAAATTCAGTCTCAGGTTTTAAATACCTTAAATCGTGTCAGCATATAATTTTTCTTTATTAAACTAGAATCATCAATTTTATGTTTATATAAATACTGCCTCTTCTTTCTGGTTGTGGGTTGGATGAGGTTTCAAGCAGGAAGAGGAGAAAAGATGGAACTTCTTGGCACACTGCAGAGTGATACAGTTTAAGCCGGGAGACAGATAGCAAAGGTGTTACTTGAATTTTTACATTACAGAATTTTAGTTCCACCCAGCTAAGTGTTTCATTAAAGGTGCTTCCTGTTGAGATGGCTTCACAGTTCCATTTTGAACCCTGGCTCTTCTTCCAGCTTCTGAAAGCCTGTAGGTTGCACAGTGGTGTCAGGAACTAACATTTGGGCAGCTAGAGAGAGTTGTATGTTATCCTGCTATATGAAATGATTAAATAGACATTGACTGATTCATTCTATTCATTTTGCTCAGTCTGGTTGACACTGACAAGCTTTCTTTGAAAGTTAAATTAGATCAAAGATGAAAATAAATCAGATTTCTTTATAATAATATTTTAACTTATTCATAACAACACTGATGATTTCAGAAAATTAAACTTTCCCTATACTGATATAATTTTGACTTTGGTTATAGTAAATATGATTTTTATTAAGATTGGAGACTAAAATATTTTCTAAGAGTAAACAATACCAATATTGTAAAAAAAAAAAAAGTAAAAACAACAGAAAGAAAGGATTTTTAAGAAAGAGATTCACTTATTTATGGACAATATTTCAATGCATCTCTAATTCAGTCTTGGACATTAATCTTGGGATTTGTTTTCTTCAAACAAACTGCTTTTTCATTGTTTTATTGGTATCATCATTCTTTCACTGTCTAGGGTTAAATTATTACAGTCACATTTGACTTCTTACTACACTTTTAAGCTGGCAAAGCTTCTTACTACGTTTTAAGCTGGCAAATCCTGTGTATTCTGCAGGCATTATATCTTTCATAGCTTTCTTTTTCTCATTATTTCCTTTTCTGTAACTTGAAATCATGATCTCATTTTCTCTCCTTTAAAGTCACTGCAAATAAAACAGTAGCCCTCCTAATGATATCATTTTTTATTTTCTCTATTTTTATACATGCTCTTCTACAAATTTAAGTCCAAATTTTAAAATATTGACTAGTTCAACAAACATTCCTGAACTTTACATTCTAGGGAAAGTGAGATCTGATCTTTGAAAAGTAGGAAAATAAATGGAAAGTTAATTTTGGAAAGTGCTATGAAGAAAAGGAAACAGACTAAAGATTGACAAGGTGGAACTAGAGGAAGATTGACTGTGATTCTAATGAAATGAAAGCCAAAGGGTCCCTCAATTGCAAAGATCCATTCTCAAGCCTTGGGGAGCCCTACAAAGGTGTTCACGTGGCTATATATACCAGAGTAAGATATTTTACCCAGTTGGTTAATGTATGGTCTCATTCCTCTGTCTTTAAAGAGGGGCCCTCAAACTCTGTTTTGGAGTTAAGCCTGGGCAAGGGACTAATAAGTGTGTCAATCTGGAAGAGCCTTACCAGGGATAATACAGTGAACAAAATAAAGTAGCCATTTCAAGACATGGAGCCTGTATTTTCCATGCAGAGGAAATAGCAAGACAAAAACCTTGAGCAGAACTGAGGTTGAACCAGTGTGCCTGAAGCTGAGTGAATGAGGTGCAGAGTGGGGAGAAATGAGATAGGGAGACATCCAATGGCTCTGCCACATATGGCTTTGCAGGCTTTATAAGGAAGTCGGATTTTGTTTCAACTGCAATGTGAAGCTGATGAAAGGTTTTAATGGGTGTTCCAACAATATAATTTAACTTTGAAAAGCTTATTCTGGCTTCTGTGTAGAAGGAGATTGGAGAGGGGAAGAATGGGAGCTGGGGGACCAGTTAGCAGCCAAGGCAGTACTTCAGGCAAGAGATTAGGTCTGCTTGGACTAGATGGGCAGCATTGGAGAGAGGTATTCAGAACTTATTTTCAGAGAAAAGTGGGTGGTAATTTTCAATGTAATTGAAATCAAGAGTGAAAGAAAGGAATCAAAGGGAACTCCAGGGTTTTTTGACCTAAGTAGATAGACAATAGACCATTTACTAAGAAGGAAAAGATTGAGAGCACAGGTTTTGGGAGCAGTAGAATCAAAATCTCTTTTTCATCATGTTGAGGTTGTGATTACTATTAGTCATGCAAGTCAGCTTCAAGAAGGCATTTAGATATCAAATTTGGAGTTTAATGAAGAGGCTGAATAAAGATAGAGTTTGGAATAGTTGGCATAAATGTATTATTTACTGTCATGGTATTAGATAAAATGACCTAGAGAGAGTGTATTTAGAGTAGAATCATTCAAATGCCTTTGCAATCTATATTATTTCCCACTATTTATACTGTGATCTTTAAAATGATTTTTTTCTTATTCTCAGTATTCTTGCATTTAAACAAAAACATCCTTCCATTTGGTTTCTTTGCTTCTCTAAACATCCTTCAAAATCTATGTGCATCTTTCAAAAACTAGCTCAAGAATCTGTTAATTTGCTTCTCTAAACATCCTTCAAAATCTATGTGCATCTTTCAAAAACTAGCTCAAGAATCTGTTAATTAATTTAGCATGAACTTCCTTCCCAAAGCAAGTACCACTTCTGGTGAATCTATCTAGAACTTTATCTGTATCCTCATTTTCTGCTTGACCTTACAGTGACTTGTAACACTGTCTTTTATCCCTTAATACATTTTTCTTCTGAAGTGTAGGGTTTATATTTTTTTTCATGGTCCAAATGATCTGGTGTGCCTTACCTATATAGACAGCCAGTGTCGTGGCAGTCTGAGCATGGGTTGGGAAATAATTTCCAACACCGAGTATTTCACAAAGGAGTGAGTTTATTAAGAGTGGAAAGCAGAGTTAATGTGGGTACTGTGAGCTCAGCGGACTGACCTCCTGACAGGCCAGGGACAGTTGACAGATGGGAGAATAGAATTTATTACTGGGAGATGCTGTTAGAACAGCAGGCCAGCTCAAGGGAGAGCCGATGCTTTCACGGGCTGGTAGTGGTTTAGTCACTAAGTTGTGTCTTAGTCTTTTGCGACCTCATAGACTGTAGCCCACCAGGTTCCTCTGTACAAGGGATTTCACAGGCAAGAATACTGGAGTGGGTTGGCATTTCCTTCTCCAGAGGGTCTTCTGGATCTAGGGATCGGACATGTAATGCCAAACTCCTGCATTGGCAGGTAGATTCTCTACCACTGAACCACCAGGGAAAACGCAAAACAAAGAAATTCCTTCTGGAAGGGTGGCATTAGATGACTGGTTAGGTGCTATAGGATGAGGACCAGGGTGAGCACCTTTGCTAATCTGTGGTCAGGAAACTGGCTGATGAGGATCAGGGGGCTTCTGGCAATGGTTATAATGAGGCTCAGTTAGTTCCAGAGATGAACTTGATTCTGGGCTCTGGCTCTGTGACCTAGGTACAAGGCCTTGCACTTGTGACCTCAGAATTGGATTCCACATTCAGGGCAAAAACCCTATCTATACATTATTAGTCAGTGAAATAGGTACAAACTCTTATTTAGCCTGAGTCTTCTACGCTTTGCTATTGCGCAGTTAGAGTCAATACAGAATTTTATCTAGGCTCCTAAAATTCCTTTATGGTGATTATTAAGTACTTGCTCTAGATCAAGAGCAAGATTTCCAGTCTTAAAATGTTATTTGTAGCCAGATATGCTATATTTACAAGCACATGACCTGTTTTCCCTTTTATTAGCTTAAATGTTTAGAAATAAAAGTACCATTTCTGAGTTCCTAAAGTTTTTTAGAATCACATTTATTGAGGTATAATTTATGGGTACAACGTTTTGAGCTTTGATATGCTTTCTGTTCTATAGATAAGATTTGTCTTCTTTGAATAGCAAATAAATGAGTGATGCAGCATGCCATCTTTAGTTTCTTGCCTCCTTTGCTCAGCATAATACTTTAGAGCTTCATTCTTGTTTTATGTACGTTAGTATTTTTTTCTTCTATATAATATAGATGTATCACATGTCCATGTACTTGTTAGATATTTAGATTGTTGCCAGATTTTGGCTTGTTTTAGTTTTCTGCTGCTGTGTAGCACGTTATCCCAAACCAAACAGCTTCAAAAGCGCACATATTCATTATCTCACTGGTTCCTGGATCAAGAGTCTAGGCACAGCTTAGCAGGGTTCTCTGCAAGGCTGCAATGAAGGTGTCTGCCAGGACTAGATTCTCATCTGAAATCTAGGCTGGCAAAGGGCTATCTTCCAAACTCAGGCATATTTTTGGCAGATTATATTTCCTAGTGGCTATAGAAGACACGGTCACTCTCTCCTTGGAAGGCAGAAATGGAAAGCAACACTTTCTATATAGCTGCTGTCAAGATGAAATCTTACATACCATAGTGTAATCACAGGAGTGATTTGCCAGTTTTCATTGGTTAGAAGCAAGTTCTAGGTGCCCCCTACACAGAGGAGGAATGGATTACTCCAGGGCATGAACATCAGGGGATGAGGATCACGGGGTCACTTTAAAGTTTACCCTTCACACAGCTATTGTGAATCAATTTGCTATGAATACTTATGTATAAGATTTTGGGTGAACATATGTTTTTGTTTCTTTTGGATAAATACAGAAGAGTGAAAATGCTGGGATATGTAGTAGTAAGAGCATATTTAACTTTTTATTAAATTGCCAAGCTATCTTTGAAAGTGGTTTTACCATTTTAAATTCCTATCAAAATGTATAGGATTTCCAGTTGTTCCACATTTTTACCAATGTCTGGTAATGTCAGTTAGCTATTGAATGAGTGTATAGTGGTATCTATTTTTGCTTTAACTTTGCCTTTCTTTAATAATTAATGATTTGGGCCATTGTCTTCTGTGTTTATTGACCATCTGGGTATTCCTTTTATGAGTATCTCTTTCAAACCTTTGAGTCTTCTTTTTGTTGGGTTGTTTGCATTAACATTTTTTGATACAAGCCATATGTCAGAAAAATATACTGTGAACATTTTCTTTGTTGTTTTCAAAGAGCAGAAGGTTTTAATTCTGAAATCTGTTATTGCTTTTTTCTTTTATAGTCTGCACTTTTTGCACTCAAAGTAATCTTAACCTACTCAACACTCCCAAAAATTTCTCCTAAGTTTTCTTCTAGAGGATTTATAATTTTGTCTTTTTTCTTTGGTGTATAATCAATTTCAAATTAATTTATGTATAAGGTGTAAGGTAAGAGTAAATTTTATATTTTTCATATAAATATCTAGTTGTTTCAAAATATTTTTTGATAACACTATATTTTATCTTGGTTGCCTTGGCAAAAATCAACCATATATGCCTAAATCTCTTTATACTATTTCATTAATCTACATATCTTTATAATAATACTCCACTGTGTTGGTTACTATAATTCTATAGTAAATCTTCAAATTAAGTGTTGTAAGTTCTCCAACTTTGCGTTTGTCTTTCACAATACATTGGTTATTTTTGAAGATCCTTTTTACTAAAATGAAAAATTTAAAATAATTTTTCAATATTATTTTAAAAAACTGTCTCGGATTTTGATTAGGATTATATTAATCTATAGATCAATTTGGGAAGAATATTCAGTGTTCAGATACATGAATATGGTATGTCTCTTTTGGACTTCCCTGGTGGCTCAGACAGTAAAGCGTCTGTCTACAATGCAGGAGACCTGAGTTTGATCCCTGGGTCGGGAAGATCCGCTGGAGAAGGAAATGACAACCCACTCCAGTGCTATTGCCTGGAAAATCCCATGGACAGAGGAGCCTGATAAGTTACAGTCCATGGGGTCGCAAAGAGCTGGACACGACTGAGCGACTTCACTTCACTTTTTTAATTTACATCTTTAATTTTTGTCAGCAATATTTTACAGTTTTCAGTGTACATATTTTTTGTTAAATATATCCTTTAGATTTTTGCAATTTTGGACATTGTCATAACTGGTATTTTTGTTGAAATATTCCATTATTCATTGCCTGTATATAGAAATCCAACTGACTTTTATAACTTGATTTTTGTGTTTTGTGAACTTAATAATTCAGTTAATAATTCTTGTAGCATTTAATTTTTCCCTTAAAGGCCAGTTATAATTCACCAGTAAAGACATCTAGGTGCTGAACTTTATTTGGGGGAGAAGATTTTTAATACAAATTAATTTTCTTTAATAGATACAGAATTTTTCAGATTTTTAAGTTAGATAAATTTTCGTAATTTGTATCTTTCAAGATATTTGTGTGTTTCATATAGTTTGTCATATATTCACAGAAAGTGGTTCATAATATTCTCTTGAAAGTGAAAGTGAAGTCACTCAGTCGAGTCTGACTCTCTGTGACCCCATGGACTGTAGCCTAACAGGCTTCTCCATCCATGGGATTCTCCAGGCAAGAGTATGGAGTGGGTTGCCATTTCCTTCTCCAGGAGATCTTCTCGACCCAGAGATTGAACTCAGGTCTCCCGCATTGTAGGCAGACACTTTATCATCTGAGCCACCAGGAAAGTCCTAATATTCTCTTACTATTTACTATCCTTTAATATCTCTATGATCTGTAGTGATATCTCCTTTGTTTATCATATTGATAATTTCTATTCATTCTTATTTCAAAGAATCAGCTTTGGTTTTATTAATTTTCAATATTGTCTATTTCTATTTTTTTTATTATTGTCTTCATTCTACTTAAATTTATAGATTTCTAAAGTTGAAGTATAGATCATTGCTATTGAACTTTTTCTTTTCTAATACAAACATATTTGTGGCCCAGCATATGTTCAATCATAGTGAATGTCCTACATAGATTCTCTATAATTCAGCTTTCGGGTAAAGTGTTCTGTTAAATGTCAGTTAGGTCATGTTGGTTGATGGTGTTGATTAAGTCTCCTAGAACCATTTTGATTTTCTGTCTTCTTTCTTTCAATTGTTGTGAAAAGAATGTCAAAGTGTCTAACTGTATTTGTATCAGTTCTGTCAGTTTTTACCGTAATAATTTTGAACCTCCCTTATTAGGTGCATATACATTCAAGATTGTTTTTGTCTTTTTGATGAATTATCCTCTATCTTTATGAAATGTTCATCTTTACCCTTGATATCTTTTCTTGTTTTGAAGTTTTCTTTTCTAGGTATAAATATTGCCATCCTAGCTTTCTTTCTTTTTTTTTTTAATTTTAAAATCTTCAATTCTTACATGTGTTCCCAAACATGGACCCCCCCTCCCACCTCCCTCCCCACAACATCTCTGTGGGTCATCCCCATGCACCAGCCCCAAGCATGCTGTATCCTGCATCAGACATAGACTGGCGATTCAATTCTTACATGATAGTATACATGATAGAATGCCATTCTCCCAAATCATCCCACCCTCTCCTTCTCCCTCTGAGTCCAAAAGTCCGTTATACACAGCTGTGTCTTTTTCCCTGTCTTGCATACAGGATCGTCATTGCCATCTCTCTAAATTCCATATATATGTGTTAGTATACTGTATTGGTGTTTTTCTTTCTGGCTTACTTCACTCTGTATAATTGGCTCCAGTTTCATCCATCTCATCAGAACTGATTCAAATGAATTCTTTTTAATGGCTGAGTAATACTCCATTGTGTATATGTACCACAGCTTTCTTATCCATTCATCTGCTGATGGACATCTAGGTTGTTTCCGTGTCCTGGCTATTATAAACAGTGCTGCGATGAACATTGGGGTACATGTGTCTCTTTCAATTCTGGTTTCCTCGGTGTGTATGCCCAGCAGTGGGATTGCTGGGTCATAAGGTAGTTCTATTTGCAATTTTTAAAGGAATCTCCACACTGTTCTCCATAGTGGCTGTACTAGTTTGCATTCCCACCAACAGTGTAGGAGGGTTCCCTTTTCTCCACATCCTCTCCAGCATTTATTGCTTGCAGATTTTTGGATTGCAGCCATTCTGACTGGTGTGAAGTGGTACCTCATTGTGGTTTTGATTTGCATTTCTCTGATAATGAGTGATGTTGAGCATCTTTTCATGTGTTTGTTAGCCATCCGTATGTCTTCTTTGGAGAAATGTCTATTTAGTTCTTTGGCCCATTTTTTGATTGGGTCGTTTATTTTTCTAGAATTGAGCTGCATAAGTTGCTTGTATATTTTTGAGATTAGTTGTTTGTCAGTTGCTTCATTTGCTATTATTTTCTCCCATTCAGAAGGCTGTCTTTTCACCTTGCTTATATTTTCCTTTGTTGTGCAGAAGCTTTTAATTTTAATTAGATCCCATTTGTTTATTTTTGCTTTTATTTCCAGAATTCTGGGAGGTGGATCATAGAGGATCCTGCTGTGATTTATGTCTGAGAGTGTTTTGCCTATGTTCTCCTCTAGGAGTTTTATAGTTTCTGGTCTTACATTTAGATCTTTAATCCATTTTGAGTTTATTTTTGTGTGCGGTGTTAGAAAGTGATCTAGTTCCATTCTTTTACAAGTGGTTGACCAGTTTTCCCAGCACCACTTGTTAAAGAGATTGTCTTTACTCCATTGTATATTCTTGCCTCCTTTGTCAAAGATAAGGTGTCCATAGGTGTGTGGATTTATCTCTGGGCTTTCTATTTTGTTCCATTGATCTATATGTCTGTCTTTGTGCCAGTACCATACTGTTTTGATGACTGTGGCTTTGTAGTAGAGCCTGAAGTCAGGCAAGTTGATTCCTCCAGTTCCATTCTTCTTTCTCAAGACTGCTTTGGCAATTCGAGGTTTTTTGTATTTCCATACAAATCTTGAAATTATTTGTTCTAGTTCTGTGAAAAATATGGCTGGTAGCTTGATAGGGATTGCATTGAATTTGTAAATTGCTTTGGGTAGTATACTCATTTTCACTATATTGATTCTTCCGATCCATGAACATGGTATATTTCTCCATCTATTAGTGTCCTCTTTGATTTCTTTCATCAGTGTTTTATAGTTTTCTATATATAGGTCTTTAGTTTCCTTGGGTAGATATATTCCTAAGTATTTTATTCTTTTCGTTGCAATGGTGAATGGAATTGTTTCCTTAATTTCTTTTTCTACTTTCTCATTATTAGTGTATAGGAATGCAAGGGATTTCTGTGTGTTGATTTTATATCCTGCAACTTTACTATATTCATTGATGAGCTCTAGTAATTTTCTGGTGGAGTCTTTAGGGTTTTCCATGTAGAGGAGCATGTCATCTGCAAACAGTGAGAGTTTTACTTCTTCTTTTCCAATTTGGATTCCTTTTATTTCTTTTTCTGCTCTGATTGCTGTGGCCAAAACTTCCAGAACTATGTTGAATAGTAGCGGTGAAAGTGGACACCCTTGTCTTGTTCCTGACTTTAGGGGAAATGCTTTCAATTTTTCACCATTGAGGATAATGTTTGCTGTGGGTTTGTCATATATAGCTTTTATTATGTTGAGGTATGTTCCTTCTATTCCTGCTTTCTGGAGAGTTTTTATCATAAATGGATGTTGAATTTTGTCAAAGGCCTTCTCTGCATCTATTGAGATAATCATATGGTTTTTATTTTTCAATTTGTTAATGTGGTGAATCACATTGATTGATTTGCGGATATTGAAGAATCCTTGCATCCCTGGGATAAAGCCCACTTGGTCATGGTGTATGATCTTTTTAATGTGTTGTTGGATTCTGATTGCTAGAATTTTGTTGAGGATTTTTGCATCTATGTTCATCAGTGATATTGGCCTGTAGTTTTCTTTTTTTGTGACATCTTTGTCAGGTTTTGGTATTAGGGTGATGGTGGCCTCATAGAATGAGTTTGGAAGTTTACCTTCCTCTGCAATTTTCTGGAAGAGTTTGAATAGGATAGGTGTTAGCTCTTCTCGAAATTTTTGGTAGAATTCAGCTGTGAAGCCGTGGACCTGGGCTTTTGTTTGCTGGAAGATTTCTGATTACAGTTTCAATTTCTGTGCTTGTGATGGGTCTGTTAAGATTTTCTATTTCTTCCTGGTTCAGTTTTGGAAAATTGTACTTTTCTAAGAATTTGTCCATTTCTTCCATGTTGTCCATTTTATTGGCATACAACTGCTGATAGTAGTCTCTTATGATCCTTTGTATTTCTGTGTTGTCTGTTGTGATCTCTCCATTTTCATTTCTAATTTTATTGATTTGATTTTTCTCTCTTTGCTTCTTGATGAGTCTGGCTAGTGGTTTGTCAATTTTATTTATCCTTTCAAAGAACCAGCTTTTGGCTTTGTTGATTTTTGCTATGGTCTCTTTTGTTTCTTTAGCATTTATTTCTGCCCTAATTTTTAAGATTTCTTTCCTTCTACTAACTCTGGGGTTCTCCAATTCTTCCTTTTCTAGTTGCTTTAGTTGTAGAGTTAGGTTATTTATTTGACTTTTTTCTTGTTTCTTGAGGTATGCCTGTATTGCTATGAACTTTCCTCTTAGCACTGCTTATATAGTGTCCCACAGGTTTGGGGTTGTTGTGTTTTCATTTTCATTAGTTTCTATGCATATTTTAATTTCTTTTTTGATTTCTTCTGTGATTTGTTGGTTATTCAGAAGTGTGTTGTTCAACCTCCATATGTTGGAATTTTTAATAGTTTTTCTCCTGTAATTGAGATCTAATCTTAATGCATTATGGTCAGAAAAGATGCTTGGAATGATTTCGATTTTTTTGAATTTATCAAGTTTAGATTTATGGCCCAGGATGTGATCTATCCTGGAGAAGGTTCCATGAGCACTTGAGAAAAAGGTGAAATTCATTGTTTTGGGGTGAAATGTCCTATAGATATCAATTAGGTCTAATTGATCTAATGTATCATTTAAAGTTTGCATTTCTTTGTTAATTTTCTGTTTAGTTGATCTGTCCATAGGTGTGAGTGGGGTATTAAAGTCTCCCTCTATTATTATGTTATTGTTGATTTCCCCTTTCATACTTGTTAGCATTTGTCTTACATATTGCGGTGCTCCTATATTGGGTGCATATATATTTATAATTGTTATATCTTCTTCTTGGATTGATCCTTTGATCATTATGTAGTGGCCTTCTTTGTCTCTTTTCACAGCCTTTGTTTTAAAGTCTATTTTATCGGATATGAGTATTGCCGCTCCTGCTTTCTTTCGGTCTCTATTTGCGTGGTATATCTTTTTCCAGCCCTTCACTTTCAGTCTGTGTGTGTCCCTTGTTTTGAGGTGGGTCTCTTGTAAGCAGCATATAGAGGGGTCTTGTTTTTATATCCATTCGGCCAGTCTTTGCCTTTTGGTTGGGGCGTTCAACCCATTTACGTTTAAGGTAATTATTGATAAGTATGATCCAGTTACCATTTACTTTATTGTTTTGGGTTCGGGTTTATACACCCTTTTCATGTTTCCTGTCTAGAGAATATCCTTTAGAATTTGTTGGAGAGCTGGTTTGGTGGTGCTGAATTCTCTCAGCTTTTGCTTGTCTGTAAAGCTTTTGATTTCTCCTTCGTATTTGAATGAGATCCTTGCTGGGTACAGTAATCTGGGCTGTAGGTTATTGTCTTTCATCACTTTAAGTATGTCTTGCCATTCCCTCCTGGCCTGAAGAGTTTCTATTGAAAGATCAGCTGTTATCCTTATGGGAATCCCCTTGTGTGTTATTTGTTGTTTTTCCCTTGCTGCTTTTAATATTTGTTCTTTGTGTTTGATCTTTGTTAATTTAATTAATATGTGTCTTGGGGTGTTTTGCCTTGGGTTTATCCTATTTGGAACTCTCTGTGTTTCTTGGACTTGGGTGATTATTTCCTTCCCCATTTTAGGGAAGTTTTCAACTATTATCTCCTCAAGGATTTTCTCATGATCTTTCTTTCTGTCTTCTTCTTCTGGGACTCCTATAATTCGAATGTTGGAGCATTTCATATTGTCCTGGAGGTCTCTGAGATTGTCCTCATTTCTTTTAATTCGTTTTTCTTGTTTCCTCTCTGATTCATTTATTTCTACCATTCTATCTTCTATTTCACTAATCCTATCTTCTGCCTCCGTTATTCTACTATTTGTTGCCTCCAGAGTGTTTCTGATCTCATTTATTGCATTATTCATTATATTTTGACTCTTTTTTATTTCTTCTAGGTCCTTGTTAAACCTTTCTTGCATCTTCTCAATCTTTGTCTCTAGGCTATTTATCTGTGATTCCATTTTGATTTTAAGATTTTGGATCAGTTTCACTATCAATATTCGGAATTCCTTCTCAGGTAGATTCCCTACTTCTTCCTCTTTTGTTTGGTTTGGTGGGCAACTCTCCTGTTCCTTTACCTGCTGAGTATTCCTCTGTCTCTTCATCTTGGTTATATTGCTGCGTTTGGGGTGGCCTTTTTATATTCTGGTAATTTGTGGAGTTCTCTTTATTATGGAGCTTCCTCACTGTGGGTGGGGTTCTATCAGTGGCTTGTCAAGGTTTCCTGGTTAGGGAGGCTTGTGTTGGAGTTCTGGTGGGTGGAGCTGGGTTTCTTCTCTCTGGAGTGCTGTGGAGTGACCAGTAATGGGTTATGAGACATCAAAGGTTTTGGAATAATTTTGAGCTGCCTGTATATTGAAGCTCAGGGG
The DNA here is from genome assembly GCF_023091745.1 of Budorcas taxicolor. Taxonomy (NCBI): domain Eukaryota; kingdom Metazoa; phylum Chordata; class Mammalia; order Artiodactyla; family Bovidae; genus Budorcas; species Budorcas taxicolor. The sequence goes on along the minus strand of NC_068923.1, from coordinate 46,434,711 downwards.
AGTGTTCCTGTGTTGCTGGAGAATTTGAGTGGTACGTCTTGTTTTGGAACTTGTTGGCCCTTGGGTGGAGCTTGTTTTCAGTGTAGGTATGAAGGCATTTGATGAGCTCCTATTGCTTAATGTTCCCTGAATTCAAGAGTTCTCCAATGTTTTCAGGCTTTGGATTTAAGCCTCCTGCTTCTGGTTTTCAGTTTTATTTTTACAGTAGCCTCTAAACTTCTCCATCTATACAGCTCCGATGATAAAACATCTAGGTTAAAGATGAAAAGTTTCTCCACATTGAGGAACACTCAGAGAGGTTCACTGAGTTACAAGGAGAAGAGCAGATGGAGGGGGTAGTTAGAGGTAACTAGAATGAGATGTGGTGAGATCAAAAGAGGAGAGAGCAAGCTAGCCAGTAGTCACTTCCTAATGTGCACTCTATAGTCTGGACCGCTCAGAGGTATTTACGGAGTTATACGGGGAAGAGGAGAGGGAGGAAGTAGACAGAGGTGACCAGGAGGCTAAGAGAGAGGAATGAGAAGGAGAGAGACAAATCCTGCCAGTAACCAGTTCCTTAGGTGTTCTCCACCGTCTGGAACACACAGAGATTCACAGAGTTGGATAGAGAAGAGATGGGGGAGAAAAGAGACAGAGGCCACCTGGTGGAGGAAAAGGAGAGTCCAAAGGAGAAGAGAGTGGTCAAGCCAGTAATCTCGCTCTCAGGTAAACTTGGGTAGTGAAGTTTGGGTTTTTAAATGTACAAAATTGACAACAAAAACCAAAGAGCAAAGATTAAAAATCTAGAGTAGAGGTTGGATTTTCAAAAATACAATATTAAAGAAAAGAAGCAGAAGGAAAAAGGAGAAAAGAAAGAAAGAAAGAAAAAACACAAGAATTATTAAAAAAACAAACAAACAAAAAAACAAAACAACAAAAAAAAACAACAACCAAAAAACCACCAACAACCATCCAAAGGCTATATATGGTGTTTGCCTTTAAAAAAAAAAAAAAGTCTTTTTTTTTTTAAAATAGTAATAGTAGGTTATAGTAATAAAAATTAGAGGAGAAATAGAAGACTTAACAATTTAAAAAAAAGAAAAAAAAAGAAAAAAGAAAAGAAAAAAAAAAGGAATGATTTTAAAAATAGTAAAAATATATCTGGCCCTTCTTTGATGTTTTGGGCCGTGTGGGATCACTTCCAAAATGGTTCCCTCTGTTTAACTTCTTCCGTTTGCTGGTTTTTTAGGCTCACTAGTTCAGTCGCGCTGTGGGGAGGCGGGATGCTGCAAACAAATAGCACTGTCATGTGCACACAGTGTCTCAGCCCCGCTTGACCTGTCCCTTCTCGCGGCGCACAAACCGCTCCGGCTCTACAATGCTCAGCCAGGAACCGTCTGGGGCCGGCCCTAGGCTGCGTGCACTTCCCCGGTCCAAGCGGCTCAGGTTCAGCGCTCAGGCCGCCCTCAGAGGCACAGATTCGGCTGGGACTGCGTTTTGTGCTCTTCCCAGGTCCGAGTAGCTCAGGAGTTTGGCGAGCGCGATTGCCGCGGCGTGTCACCTTTTCTGCCGCTGCTGCTCAGCTTTCTGGGTGGACCGCTGGCGTCCCCCGTGAGGCAGATGGTGACTGTCCAGCACCTCCAGAAGTCTTAGCAAAGAAGCCTGCTTGCAGTTAGGTAAGTAAAGTCTCTCTGGGTCTGCAATTGCCCCTTTCCAGTCCTTACGGCTCTGGCTGCCTGTCCCCGGCGGGGGATGGTCTGCAGCCGGCTTTTTCTGTTCCGTCCTTTGTTCTGTGCTCGGTCCTGGCGCTGTCTTATGTTCGAGCTTTCCGTGCGGTAGCTATCCCACAGTCTGGTTTGCTAGCCCAAGTTAGATCGTTCTGGTTGCGCGTGGGGCGTTCCTGCCCGATTCTTACAAAGCACTGCAGCCCGCGCCTCCCGCGCGTCCCTGCCCTGCCCCCACTTCCCAATGGTGGATGCAGGCGTCTGTGCTGCTTTTCCGCTGGGGGAGTTACTGTTGGGCTTGTAATCTCTTGGTTTTAATTATTTCTTTATTTTTCCTTCCTGTTATGTTGCCCTCTGTGTTTCCAAGACTCGCCACAGACTCGGCAGGGAGAGTGTTTCCTGGTGTTTGGAAACCTCTCTTCTTAAAATTCCCTTCCCGGGACGGGCTTCCCTTCCCGGGACGGAGCTCCCTCCCCACCTCCTTTGTCTCCTTTTTCGTCTTTTATATTTTTTCCTACCTGTTTTTGAAGACAATGGTCTGCTTTTCTGGTTGCCTGATGTCCTCTCCCAGCCTACAAAAGTTGTTTTGTGGAGTTTGCTCGGCGTTGAAATGTTCTTTTGAGGAATTTGTGAGGGAGAAAGTGGTCTTCCCGTCCTATTCCTCTGCCATCTTTATGCCTCTTCTCCATCCTAGCTTTCTAATAATTAGTATTTGCTGCATGGCATGTATTTTTCCATTTTTTCAGTTTTTAGCCTGAGTGTGTCTTCACATGTAAAATGAGTTTCTCATAATAGTTCATGTTGGAATTTGCTTTTTTGCCCAATCTAATTTTTTCCTTTTAATTATGCTTTAAGTCTTTGCACTTAGATTATTATTGCAATAATTATTGAAATAATTTTTAAAGTAACATTTTACTACTTCACATATAGCATAAGAATCTTAACAAAAATATACTTGCATCTCACCCTTACCATCTTTTGTACTATGGTCATCATACACATTACTCTTACACAGATCTTAAAACATACAATATACTGATTTTATTTTTAAGCAGTTATCTTTAGAACAAGTTTAAAATTAGGAAAAATTTTAAATATTATTTCTGTCACTCCACATTCCTCTGTGTTGATTCAAGTATCCTCCTGATATCCTTTTCTTTCTGTCTAAAAAACTTCTTTTCACTTTTCTCATATTATGTGTTGCTAGTGGTAAATTTTGTTTTTCTTTCTCAGAAAAACAAACTTCATTTTGGCTTCATATTTGAAAAGTTTCTAGGTTAACATTTTTTTTTCTTTCAACACTTTAAAGGTGTTTTCTGTTTATCTTCTGGGTTTTGAGTTTCTAATAGGAAATCTGCTGTATTGCTTATACCTATGTGTCATATGCCTCTTCCCCACGATGGTTGCCTTTAAGAGTTTCTCTTTATGAATAACTTTAAGTAACTATATTAAGATATACCTTGGTGTTTTTGTTTGTTGGTTGGTTGCTTTAACAAGTTTAGAATTTATCAAGTTTATTTCAACTGTAAGATTATAACTTTAATCAAATTATGAACATTTCATCCATGATTTCATTTTTTCTTTTTGGTCTCCCCACTCTCCATATCTATTTAGGTCTCAAATTGCACAAATGTTAGATTGTTTGATATTGTCCCCAAAATTACTAAGGTTCTGTTTTTTAGTTTTTTTGTTATTGATATTCAGTCATTTATTTTGGATAGTTTTATTGCTGTAGTTACAAGGTTAGTGATCTTTCCTTTTGAACTGCCTAATTTGCTATAAATTTAATCCAATAAAATTTTTATTGAAGATATTCTATTTTTCATTTTAAAAAGTTTCATTTGTTTCACTAGATTCTGTCCTCATTAAGCTCATCTTTTTATTTTAATCTTTGACCATATTAATAATAGCATTTGGGCTTCCCTGGTGGCTTAGATGGTAAAGAATCTGCCTGAGATACAGGAGATTTGAATTCTCTCTCTGGGTGGGGAAGATTCCTTGGGGAAGGGAATGGCCACCCATTCCATTCCAGTATTCTTGACTGGAGAATTCCATGGACAGAGGAGCCTGGTGAGCTGCAGTCCATGGAATCACAAAGCATTGGACACGACTGAGCAGCTAACACACACACACACACACACACACGCACACACACACGCACACACACGCACGCACACGCGCGCACACACACACAAAATAGCATTTATAATATCTGTGTCTGTTAATTTCATAATCTCTAAGATTTCTACATCTATTTCTATTTTGTGAATTTTCTCATTTTCATGAGTTACATTTTCCTACTCTTTCAGATACCTACTAGTTTTTGATTGGGTAAAAAAAATAAAACATTGTAATTGTCATTTTCTGGGAGTTGGTGATGGACAGGGAGGCCTGCCGTGCTGCGATTCATGGGGTCACAAAGAGTTGGACACGACTGAGCGACTGAACTGAACTGAACTGATATTTTGTTGACTATCTTTTAAATTTCTTTAACGTGTTTGACAGGCAGTCAGGTTACTTATGGATCAGATTGATCATTTTGAGGTTAAAGCAGGTCTAGAATTGATATTACTCTAGATCTTGTCATGTCCCACTACTACGATTTGACTTTGTTGGGAGTCTCTAATGAAGATTTTCTGTATGGTCTCTCCACTCTGGATGGTGATAACTTAAATGGTTTCTGCACTTGTGTGAGTTCTGGGAATTGCTTGGTTTATAGATTTTCGGTAATATTTTTTCACCATATGTTTTTTTTGGTCCAGCAGCACAGAATTTTGCTCTAAACATGCACAGATTGGCAACCAGCCAGAGTCAGGTGAATACCATGGAGAATTCTGGGCTCCTTCTTTGAACAGCTCCCTCTTCTCAAGTAATATGACCCATAAATTCCAGCCACCTTGACACAATTCCAAACTCTGTCCTCTCCACTCAGCCTTCTTTGCTTAGCTTCCCCACTTGTGCTACAACCTTGGAAAAATCTCTCTTGGTAAAAAGCTGAGACAGTCATAGGAGTCACTTCATTTGTTACTGCTGCCTCAAAGATCACAGTCCTGTGCTGCCTATTGTCCAGTATGCGAAAATAGGTGGTTCATATATTTTGTCCTGTCTTAAAATTGGTGATGGTAGAAAGCTGTATCTAGATCTGTTTCTCCCTCATGAGCGGAAACAGAAGGTTTTCAGTGTCTTATTTTCTGAACTAAGGATTTTCGTGCTACAACTTCTCTAAACCAGAGAATCTTAATAGAACAATTATATAGTACATGTTAGGCACTATGTTTAGCATTAACGTGTGTTATGTCCTTTGGTTTTCCCAAGAATATTTTCATGTACGTGCTTTTCTTGCTTCTATTTACAGACTAAAAAATGGGAGACATTAAGTAATTGTCCAAGGAACCACAGCTAGAAAAGGGCGCAGGTGATTCTCAGACCCAGAACTGCCTGACACTGTTTGTACTTTTCATTGCTACTGTAATGATGTAGTGGTTTTGTCTTACTGCCTTGGGCATATCTTGTAAGTGAAAGAAATAAAGTTTATCAATGATTTATAATAAAAATAACTGTGTTCAAGGTTATCCCCTTTTTACTTTCATTACTTTGTATGTGGTATTTTTTTGAGGCGCATACAAGGAGTGATGGTAACTGTAGGAGTCCATGAACATTACATGGAAATTTTTTCTGTGTATGAATCACATCTTTCATGAGTGACCTCTGGGAAATGGTTGTGAACAACTACTGTAAACTGTGCTATGGATGATTAATCAGAAATTTATAGCTGAAAGAGTAATAAAAGTCAGAAACCAAGAGCAACATAACCAAACAACAAAAGATACAATACTAGGTGCTGAAGGTTAAAATAAATCTGGGCAAGTTCTTATTTATTCAGGGAGCTACAAACTCACATGAGCTTTTTTTTTTTTTTTCTGGCAGTGGAGGTTGAAATTCTCCTTCGTCTTTCTTAAAATTTCCTTTCTTACTCTTGAGCATCAAATCCTCATAGACATGAGATAGTCATTTTCTAAGTATTTTCTTCAGTTCAGTTCAGTTCAGTCGCTCAGTTGTGTCCAACTCTTTGCGACCCCATGAATCGCAGCACGCCAGGCCTCCCTGTCCATCACCAACTCCCGGAGTTCACTCAGACTCACGTCCATCGAGTCAGTGATGCCATCCTTAGAGGTCAAAATAAAACTTTTCTGTCTGTGGTTTTTAACAAGGTGGGAAGTGGCAGTAAACAGAAGAGTCTGACTACAGTAGCTCTCTTTATGTAACTGTATTTTTCTCCTTTAATTGTATTAAAGGCAAAGCCTTGTGACTATAGTCCTGTGACTCCACGATAAACTTGTGAAGACTCCATGCAGTTTTCTAGAAATGAAAGTGAAGGTGTAGTTTCCTGTCGTCTTCATGCAGGTAACCCAGCAAGCACAGGGCTGAGAGTGTGGTGAGAAGTTTGAAAGATAGGATCACAGTTGAGAGCCGTAAATGGAGCTTAAGTGTTTGCCCAGCTGGAAACTGTCTGTGTGTAGTTTATGTCACGTGACCCAAAGCAAGGTTTAACTGAACAATTCTGTCGAGGTTTATCTGTGGTCATGATATCCCACAAGTAAAACATAAATGGTATTAAGGTGCTTTGGAACATATCCCACCTGGCTATCGTCCTAGGAGCCAAAAGGGAAAAAAAAATGCCTCAGAGAGTAGAAATTCAGCATTTTTGTTATATTCAACAGATTTTCTTTAAGACACTTGCCCTAATGGTGTTAATGGGGCCCTAATGTACCCTTATCCTTACAAAATCCTTTAACTTGTAAAAAAAGAAAATAGTAGAACCATTAAGAAAATTAAATGTGAGAAATGAGGGGGAGCTGATACAAAGGATCTGACAGCTTTGAATGTCTGTCCTATATGTCTTACCCTACATGGTTTTCCTACGTATTGTGTTCAAAAAATAACTCTTAATATGAGTTTCAAAATCTACTTTAGATAGAACAAATACTTGATCTTCAATTTCTCATATGAGAATTGGTTGGTACATGTTTTATTATGCTTTCTTTCATTCTATTCCTAATTAACACATCTTTATATATAAAATTAATCACATATTACTTAATTAATAACATATTATATATTGGGGCTTTCCAGGTGACTCAGTGATAAAAGCATCGGCCTGCCAATGCTGGAGGTGCAGGAGATGTGAGTTCAATCCCTAAGTTGGCAAGATCCATTAGAGCGGGAAATGGCAACCCACTACTATATTCTTGTTTGGGAAATCCCATGGACAGAGGAGCCTGGTGGGCTACAGTCCATGGGGTTGCAAAGAGTCGGACACAACTGAGTGACTAAGCATGTATGCATATTATATATCAATATTATCAGTATATTAATTAATGGCATATAGTTTCATATATAAATATATATTTGTCTCCTATTTTCTGTAGTTTGCATTATGTATTTGCGCTTTTTTATGCTAGATATTGCATATCTACTCTATTTATATAACACATATATATGTATTTGTGTTTGCATGTGTATATATTGTTAAGAGTTCGACACGACTGAAGTGACTTAGCACGCACACACATGTATACATTCTCCCCACCCCTATTTTCTGTAGCATGTATTCTTATAAGCCACCATGAATAATCTGGGGGTAGAGGTAGTTATGAGTTAGTTAATTAAGTAAACAAAAAGCTATATTAAATTACAGCCCGAGTGTGTAACACCTTTCTCTTTAGTAGATCCATTAACCATAAATGTGAAGCTCTGGGATGGAAGGCAAGGAAGGAGAAACACCATGTACATTCAAACCAGAGCACAACTGATGAAAGGGTAAAGGACAAATAAATTTTGATTTTAATGTTACTTAACCCTTTCAGTGCCCCAGAGAAGGTAGACACAGAGTTGAACAAAAGGATACTGCTGGAAACCCTGCAGAGCTGACCACACAATAGCTCTGAGGGTAGCAGAATGAATGACTTGCAAAGAAATCGCAGGCTACTAGGGCCATTGGCCCAGGAGGGGTTAAACAACTTTATCTGATCTTCAACTCTTTTACTGAACAATTAACGACCTACAGTCTGGAGAAGTTAAAAGCTAGAAGTGAAGCCAGGGCTCCTCAAGACTCCAGCTGGCATTAAATGACAAGGAAGAATTCAGGGGCCAGACAAAGCCGTTATTATGAGCCACCACCAAGAAAGAAAATAAAAATTTTTTAAAGGGGTGTGTGTGTTGGGGGGGAGGGGTGGGGGAGAATGGAAAACAGAACTTAGGAGCAACTTTATGCTTGGTTTTTAAGTAAATTAAACCTGAATTGTTAATCTTCTTGCCTTTGTTGTTAAACTTGTTTGATAAAATTTCAATTCCAGAATATTTTAAATGGCTGTTAATGAAAGTGCTGATAAATAACAGTATTTGTGAAAAGTTTATAATCCTTGCAAATTGAAATAAAATGATCAATTATTTTTCATTTAACTTCTCATCTCAACCAAAAAGGCAGGAGACATTTATGGATTAAATTCTTTGGAAATGGTACTGGCTGCCATTTCAGCAGAAAAAAGAATCATGATTTATTTCCTTGCTATCTTGTAAAAAAAAAAAAAAGCAAAGACACTCTAATCTCATAGGCTTAGTTAATGGACTCTGAGAATTACCAAGTTGCAAAAGATGAAAACTAGTAATTTTAGACTTAATGTTATGTCAATATTATTGAGAGAAAGAAAAGATCTCCAAACACCTTAGGATCATAAAATACTTGTTAGAATTTTATACCTCTCTTTGCATCTATTTGCATCAATTAAATTATGTTTAGATTCTCTCTAGGGGGAAAAAAAGAGTATATGGTGCCTGTGAGAAAAGTCAACCTGAAGGAAGAAGGATTGGCATAAGTAAATATATTCAGCCATGGGGTCAGTGGTAATTTCAAGGACAGTGTTAGGACTGTACTTGGTGCCTCACAGGTGACAGTGAACCATGTAGAAGAATGTGGCCTGGGGCAGGATGGCAGTATGAATTGTAGCAGACTTGAAACAAATATCTGCTATGCAGGTGAAACCATAGAAATAAACCTATGCAATCCTGGAACTATGCAAGCCTTATAGCCCCACTCAAGGAATCATGACGTGGTTGAAAAAAGAATTTTATCCATTTTTCTCAATCTTATTTTCCCAGAAGCCAACATTGGGTCATACTAGGGGGTGCTCAAGTGATATTTCTTGAATGAATCAATAAATGAATGACACAGAGTCAGTTGGCCACGGAGCCATAAAAAGGTATAACCACTTGGGTGTTACTTCAAGGTATGTAAGCCAAGGCTCCCTCCCACATGTGTGCTAGACATCTTCCTTTTGCCTGTTCAGATCCACTGCCTTCCTTCTCCATGATGCTCTGTGCCCAGGGAAGCTGATCCCCTAGTGTTTGGCTAGATTTTCTCAATGGTCATTTCCTGGCTAAAAGATCAGAAAGAGAGTAAGATTAGGCCATTCTTTTTCAACCTCTCTCCCTGCGATGTTACTCTGCATTAGCTAAAGCCCTCTGCCATGGGTTATTGACAGCCCCTTCTGTAAAGCTATCCAATCTGGTACTTCCTCCCTTTCCCATTTAGGGTCCTCACTTCTCTTGAGTTGGTAGCTCTAAGATGCTTGCTCGTGCATGCTCAGTCATATCTGACTCTTTGTGACCCCATGGACTGTAGCCTGACAGGGTTGGCAGGCGGGTTCTTTATCACTAGCACTATCTGGAGGCTTCCTTGGTAGTTCAGCTGGTAAAGAATCTGCCTGCAGTGTGGGAGACCTGGGTTTGATTCCTGGGTCAGAAAGATCCCCTGGAGAAGGAAATGGCAACCCATTCCAGTATTCTTGCCTGGAAAATCCCTGGGACAGAGGAGCCTGGTGGGCTACAGCCCATGGGGTTGCAAGAGTCAGACACAACTTAGTAACCAAAAAACCACCACTACCACAGCACTATCTGGGAAGCCCTCTAAAATGCTGGGTTACTGTATTATTCCTTCCTTCTTGGTTTACCCTGCCCATACCTTGGTAAAGGGACTTATATTAGTTTCTCTTTAAATCGTCCATTTTTATGGACATCATATTTTAAGCATCATATTTTGCCAGCTCTTTTCTGTTGGGCTCCTGATTGACACACCTACTAATTAGTATTCCTAGTGTTGGACCCTGGATATGTCTATTTTGAAAAAAATTTCATAGATGCATCAGATGAGCATTCCTGACTATGAACTACTGATCCAGGCATACCAGACTGACTACAGTCCCAAAACGCCCCCAGGAGTTGTCATACTTCTGTATATTTTGTACATACTCTTTACATGGCTTAATATCATAGTTTCCATTTCATTTCTTTCCCTGGAGAATTTTCAATCATCCTAAACGACTCCAATTGCATGATTCTTTTGAAATCCTAGAGGAATTTTATTTGGTGGTAGTGGTTTAATGGCTAAGTGATGTCAACTCTTGAGACTCCATGGACTATAGCCTGCCATGCTCCTCTGTCCTTGGGATTCTTCAGGCAAGAATGCTGGAGTGGGTAGCCATTTCCTTCTCCAGCGGATCTTCCCAACCCAGGGATCAAATCCTATTTACTCATTCTTTATACTACCTGACATAAGTAAGTCATCAATAAATATTACTTGATGAATGGATAAATGACTAAATTGTGGTACATGCTTCAGTAGTTTACAAGACGAATAAGATATAATCCCTGCCCTGTCAATAGTAGGAAGGTACTGTATGTGGTCAGGCAACATACAAAGCATGCCATGAAATCTTGTTTCCATGTTCAGTGGGGAAAGGATCTTAATTAATTTCCAGTTTACTAAAGGCAGGTATGAAAAAGAGAGACAAGTATGGATAGGGAAAGCAGTGGTAGAGTTGTGGTAAGGGAAGCGCACATGTGACTGGCACAGAAGAAGGATACAGATGAAGGAAGCCAAGAAGGATGTCTTTCTAAACAAGGGAAAGAAGTAAGTCATGAAGGGCGCCTAGAAAACAAGAGGCGTGAGATTATGTGTCACCTTTTTTTGTGTGTGTTCTATATTCAGTTCAGTTCAGTTCAGTTCAGTCGCTCAGTGGTGTCTGATGCTTTGCGACCCCATGAATTGCAGCACGCCAGGCCTCCCTGTCCATCACCAACTCCTGGAGTTCACTCAGACTGATGTCCATCGAGTCCATGATGCCATCCAGCCATCTCATTCTCTGTCGTCCCCTTCTCCTCCTGCCCCCAATCCCTCCCAGCATCAGAGTCTTTTCCAATGAGTCAACTCTTCGCATGAAGTGGCCAAAGTACTGGAGTTTCAGCTTCAGCATCATTCCCTCCAAAGAAATCCCATGGCTGATCTCCTTCAGAATGGACTGGTCGGATCTCCTTGCAGTCCAAGGGACTCTCAAGAGTCTTCTCCAACACCACAGTTCAAAAGCATCAATTCTTCGGCGCTCAGCCTTCTTCCCAGTCCAACTCTCACATCCATACATGACCACTGGAAAAACCATAGCCTTGACTAGACGGACCTTAGTCGGCAAAGTAATGTCTCTGCTTTTGAATACACTATCTAGGTTGGTCATAACTTTTCTTCCAAGGAGTAAGCGTCTTTTAATTTCATGGCTGCAGTCACCATCTGCAGTGATTTTCGAGCCCAGAAAAATAAAGTGTTCTATATTAGCATTCACAAAAGATTATCTAACAAGGAACGGCACTAAGTAACAGGTTAGACAGAAAAATCAGCTGGTTGACATAGGTAACATTGGTCCTTAGCCACTTTAGGGCTGACAAGATGAGACTAAGTGCTGTAGGTAGGGAGGCAAGAATGCACACTGTACATACAAGGACCCACCCACGTGGGCCCACTTCCAAGACTGATCTAAGTACTAAGGTAGCTGACATCCTGCATGGCAACACAGAAGAAACCCAGAGACCCTGCTGCAGCACTATCCCTTGAGAAACATCCACCAACCCCATGCTGGCCAGTCTATTACATTGGGCCTCTTCCACTCTGGAAAGGGCTGTAATTTATCCCAATTAATTATAATTAATAAATATTCTAGGTATGTGTTTCCTTTTCCTTCTCACAGAATCTTAGGCCACACTGCTATCTGAAGGCTTATAGTGAGAACACTGACCACATGAATATAAGTTGGTTCTGCCATATGCTACACTCCCAGACTGATGAATATTGGAATGGCCTGCTGAGGGACAGTGAGGAACTAGTTTGATAATGAAATTTGGTGAGGATCAGGGGCCATCCTCCAGAAGACAAGTGTATACCTTAAATCATGAACATTCTGTGATGTGCTATTTACAATTGGGCTTCTCAGGTGGCGCTAGTGGTAAAGAACCCGTCTGCCAATGTAGGTGATCTAAGAGACGTGGGTTTGATCCCTTGGTCAGAAAGATCCCCTGGAGGAGGTAATGGCAACCCACTCCAGTATTCTTGCCTGGGAAATTCCACGGGCAGAGAAGCCTGATAGGCCACGGGGTCACAAAGAGTCGGACGCAACTGAAGCAACTTGGCACGATTATGGTAAGTAGAACGTATAAGTTGGGACATCGAATGTTTAAAGTAGAAGTGGTCTCTTGTGTAAGTTTTCTATTACCACTATAAGTGTTGAAGTGAAAGTGTTAGTCACTCAATTGTGTCCCACTTTTCATGACCCCTGGACTATAGCCTCCTCTGGCTGTGGAATTCTCCAGACAAGAATACTGGAGTAGGTAACCATTCATTTCTCTAGGGGATCTACCTGACTCAGGGATAGAACCTGGGTCTCCTGCATTGCAGGCAGATTCTTTACTGTTTGAGCCATCATTCAGTTCAGTTCAGTTCAATTCAGTCACTCAGTCGTGTCCGACTCTTTGCGACCCCATGAATTGCAGCACGCCAGGCCTCCCTGTCCACCACCAACTCCCGAAGTTCACTCAGACTCACGTCCATCGAGTCAGTGATGCCATCCAGCCATCTCATCCTCTGTCGTCCCCTTCTCCTCCTGCCCTCAATCCCTCATAGCATCAGAGTCTTTTCCAATGAGTCAACTCTTCGCATGAGACATCATTACCACGTATCATAACAAATGATCAAAAACAAAGCAACTTAAATCAAGAGCCATTTATTATCTCACAGTTCTGTAGGCTTGGTCTCTGCATAGAATGTTCAAAGCCAAATTCAGAGCTGAATTCATTTCCTTGAGAATTCCATTCTTCAGACTTAGGACTGAAGATCTAGGACTGAAGTAATGGGAGACAGTTCTTTCCTTCTAGAGGCAGCCTGCATTCCTTCTCAGCTGTTCAAGTGGCTCTCTTCCAGCCATGGCAAGTTGAATCCCTTTTCATACTTTGAATGTTTCTAATTTCTCCTTCTGCTCTCTCTACTCAAGCCAGAGCAGGTTTTCTGTTATTACATGATTACATGTAATCACAGAATAAGCCCAACCAAATAATCCAGGGCAATCTCCCTATTTTAACAAGAACTTTAATTACTTCTGTTAAGTCTCCTTTGCTGTGTAACATCATATTCAAAAATTTCAGGGATGAGGACATGGACATCTTTGAGGACTATTTTGCTTGCTACTTACTGGCCCTTCCTTTCACTTCCAGTAACCTTCTTTGAGAAACTGTGCTTCTTGTTCTAATATCTCTGTGAGTCTAGAGGACCTGGTTCCCAGAGTATGTGTCTGTCAGTGGACACAACAAGAGTCTCCACTCATCTTGTTAGAATTAGTGGTCAGTAATGGAGAATAGCATTCAAATCATAAAAATTAGAAGTGGGTGAAAATGTTACCAGCTCAGTTCTGTCTGACTCTTTCTGACCCCATGCACAATAGCCCACCAGGCTCCTCCATCCAGGGAATTCTCCAGAGCAAGAATACTAGAGTGGGTAGCTATTCCCTTCTCCAGAAAGATTAGCAAATCACAATTAAACAAAAAAAAAGTGTGATATGTTGTGTGGGACGTGCCCTCTTGCCTTTGTAGGCAAGATTTCTTTTTTTCCCAAAGGTATAGAGGAACAAGGACCTACTCTTTCATTTTCAGTTATTTGGGGAATATTGAGAAGCAAGTGTGATCTGATAAGCTCCATAAATGCTAGAAGGGAGGGATCCCATCAAGCCGGGAGGGAGATTCCAGACATAGCTCAGGTCCTGGGAATGCACACATGAAAGGGACGATGTGCTTCTCTAGCTGAGTGCAGGGGACTGGGTGGACTGGGGAGTCAGAGATAGTGCGGGAGGGTCCTGAAAAACCCTGTGTCAAGCTGCAAACTCCACAATGCAGCACTTGGCCATGCTGTATTTATACAGAAGAATTAAAAGCTACGTCAGGGTTTTCATGAAGAGGGTAAAATGATCCAAGTGGTGAATAGAAAAGACAATTTGGGGTGAAATCTTTATGATCAATCTTAAGGAGAACTAGATATGGTTGTATTTTTATTAGGTTACTTCTTATTAGTTTAAACCACTGGAGAATTTTTAATTAGAAAAGACAAAACTGGGTCATTGAAGGAAACTGATGTCAAAACCTTGAGAAGCTATACAAGAAAGCTGAACACCGAAGTGGTTAAAATTTCATTTTCCTCAAGTCTTATCTTAACTGTCTTTTCCTCAGGACAGTGTCTCTGGTTTCACTGCAACAAGATGTTCTTTGTTGCTAATGAGGATCCATTATGGAGAGTGAGATTACGAAATCATATTTGCAGGAACAGGTTCCAGAACTTCAGATGGCATCTACAATGGCACTGAAAAGTCTCTTCTGAAAAACTGAGTGTAACTTCATTTCAGGCTACTTTATATTCTTTTTTTTGAAAGTTGGTGGTATTTAAAAAGACCCAAATCTTTAAAAGTCAAAGAAAATAAGCTGAAAAGCATAACTACCTTCTATAATTATGCATGTGTGTTCAGTTGTATCTGGCTCTTTATAACCCTATGGACTGTAGTGCACCACACTCTTCTGTCCATGGGATTCTCCAGACAAGAATACTGGAGTGGGTAGCCATTGCCTCCTCCAGGGAACTTTCTGATCCATGGATTGAACTTATGTCTCCTGCAACTCTTGCACTGGCAGGTAGATTCTTTACCAACTGCGCCATCTGGGAAGCCAACCTTCCACATAGAACTTACTATATTTCAAAGGTTTCCCTGAGCAACAGAGGCACACAGTTCATTCAAGTCTCACAACAAACCTAAAGAGTGGGTGCTTCATAAACGGGCTTCCCAGGTGGCTCAGTGGTAAAGAATCTGCCTGCCAATGCAGGAGATATGGGTTAGATCCCTGGGTCAGGAAGATCCCCTGGAGGAGGAAATGGCCATCCTTCTAGTATTCTTGCCTGGAAATTCTCATGAACAGAGGAGCCTGGCGGGCTACTGTTCATGGGGTCACAAGAGTTGGACACAACTTAGTGATGAAAAAACAACTTCATAAATAGAGTTTTAGTGACCAGCACTTTAAAAAAAATTGGGGTAGAGTTTGCTTTACAGTGTTGTGTTAGTTTCTGAAGTGAATCAGCTCTATGTTCCCCCTCTCCCCATCCCACCACAGAGCATGAACTGAGCTCCTTGCCCTATATAGCAGGTTCCCACTAGCCATCCGTTTTGCACATGGTAGTGTATAAATGTCAGTCCCAATCTCCCAACTCATCTCATCACCCACTTTGCGCTCCCCTATTACCGCTGTGTCCACACATCTGTTCTCTATGTCTGGTCTCTATTCCTCTCCTGCAAGCAGGTTCATCTTTACCATTTTTCTAAGGTCCACTGGTATGGTTACAGAGCAGATTGTTGGTAAAGCCAAAACTCAAACCCAGGCTGTCTGACTACTATCTAAACCCCTACACCAGCATTCAGCAAGCTATGGACCTTAGGCAAAGACAGACTTGCTACCTATTTTTGCAAATAAAGCTTTATCGGAACACCACCAAGCCTCTTTATGTATACATGGCTGCTTTCTCATCAAGAAAGCTTGGTGGAATGGTGATGACAGAGTCCTCATGGTTTGCAAAGCCTAATATATTTGCTAACTGATATTAATAGAAAAAAGTTTGCTGATTCATGCCTTAAACTCACTGTATAGTTGCTACTTGGTAACTGAATTAGAGTTTGCCTTCATCAAAAGGTCTTCATCTCAGTTAAAGCGATTTACATATTTCATCAGGGTTAGCATCTGAAGAAAAAATAACTTTGCTGAGAATTTCACTTATTGGTGAATTCAGGGAACGATATTGAGCTTTCTTTTCTCCTTTTAGTCGTTACATCATTTGGGGGAGAAAAATTCTACCCTGCCTGATTCTGCTCAGAAACAAATTTAACTTTTGCAGAGGAAGTGTATTAGTCAGCGTTCTCTGGGGAAACAGAATCAATAATAGAGAAAGAGAGAGAAAGAGACACAGAGTTTTATTATAAGAATTTAGCTCAAGTGATTATGGAGGCTGAGAACTCTCAGAATCTGCTATTTGCAATCTGGGGACAAGGAAAGCCACTGATGTACTGATAAGTTCAGTTCAGTTCAGTTGCTCAGTTGCTCAGACTCTTTGCGACCCCATAGGCTACAGCACACCAGGCTTCCCTGTCCATCACCAACTCCTGAAGCCTACTCAAACTCAAGTTCATTGAGTTGGTGATGCCATCCAACCATCTCATCCTCTGTCCCCCTTTCCTCCTGCCTTCAATCTTTCCCAGCATCAGGGTCTTTTCAGATGAGTAAGTTCTTTGCATCAGGTGGCCAAAGTATTGGAGTTTCAGCTTCAGCATCAGTCCTTCCAATGAATATTCAGGACTGACGTCCTTTAGGATGGACTGGTTGGATCTCTTTGCAGTCCAAGGGGCTCTCAAGAGTCTTTTCCAACATCGCATTTCAGAAGCATTAATTCCTCTACACTCAGCTCTCTTTATAGTCCAACTCTCACATCCATACATGACCACTGGAAAACCATAGCCTTGACTAAATGGACCTTTGTTGGCAAAGTAATGTCTCTGCTTTTTAATATGCTGTCTAGGTTGATCATAACTTTTCTTCCGAGGAGTAAGCATCTTTTAATTTGATGGCTGCAGTCACCATCTACAGTGATTTTGGAGCCTCCCAAAATAAAGTCTGCCACAGTTTCCACTGTTTCCCCATCTATTTGCCATGAAGTGATGGGACCGAATGCCTTGATCTTAATTTTCTGATTGTTGAGCTTTAAGCCAACTTTTTCACTCTCTTGTTTCACTTTCATCAAGAGGCTTTTTAGTTCTTCTTCGCTGTCTGCCGTAAGTGTGGGGTCATCGACATATCTGAGGTTATTGATATTTCTCCTGGCAACTTTGATTCCAGCTTGTGCTTCAACTAGCCCAGCGTTTCTCATGCTGCATTCTGCAAAGAAGTTAAATAAGCAGGGTGACAATATACAGCCTTGACATACTCCTTTTCCTATTTGGAATCAGTCTGTTCCATGTCCAGTTCTAACTCTTGCTTCCTGACCTGCATACAGATTTCTCAAGAGGCAGGTCAGGTGGTCTGGTGTTCCCATCTCTCTCAGAATTTTCCACAATTTGTTGTGCTCCACACAGTCAAAGGCTTTGGCATAGTCAATAAAGCAGAAATAGATATTTTTCTGAAACTCTTTTTCTTTTTTGATGATCCAGTAGATGTTGGCCATTTGATCTCTGGTTCCTCTGCCTTTTCTAAAACCAACTTGAATATCTGGAATTTTATGATTCCCATACTGTTGAAGCCTGGCTTGGAGAATTTTGAGCATTACTTTACTAGCATGTGAGATGAATGCAATTGTGTGATGGTTTGAACATTCTTTGGCATTGCCTTTCTTTGGGATTGGAATGAAAAGTGACCTTTTCCAGTCCTGTGGCCACCGCTGAGTTTTCCAAGTTTGCTGGCAATATTGAGTGCAGCACTTTCATAATATCATTGTGTAGGATTTGAAATAGCTCAACTGGAATTCCATCACCTCCACTAGCTTTGCTCGTAGTGATGATTCCTAAGGCCCACTTGACTTCACATTCCTGGAAGTCTGGCTCTAAGTGAGTGATCACACCTTCATGATTATCTGGATCGTGAAGATCCTTTTTGTATAGTTCTGTGTATTCTTGCCATCTCTCCTTAATATCTTCTGTTTCTGTTAGGTCCATTTCTGTCCTTTATTGTGCCCGTCTTTGCATGAAATGTTCCCTTGGTATCTCTAATTTTCTTGAACAGATGTCTAGTCTTCCCCATTCTATTGTTTTCCTCTAATTCTTTTCATTGATCACTGAAGAAGGCTTTCTTATCTCTCCTTGCTGTTCTTTGGAACTCTGCATTCAAATGGGTATATCTTTCCTTTTCTCTTTTGCTTTTCACTTCTCTTCTTTTCACAGCTATTCGTAAGGCCTCTTCAGACAGCTATTTTTTGCTCTTGCATTTCTTTGTCTTGGGGATGGTCTTGATCCCTGTCTCCTGTATAATGTCACGAACCTCCATCCATAGTTCATCAGGCACTCTCTCTATCAGATCTAGTCCTTTAAATCTATTTCTCACTTCCACTGTATAATCATTAGGGATTTGATTTAGGTCATACCTGAATTGTCTAATGGTTTTCCCTACTTTCTTCTTTCTTTATAGACTTTTCAGAGTGAGTGGTCGCTGCGAGGCGCTGGAGCATCTGTGAGGAGATACTCCACATCCAAGGTCAGAGAAACCCCAGTAAGACTGTAGGCGCTGGAGCAGCTGTGAGGAGATACCCCATGTCCAAGGTCAGGAGCCGCGGATGCGCTTTGCTGGAGCAGCCACGAGGAGATACCCCACACCCAAGATTAGAGAAACCTCGGTAAGATGGGAAGAACTGGAGCGGCTGTGAGGAGATACCCCATGCCCAAGGGTGAAGAGCTCAAACAAACTTGTGTGCACCAGGACCCAGGGACCCCTCAGAGACTGAGAGAAAACTGTGTTTGAGCGTCTCCTGTGGAGGTGTGGGTGAGCAGTGGGCTGCCGCAGGGACAGGGGCTCTGGATTCAGCAGACTTGGGTATGGCAGAAGCCCTCTTGGAGGAGGTTGCCCTTCACCTCACCACAGAGCTAGATGTATTGATAGTTTCACTCTAAATGCTAAGGTCTGAGAACAAGAGAGCTGATGCTAGAAGTTCTAGATCAAGTACAGGAGAAGATCAATGTCCCAGTTTGGAAACAGTCAGGCAGGAAGAGAGAATTCTGCTCTTGTTCTAGTCAGATTTCCAACAGATTGGATGAGGCCCACTCTCACTGGGGAGGGCCAGCAGTTTTACTCAGTTCACTGATTCAAATGCTAACCTCTTCCAGAAACGCTGTCACAGACAAACTGAGAATAACGTTAAACCAGATATTCGGGTACCCTGTGTCCCTGGTGGCACAGTGGTGAAGAATCCACCTGCCAGTGCAGGAGACACAGAGACGCAGGGTCGATCCCTGGGTTGGGAAGATCCCCTGGAGGAGGAAATGGCAACCCACTCCACTATTCTTGCCTGGAAAATCCCATAGACAAAGGAGCCTGTGGGCTACAGTCCATGGGGTTGCAGAGTTGGGCATGAGTGAACACATATACACACGCCCCAGTCAAACTGATACCTAAGATTACCCATCACAGGAGGACTTCTCCACTGTCTTTAATCTAAATTCAGTTCTCTTGCATCATTACTACACTATTCATCACAGACTCAGTACCATATCTTGTGCACTGCTGATAAATCTTTTATTTAATAAAAGTGTATTGAGAAATCACAGAGCATCAATCACTGGTGATATAATGGAGATTCACACTGTGATCTAAGAACTTACAGTCCCATAGGTGAGGAAGAAAAATTTGCAAGTAATTTAAAAAATATTCCTATGTGTATATATATATAACTGAATCACTTTGCTTTACACCTGAAACAAACACAACATTGTAAATCAACTATACTCCAATATAAAATATAATATAAAATAAAAATTAAATAAAATATAATATAAAATAAAAATACAGTGTTCATATGTTGATGAACACTGTAATAGGGATAATCAGATGTTCTAGTTTGAGCATTCTGAAGAGACTTAGGTTAGGGGAGGTGGGCTTCAAATAAGAACAGTTTCTTAGAGGAGATTCTGTTTTAGTTGATCGCTGTTGGAAGGATAGGAAGTAATGGCAAAGTTGGAAAAAGATGTTTCAGGGAGAAAGAATAGCATTTGTAAGAGTCTGGATGTAAATTCTACAAGACTGTATGTAGCTTAGATTGTGAATGGAGGCTAAAGCAATGGAAAAGAGATAAGATAAAAAGGTAAGCAAGAACCAGAGCATGAAAGGCTGTGGCAAGGCACTTGAATTTTATAAAGTAATGGAAAGCCTTGAACTTTGTAAAGTAATGGCTGCAGAGTGCTATGATCAGGTTTTTGGTATGATAATAATTAACTGAACAAACTTGACTTGTTCTTTAATAAGGGACCAGATGTAAATAGGGGGAGAGTCGACGGTGGCCAAAATTAAGGATAGAAAGAAATGGATATTTCCAGAATTTTAATAAGAAAATTATCTTTCTTATTATTCTATCCTTGAGATGGCAATTGTGGATGACAAATCAGAATTCTTTTTCTTCTTATTCCAACCAATTTTTAATTTCATATTTGTAATCAAAATTGACTTTAGATCCTTAAAATTCTCTCTCTTTAGAACCTATTGAAATGCATAAGTATATACAATACCTTTTAAGATTCTTTAACATCTATCGATGCATCCATCTAGGCCTTCCCTGGTGGCTCAGATGGTAAAGAAGCGGCCTACAATATAGGAGACCCAGGTTTGATGCCTGGGTCAGGAAGATCCCCTGGAGAAGGAAACGGCTACCCACTCCAGTATTCTTGCCTGGAGAATTCCACGGACAGAGGAGCCTGGTGGGCTACAGTCCATAGGATCAGGTCACAAAGAGTTGGACACGACTGAGTGACTGACACTTTCACTTTCATGCCTCCATCTATACTATTGCTTATTCTTTCTTGACATAAACAATAAAAAAACAGTCTCCTGAGGTAATCATAACAGACTCATCATATTAATTTTTCAAAATGAAGCTATTTTTTGAGGACATACTTAATGCTCTAGAAACCACCTACTGAGGCAGTGTTAATTACCTAATCATCTCCAACTTCTGGGATTCCACAAGAGGATGCAGTAGGTAAATGAGTTTTCTCTGGAGTGTACTGGAATGTCCACAAGTCACCTAAGTCATTTGACATTGGCATGCCCAGCTCTTACATGCCATTTACTCTTTTCCAATTCTACATCTATATCCATCAAGTCACAGCATCTTTCAGATGCCATAAATTAGGGGAAAGATATTTAACTAAAAAGAAAAAATAGAGAATCTTATGAAAGGTCAAAACATCTTTTGCAGGTAGTGACTTTAATTTAATTCATGTAATTTAAGACAATGGATAATTCCCCCCTAACATCCATAGAATGTTCGAAGTCCATCAGCCCAATAGTTTTTAGATAGGGCTCTTTTGTATCTTAAAAGCAATTTTGCCCTTTGACTGATCTACTTTTCTGGGTGGTATAGCCCCATCCACATAAATTAGGAATAAAGTGAAAGGATTTCATAGACAGAGAAAGACATAATATTGGAAAGTTTTGATAGCTTTCGAAATTTTAAATTTCTTAGCAGATGGTCTAAAGTAGTCTAATTTTGACATACTTTATTAATATATCAGGGCTTCCCAGTGGCACTAGTGGTAAAGAACCCCCCTGCCAATGCAGGAGATGCAAGAGATTTGGGTTCGATCCCTGGCTTGGGAGGATCCCCTGGAGGAGGGGGACGGCAACCCACTCCAGTATTCTTGCCTGGGGAATCCCATGGACAGAGGAGCCTGGCCAGCTACAGTTCATGGGGTCGCAAAGAGTCGGACACAACTGAAGTGACTTAGCATAGCACAGCACAGCACAGCACATTAGTACATCAGAGTATAACTTCAGGTTTGTGCTATTCACTGATACATTTTACTCAGGAAAAGGAAAGGAATACTATTTAACAACAAAATGTGCACTTGCTTGTAGATTTATTTAATTGTTAGGTTTTCATGAACTTATTAAGGATAAAGTGAATTTTATCATAAGAAACAAAAGCTAGGGGATGTGGCCCAGTAGGTTGGAAAAGTTCTGATCCTTTTTCTGAATTACCCTTTGTTCATATTGCATTAGTATGCACTCTTCTGCCTCTTGCCCCCTTCACTCCCTGTCAAGGGCATTTTTTTCTCATAAAAGACTGACATTACTCTTCAAAGTTTTTGAAGTCATGTTTGCGGTTGCTGTAGTGTTTGTGTCATGTAGTGTGTTTGAGCCAGTGTGATAGTAAGAATTCTTGGCTTTCTTGGGATGCTCAGGTTTCCTGTGGGTTTCTATATCTCTGCTGCAGCATGAGGAAGTATTTTATTTCCTTGTTTATCTATCTTTAAATATTTACTTATTTTTATCTGTGTCGAGTCCTAGTAGAGTCATGCGGGATCTTCATTGCAGTGCACGGGCATCTCTCTAGTTGCTTTGTTGCCCCATGGGGCATGTTCCTGGACCAGGGATGGAACCCACATCCCCTGCTTTGGAAGGCAGATTCTTAACCGCTGGACCATCAGGGAAGCCCCACTGAGGAAGTATTTTAGAATAACTAGCCAACAGTCCTTCGTAGTCCTCACTGTTCAGATCACTGAGCACTTTTGACTGTCTTTCCTGATCTAATTCTCTCCCATATTGCTTTCCCTTCAGCGTGTAATAGCTTCTAGGGAATTGTCTTAGCTCCTAGTTCCCTCCTAACGCATCTTTTACTCATTGTACTGGAGCTGGAGCTGTGTCCAATTCTTTGTGACTCCATGGACTATAGCCCATTAGGCTCCTCTGTCCATGGGATTTTTCCGACAAGAATACTGGAGTGGGTTGCCATTTCCTTCTCCAGTTTATCTACTCGACCCAGGGATCGAATTGGCATCTCCTGCCTTGGCAGGCAGATTCTTTATTGCTGAGCCATCAAGGAAGCTTGTGTTTCAGCTGGACTGGCTACATTTTAGGACCTTAAATGTGACTTAACTTGAAGCTTCACTCTCTCTTTGATGTGGACAAAACTCTTCAAGCAGATGCAAGAGGGGTCCCTAACGCTTTCCATGGTGATGCTGAACAAACGGACTGTACTAACTAAAAATCTCACTAAGAAAAGCTCTTAGGACCATCCTGTTGAATGTCTGGATTCAGTGGAAAATTGAAGAACACTGAAAAGGTTGCAATGTGCCTGTTGTATATCATAGCACTTCAAACTATGTTTATAAATAAACCCAGAAGGAATATTTTAATGTTAACATGAGGCGAAAAAGAGACACAAGGACTTTAAAAGCCACTGGTATATATATATTTTTCTTAAATGGTGGTAAAAACCAGTGCTCATTTGAGTTGAAGAGAAGCAACATCTGTTGACAATTTGTGATGGTGATAATATGGCAGCCCTGAAGTATTTCACACTTAACTCAGACAACACAGTGCTTTTATCTTTCTAAGTAACCAGTGTGTCCTGTTGAGCAGTTACTTTGAAAGTAGTCTCTGTTCTCCTGATCACTTTTTGTTTTTCTCTACTTCAGTGTAATCAATACTCTCAATATAAACAGCTAAATCTTCAAACAGATTTGCGTGCCTTTTGAGTGCTACATTTCCAATTACACACTAAATTAAGCACATGCTTGAACACGAACACTAACATTTTCCAACAGGTGGTGAATAAGCACTTTCCATTCATCAGCTCAGCAACAGCACTCTGGCCAAATCGTCACTCTGCTTGAAAGTCCTCCTAACATACCAACAGTTTATAATCCATCTAAAAACTTACTTCTTTAATGGAAAAATTTAGGAGAACCAAGTGTCTAATTCTAATCCAAGATTACAGAGCAGAGCAGAAGTTAATATTTCCATATGTGAAGCTAGGAAGTAATAAAATTGTATGTGTTGCAAAATATATCAAACTAAGTCTATCTAAGTAAATTCAGTATTGGGCTTTGGATGTTTGGAATTCATAATTAATGCTTGCTCTGCTGTACTAAGACTCTGTGCGACCCTATGGACTAATAGCCTGCCAGGCTCCTCTGTCCATGGCATTCTCCAGGCAAGTATTCTGGAGTGGGTTGCCACACCCTCCTCCAGGGGATCTCCCTGACCCAGGGATCAAACCCTCGTCTCTGAAGTCTCCTGCATTGGTATGTGGATTCTTTACCACTAGCACCACCTGGGAAACCCAATAAAAACTTCACAGAAGGGAAAAAGTACTATGAAGCGTTTTTTCCTCTATCTATGGAACATCAGATTCTTGAGGATCACTTTGCAGGATAAGGAAATGAAAGCATTATTCCTTTTCTTAAAATTAATTACATTTGCATTTTCAGTTTGTATTGTTTATCACACTGTTCTATGAAGAAATCAAAGTGAAACTACTAAATTCAAGACGATGCCAGGGTAAAGTTAACATAGGCAAATTATAATAATGGAGACACATTTTATCAGGATTCTGGAATTAATTTACTTGCTTGTATAAATGGCCTTCATCACAAGATTATATCTGGAGAAGCTGAAAAAAAACTGAAATTTATCAGGTATAAATATCTTCCTAACAATCATAAAATATTTTTCAGAACAGTGTCTTAAGGCAAAAAGCACTTTCGCTGGCTGAGTATCAAAGCACCACCTAATGGATTCCAAGAGAGAGGGGGCTTGGGGAGGGATGGCTTGGGAATGTAGGTTTAGCAATTGTAAGCTTTTATATAGAGAGTGGATATACAACAAAGTCCTAATGTAAAGCAGAATACTATATTCAATATCCTAAGATAAACCATAATGGAAAAGAATATTTAAAAAAATGTATGTATATGTATAACTGAGTCACTTAACTGTATAGCAGAAATTGACACAACATTGTTGTATCAACTATACCTCAGTAAACAGAATGTTAAAACTGAAAAAAACACATCATCTTATCTACTTGGCATCATATGTTATTCATGCGGGGTACAGAGCAAGAGGAAAACAGGATCTCTGGTGTATGTCATTATGTTTTACCAGGTACAATCCAGGCAAAGGTGATGAGCCAAGGTTGAATGACTGATGTGTGTATATTTAAATAGCCCCAGAGTCTAACAAGTAGCACCTACTTATTCCGTTCATTCTAACTTGCTAAGGTGGAAAGAAAGGAAGAGAACCAAAGATGGGTGGTTGAATAATGATGGTGTAGATTTGGTGTCATTTCAGTTCAGTTCATTCGCTCAGTCGTGTCTGACTCTGCAACCCCATGGACTGCAGCATGCCAGGCCTCCCTGTCCATCACCAACTCCCAGAGTTTACTCAAATTCATGTCCATTGAGTTGGTGATGCCATCCAACCATCTCATCCTCTGTCGTGCCCTTCTCCTCCTGCCTTCAATCTTTCCCAGCATCAGGGTCTTTTCAAATGAGTCAGTTCTTCACATCAGGTGGCCAAAGTATTGGAATTTCAGCTTCAACATCAGTCCTTCCAATGAATATTCAGGACTGATTTCCTTTAGGATGGACTGGTTGGATCTCCTTGCTTTCCAAGGAACTCTCAAGAGTCTTCTCTATGAAAAAGATTTGGTATCAGAAAGCAAGAATTCCAAATCTGCTAGTGATTTCTCAGCAAGCCCTGATTATTGAGTGTGTCTATTTTTTTTAAAAGAAAATATTATTTATTGACTTTGGCTGCACTAGATCTTCATTGCTGCATGTGGGCTTTCTCTCTGGTTGTGGTGAGCAGGGGCTACTCTCTAGTTGTGGTATGCGGATTTCTTATTGCAATGGCTTCTCTTGTTTTGCAGGAAAATCTCCTCGTGCTCGGGCTTCAGAAGCTGTGACTCTCAGGCTCTAGAGCACAGGCTCAGTAGTTGTACACGGACGTAGTTGGTCTACGGCATGTGGGATCTTCCCAGACCAGGAATCGAACCTGCGTTCCCTGCATTGGCAGGTGGATTCTTTATCACTGGACCACTAAAGAAGTCCGAAGTGTGTATTTAACTGCCTGCTTTCTTTTGGGCTGTTGGAAAAGGTAGACTGCAGATGCAATTATCTCCCCCATAGCTTTTGGACATATAATAAGATCACTTTACTCCATGAGAAAACTATGGGATAGCTCCAGAGTATGCTGTCTGAGCCCTATTTTTCCTTTCTAAATTTCTTGCTTCCAGCAAACAATTGTCCAGTCACTGAATAATCAAAATAAGTCTAACATCATTTATAGATGAATTTAACAAACAGACTTATAATTATGTATTCACTCAAGAATTCATGAGCATAATTTTTGTTAGCACAAAAAAAAAAAAAAGAAAAAAGTGATGGCGTCACTGACTCAGTGGACATGAGTTGGAACAAGCTCTGGGAGTTGGTGATGGACAGGGAAGGCTGGCATGCTGTAGTCCATGGAGTCACAAAGAATCAGTCATGACTGAGTGACTGAACTGACTGACTGACCGACTGATTGAAAAAGACAGTATTGATATGTAGATGGTAACTTAATCCCCCCCAAAACCTTAAAGTTCTGCCTCACTGATAATTAAATCTGCATCCATATAAGGTTCATTATAAGATGATCAATGGAAGATGTACTAACACGGGAAGATCGGTGGGGAAAACGAAACAAAAAAACTACAACAACAGGAAAAGGAAAAACAAATTTTTTAAACTTGAGAAAGTAAAAGATTCTTAACAATTCAAAGGGGGAACCAGAGTGCATGCAACTTTCCCTTAGGAAGCAAGGGACTTTTGTTTCAGCCAGACTCCAGTATTTATCATGTTCAGAACACTGGGGAAACGGCTCAGTCTGGGAGATGTCACAGTGCCTCATCTGACAAGATAAAGGACTGTACTTGAGGAAGTTCTGATGATAGTTTCAGTTTAAACTTCATGTTGCCTTTTCAAACTAGGGCCCTACAAACTATGAAATATTTTTCCAGAGAATGGTGCATTACACAATTCTCAGTCATGTCCGACTCTTTGCGACCCCATGGACAATACAGTCCATGGAATTCTCTAAGCCAGAATACTGGAGTGGGTAACCATTCCTTTACTCTAGGGGCTCTTCCCAGCCCAGGGTTCAAACCCAGGTCTCCTGCATTTTAGGTGGATTCTTTATCAGCTGAGCCACCAGAGAAGTCCCATCATCACCAAAACGATAGATTATTGAAACTTAAGAAATATAGAACCTTAGAGGTTAGTACATTATAGGAAGCAGAACAAAATTTGAGAAAAGAAACTATCAATATTGGAATATGCTTCTAGCCTTTAGAATTCTCCATCAAAGGAGAAAACAGAAAGCATATATTTCTGAAAAGTAGAAAAGGAAATTTTTATGTCCCAAACATAGTGAGTACCTTTCTTTTTAGATATAATATTTTTAGTTCATTTTCTGATAAGTCAGGAACTTGCATTTTATCAGTTGCATTCTCTTCATTGAATTCTTGGGCTCTGATTATTAAGAATCTTTCTTTTACTGTTTCATAGGTCACAATATTTACTGATTCAGTATGAACATTTTCAGCTCTAGAATCATGCCATTAGAAGATGGGGCTTAAAATGGTTGAGGTAGATAACAGTTTTAACAGTTACCATACAGCAGTCTTTTGTTTTGGCAGGCTACAAGTGTAAAGCCTGGGACTTCCCTGGCAGTCCAGTCCTTAAGATTCCATAGTTCCAGTGCAGGGGACAAGAGTTTGTGGTCAAGGGAACTAAGATCCCACATACCGTGGGGCATGGTCAAAAAAAAAAGAAAGGAAAAAAATGTGAAGAGTGGTTAGAAGCCATAGAGAGATAGTAGTGTGTGCTCATTCGCCTTTGCACAGCTCTTTGTGACCCTATGGACTGTAGGTCACCAGACGTCTCTAGCGGAGAAGGCAATGGCACCCCACTCCAGTACTCTTGCCTGGAAACTCCTATGGACGGAGGAGCCTGGTGGCTGCAGTCCATGGGGTTGCTGAGAGTTGGACACGACTCAATGACTTCACTTTCACTTTTCACTTTCATGCACTGGAGAAGGAAATGGCAACCCACTCCAGTATTCTTGCCTGGATAATCCCAGGGACGACGGAGCCTGGTGGGCTGCCGTCTATGGGGGTCGCACAGAGTTGGACACGACTGAAGCGACTTAGCAGCAGCAGCAGCAGCAGCAGCAAACTTCTCTGGTGAGCTATGGGATGAGCAATGGTGAGCTATGGGATGGTGAGCTATGAGCTATGGCATGAGCTATGGTGAGCTAAAGTCCGTGAGATTCTCCAGGCAAGAATACTGGAGTTGGTTGCCATGCTCTCCTCCAAGAGATCTTCTCAACCCAAGGATCGAACCTGTGTCTCCTGCATTGCAGATCAATTCTTTACCGCTTAGCCACTGGGGAAGCCCCGAGAGACAGTAGGTTTTTCTTCAATTAGGAGAAAGTATATCTGTGTATACATATGTTTATTTATATGTGTATGTGTGAGTTTTATAAAGCACCATTAGGTGCTTATTTGTCTTTTTGACTTATTCCCTTCATTTTCTTAGCTTCAGAAAAAACGAGGAAAATCAGCACTCCACTTCCTCATGCTGACATTCTGGAAAGTTCTCACCCATTCTCATTTGCTATGGGCTATTTTTCACTAAGGTGTTTGTTGACAAACACTAAAGGTGTCTTCTCCTGGGAAGATTTGCATCTTAATTGGAACCTCTTAAGAGTTTCAATGCCTTCAAAGCTCTGAGAAATCAAACTCCAGTGCGGAAATTGAAAACATTATATCTAAAAACCACATGTCCTACATTTTCTGGCTCGGCCCAAATATTAAGAGGGTTTTATCCTTTTCAATAAAAAGGACTCATGAAAAGTTCTTCCAAATGTAATTTAATTGTACTGCTTTTGAAAGTCTTGTCATATATAAATAAGCAAATCAAGAAATTCTTTGTCAGACAGTTCTCATGTATCAGCTTAGCAATAAGGACCAGGTAATTGGAACAGACAACCACTTTTACAGATTAGAAGGAGGTTTCCTGGCTTTCTTAAATCACACACACGGGGACCCAGGATAGGTTTAGCCCTGTGAGCATTTGGCAGTGTAGTCTTAAATTATTTTTTGATCATTAGAGATTCTACCTAAAGAGGGAGATACATTGTTTTTTTTTGCAATGCAGCACGTGGGATCTTAGTTCTCTGACCAGGAATCAAACTGTGCCCCCCTGCACTAGAAGCATGGAATCTTAACCACTGGACCACCAGGGATGTCCCTGCATTACTCTTTTAAAAGTTTTTTTCTTTAAAGTATTGAGATGCCTATAGTCAAATTTTCTGATGGAAAAAATTTCAGTTTCTGGATTCCCATAATGAAAGATTGAGCAGAAAAAGAAATCAATACTAAGTTTAACTGGAGTCCACCATTAACCACTAGAGAAATTACCGTAAGCATGTAAGTTGGAAGCCACTATAGTCACCTTCATGAAGGTGAATTGATTGTAACCAATATAACACTGGTCTTCCCTGGTAGCTCAGCTGGTAAGGAATCTGCCTGCAATGCAGGAGACCCTGATTTGAGTCCTGGGGTCGGGAAGGTTCCCTAGAGAAGGGATAGGCTACCCACTCCAGTATTCTTGGGCTTCCCTCGTGGCTCAGTCAGTAAAGAATCTGCCTGCAATGCGGGAGACCTGAGTTTAATCCCTGAGTTGGGAAGATTCCATAGAGGAGTGCATGGCAACCCACTCCAGTATTCTTACCTGGAGAATCTCCAAGGACAGAGGAGTCTGGTGGGCTACAGTACATAGGGTTGCAAAGAGTCAGACACAACTGAGCGATTAAGCACAATATAACACTGATTTGTTGTACTGATTAATTTATACCCAGTGCACCAAACTGTGGTTTTTAGAGTCATTATAGAATATGTAATTAGCATCAGAGACTGAAAACTCTGTTGCTGGCAGTTGTAGATTATGGACAATGGGTAATTAAAATATAATTAATGAGCTATTTAAGATGTCAGCAATGGAAATGTTTTGCTAATTCAATGATAGTTAATGCAGTCATAGTCTTAACACATCTTAATTCTTAATGGAGAAACACTGATCTCTAATGGTTAATATCTCTATGATAAGATCTCTATGCAAAGATCATTCTTAGGGGAGCTGGCTGGGCACTCTGATGTTGAGCATGAGTCATTCAACACAAGCAGAACAGAAGAAGGCTCTCATTAGCAGACATACACTCAGAGATTGAACCCACATCTCTTATGTCTCTTTGTCAGACAAGTTCTTTTACACTAGTGCTCTTTATTAACTAACTATAATTTTTAGAGTGTTACCACACTACTTCTGGAGTATTTATAGGTCTTTGGAAAACTGCATAAACTGTTAGACAATGATACTCAATTGTCTAGTGTATTTTGCAAATGCGACTGAGTTTCTGCTAGTTAGAGACACCAATTCTTTGGGAAACGAGTACAAAGAAGCTCAGAAAAACTCAGAGAAGTGATGATGGCCAAATGAAGCTGGTAGAGGGAAGAAGGCTCGGGAGCCATTTCTTCCTTGTTCTTCCATAAGTCGAGCTATTAAATACATTGTCTTTGCCCCAAAAGCACAACCACTCTTTAACCTATAGCCTCTTAAGGAGTTTGCCTCCTACTGTGTGCAGTTAATGGCAGATCACTTATTCAACAATGAGTTGGTCCCATCCATCAAGTGAGTGACATTGTGCAAATGTTTCACCAAAGTTGGTAAAACATTTTAGCTTTGAAAAGAGACTTTCACATCAAATTGTAGAAACTAAGCTAAAATTGAAGTGATCAGAGAAAGTGTTTTATGATGACCTGTATGTGTAGATGGTTGATTGCCTATGATAAACTTTTCCAGGTATGATAGTTATGATTTAATGTAACAAGGGTTACAAGATTCCTTCATGGTGGTTTTATATATTGTATATGTATATAGATATATATGTTGATTTAGTATATATTGATTGAAAATTACTAACAACTGGAATAAATTCAACAATATTTTCAATAAATTGTTTTAAATTATCATACTATTGACATATGTATAATAATCACATTGTCAGTATTGCATAAAATATCAATCTACATATTTTGAAGCCATATACAATCTATTTAGTCATTGAAAGTGAAAGTGAAAGTTGCTCAGTCATGTCCAACTCTTTGCAACCCCATGGACTATATAGTCCACAGAATTCTCTAGGCCAGAATATTCCCTTCTCCAGGGGATCTTCCCAACCCAGGGATCAAACCCAGGTCTCTGCATTGCAGGCGGATTCTTTACCAGCTGAGCCACAAGGGAAGCCCTATTTAGTTAGGAAACTCATTATTTTTGTGAATTCTTGGACTTTGCAAAATTCTGGATTTCCCCAATTCCATTCTTCCTCAAAGATGACTATGACTAAGACCTCTAGGTTAAAAACATTGGCTTAGATAATCAACCTTTCAGGATTTTACAGCATATTTGGGCAATAAGATATATCAATAGATAGATCTATTGATGCACATAAATAGCATAATATAGTGATTTAGGCAGAAAGTAAGAGGATGAGGCTGATAGGATTTACAAGGAGACCATGATGGGCTGGCTTGGATGAGAAGATTCTACAGACAAGCTTGGGACAGAAGCTGAGGCTTGAAACATGAATAAAGATTAGCTTGATAGAAAGAAGGTAGGTAGGAGGGCATTCCTAGCAAGAAGCAGAAGTGAAGGTGGTAATGAACATTGTACTAATGGGGAGAGTGAGGTTAGCAGAGTTAGAAAGAAAATGTGTTATTTAGGGACCACATTCAGATTATTGGTAGGAATGCTCTAAAAAAGTAATCTGAAGTCAGAGTACTGTTAGTGAATGACCCAGAGTGACTTTCCAATGCCAAATAGCCAGGAGGAAAGTGGTAGCACTGAAACTGATGACTCATCTAGAATTTCCCAGAGATATGACTCTTACAAGTATGGGAGCTCTTACAGGCTCCTCACTTGTAATCACTGTTACATCATAGTGGAAAATCAACAGTGCCTGCCTTCTGGGGGACTGAGACATAAGGAGAAATATCAAGATCTTTCTACTGGGATACCAGTCTTATGTTGTTGTCTGTAAGTCGTGTTGGCAGCCTCGTGGTCTCTAAGTCATGTTGGCGGATGCTTTTGCCACCCTATGGAAAGTCTAGTGATCTCTTCAAGAAAATTAGAGATACCAAGGGAACATTTCATGCAAAGATGGGCACAATAAAGGACAGAAATGGTATGGACCTAACAGAAGGAGAAGATACTAAGAAGAGGTGGCAAGAATACACAGAATTATACAAAAAAAGATCTTCATGACCAAGATAACCATGATGGTGTGATCACTCACCTAGAGCCAGACATCCTGGAATGTGAAGTCGAGTGGGCCTTAGGAAGCACTGCTATGAACAAAGCTAGTGGAGGTGATGGAATTCCAATTGAGCTATTTCAAATCCTACAAGATAATTCTGTGAAAGTGCTGCACTCAATATGCCAGCAAATTTGGAAAACTTAGCAGTGGCCATAGGACTGGAAAAGGTCAGTTTTCATTCCAATCCCAAAAAAAGGCAATGCCAAAGAATGCTGAAACTACCGCACAATTGTACTCATCTCACAAATTAGTAATGTTCAAAATTCTCCAAGCCAGGCTTCAACAGTATGTGAACCATGAACTTCCAGATGTTCAAGCTGAATTTAGAAAAGGCAGAGGAACTAGAGATCAAATTGCCAACATCCTCTGGATCATCAAAAAAGCAAGAGAGCTCCAGAAACATCTATTTCTGTTTTATTGACTATGCCAAAGGCTTTGACTGTGTGGAGCACAACAAACTGTGGAAAATTCTGAGAGAGATGGGAATATCAGACCACCTGACCTGCCTCTTGAGAAACCTATATGTTGGTCAGGAAGCAAAAGTTAGAACTGGACATGGAACAACAGACTGGTTCCAAATAGGAAAAGGAGTACGTCAAGGCTGTATATTGTCACCCTGCTTATTTAACTTCTTTGCAGAATACATCATGAGAAACACTGGGATGGAAGAAGCACAAGCTGGAATCAAGATTGAAAGGATAAACATCAGTAACCTCAGATATGCAGATAACACCACCCTTATGGCAGAAAGTGAAGAACTAAAGCGCCTCTTGATGAAAGTGAAAGAGGAGAGTAAAAAAGTTGGCTGAAAACTCAACGTTCAGAAAACTAAGATCATGGCATCTGGTCCCATCACTTCATGGGAAATAGATGGGGAAACAGTGGAAACAGTGTCAGACTTTATTTTTGGGGGCTCCAAAATCACTGCAGATGGTGATTGCAGCCATGAAATTAAAAGACGCTTACTCCTTGGAAGAAAAGTTATGACCAACTTAGATAGCATATTCAAAAGCAGAGACATTACTTTGCCAACGAAGGTCCATTTAGTCAAGGCTATGGTTTTCCAGTAGTCATGTATGGATGTGAGAGTTGGACTATAAAGAAAGCTGAGCACTGAAGAATTGATGCTTTTGAAGTGTGGTGTTGGAGAAGACTCTTGAGAGTCCCTTGGATTGCAAGAAGATCCAACCAGTCCATCCTAAAGGAAATCAGTCCTGAATATTCATTGGAAGGATTGATGCTGAAGCTGAAACTCCAATACTTTGGCCACCTGATGCGAAGAACTTACTCATTTGAAAAGACCCTGATTCTGGGAAAGATTTAAAGCGGGAGGAGAAAGGGACAACAGAGGATGAGATGGTTGGATGGCATCACTGACTCAGTGGACATAAGTTTGAGTAAATTCTGGGAGTTGGTGATGGACAGGGAGACCTGGCATGCTGTAGTCCATGGGTTTGCAAAGAATTGGACACGACTGAGTGACTGAACTGAACTGGACTGTGGCCCTCCAGGCTCCTCTGTCTATGGAATTCTCCAAGCAAGAGTACTGGAGTGGGTTGCCATGCCCTTCTCCAGGGGATCTTCCTGACCCAAGTATCAAACTGCATTCTCTTCTGTCTTTGCAGGCAGATTCTTTACCCCTGAGCTACCAAAGAAGTCCAGGTATTCTTATACCTAATCTTAATCTCATTACTCATTATTTTTCCATGAAGGTACTAAGTTCTTTGGGAAAAAAAAAAAAGTCTTTATCCAACTTGAGGGACAACAAGTTTAAAGAGCTCTGAAGAGAAAACAGCTTACATCACAGTGATACCTGATGGATGATGGGATGGGAGGCAGGAATGTGAATAAGTATTCACAGTAGAAGCTCTGAGCTGTGGTGGAAACCAGGCAACCAGGCTGAATTTGAGACGGAGGTTAGGAATTGGTGTAGGTCAGAGAAATGAGCCTCTTATTTCATTGGCAGGAGATTCTTTGCATTCTGTAACAACTGTGCCTGCAAACGAAAATGGGGTTACATTTTGGAGAGTAATGAAAGCTTTCGAGCAGGCAAATAGCAAGAGGAAAGCAGGAATTTAAGATGACAGTTCAAGTGGAGGGATAAGGCATAAAAAGATCAGGAGCAAATGGAACAGCTAAGCAGATGTTGCAAGGGTCTAGATGTCTGGAGATGAGTATGGACTTGGCAACAATAAAATGACGGAAAGGAAGGAATGGATTCCATAATTCCATGGAAGATTGGCAGGACTTGGTTTTTTTTTTCCCATGGCACAAAGATGATGAGGGAGGAAAGGATTATTCAGAAATTTGGAACTTAAATACCTGAGGCTATGACTATATCACTCATATCTGAAGAGAAAGTAAGAGGAATAGATCAGGATTTGCGGGAGAAGGATCAGTTTAGGTTTGGATATTTTGCACTGGAGGAAAACAGCAGAACTATAATAGGAAATTTCTGAAGGATTTGTTGTTATTTAGTTGCTAAGTTGAGTTGGACTCTTTTGTGACTCCATGGACTGTACCTTGCCAGGTTACTCTATCCATGGGATTTCCCAGGCAAGAATACAGGAGTGGGTTGTCATTTCCTGCTCCAGGGGATCTTCCTGACCCAGGGACTGAACTCACATCTCCTGCATTGACAGGCAGAGTCTTTACCACTGTGCCACCTGGGAAGCTCTCCTGGAGGATAGTGGGAGATTACAGTGGACCAGGAAGAGAGAAGTAGGTGAATTTTGAAGACTTTTCTTCTCACACAGGAAATATTTTTTTCTAGGATAGAATAGAGAAATTTAAAAAGAGATGAGAAGATTGAAGAACTTCATTCAAAGTTAGGGAACATGCTTTTCAGTTTGATGCTATTCTCTTTCATTTATTCATGCAACAGATGACAATGCTTAATGGCAATGATTTTTAACATTTATCTATCAAAACCGAAGCCAGGTCAGAAGACTTTCTGAAGATTTACTGTCAGAGAAGAAACCAATGGCATTTATAGAAAAAACCAAAGATGCAGAAAATATGAAAGGCAAGAGGAAAAACTTAAGAGACGTGAAGGCATAAAAATTTAGGAAAAAACAAGTCATGGGAAACTAAAAGAATAGGCATTGAATTTCTCTAATGGTTCCAACCGGGAGAAAAAGCTATATTTGCTTCTTGCTCTTAAATAAATAGAACATTTTCCCAATAATGCCAAGATGACTCACAGCGCACATTTTATGTATCTTGTAATTTTCCTACACACTGTAAAGGCAACGCAGTTGAGCTAATAACGAGCCAAGTCTTACATGTAATTATAGGCTGCCGATCACATTTCTAGAACAATATATTAATGAAAGCCAGTTATTTAATTATGGCATAATATAATAAAAAGTTTTTACAGCCACTTGTTAAAACAGACCAAAAAAGAAAATAAAGTATTTTTCCCAAATATAGCTGAGGAGCAGTAGAGTCATATCTTGATGCCTTTGCCAGGGTAGAAAAACAGCTTTTCTGCCACTAAAAGGACAAACTAATCCATCTGCCATGTATAATTTGACAAGTTGCAATGCTTAAACAGTAGGAGGGGAAGACTTGTCTTCCAAAATTTCCCCCAAAGGACGAGGCTTTCAGCAGTTCCCAATTACTCTCCAGGCTGCATCACTTCAGACATCTGCTCAGCAGATAGCCAGGAATACCTGGTACATAGGAGAGCAGAGGTGTGCTTCACAATTACTCTTGGCCTTGGCATGGCCAATTATTAGAATAGGAGCCAACCATACAGCTTCAGGTGTGCAGTCTGGCAACACTTGCTGGTGTGCCAGTATGTGTCCCCTGACCTAACTTTCTTTTTAAACTTATTTTTTAATTGAAATATAGTTGATTTACAATGTTGTGTTAATTTCTGCTGTAGAGCAAAGTGAGTGAGTGAAGTCGCTCAGTTGTGTCCGACTCTTTGTGACCCCATGGACTGTAGCCTACCAGGCTTCTCCGTCCATGGGATTCTCCAGGCAAGAATACTGGAGTGGGTTACCGTTTCCTTCTCCAGGGGATCTTCCCGACCCAGGGATCGAACCCAGGTCTCCCACATTGGAGGCAGACGCTTTAACCTCTGAGCCACCAGGGAAACCCCAAAGTGACTCAGTTATAAACATATATATTCTTTTCCATTTCAATTTATCACGTGATATTGAACATAGTTCCTTGTGCTATACAGTAGGACTTTGTTGCTTATTCATTCTATATGTGGTAGTATTCATCTACCAGCCCCCAATTCTCACTCCCTCCTTTCCCCATCTCCTTCCCCGTTGGCAACCACAGTCTGTTCTTTATGTCTCTGAGTTTGTTTCTGTTTCATAGATAGGTTCATTTGTGTCATATTTTAGATTCCAGATTTAAGTGATATCATATGGCATTTGTCTCTCTCTTTCTGACTTACTTCACTTAATGTGAAAACCTCTAGTTACAACTGTGTTGCTGTAAATGACATTATTTTGTTCTCTTTTATGGTTGAGTAGTATTCCATTGTCTATACATACCTCATCTTCTTTATCTGTTCATCTGTTGATGGACTTTTAGGCTGTTTCTATGTCTTGGCTATTGTGAATGGTGCTGCTATGAACATAGGGGTGCATGTACCTTTTTTGAATTATAGTTTTGCCTAGATATATACCCAGGGATAGAATTGCTGGATTGTACAGTGATTCTGTTTTTTAGTTTATTGAGGAACCTCCAAACGGCTGCACCAACTTATATTCCCACCAACAGTGTACTCCAGACCTAACTTTTATGCACATCAATTTCTGAAATGATAATCCTGCTAACGTTTAAGGTGAAAAAATACACTGTGAAATGAGTATATTTTGGGTAATGAGCCAAAGATCTTAACTCATTTCTACTGATGATGGAAGAATGAAAAGCCTATCGTGTCTTAGATGCATGTTTCCTGCAGATAAGGGCTGCTTTCCCAGGAACCACTTCAGTCATTCCACTTACTAAGTCTGCTAAAAGTCTTTCTTGGCACTGGTTCAGAATACACAAACCAGTTCTCAACTTCCGTTACCACATGGATGGTTTCCTGGGTGGGGATGATTTTAAAGAGAGAAGAAAAAAATGAGAAATTCTGCTTTACAAATTCAGGTTCGCGTTCTGAAATATTAAAAAGAGGGATGAGATTCAAGACTGACCCTTCATTTTCTTTGCAGGTAGGAAGAGTCCTAATTAGAGAGAGAACCAAGGGAAAATGATAACCAAAGGTAATGTGATATCCTAGATTGGATCTTGGGACAGAAAAAGGACAGTAGTGGAAAAACTGATGAAAGCTGAATAATTCTGTAGTTAAGTTAGTAGCTTTTGTACCAATGTTAATTTCTTGAGTTTGATAATTCTACTGTGATCATGCATGGTGTTAACAATAGGGGAAGCTGAGTGAGGGATACAGGGAGCTTCCTGTATTATCTTCCTAACTTTACTGTAAACCTAAAATTATTTCAGAAAAGACCAAGTTAGTTAAATAGAAAAATTAGTCATTGTGCTAAGCACTCTCTTTGTCAGTGGAAAGCCAAATCAATGTGCTAATGGTTCTTATTTTGAACTATTGTGGAATTATAGTTATTATGAAATTATGGAATTTCAACTATTATGGAAGAGATGTTCATGTCAACTTAGTCTTTTTTTTTTTTCTCTGTTTCATAAATGAGCTGTGAAACCAAAGCAAGAGCTATGAAGTCACTTCCCCAAGAGCTGACATTTAATTAAATACAGAGCTAGAGAAAAAGCTTTAGTTCTGTGCCCTTTTGGCCAGTATCATAGGCACATCCCAAGTAGCATGTTGCTTCTCTGTAATTAGCAACCAGTCCTTGGAGAGGAAACAAGCATCTACTGTGTTCAAAGCACTGAGCTAGACTCTGAACAGATCTCTCTCCCCATGCCTATCTATATGTTTGTAATTATGTGTGCTAAGTTGCTTCAGTTGTGTCTGACTCTTTGTGACCCAATGGACCATAGCCCACCAGGCTCCTCTGTCCATGGGATTGTCCAGGCAGGAATAATGGAGTGGGTTTGTAGCTATAGCCCTTCAAAATGGTCATGCGATAATTGAGGAAACATATGAAATGCTAATTTAATTCTTAAAATTGTTAGGAGTAAGTAGTCCAAGTTAAATTAAAAAAAATATATATATATAATATATATATTTGTTGGCTGTGCCATGAAGCATGCAGGGTCTTAGTTCCCTGCCCAGGAACTGAACCTATACCCTCTACATTGGGAACACTGAGTCTTAACCACTGGACCACCAAGGGAATCCCTAAATGAGCAATATTGATAATAACTGTAAAGGATGTTGTTTATATAGAAATGATTATATTACTAAACTCCTTTTGTAAAACATTAACCCTGTGGTTACATGTATCAGCTCTGGAAGAGTTTAGAACTCTGGCCCATCCAGAGAGCAGAGAAAATACTGACTCAGTTTGTTACCATCAGGTCCTTCTAGGCGTACTTAATGTGAAAGATTATGGTGATAATGAGAGGGTGCTTGCAGACTCCTTTGGGCAAGATCCATATACCCCTTTCCATCTTTTTTTTTTTTTTTTTAGGAGAATATTATGGTCAGAGAAACTGAAGGAGACTATTCACAACAGAGACAATGTTCTGAAAGTACAATACAAGTGAAAAGTATTGTCTGGAAATGGAGCAAAAGGAAAGAGGAACAGCGTACACCAACAGTGAAATGAATGGGTTCTGTGTGTTTCTGTGTTTTTAATCATGGAAAATGTGGACGGGATGAATTGAAGCTGCCTCATCAGTGGCTTTGATTTTAGCAATTTATGTTACTAAAAATGAGCCTTCCTGAACAAGCAAGACCTGACGGTGGAATTGCAGAGTATGTGTTGCCAAGCACACAAACGAGTTTATTTTCTAACTTTTGTCAACATCAAACGCTCCTAATTTCCCCCCTTTTTTCTTTTCATCTAGTCAGATGTTATGACAGGACTTTAGTAGACAAACCCCAGCTCATCATCAAGTCTTCAGTTTCTTCAAGTTCACCTTACATTCATCCAAGGGCAGTCATTTAATATGTGTTATGAGTTGCCTGACAATCTGGGCTTTTCATTTGGACAGGTTTCCTTGAGAATTCTAGAATGATGGCCAGACTGGTATTAACTTCCGGAGTGATACATTGATTTTTCCCGAAAAGCAAAAGTTAGTCTTATTATACCCTGTGGAAAATCCTATGCTCTTGGAGGGCAGTGGCTGGATCTCCAGCTGTTTTGTAACCCACACAGCCCTTGACAAAGTGTTTTCTCAACAGTAGGTGTTTAATAAAGCTTCACTGACTGACTCACTGACTAAATGATGAAGTGA
The DNA here is from genome assembly GCF_023091745.1 of Budorcas taxicolor. Lineage (NCBI taxonomy): Eukaryota > Metazoa > Chordata > Mammalia > Artiodactyla > Bovidae > Budorcas > Budorcas taxicolor. The sequence goes on along the minus strand of NC_068923.1, from coordinate 46,395,310 downwards.
ATAAATGAGCGACTTGTGGAATGAGTTAAATAAATAATTCCCTGTAAATCATTGGGAACAATGCTTGGCATGGCTTTCCCAAGACACAGACATTATGACTCAAAATTGTCCTATTCAATGAAAATGAAGGACACTTATTCCTTCAAACGTGAAGGAGAGATGAAAAAAGCTGCTGGCCAATTCAAGTCACATATTAAATTTGGCAGAATCTATTTTCAGCTTGAAATATACAAGTATTTCCCTCCACATTCCTGACGTTTAGTCTGAATAAATAAACTAGACCCAATAACTACCTGACCTCAGGTCTCAGGCTCGCCTTCTTGTCCCACTTCCTATTCTTCTTTTCTATGCCTCCTTTCTAATGGCCTCTGTTTCTACCATCCCCACTTCTGGAATGTCCTTTCTCAACTATCAGCCACAAATGCCAACACACGTTCCAGTGCCTAGAGTACCTCTAGTCTCTGCTCCCTTAATTTTTCTTGGCCATAGCAGGCATATTGTTCTGTTCTGCCTTAGCCCTATAAGAGTCAAGAAAAGAGGTGAGGTGCAGTGGTCCAGGACCTGTGGACTATAGACACCCTTTTTGTAGGTTCATGGTGCCTTTCCTGACCTTTGTTCCAGTCCCAAGATCTCCTTGCCATCCCTAAAATCTGCCACGTATGTGCCTGCCTTGGCCTCTTGCTGTTTATTCTGCCCCAAAAGTCCTTCCTCCACATAACCACCTGGCTTTCTTTCTGACTTTGCTCAGGCCTCTGGCCTCATGTTACTAGTAAAGATTTACCTGATGGCCCCACATAAAAGGTCCATATGAAAGACAGTTTTGGGACTTCTGTGGTGGTCCAATGGCTAAGATGCTGTGCTCCCAATGCAGAGGGGCCAAGTTCAATTCTTGGTTGGAGAACTAGATCCCATATGATGCAACTAAAGATCTTGAGTTCTGCAACTAAGACCAGACACAGCCAAATAAATAAATTAATTAATTAAAATAAAAAAATCATGATGATGTTTGGCAGAAACCAACACAATATTGTAAAGCAATTATCCTTCAATTAAAAATAAATGTTTAATTATAAAAAAAGAAAACAAAAGAATACAGTCTTCTTGTTAATTGACAAATTCCCAGAGTTGGATTGTGAAGAAGGCTGAGCACTGAAGAATTGATGCTTTTGAACTGTGGTGTTGGAGAAGACTCTTGAGAGTCCCTTGGACTGCAAGGAGATCCAGCCAGTCCATCCTAAAGGAGACCAGTCCTGGGTGTTCACTGGAAGGACTGATGCTGAGGCTGAAACTCCAATACTTTGGCCACCTCATGTGAAGAGTTGATTTACTGGAAAAGACCCTGATGCTGGGAGGGATTGAGGGGAAGAGGAGAAGGGGACGACAGAGGATGAGATGGCTGGATGGCATCACCGACTTGATGGACATGAGTTTGGGTGAACTCTGGGAGTTGGTGATGGACAGGGAGGCCTGGCGTGCTGTGATTCATGGGGTCACAAAGAGTTGGACATGACTGAATGACTGAACGGAACTGAAATGAACTGAATACAAGTTTGATGCCTAATAAACATTTTTTGAATAGATTGATATCATGTTCCATTTTCTTAGATTCATAGGCATATTAGAATATCAAACAATCAAAATAAAGACATTTTCTGAACTTACTTGACTGCACTAGAGCATGCTTTGAGAAGTAGAGCTCAAAGCTACATGGACTGTTTGTTCTCCTGAGGTTACATGTAGTATACTGTAATTTTCTTTAATTAAATTAATGTTTATCACTATACCCTCCTCCAGTTAACTCTGAATTTCCTTGGGTCCAGAGACCATATTGTGCATTTGATGACATCACTCTGGTGCTTACACACACACATACACACACTCACACACACACACAGCAAGGTCCACAGCAGACACTCAGGTGACTTCTGAAGGGTAGATTTTTCTCAAACGGGATAAATCCAGAGTTGATCAGAGAACTGCAAAAATATATCCTCTTATTATAAATAAGTATGATGGTTTAGTCACTAAGTCATGTCCAACTCTTTGTGACTCATGGTCTGTAGCCTGCCAGGCTCCTCTCTCCATGAGATTTTTCCAGGCAAGAATACTGAAGTGGGTTGCCCTTTCCTTCTCCAGGGGATCTTCCTGACCCAGGGATAGAACCCAGGGCTCCTGCATCACAGGAAGATTAACACCTGAGTTACCAGAGAAGCCTGGTATAAATAAGTATGGAACTTTAAAAAGAAAATCAATACTGAATTACCATCAGTAAGAAATTTCAGAAAGGAAGCATTTACCTTTGTTTGCAACCAAATATGTGCTGTCTTATGTCTTAATTTAACTAAAAATATCCTCTCCGTGAAGTTTAACTTTAACCGTGAGAAGATAAATATACATTAAATGAAAAAAAAAAGACAAATTCATTCAGTGATTCTTACAAATGACCTTATTGATTGTTTCGGTTGTGAAGACTGGAGAAAATATTTAGAACTAAGACTTGGAAAACATAGACAAAGCCAAAGAGTTATAATAAAACTTTATGCTTCAAAATAGATGTTATATCACCATGGTTTTAGAGAGGCATTTTTTAAAATCAGTATTGAAAATGCTGTAATTACCCAGCTCTATCAAGTAGAAATGAATGAGATGGGAATAAAACTTTCTCTTTTTCTTAAGAAAAGTGCACAGGAGAATGGCCCAGCCATAAACATTTAGTGAGCCAACCCTGGACTTTAAAGAGAATTCTGGTCTTCTCTTTTTTAAGGCAATGACTCAACTAATTGCCCAAGGGACACACAAAGTACAATATTTTTATGACAGAATTTTTTATTCTTTCACAGTGGTCACCAAAGAGAAAATTGTTTCCTGGAAACATAGACTCATACAGCTGTGTTTAAAAGCCATAAACTGCTACTGATTTTTATTTTTATTCTCATTTTAGAGTTTTAAATAAACTAAATTTACTTTCCTTAAGTAAATGCACAAATGTCATTCCACATTCGAAATCCATTAATATATTTTTAAGATATTTTAAAATTTAGAGTTATTGTAAATCTTGTACTTGGCAGTCAAGTCACCATCATATACACTGTCATAAACCAAGTGAAAAAAAAGTGTTGTCAAGAAGATGAAGGCATGAACAAACATGTATTCAGAATACTTTAATAAAATTATCTGTTCTTATTATTTATAAATGTGCTTGTGAAAGAACTTAGGTAAGAGACATTGTAGCTATTAATAATTCAGGGAAAGTAAATTATAGAGCACACGTATTTGTATGGCTTTTATCTTTCATGTCTCATTTTCTTCTTCTTTCACATGCTACCAAAAATAGTAATTATCAAACTGCTTCTATAAGACTTTTAATAACAACTCTGTCAGTAGTTATACTGTGTCAAAACAAGGAGATGCAATGCAGAGAAAAACCTTTGTATTTTAAAATAACAGACAGATGGGCATTGTAATCTGTTTAAAGTTCTAGTGTTGTTTAATTCAGTGATGCCTAGGTGGCACTCTGGGTTGGTGGAGGGGATGTGAGTGATGACCCTGCCCAGGGTAACATGTCATACTGAGGATATGGAGCATTCTTACTCAAGAAGACAGGTGAGGGGAGGCATCTAAGTCCCTGGACATGCATACAGAGGTTGAAGGCACAAATATAGAAATCTACAGATGATTAAAGAACAAAGGATGCAGGAGAGGGGCCAGGCAAAGGCTGGAGTGCTCTTTGACTTTCATGAGCTTGTCATTGGATGGGTAATAGATGGGTGGACTTCAGTGACCAGAGGACATGCCGAAAGATGTGACTGTGAGCAATCATTGAATTCACTGGCCCCTGTAACAAGAAATTAGACAAGTTCTGGAGTCCTCAGGGAACATGGCACCAGGAGGTACTACATTACCTGGAGGAAACTCTCTGGTTCTTCTCCTGTCTAACTTCCCCACATGGCACACACTATGATTGGATTTCAAGCTATAACCTTCTCTTCTCTGGCACTTTATCCTTCTCTCTCAGCTTGACCATTTTCCACTTCCATTTGTTTCCCCCAGACTACCTAGAATACTGGTGAATCATTATTTATCTTATTAAAACAGTTAACCTCAGTCTTTACAATTCAATGAAGCATTTCTTTCCCTACTTTGCAGATGAAAAGTTGTTGTTAGTTAGTCACTAAGTTGTTTCTGACTCTTTCACAACCCCATGGACTGTAGCCCAACAGGCTCCTCTGTCCATGGAATTTCCCAGGCAAGAATACTGGAGTGGGTTGCCGTTTCCTTCTCCAGGGCATCTTCCTGACCCAGGGATCAAACCCAAATCTCCTGTGTTGCAGGAGGATTCTTTTACTGACGAGCCACCAGAGAAGCCCTGATGAAAAAGTATTTTTTACCAAACACAACAATGAGGCCAAAAAAGCAAAACATTGGAGTTTGAAGTAGGGACAGGTTTATTGCAGAGCCAAGTAAGGAGAAGAGGTGACTGGTGCTCAAAAACCTAGAATTTCCCAATGGTTTTTAGGAGAAAGTATAGGCACAGCCCATGTGACTTCCTTCTGAATGACTGGTGGTAAGGTAGCAAGGACAATGGACATGAACTTGAGAAAACTCCAGGAGATGGTGAGGGACAGGGAAACCTGGGTGCCATTGTCCGTGGGGTCTCAAAGAGTCGAATATGACTTGGTGACTGAACAACAGCAGCAAGGTGGTGCTCCAGGAATCTTGTGCTCAGCCTGGAGCTACCAATATCCCTTGAGGAGGAACTGAGATCCTTCTTTAATCGCTGCACTATTGTTCCTTGCCTGCTTCTCCTTTGTTTCTACATTCTTGTACTTCCCTAATTAGCAACTTTGAATCTGCTCTTGGAATTCAGGAAGGTTTAGGAGGCTGATTGAAGTCTATTTCCTACAAACAAGAAACCGGGTCGCGTGAAAGATTTGCAGCCTGGAGCACCACAGGGTCCTGCTCAGTTTCAGTATGTGGTGACTGGTCCCTCCTCAATCATAATCTACAAGGTAATTGGCACTGGTTATGTTAACTGTGTTGTAAACATGAAAAATCTACCACAGTCCTGCTACACAGTCGGACATGGCCACTGTTGTTATCTGCTCTGGGAATGTTGCAGGAAAGGGGACCCCTTCCAGGGCCTGAGAGTGGGTTCTTGTTCAACGCTCAAAAATAAACTGTAAGAGGAGACACATGTGCTGATGAAACAAAAGACTTTATTGGAAAGGAGCACCCGGCAGAGGATGAGATGGATGGCATCACTGACTCAATGGACATGAACTTGGGCAAACTCTGGGAGATAGTGCAGGACAGGGAGGCTTGGTGTGCTGCAGTCCATGGGCTCGCAAAGAGTTGGACCCGAGTTAGCAACTGAACGACATCACCAGCACCTGGGAGGAGAGCAGTAGGGTAAAATAATCCAGAAGAACTGCTCCACCACATCGTGGCTCACAGTCTCAGGGTTTATGGTAACGGGGTTACTTTCCAGGTTGTCTCCGGTCAATCATCTGTACCCATATTTGGTCTGACTCAGGGTCCTTCCTGGTGGTGCTCGCGTCTCTCAGCCGAGATCAATTCCAGTGTAAAGGTTTATGAGAGACTGGCAGGACATAGTATGAGCTGGCCCCTCCCATATTCTAGCTGATTAGTTTCATGTTCCTTATAAGGATCTCCTGTCATGAGATAACTCATGAAATCCACCATTATCATGTCTGGCTGGGGTGGATGGTTTCTGTCAGTGGTTCCCTAACAGAAATATGTAAGATAGCCCAAATTGGGATTATATCTTTTTTGGGGACTCTTTACCCTCTGCAAAGAATAACTTATTGTATGTATTTTTTTCTCATTTCAAATTATTCCTATTTTTCTCACTTCAGTTATTAGAGCTTGTTCATGTCATCTTGGACGGTGCTCACGTTTTTTTTCTCACCTCTTATCCCCACAAGCTATTAAGGTGAGATCAATATCAACCAATAGATTCCTCCCTCAACCATTTCAGCACAATTGCCACTGTTATCAAATGCGACCTCAAAAAGAAAGTTCTGATGAACATATTCTAAGATATATACTTTTGCATGTTTTATTTCCATTATTGTCTGTGTGAGCTCACAGCTGTTCATGGTTTGCAGTCTAAGGGGAAGAAAAATATTGGGAAATGATGTAGGTTATCAACATACAAAATGCCTTTGGAGAAAAGCAAAGTGGAATTCAGAAAGAAATTCAAATTGCTGGCAATGTACGCTTCATGCATTCCAATCAAAGACCAGCTTTGATTGTCTCCATGGACCTAGCTGTCTGGTTTTTCTATGTCACAGCCAGCTTTTCCCCTCAATCTGGATAAATCTAACTGGAGATTTATCAATCCAGTTCTGTTTCTCAGTGCTGTCATGACCAGTTGGCTCTGGCATGCAAAATGCCATTTCGAAAGAAAGTCTTATTTTAACAACTCTGTTGACTTTCAGACTTCTGTGTTACCACAGTCATCAGAGTTTAATTTACTCTTCAGGGACTCTAATCACTCTGCAGCCTGAGCTGAACAGAAAGAAAATAATTTGTTCACTTAACAGAAAGAAAGTCTATACTCCCCAAACAAAATGAGTCAGACAGTGAACTGAGAATTAACGGGCTCTGCTGATGGACCCTCCTCTGTACTTTTCATCAGCCTGGTGACAGTGGACTCTGGACAGAGACAAATGAGAGGTCAAGCTACCCTTCATTTTTCCAGAGGATTATTTCGCCCACAGATAAGGCACAAAGAAGGAAGTAATAGTCAAGACCAGCCTGTAAGAAAACAAAAAACAGGGTAGCTAACAAAAGCTCATTCTCTCCTCCATGGCCCCTGCCCCCACTCCAGCTTGGCGGGCACGCCCACCAGCGTGCAGAGTTTGTTATTTTTTTCAGTGAAGGGGAAAAAAAAAAAAAAACACAACACAAAGCTAATATGTGGCAAAGAAAATTGTGCCTCAGAATAGATGCTTGTATTGCTTTTCCTGACTTTATAGCCAATGTTGAAAACCAAAAGATAATAAAACTTTCTGTACTTCTTCTGTTTCATAAAACAGAAAGCCTGGGACCATACCAAAGAATGCATGTTACAAATGTATTGATTGATTGATTTTTTAATGAAGATAATAGTGAAAACCTGAAATTCTCTTATTGTGAACTCTTGAGTTCTCTCTCTCCATTTTAAAGAAGAAAGCAAGCTTTCTAAACACTTTTTTTTATTCTTATGGTTTATTAGGAGAAGAGAAGAGCTGGCCCTATAACAAGAAAAAGTAAGCATAAAGATACACATGCGTTTGTTCTATATTTTTCTCATGATTGATGAAATTTGACTTATTTAACTCTACTTACTTCCTGAGTTGCCATCGAACATATTCTTCTATACAAGATCATTTTAGTTTCTTTGAATTTTCTCAGGGAAAATCTAATCCTTAATATATAAAGCAGCAGTCCCCAACCTTTCTGGCAACAGGGACCAGTTTTGTGGAAGACAATTTTTCCACGGACTGGAGGGCTGAGGGGAATGGTCTTGAGATGATTCAAGTGTGTTAGACTTATTGTGCACTTAGTTTCTATAATTATTACATTGTGATATATAATGAAATAATTATATAGCTCACCATAATGCTGAATCCTACAGGAGGCGGAGCTCAGGCACTAATGTGAGTGATGGGGAGAGGACATAAATACAAATGAAGCTTTGCTTTCTCATCTGTCACTCACCTCCTGCCCTGTAACCCAGTTCCTAACAAGCCAGTAAAAGTCCATGTCCCAGGAGTTGGGGACCCCTGAAATAAAGCATTCTGAAAAGTCCTCACTCCTACTTCTTCAGTTGTTTTAAATGTGTGGTTCAAGGTAACAACAGGTCTCTGAATGATCTCTCAGACACTTTGCACTCAAGGACATGAAACCTAACAATTAGGATTATTACTGGAAAAACTGCTTTTAAGTAGACACACCAACTTATGGATTTCCTTTGAAGTGTAGTTGTGAAAAAGCAAGTGTCTTATCTATAGCAGAATAGAACAGGCACATGAATTGAGAGTTTCTGAAACTAATAATGACGTCTGTTTCTGTGGTATCATAAACATCACATGTAAACTGGTTCTTTTTCACAAGGTCCTAATATTGAAAAATGCAATTTATGGTAATGCTATGAAATAGAACTACCTGGGTTTATGTTTATTTCTATGTTCAAATAAAGTAAACGGGTTCCCATTGCAGACTGTGAAGCTGATGTGAATGGCAGCAGAGCAGATTCAGAACCAATTCTAACTGGAACATGAGGGCAAACTGATGAGCAGAGACCTTTTTGTTCACAGTCATGGGTGGTTCTGATTATCCACTACCATCTCTTCTACACAAATTGTCTCCTTCAATCTTTCTACTGTGTTCCCTGGAATATTTTTCCCATGGTGAACACAATCCCTCACACCTTCAAATTTTTCTCTTCTCCACTTAATAGATCCTCCATAAATATCTTTTGATTAAATGAATGAATAAAAAATGAGTAGATATAGGTTTCACTGGTTTTAGTCAAAGTAGCATAACAGGCTCTGTATAATTATAAAGATACCTGCCCTCCCCAAACTTATCTATAAATTCAACTCATTCCTAATTGAAATGTTGGTAGATGTGTGTGTATGCACATGCAAATTGACAAGTAGATTTTATTTTGCTGATATAACTGGAGAAAATGGAAAAAAATATGGAAAAAATGTACCTGGACCTCTACCTCATGTACACACACACAAAAACAGTTCCAGAAGGGTTTAAAAGTATAAATGTGGCAAGTAAACAATCAGGGTTTTCAGAAGAAAGCAATTTCTTCTTTCTGGAATAGGAAAAACATTTCTTAAACATGAAAACATTGATATACCATTCAGAGAGTGAGATGCAAACTGTGGAGTGGGAGAGGTCTTCACAATACATTTGTCCAACAAAAGGCTCATATCTAGGATGTAAAAAGGATACCTCCAAAATAAGTGAGAAAAAAGGCATTAAAAAAAATGGTCACAGTTTGAGTAGAAATTTCACCAAAGAGGATATCCAAATGGCCAATAAACACTTGAAGTTAAACTTCATTAGTAATCAATGAAATTCAAAGTAAACCTACAATGAGATATCACTGCATACCCACCAGGATGGATACACTTAAAAAGATGGAAGATATCAAGTATGGGCAAAAGTACTGGAAATTATGTGTTGCCAGTGGGTAGAACCAGAATTGGAGAACTGGAACTTTTGTATTACTAGTGATTGGGTAAATCGGTAAAACCATTTTGGAAAGCTGTTTGGCAGTGTTTGCTAGAGCCAAACCCATGCATACCCTGTGAAGCAGTAATGCCACTCTACATGTGCCCACTAAAAACCATGAACTGGAATATTCATAGATCCATATTTGTAATAGTTAAAGGCCAGGAATAAGTAGGGGCTGGTAGACCTATTCTGTAAAGAGCTGGATGGTAAATATTTTAGGTTTATGGGCCATACGGCTTCTGTTGCAACACCTTGAACTCTTGCCATAACAGCATGAAAGCAGTCACAGACAATATATACATGAATGGACAAGGCTGTGATCTAATAAAGCTTCATCACTGACTCAGTGGATGTGAATCTGAGCAAACTCTGGGAGACTGTGAGGGACAGGGGAGCCTGGTGTGCTGGAGTCCATGGGATCACAAAGAGTTAGACACAACTTAGCAACTGAACAACAACAAAAATAGGCAGCTGGCCAATGGGCCATTGTTTGCTAACCCTCCTTATACATTAATGTATTAATAAAATTATGACATATTTGCACAATGAGATACTAGACAACAATGAGAATAAGTGGCCTACAACTCTAGATAGTAAAAGGGGTGAACTTCACAAACTATAGAGTGAAAGAAGTCTTATTTAAATATATATATTGTTTGATTCCATCAATCGTCTAGAGATGGGTAAAACTAACATGGTGCTAAAATTCAACAGGGTAGTTTTCCTTGGAGGGGGAGCTGAGGGCTGTGTGAAAGCAGGAGGGCTTGTCCATATGGTCAACCTCTGTTTCTTGACCTGGTACTGTGATGCAGGTGTGTTCACTGTAGAAAACTTTAGCCAGCTGTATGGTTATGATGCATACTTTTATGTGTCTATATTCAGTTTCAAAAAATCCTCTGTTGTATACTTTGGGGGATAAACTAGGAAAAAAAATGGTTTGACTGAAGTTCATTCAAAGGGCTCCAGATGTAAGCACAAGCTTCTGGAAAAATCTGTTCTCATCAGGCATGAATTGATGGAAACTATTTTTTTCTTTTGCAGATGCAAAAGTCTTCTTAATATAATCTAACCTACACTTTTAAAATGCAGTGGCTTACAAATATAATAAAATAACCAACTGTGTTCTGATGTTCTATTTTTTTCTGTGACTACTTTTTAACTGGTATCTTGGGACAACTTTAGGAATGAGAACAAACCATTTGGAAGAAAGAGAATGGCCTCATAGTTCTCCTTTCAGGATTCTAATGAGAAATGGGTCATTTTCTGGCTTTAGTTGAATGCTTGTGGGATAATCTAAGAATGTATGATCACATGATTAGAGAATTGAGGGGAAAAAAGCTAAGAGAGGAAAAAACAATCATAATAGTGATTTACAGGTAATATAGTAAATGTTCTTTAATGACTTTATTAGAAGTGTTTTTAATAATAATTAATTAATTAAAAATTAATTTAAATTAATGACTTATTTTTCAATCCCTTTGTTACATCTTTAGCCCTATTATTGTATGCCTCGATTGCTGTGTACATTTTTTAAGCTGGCCATTTCAGTTCTGCTCCTTCTCTCCCTCACCTGCCAAGTCTAACCTCATAACACTGCCAATAGGAATCTCTCCAAAGATCAAATTTGGTCATGTCATCACTCTGATCAAATGCTATCAGATTTCCTCATTTTCTACCAAAATGAGGATCTAACGCTGAATTGCCATTCCACAGCCTCTAGTCTGTCCCCAACTTCAGCTAGTGTTTATTTCCCACTATTGATCCATGACACATGTGGTCTCTAAACAAGCCAACTTTTGGCCTAGTAATGCTCACAGATATGAGTGTAGTCATGGCTGAACTCCTCCTCTTCCTCTTTCCAGGCCCAGATCTGATGCCACCTCCTCCATGCAAACTCAGTGTATCATCCAGGGGAGAGTTGTGTGCTCTTCTCTCAGCTAGTGCTACACGGTCTAACCATTTGTTATTGCTGTTTAGTGGCTCAGTCATGTCTGAGTCTTTTATGACCCCATGGACTGTAGCCCATGGGGTCCTCTGTCCTTGGGATTTCCAGGCAAGGATACCAGAGTGGGTTGACATTTCCTTCTCCAGGGAATCTTCCCAAGCCAGGGATCGAATCTATGTCTCCTGCATTGGCAAGCATGTTCCTTACCACTGAAGCACCAGGGAAGCCCATTGGGCTAGCCATACACATGGTGATTTAGGTGTGTCTTAATCAGTTCATTCAGTTCAGTCACTCAGTTGTGTTTGACTCATTGCAACCCCATGCACTGCAGCACACCAGGCTTCCCTGTCTACCACAGACTACCCAGAGCTTGCTCAAACTCATGTCCATCCAGTTGGTGATGCCATCCAACCTCTGTCATCCCCTTCTCCTCCTGCCTTCAGTCTTTCCCAGCATCAGGGTCTTTTCCAATGAGTCAGTCCTTCACATCAGGTGGCCAAAGTATCGGCACTTCAGTTTCAGCATCAGTCCTTCCAACGAATATTCAGGACTGATTTCCTTTAGGATGGACTGGTTTGATCTCCTTGCATTCCAAGGGACACTCAAGAGTCTTCTTCAGCACCACAGTTTGAGAATATCAATTCTTTGGTGCTTAGCCTTCTTTAGGGTTCAACTGTCACATTCATACATGACTACTGAAAAAAACATAGCTTTGACTATGCCTTTGACAGCAAAGTTAGCCTGTGACCAAACTGTTAAGCTCTTGTTAACAAATCCCATTTCTTTGCCACCTAGCATACAGCTTTGTATGTAGTAGGTACTCAACAGATATTCACTGAGTGGATGAAAATTCATTGACTTAAAAGAGTTCAAGTTCACAATTAAAAATTTATTTCCTCATTTCAAGTGCTATATAAGAAGATGTGACTACTGACTACTGTGATGAACAACACAGACACAGACGTTCCTACCATTGCAGAAAGTTCTATTGGACAGAATTGCTCTAAAGTTACTAGTATTAATTTCAAAAAGAAAAAAAAAATTAGGATGAAATAAATATAAAGGTATTCTTCTCTCAGCTGTATTTTAAATCCAAATAAAATTTCTGTATATATATACACGTGCATGCTAAGTCACTTCAGTCACCTCCAGTTAACTCTTGGAGACCCTATGGACTGTAGACCACCAGGCTTCTCTATCCATGGGATTCTCCAGGCAAGAATACTACAGTGGATTGCCATGCCCTTCTCCAGGAGATCTTCCCAACTCAGGGATCAAACCCAGGTGTCTTGCATCTCCTGCTTTGGCAGAGGAGCTCTTTACCACTAGCACCACCGGGGAAGGGAGGGATACCCGGGGTTCATATTATAGATATTGGCTTATTAATGGATTTTCTTCCCTCTGCCTGAGTGAGAGCAGCCAAATGGAAGGGAAGCAAGTTCTAAGAATGACAGGAAGGAGAACAATGATGTGGAACTGGCTGGGCAGAGTGTTAGGTGGGAGTTTCATGTAGCTCACATGGAATTAATAATTCATTGTAGGAAGCCTTCAGTAGTTTCAGTTAGAAATATTTGAGTCAGATTGTTCACTCTTGCAATTACTGAAAAGATATAAATATATGCTCACTTACCACCTGGCTTTAATACACCTGCGCAATGAAAAGTGAAAGTGAAAAGGAAAGTCGCTCAGTTGACTTTTTGCAACCGCATAGACTGTTGGAATTCTCCAGGCCAGAGTAGTGGAGTGGGTAGCCGTTGCCTTCTCCAGGGAACCTTCCCAACCCAGGGATCGAACCCAGGTCTCTCACATTGCAGGTGGATTCTTTACCAGCTGAGTCACCAGGGAAGCTCACCTGCACAATGGCATGTCCATTAAAGATCTTCAACACAAGTAGAACAGGAAAAAAAAAAGGATGAAAAAACATTGATCTAAATGGCTTTGATCAAAACTTGTTGAGCTTCTCTAAGAGGGGTAAAACACTCCCCAAAATAGTGATGTTTAGAAAATGAAGCAATTGCTTTGGATCACTAGCCAATGCTTTAGTGTTTTTGTGTTACACTAGTACTTAACCCCTGGAAGTAATTTTGGTTATGAAGGGACCTTATTTAGTACAAAAATATACTCATTAGTGGGCCTCCCTGGTGGTTTAGTTGGTAAGGAATCTGCCTGCAATGCAGGAGACCCAGGATTTATTCAGAGACCCAGGTTTGATCCCTCGGTGTCAGACACAACTTAGTGACTAAACCAAAACCATGTTCATTAGTATAACAGAGATGGAATGCCACAGAATTGCAATGCAAAGTGGAAATTAATTTGGAAGCCTATATTATGGTATTAAATAATAAGAATTTACTTACTCATGGTTAGAGAATGTTAATTAACTTTTCACATTTATATATTCACGGTAGGTGGCAGAAGTGAAAACTTTACAGACAGAGCATTCATCTGATCTGAAATATATATTATTTATAAATGCTTATGAATACCAGATTTTGCCTTTTGATGTAAACAGCCAGATGTTACCCTTATGGAGTTATCAAAAATTATTAAAACATGGTTAGGCCTCATTTCATCAAATAAATGCATTTCTGATTTTAGAAAAGATGATTTGAGAGAAGAAAAGGGCAAGGCATAAAGCTGAAACAAATTTTTTAAAAAGTACTATGCATCCCAAATGTTTTGAATATTCAAATATACCAGAAATTCTTTACAAATCCCTGAGGAATGAGCGTACAAACACTGTGCAGCCAATAGGGCAGTATCATGGCAATGCTGACAGTTTTATTTAATCCAGACTTCCAGAAGCAAATGTGATTTAACTAGTTTGTGAAAATAATGAAACAGTTACTGATGATGATGATGTTTAATGCTTCCTATGTACAAAAAATTCATGCCATTAAAATAACCTCTCTTCTTCAGGAAGGAACGCTTTCACAATTGAACCGTTAAGACTGTATTCTATCCTAAAGTACACCCTAGCTACCATTAGCGTAATTGGAATCTTGCACCAGCATCAAAGGAAATAGATCCCATTTGGGAGTCTGATTTCCAATTTGGATTCACAGTAATATTACACCTTGTATCTTTAAATAGAATAGGGAATTTATGTGTATAGAACTCCCTGGTGCAGGGATTCCCTGGTAGCTCAGATGGTAAAGAATCTACCTGCAGTGAGGGAGACCTGAGTTCTGTCCCTGGGTTGGGAAGATCCCCTAGAGGAGGGCTTGGCAACCCTCTCTAGTATTCTTGCCTGGAGAATCCCCATGGACAGAGGAGCCTGGTGGGCTACAGTCCATGGGGTCTCAAAGAATTGGACATGACTGAGTGACTAAGCACAATTGACTAAGCCCAATATGTGCAGAAGGTGGTGATAAATAATATGCTAGTCATCCTTATGAGGTAAGAACTGATCCCTTAGGGTTTAGATGTGGTTGAAATTGGAAGCAAGCAAAGATATAAGTCAACAAAAGTAAAGTAAAGTAGCTCAGTCGTGTCCGACTCTTTGCAACCCCATGAATTGTAGCCTACCAGGCTCCTCTGTCCATGGGATTCTCCAGGCAAGAATACTGGAGTGGGTTGCCATTTCCTTCTCCAGGGGATCTTCCTGATCCAGGGATCGAACCCGGGTCTCCTGCATTGCAGGCAGATGCTTTATCCTCTGAGCCATTTAAGCAAGGATTTTCTATGTATTTACATCCCTAATTTTCAGTTTTACATGATAATTTCATGTAGAAAATAAGCATAGAGACATATAAAATTATTTTGAATTATAACAATGAAGCATACATCTTTGGCAATAACATAAATACTATGACTATTTTTTTTCTTTTGCTAACCAATATTAAGGTTGTATAATCAGGGTTCTAATAATTTCTTGTGCTGCCAAAGTCACTCATTGAACTGTATCTGAAGGAAAAAGGGAAAACCTCCGAGTCCAGTTATCTGGGTTCAGCAGCTTCGAAACTCTGTGTGTGCGAGTGTATGATTTGTGATGGTTATGACTGTTCATCAGGATGAGAGTTATCATGAATTTATGAGTAAATGGTTTTTTTTTTTTTTTCTCTCTTGGCTTAAGTTATTTTCATCAATACTGTCTTTGGATGTCGGTTCGTGAAGCCATTAATTTGCACTGTGAAGGACATCTTCACAAAGCCCTCAAATCAGATCACTGGTGCTGAAATACTCTTAGTCTCTCTTTTATCTTGTATTTCATGCATTATTGCTTATCCAGAGTTCCAGTTCTTCTGCTACTAGGTTCTCTGGTGATCTGTAGCAGCAGTTCTCCATGGATATGTGGCCACAATCTAATGTGTCATGACCGCAAGTAATAGACAAAGGTGATTTTTTTTTCATGATAGTAAAGTTCACAGATAGTGTATTTTTTTTTTTTATTGAACACTCTCCTTACACTATCACCCATTGTCTCAATGGCATTTTGATTTGCCCTCTTGGATAGAATAGGAAGATTTGGAGTTACATAGTTGTCCTTGTGGAATTTAGCACTATTGTCAATATGTCCATTAGGGCAAAGTAGACATGTTTCCTCCTCACTGTGTTCTGGAAAACTATGACTGAGAAATCTGGTCTAGAAAATGCCACAATATTCCGATGCAGTGGTTTGACCTTTAACCAGGCATCCTAATACATCTGCGTCATTGTCATGACTGAAATGGGGATGGATTCTTTACAAATGATGGTTTAGGAGCTGTGACCACCTCCACAGGCTTCAAGTGCTTAAGTCTGTATGTTCCAACTGCCTCAGAAACCAGCTCAGAACTATTGTAGGTAGAGAAGAAATGTACTTACCTTTGCTTGTGCAACTGGAAAATGATGAAAAAAAAATAGGTACCAACTTTCCTTTACTGAGTACATATCATTCTGGAGGCTTATATATGGCCTTTGAAGTATGTTCAATATATATTTAAGTTAAGCTTATTGTCTCTTTTCTAGATGGAATAAGGGAGGTTTAGCTATATTTAGCTTAGCAGAGACTTCAGTATAGCTCTAAAGTCAAAGTACTTTCTGCTAAATGATTATGTTTTTCAAACCTCACTGAGGACCAAACTTCAACTGATGGATCAGATTCAATTACAGGGAAGTGAGCTTGAGAACAAGCAATTTGTATGAATACCTTCCAAAAGAGGGAGGTAATCCCAGCCCTAATAAAACAATGGTGACTTCAAAATCCCACTGTCTTCAGTGAGGTTTTTAGGAATGATGGGAAAGCCACTGATCATTTCATTGCTGGATATTATGTATTTCATAAAAGTGAAAACATTCACTGACTCTGTTATTATTCAGTACTAAATATGGAATTAATGTGTGTTATTAGATGAAATATCATAATGTATGAATCCTGAGAACTCAGTAATGGAGAGCTAATATGAACACTGAGAAGAAAGGACCCATGAGAGAAGAGAGACACCAAAAGAATGTAGTGTCCCTAGCAGCCAAGCGATGTGAATGACTGAAAAAGAAAGAAAAAGAAAAAAAGTGGTAAGTCATGGCAAATACTTGAGAAATCAAGTAGGATGAAGTCTGAGAACCCAGAGTGGAGGTCTTTTCTACCCCTGTAAGGAATCATTTTAGTGGATATTGGGTGCTGAGGGAGCAGAGTCAGTGAAGATACACAACCACTCTCAGTGTCTTTCTAGTTCAGTTCAGTTCACTTGCTCAGTCGTGTCCGACTATTTGCGACCCCATGAACCGCAGCACACCAGGCCTCCCTGTCTATCACCAGTTCCCGGAGTCCACCCAAACCCATGTCCATTGAGTCAGTGATGCCATCCAGCCATCTCATCCTCTGTTGTCCCCTTCTCCTCCTGCCCTCAATCTTTCCCAGCATCAGGGTCTTTTCAAATGAGTCAGTTCTTTGCATTAGGTGGCCAAAGTATTGGAGTTGTAGCTTCAACATCAGTCCTATCAATGAACACCCAGGACTTACCTCCTTTAGGATGGACTGGTTGGATCTCCTTGCAGTCCAAGGGACTCTCAAGAGTCTTCTCCAACACCACAGTTCAAAAGCTTCAATTCTTCGGCGCTCAGCTTTCTTTATAGTCCAACTCTCACATCCATACATGACCACTGGAAAAACCATAGCCTTGACTAGACGGACCTTTGTTGACAAAGTAATGTCTCTGCTTTTCAATAGAGAGGAGAGTAAAACATGAGGGTAGGGATGACTATCGGGAGAAAATGTGGGATTAAGAAGAGGATCTTTCCTGCTTCCTTCCTTTCTTTTCTCCCTTCCTTCATTCCTTCTCTTTCTTTTTTCTTTCTTCCTTCATGTTTGGGTAATTTAGTTTGAAAGCAAAGTCCTGGAGTAGATGAGACAGTGACAGCGTACAGAGTGGGTGGGAGGAAGCTGGCCTTAGATTAGAGCAGGGAAAAAGACATTTCTTAAAGCAGAAGGTAAAGCACCAATGTAACTTGGAGGAGGAGAGGTGATGTGGATAACTGTTACAATTACTTTTATTTTCTCACTGAAGTGCATCAGCTGATTTTAATGGGTGGTGAAAGGATGATGGATGTTTGAAGAACAAAGGGAAGTGTATTTGTTTCCTGGGGATACTGTAACCAAGTACTACAAACTAGGTGGCTTAAAACAATAGGAATTTATGGTCCCACAATTCTGGAGGCCAGAAGTCTGAAATCAAGATGTTGGCAGGATCAGACTCCCTCTGACATCTGGAGGGGAATTCATCCTTGCCTCTTCGCAGTTTCTGGGAGTTGGCTGGCAGTGCTTGGCATTTCTCTCTTGTTATCTGAAAAAAAAAAAGTACAATGTGAGAGCTGTGAGTTAAGTTTTCTTGGGGCAAAATTAGAACTAGAGCCTGGGAGACAGCATTTCAGATGGCTCTGAAAAACTGCTCCCAAGACGTAAGCAGGAAAGTTCAGTGTTATGTGTGACCTTAGTGAAGGGGGCTTCATATCATCAAGCGCACATCTTGCCAGAGGCTTGCTGCTCATCACAAGGTGCAGATGTCACTATTAAAGAATTTAGCACTCTTGTTTTATGTCCCTGGATACGTTCTGGTGTCTTCTAGTTTATAGTCGATGGGAACTTGAATATATTTATATTCTACTGTTGTGTGAAACTTGCAGAAGTCTAAATTATATTGAATCAGTTTATAGTGCCTTTCAGGCCTACCATATCCTTCTACTTTTCTGTATATTCATTCTGTTAACTTTTGAGAGTTACATATTGAAACTACAACTAAAAATTTAAACTATCTACTTAAAAAATAATTGTAATTATAGTGGAACTACATGTAATTTTGTTCTATATTTTCCAAGTCTCCTGTTATCATATTTTCATGACTTAAAAAAAGAAAGAGAAAAAAAGATTTTAGTGCTTTTCTAGATATGAGGAGATGTAAGAATTGGGGTAATAAAATTTTCTTCTGAAAATTTCTAACTATCTAAAGGCCTGTTCTTCCAGTTTTTCCCAGAGCACAGAGTGCCTCATTCCTGACCTCCACCCTGAACTCATTGGAGGGGTTGCTGAAGGTTACCAGTCACCGTGGCTCATGATTTATCCCTGTAGAGGCAGATAGCAAGTACCAGTGTTTAGCTGGCAGATGCTTCTCTTGGATCCTCCGTAACCACATGGTGTTTTTCCTGCTGTGTATATCTCTCCTCTTATTATATGAACACCAGTCACATTGTGTGGATTAGGGGCCCACCATACACCAATATCCTGGTGGCTCAGATGGTAAAGAATCTGCTTGCAATGCAAGACACTCAGGTTCAGTCCCTGGATTGGGGAGATCCCCTGGAGAAGGGAATGGCAACCCACTCCAGTATCCTTGCCTGGAGAATTCCGTGGACAGAGGAGCCTGGTGGGCTACAGTCCATGGAGTCATAAAGAGTCATATACAACTGAGCATCTAATACGTTCATACACCAATATGATATCATTGTAATTAATTACATCTACAATGACATTCAGAAAACGAAGATCATGGCATCTGGTCCCATCACTTCATGGGAATTAGATGGGGAAACAGTGGAAACAGTGTCAGACTTTATTTGGGGGGGCTCCAAAATCACTGCCGATGGTGATTGCAGCCATGAAATTAAAAGACGCTTACTCCTTGGAAGGAAAGTCATGGCCAACCTAAATAGCATATTCAAAAGCAGAGACATTACTTTGCCAACAAAGCTCCATCTAGTCAAGACTATGGTTTTTCCAGTTGTCATGTATGGATGTGAGAGTTGAACTATAAAGAAAGCTGAGCGCCGAAGAATATGGATGTGAGAGTTGAACTATAAAGAAAGCTGAGCACTGAAGAATTGATGCTTTTGAACTGTGGTGTTGGAGAAGACTCTTGAGAGTCCCTTGGACTGCAAGGAGATCCAACCAGTCCATCCTAAAGGACATCAGCTCTGGGTGTTCTTTGGAAGGAATGATGCTAAAGCTGAAACTCCAGTACTTTGGCCACCTCATGCGAAGAGTTGACTCATTGGAAAAGACTCTGATACTGGGAGGGATTGGGGGCAGGAGGAAAAGGAGACGACAGAGAATGAGATGGCTGGATGGCATTACCGACTCAATGGACCTGAGTTTGAGTGAACTCCAGGAGTTGGTGATGGCCAGGGAAGCCTGGCATGCTGCAATTCATGGGGTCGCAAAGCGTCGGACACGACTGAGCGACTGAACTGAATTGAACTGAACTGAACTGAACAATGAGCCTATTTCTGAATCAAAATACATTTTCAGATATCAGGGTCAGGAGTTCAACTTATTTCTTTTAGGAAGACACAACCCATTACAGGAAAATATGAAATAGTTGGTTTGGAGAGGAGATTGAATTGAGAAGGGTCATGAGGTAGGATTTCCAGCAGTTCTGAGGGTACACTGAAGAGTTGTAGTCACAAAGTTTAGGAGATCTCTGTCAGTTAGGTCACCTCTGAAAACACAGGTGTGTTTCTTTTATTGCTTTTGTGTTGGTTTTTTGTTCATTTCACTTTGTTTTTTTTTAAAAATATTTTTATTTTGTTAATTTGGCTGCACTGGGACCTTTAGTTGTGGCATGTGGGACATATTTCTTGACCAGGGGTTGAACCTGGGTCCCCTGCACTGGGAGCACAGTTTTATTTTAAACTAATAACTTCACTTTCTTGCCAGAGGACAAAACTATCACTCCTCCCGAAGGAAGCATGGGCTAGGCAACCAGCATAAACTTCTTTCTACTGAAACTGCTATGTGCTAGGAGAGCAAAAGATAAAATGTAAAGGCACTGTTTATATTACATTCTCATATTCTTACAAACATGACATTTCTCTTGTGCAATGCAAATATACCTTTTCTACTGTTCAATCAGCTGCTGAGTAAACCATTTTCAAACCAGATAGATGGTTTCTTTTTCAGAGCTCTTCCAGATTATAAACAAAGTAACTCCCATAGAAACCTCACCAAAATATCTTTCCTTTATGGAGTGATATTTAAAGGCAACACCTGTAAAAATATCCTTCTCCAAGCTGTTTCTGAGGGCACAGAGAGAGAGAGAGAGAGTAGTCTGTGCTTTATTCTTGAGAACCAGCCTGCACATTCCTAATTTAGGGGAGCAGAGAATGACCAAGAAGTTGGGAGAAGAGAACTTTTCTAACAAACAGTCAACTTCATCTTCACCAATGAGGAGAGGTTGAGAGAATAACTTATCCTTGGTCACTGAGTTACCTGGGGCTTCCCTGGGGGCTCAGATGGTAAAGAATCTGCCTGCAATGTGGGAGACTGGGGTTCGATCCCTGGGTTGGGAAGACCCCCTGGAGAAGGGCATGGCAACCTACTCCGTATTCGTGCCTGGAGAATCCCCATGGACAGAGGAGCCTGGTGGGCCACAGTCCATGGGGACACAAAAAGTCGGACACAGTTGAGCAAATAAGCACACACACTGAGTTACTCACCTGTGAAGGCAGGATTTGAATCCAGTTTTGTATAATTCTGATTTCTGGGACCTTCCTGTTTGACCACACTGCCAGCCTACTGTTTCTATCGCTTCCCTGGACCTTGATGCTTTACTGTAATTTATGCATGTATCTGTCACCTCTTACCCACTGGGATCTAACTGAGGGCAAAGCCTTTGTGGTACATCTTTTGTAATGCTTATGATGCCCTGTGTTAGGGGGAGGCCGGGTCTAAGAGGGAAAAGAATATGGCCACTTCCAGTTAATTGACATACGACCAGAAATGGAACCCGGACATAGCCCGAGTGAGAGAGCTGAACCTTCACCACTAGCCCACTAGGCTGGTAATTTGGATTTTGATGGTGAGCTGAGATTAGAAGAGTTTACTTTATAGAGGAATTCCTGGGGAAAATGTACAAGGCAGAAGGCATCACTAACACAGGAAGCCTAAGGCAGTAATCAATGTACCCGCTGTGAGTGGAGACAAGCAGGCCAGCATGGCTGGAGCTGAGCAGGCAAGGGGGCTTGACAGATGGGCAGGAGGCCTTGTAGGCTAGAATAAAGTGATGAGCATCTTCTAAGCGTGACAGGGTGTCACTGGAGGGTCTCTGAATGGGGTAACATCGTGATGTAGTTGACAGAGGAGGGACATGGCAATACTCAAGGGAGTAGCAGAGTGGGTGCTGCTGAGGCTACAGCCTGGCACCCGGAGGTTCCCACACAGCGTCAAGAGGCTGGGGAGTCAGGAACCGAGGACGCCCTGACGCCATCAGCACACAGTGTTTGAGCGACGACAGAAGGCTATCCTCAGTGTGGCCACAGGCTGGTAGGGCCCAAGAATAGCTGGGTTTCACTAGGCCAGGATCTGCCATAGATTAAATATTCAATGGATATTTATTGAATCAAAATTATAGATGGTAACATTGTTTCTCTAAAGAAGACCAGGCAAATCCCCATGTTGAAGTTATCCCACTTTTCTTTCCTCCCATTTGAGAATGTTTTTGCAGTGGCTTCCTGAGTATAATCAACCTTAAGCTTTGGTGTGAGACTCCTGCTAACAGTCACCAGGGAGTAGGTGGCTGACAGCTTGGCTAAATTCTCCTGGTCCTGACAGTGCAGCAGACTTTCATGAGAGCATGTCTGGTTATGCAGCTGGGGAGGAGAGCAAGTCATATTCTGATGACAGGGTGGAGGTGACCATGGGAACGTGGGCTGATTTGGAATCCTTGACTGTCAGTAGCAAGGAAATGAGCGCATTTGCTTACCCTCTGTAGGAGGCAGCACTGAGTGGAGGTAAATGAACAGTGGCCTGGAAACCAGGAGGTTTGGTCTTCACAGGCTTGTCCTTTCTCTACAATCTGACCTTGGTGTGCAAACCATTTGTTATTGTGAACCTCAAATGCTGTTGGGATTAGCTTGTTTTCTATAACCTTGAAGTATCTGATGCACTTTCCCAGTATCAGTGGGGTGTGTGAATCTAAGGCTTAGTGAATACTGCAGGGTCTGACTTATTTCATCACTCTCGCCTTTGGAAGATCGGATTGCCTCATAAACTGTGTCTGACTGAGGACTATTAGTTCTGGGCAATTTACATCTTATTTGAACAAATCTTTCCAACCCAACAGCAGAAATTAATCACTGAAATTTCATAATTGCTGCAAAGTGTGTTTAACTATACATCTTCACAATAGGTACCTGGCTAAATGCACTGTAAACAGTCTCTGGTGTGCAACCAAAATATTTACTTAGGATCCAGAGGGGTAAATGGATATCCCAGTCTAATTACCAGTAAGATGGAAAGGGGTCACCCAACCAAACTACAACATTATAAATTACACAAGCCAGTTAGATGTTGTAATAAGAGGTAAAAGACAATGAGTTTACTAAATTTTTTAGTATAAATTCATTTTTTTTCTCACCAATACTGTCTTCAAGGTCAGAAGGAGGTTTGAGAAAATCAGAAATGTTTTAAGCTTGTTAAAGCTTTAGAATCTAGTGTAAAGGAAACCCCAAGGTTGTGTCAATTCTGATTTGCTATTGTACTCCTTCTAAGCACTCATGAGGGGGCCTGAAAAATTTTATGTGTAAGATAGAATGCTATGTGTTTCATTGCAAAGGCTTGTGAGCCACATCCTGCAAAAAAAAATGGTTTTAGATATTTTTGGCATAGAAATAAAAAGAATATATAAAGTCAAACCTTACCAATTATGGTCATGTGCTTTAGTCCAGAGTGCTTAAGTATTTAGGGCAAATGAAAGAAGAATCATGTCTAGCAAAGAATCTCAGCAAAAAAATTAAATTTTAATTGAGAGCTTAAAAAAGTCTGGTTCTAATAGGTAAAATGTATGATGAACTACATTTTATTTTAATTGAAATATAGTTGATTTACAACTGTAATAGGTTATTACAGAGTACTGAGTATAGTTCCCTGTGGTATGTGATAGAACCTTGTTGTTTATTTTACATATAGTAGTGTGTATGCTTCCCTGGTGGCTCAGATGGTAAAAAAATTTGCCTGCAATGCAGGAGACCCAAGTTTGATCCCTAGGTTGGGAAGGTCCCCTGAAGAAGGGAACAGCAATCCACTCCAGTATTCTTGCCTGGAGAATTCCATGAACAGAGGAGCCTGGTGGGCTACAGCCCATGGGGTCGCAGATTACCTCACGCACTCACTCAGCGTGTATACATAAATCCCAGTCTCCTAATTTATCCCACCCTGTCTCTTTTCCCCTTTAGTAACCATAATTTTATTTCCTATGTTACATTTCATTTTAGAAAGATCCTTACAACCTGTCTGGAAAAGATAAGGTGATTAGACAAAAGAAAAAGAGACTTCATGTTAAAATGCATCTTTCTTAAAATTATAAATATATGAATTATACAAAATTATACATATATGTCTATGTATATATATAATTTCTTCTTTTGAAAAATAAGTATTCAGCAGTTCTAACATGCCAGGAACTGTTCTAAGTGTTCACCAGTTCTAGGTGCTGGGTATACCAAAGGACATATAGTGACAATATAAATTGATGAAATTAATCTATGAGGTCATGATAATTTACTGAGTGTCTCTAGCAGTATCTCTAGAATGCCCAGCATTTTAAAAACCATAGTAGCTCAAGAATAAAATGTTGTGCGCTTCCATTCAAGAACCCTATTGTCTAGCTGGAGAAGCAGAATATACTTACTTGGAAAGTAACAGACAACATATAAGCAAACATGTACTGTGTGTTGTGCTCAGCCATATCTGACTCATTGTGACCTCACAGACCATAGCTTACCAGGCTCCTCTGTCCATGAGATTTCCCAGGCATGAATATTAGAATGGGTCGCCATTTCCTCCTCCAGGGGATCTTCCCCACCCAGGGATTGAACCAGCCTCCTGTTTCTCTTAGCAGGCAGATACTTTACCACTGAACCAACTGGAAAGCCCATAAATAAATATGTACTAACCTGGTATTTGTTCTCACATTTTGGTGATATGACTCATATTGTGATGGAGTTTTGCAGCAAAGGTTTCAGGAGATACATAAATGGTGATTTACTGCTTGAAAGAATTGTAGAATGTAGGAAATTGGTATAAGGAGGAAGAATGAAGGGATGGCATGGCGGGAGTGGTTGGAAAGGAGGATAAAGACCTGGAATACAGTCATTCTAGGCTTCCCTAGTGGCTCAGATGGTAAAGCGTCTGTCTGCAGTGCAGGAGACCCAGGTTTGATCCCTGGGTTGGGAAGATCCCCTGGAGAACGAAATGGCAGCCCACTCCAATATTCTTGCCTGGAAAATCCCATGGACCGCGGAGCCTGGTAGGTTACTGTCCATGGGGTCGCAAAGAGTCGGACACAACTGAGCGACTTCACTTTCACTCACAGTCATTCTATGGAAATTAACTAACAAGTAAAACTCCTGCAGAGGAAGATAAAGTGTCTCCTTGTGTTTAAATGAAGAAGTGCCAGTGAGAAAACTTCAACCACATTTGCAAACTCATTTGCCAAGTTTGCCTCGTGGGGCCCTTGAGACTTGTTGGCCACTGTTCCCCATTGTGATGGACCAAGGACTCTGTTTTCAGATTCTAAAAAAGAGACAGAATTTTTTGGAAAAATAATTTTTTTGTTCACTTCTTACACCGATCAAGCATTCAGTATTAGCTTTCAAGTAAGTAGTTGCTATATTTACTCTTTTTCTCTCAAAACATTTCTTCCAGTTATTTCTTTGCCTGTCATTGTTAGCTTTCTTTAGTTTATTACAGCAGCACTGTCTGGCTTTGAAGACCCTTAAAGCCACAGTGAGAAATGTTTGTGTGCTTTATCCTTTCCTATGGAAGTGTCGACTGGAAAAAAAAAAAAAAAAAACCAAGCTGAAAGTTGAGAATTGTGTTTTATTAGGCAAACTTTCTGAGGACTCAAGCCAGGGAGACAGCCTCTCAGAGCACTCTGAGGGACTGATCCAAAGAGGTAAGGAAGAAGCCAGGATACATAGGAGTTTTGCAACAAAAACCATGTAGTAGGAATGTAGTTGGAACATCAAAAGATTACTGCTAATTGGAAAGACCCTGATGCTGGGAAAGATTGAGGGCAGGAGGAGAAGGGGACAACAGAGGATGAGATGGTTGGATGGCATCATCAACTTCGATGGACATGGGTTTGGGTGGACTCTGGGAGTTGGTGATGGACAGGGAGGCCTGGTGTGCTGCGGTTCATGGGGTCACAACGAGTCGGACATGACTGAGCGACTGAACTGAACCGAACTGAAAGGAAACCAGACATCTCAGGTTAACGTATTTAGCACTTCTCTATGTACAGGAAGATGCCAGCATCTGGGCCCATTGGAATCATTCCTTTGATGTGCACCTTAACTATCTAGGGCCAGTATCCTCTTTTTCTCCATCCTGAACCTCCTCTGGGTATGTAGTAGGGGGTGCAGAGTTTGGCTTAATGAGAACAACATCCTTTGATTATGGATATGGCAGGTGACATTTTTCATCCACAGAAGCATTCTTGTGGACTTCCTGTTATCATCTTAAAAGTGGCATTTCTAATATCAGATATGATTCTTATTTAAAAACATCAGTAAAGGACCAAAACCACACATGTTACAATGCTAATCATCCCAGAGTGAGTTAAACAAGTTCTGCCTTCCAGGAGTGTACAACTTAAAACGGTCACCAAAATCTTTCAGATGATCATTAGCTCATCTCTGTGATGTTACTGTATATTTTCAACTATTGCACATTACCAAAAGAGCATTTTGCAATGTGGTGTCCAGAGCTATCAGCTGCATCCTGCTTTCAACATACCTCATTGAAAACTGACATCAGAGACACTCAACACATTTCGTCAAATGATTACTTTTAAAGCCCATTTTGAATATTTTGCCAAGTTTCTCCCTTTCATGAAATAGCCACAGCTTTTCTTTGCCAGATGTATCAGCTTACATTTTTTTGTTCTGATCTAACTTTATCATAGATCTATAACCGTATCTTGCTCAAGTATATACTCATAGATTTATAATATCTCTTATCTTTGTTGAAAAATAACAATCTTTAATTAACAAGTTCAAAAAGGCTTTATTGGTAGATTACCCAAGAATATGTGCATTACATGGTAAACATACTCAATTTTTTCTTTGGAAGAAAAGTTGATGAGCCTCATTTCTGGGTATCTGCTCTAATATTTTTTTGAACCAGTGTCCTAGTGAATCAGCAGGGAAGGGGGCAAGGCACACCTTTAAAAGAATGACATGGCCATAAGACATGACAAATGCTGGTTAGAACAACTAGGTCCAAGATGGGGTGGAGAAGAGTCGACTTTGAGTAGACCTTGAGCCTCATTATATGCTCACCAAATAACATACCAAATAACACAACTACTAGTGTCTATGACAATTCTGAAGTGAACCGCAAAAGTCCAAAAAGTGGGCAGTGGCCTAATTCCTGGAAATCTCCACCACCTCCCAAAATAATTAGAATAATATTCCCACTTATTAGCCTATGAAATTACCCAGCCCATAAAAACTAACCACGCCGTATTTTGGAGCTCCTCACCTGAGAGAACACTCTGTCTGTGGAGTGTGCTTCTCTTGAAATCCACTTCTTACCTATCACTTCATCTCCAAATTCTTTCAAGATGAAGCCAGAACCTTAAATTCACTGGGAACACTAGCACTCTTAAATATTCATGAATGTTCAAAAACTAGCAATAGTTTCTAAAACTTCAGTCCCAAGTCTCTGAGGCTAGTCACTCTAATTATACAGAAATGCGATTACAAAGCATAAAATGACAAGATTGGGAATAATATTCAAAAATGCATGTTGTATTTATTTTATATAAAAGATTATGGGCAATATGTGGGTATGTATACATGTTTATGTATGTATCTGTATATGTATACATAGATGTACACACACACTCATATATCACAAGCTTTACTACAAGAAATGCAAAATCAAGAAGAGAGTCAGGAGAGAGAAGAGAAAGAGGAATAAACAATAGAACGTGAGGTACAGCAGTGATGACTTTTAGAGAGGATGATGGGAAGATGCCACAGTATTCACAGAGGAGATGGCCAGTGACAAAGAGAAAAGACAAAAACAACCTCTGCATTTGGAAATGCTGATGGCTGTGAAAAAATGTACTCCATTGACCTTGATATCACCATCAAAAGAATGGGAAGGAGGTGGCAATGAGATGGGCAAGAAAAGCAAAGAAAGACAACAGGCTAGGACCTCATTGAAAAGATTGATGCTGAAGCTGAATCTTCAATATTGTGACCAATATATATGCAGAGCTAACTCACTGGAAAAGACCTTGATTCTGGAAAAGATTGAAGGCAGGAGGAGAAGGGGGCAATAGAAGATGAGATGGTTAGATAGGGTCACAGAGATGGTGAAGGACAGGGAGGCCTGGAGTGCTGCAGTTCATGGTATCACAAAGAGTCGGACATGACTGGGTGACTGAACAACAACAATAACAAAAATCCTCCTTGGGCTTCCCTGGTAGCATAGAAGGTAAAGAATCTGCCCACCAACGCAGGAGACCTGGGTTCGATCCCTGGGTTGGGAAGATCTCGTGGAGAAGGGAATGGCAGCCCACTCCAATATTTTTGCCTGGAAAATCCCATGAACAGAGGAGCCTGGCAGGCTACGGTCCATGGGATCTCAGAGAGTTGGACGCAACTGAGTACACACGTATCATCCAAGATAAATTGCTTCTTTGTCAGAAAAGATTTTAGGGGAGGGGAATGTATATTAGGAATCTCATAGAACTTATAGGAAGTTTGAAAAATCATTTCTAAAAAACAGGAGTGCAAGGCCTACAGAGGACATTGCCTGTGGATGTCTCATGTCGAGTTTACTTAATACCACTGCTCAGGCTCCCTGACTTTCGGCTGTACTGCCACCATTGCAAATAATCTCTAACTGGCCTGAGAATTGATGTTACTTCTTCCTGATCTGAATCCTGGGGGAAACAACCTGGTTTTCTGAGTCTAAGTCCTGAGTCCATTCTTTAAGCCAAGGAACAAGGAGAAGGAATTTCTGGCTCTCTGTAATGACTGCTAAAAACATACATGGTGGAACTTTTAAATGAATTGGAAGGGAGTTGGATGCAAGGCCTCAGAAATTGATAAAAACCCCCTACAGTACTTGCCCCAAGGGCCGCCTGTAGGTGCATCCAAGCCCCTAAGGTCTTCTGGAATGAGTGCTTTGCCCAGTAAAGATAGTAATTACAATGGACACCAATTAGAAATTGAAAAGAGAAAATGTGACTCATATGGACTGAGTAGTTTATGTGGGGTTTGATAAAGTGAAAAGGATACAAAGAGAAGGCAGTTAACAAAACCACAAGATAGGAAGTGTGCCTAAGCAGAAGGCATGAAAGAAGACTTAGAAGTTGGTACTGGCAAAGACAAAGATTCTTGTGATCATCATGAGCACAAAACTAAAGGAAGGGGTATTGGAAACCTTACACTGAGGAGAAACCAGATAATCTGGTTTCTAGAACTGTTGGTATCAAGAATGACCTTTCTGGGTTTTTTTGTTTTGTTTTTAATTTTTTTTTAATTGAAGTGTAGGTGCTTTGCAATGTTGTGTTAGTTTCTGCTGTACAGCAAAGTGAGTCAGCCACATGTGTACAGATATCTCCTTTTCCTTGAATTTCCTTCCCATTTTGGTCACCACAGAGCACTGAGTGTCGAGTTCTCTGTGCTATCCAGTGAAGTGAAGTGGAAGTGGAAGTTGCTGTCATGTCTGACTCTGCAACACCATGGACTATAGAGTCCATGGAATTCTCCAGGCCGGAATACTGGAGTGGATAGCCGTTTCCTTCTCCAGGGGATCTTCCCAACCCAGGGATCAAACCCAGGTTTCCTGCATTGCAGGTGGATCTTTACCAGCTGAGCCACAAGGGAAGCCCATGCTATACAGTAGGTTCTCATTGGTTATTTTATACACAGTGGTATATATATGTTAATCCCAATCTCCCCCCACCCTTGGTATCCATGCATATGTTCTCTATGCCTGTGTCTCTATTTCTGCTTTGCAAATAAGTTCAGCTATATAGTTTTTCTAGATTCCACATGCATGCATTAATATATATTTGTTTTTCTCTTTCTGACTTACTTCACCTTGTATGACAGTGTCTAGGTCCATCCACATTTCTGTAAATGACACAATTTCCTTCTTTTTCATGGCTGAGTAATACTCTATTGAATATGTGCACCACATCTTCTTTATCATTCTTCTTTCCATTATTGATTTATTATAAAACATGGATATTCCTATATTCCTATATAACTTATTTTCCATGTCTTCTTAAAATAATCTGTTCTAACTAGGTAAAAAGCTAGACTATTTTAACAAATCAATTAAAAAATAAAATAATTTACAAGAGATAGACTTCTCTGTGTTGCAGTCTGGCCATAGCAGACTGATGGTCTTTACTCTGCAGAGTAGAGACATCTTTGCTAACTTTAACTTGAGACTTTCAGAGTTGTTCTAGTAATATCCATTCCACCCAGGAGAAAGGAAAGGGAAAAACAAGTTCCAGAAAAGCATTTTTCCCTAGAGATTTGGAAGTTCCCCTTATCAATTCTGGGCTTTCCTGGTGGCACCGATGGTCAAGAATCTGCCTGTAGTGCTGGAGACCCGGGTTCAATCCCTGGGATGGAAAGATCTCCTGGAGAATGAAATGGCAGCCCACTCCAGTATTCTTGCCTGGAGAATCCCCGCAGACAAAGAAGCCTGGAGGGCTACAGTCCATGGGGTTACAAAGTGGTGGACATGACTGAGTGACTTAGCACAAACACATACATCAATTCTACTAACATCCCAATGGTGATGACCACACCCATTCACAAGAGAGACTGGAAAATTTTGTCTTTCTTCTTGGAAAAGAAAAGATTTGGGGTAGAGAGAGGATAATGTTATCCTGTTTTCTCAGGTAATTTGAGTAGGTCCCTGGTCCCAATGAGCCCTACCTTTACTGGAAAGGTATAAATGATGCATGAACACCTAAGGAAGAAACAAAAAGGGAGCATTTAGTAGACAGACAAATGTAGACATCATCTTGATTTTAAATGATTTTTTTTTTTACTATATTTTAAGGTACAATATTCTTATTATTGTGCTATATTATTGTTTTGCTGGGCTTCCTTGGTGACTCAGTGGTAAAGAGCCTGCCTGCCAATGCAGAAGACACAGGCTTGACCCCTGGTCGGGAAGATCCCCTGGAGGAGGAAACGGCAACCCCCTCCAGTATTCTTGCCTGGAAAATCCCATGGACAGAGAGGATCCTGGTGGGCTATAGACCATGAGATCACAAAAGAGTTGGACCAACTTAGTGCAATGGCACTCCACTCCAGTACTCTTGCCTGGAAAATCCCATGGACGGAGGAGCCTGGTAGACTGCAATCCATGGGGTCGCCAGGAGTTGGACACGACTGAGTGACTTCCCTTTCACTTTTCGCTTTCATGCATTGGAGAAGGGAATGGCAACCCACTCCAGTGTTCTTGCCTGGAGAATCCCAGGGATCGGGGAGTCTGGTGGGCTGCTGTCTATGGGGTCGCACAGAGTTGGACACGACTGAAGTGACTCAGCAGTAGCAGTGACTAACAACATTATTATGCTAACCCATTTTCCCATCTTATCTGAATGATTCAGTCTACACAACAGTTTGTTGGTTTTGTTTTTGTTTTCCTGCCAAAATTTCATTTATTTTCATGTCATCTTTTTATGGAACCATGACAACATCCGTTTTCTTTTCTGTACAAAGTCAAGTTTTTTAAAACATTTATTTATTTATTTATGGCTGTATTGGGTCTCCTTGCTACATGGGCTTTTCTCTAGTTGCAGTGAGCAAGGGCTACTCTCTAGTTGCAGTGTGTCGGCTTCTGATTGTGATAGCTTCTCTTGTTGCACAGCACAGTCTCCATGGTCTGTGGGCTTCAGTAACTGTGGCATATAGACAGTAGTTGCAATTCTTGGACTCTAGAGCACAGGCTTGGTAGTGAGACACAAAGGACCAAGGCCGGGTCTCCTGAATTAGCAGGATGATTCATAACCACTGGACCACCAGGGAAGTCCTACAAAGTCATTTTTAACTAAAAAATGCCTGGTGCCTGGCCCTGTCGTCCTTTCCAGGGCCTACGCACGGTCCTCCAGCAATCAGGAATATCAGCTGCCAAAGGCTCCCAGCTCTGCCCTCACTGGGAATCTCCATGTCTGCTGGAAACTGTCTTGCCCCAAGTTTATGCTTCGTGCTCTTTTCCCTCAGGGGCCTGTCTACAGTCAGTGCCAAGAGAAAACTCTGCAGCCTTCTTTAGTCCAAGATTCCCTGTGGGATTGTGATGGCTGAGGCTTCAGTTGCAACTGTACTGAGAGTCAGCTCTGCCCTTTCCCAGTTCTGTCGTCTTACTCAGTGAGAATGTTCCTGAGTTCTCCTGAGAACATTCTCCCAATAAACCTCCTGAATGCACATCCACATATGGGAACCTGTTTTCAAGGAATCCAAACTGAGATGTGATATAAAGAAAATTTTATGATGAGAATTTGATCAATAAAGGGTGAACCATGAGAAAATGTCAATATGATACAGTAATTTGGTTTCAACTTTTAGATCCATTTAAAATCTTGCTTTCAGCTGGAATTCCACCCCAAGTCAACAAAGAGCAAGTATTTGTGTTTCATTAAGTTTGCAGGGGAAAAAAACAGAAAATGTTCTCAATGTTGCTGAAGCCTGAAATGACAGTGGAGAATTGAAAACTGGAGGATAAAAAGATCAGTTGGACAAACATAGTCTGTGGCTTTTTATTTCATAATGTACTTATTAGGGTGAATATTGTATTACACTAACCAGGTAGCTTCTGAAATCTTTCCTTTATCTTTAGGAAATGGAATAAACAATGAAGGTTTTTGTAGAAAACCATATATATATGCAAGATCAAAATGTTCAAAATCTACATGATTTTATTTTCAAATGTATATAAAAACAATTTTAATCTGGTGTTTTATATTATGCAATATTAAACATCCATATCATATCTATTATGATAAATGAAATTCACATCTAACATTGTTTCTTTATCTTTCCTAGACCTATCATGAGAAAATATCAATATTCCAGCACTTAAAAAATGATTCATCTGTTAATCATATGTTCAATATTATTTACTCTGAACCCAGTAAACATGTTTATTCTATTTAGCTACCAAAAATGTTCCAATTCAGTGAGAAAAATATTTCAAATAATGAATACAAAATGTGACTAGATTAGTTAGTAGCTAGTAATTGATGCTAAATTTTAGCAGTCCGAGAATGATGTGAAAATGAAGGACATTACAAACCGTTCTTATTGTCTGATGAGTTTAATTTCCAACTAGCAGATCTGGACAGTTTCTTTTAATCAACTTAGTGGGTTTTTGTGTTTTTGTTTTGAAATAAGAGGAACAGCCTCCCCACAAAAAAGCAGAAAAGTCAATCCAAATGGTTTCTAAAATATAGGCGTCTGGTAACATATGCTCATAGATTTCAATTTTTTAAATCATATGTTGTTCTGACTAAAATTTAGAGACTTTGCATGAATGCTATTGGTTTCATCATAAACATGCCTTTCTTATTTTAATGACCTGTGACTACAAATCCTTTGCCTTCTTATACCCATGTATGCTTGTTTCATTCTTTATGAGAAACTTTTGAATATTGCTTCCAGTCATTGCAATTTTCAGCCTTTTCATTTCAGATCTTAAACTTTCTCTCCTCAAACTAGAGAATTCCCAAAAAAAGACCCCAATATACCCTAATGCATCTTTGAATCTTACTCTGATAAATGAGCGTTAAAAACATGTGAAGGTAATAATTTTGATGGTGTTGTTTGCATTTGTTAATATTGGTCATGTGAAAGATGAAGAATATTATGATAAATAGTGTGCTTGCTAGTGTTGGCAAAAACACAGATGTATAATCAAGACAACTGATCTTTTATGATCCTGCTGCGGGTCATTCCCTACGTCTTGGTTGAGGCTGCAAATTGTCACAGGAAAATGATTTTGTGGTTGGGTGTCAGACCTGCCTTTCTCTGAATTATCTATTCCTTGACAGACACATGGCTTTGACCTCAAAATTAGGTGTCCTATGTTTCCAGCCTTCCAGTCTTACTGCTGCTGCTGCTAAGTCACTTCAGTCGTGTCCGACTCTGTGCGACCCCATAGATGGCAGCCCACCAGGCTCCCCCGTCCCTGGGATTCTCCAGGCAAGAACACTGGAGTGGGTTCCTTCCAGTCTTACTTGCTATTAATACCATGTGTTAGAGCTCACTGCTTTTATATTTATGGGCTCCCCAAGTAGCTCAGTGGTAAAGAATCTGCCTGCAATGCAGGAGATGTGGGTTTGATCCCTGGGTCAGGAAGATCCTCTGGAGGAGGAAACGGCAATCCACTACAGCATACTTGCCCTTTAATCTTGGGGCATTCCTCTGCCCCCAGGACAGCTCTGATGAGTTCACTCTGAGGTGTCCAACCTCCACCACGCCCTTGACACAGCTCAGGCAGGTGAAGTATCCGCAGTATCAAAAGACTCCATAACCTGAGGGTGGCAGTTAGGAAAATCATGGTGAAGGGATCCCAGGGATCTTCCTTTTGTCAGCTCAACATCTCTTAGAAAAGCAACTGATCTAGAACTGACAAAGCCTTCCCTTGTCACTAGATTAAAAGTCGACGGATAATAATAAACATATCAGAAGCTCTCTTCAGTATAGGTCTCTACACCGTACCCAGAGAGTTCTGGTCTCTTCATAGACTGTGGTCAGGGGTATGCACTCAGACCTAATCTACTGTGGACTCAGAGCCCTTTGCAAGTACATCCAACAAGCTCGAGCCTGAAATTTGCCCTGGTTCATGTAGATATTTACTATCTGCAACCACCCTAGATGTAGAACACTGTCTTTGTGTCCCAGTCTGTGCCTCTAGAAATCAGAAAGGAGAGCTTGTGTTTGATGCCAGTGCTCTGCGCTGGAGTTTGCTCTGTGCTGGTACAACAGTAACCTCAATCTGATGGTTTTTCTTCCCTTTGTGTTAAATGGAAATCGTGATTATCTGAAATAACCTTCTGACTTTTCTTGTGGTATATTTTACAATGGACAAGAAAAACAGCTAACGTATTTGAGTGGATGATTCTAAAATTAAACAGGAAGTGTCACTTTTATAAAGGGTTTAGAATTAATCTAAGCCACATCAGTGAGTTAGTGAAAAGGTTGAGAACAGATTTCATGTTTCAGGACATCTGGTCTGGTTCTTAGACTCCCTGTCTACTGTCTCACTGGGTGTTCTTGGAAAAATCGCTTCCCATATATTCATTTTATGGGAAAATTACATTGACTCCATCTTATAAATGTACTAAGGGAAGTCTAAAATCCCCTGAGGGCTAGGTCGGTGTCTGTTTTCATGGGCATTGTTGTCTCTCCTAATTGAGGGGGACATTCTCGATGACTTACTATCTGGGCATATTTCAAAAGACCAACCCAAGGCAAAGTTTACATCTCCTTAACCCACAGAACTTTTATAGACCCTCATTCATGGGATGGGTTCTAGGGATCCTGGAGGAGAGATTCTGACAGTTATCCCAGACTTAAAATGCTTCAGACTTCTACCTTCAAGAATTTCCACTTCCCCTTCAATTCTGAGTAGAAATGCAACTGATGTAAAGTTGATAAAGCTTTCCCTTGTGACTAGATTGAAAGTTGGCTGATAATAAATATTTCAGAAGGCACCTTCATGATAGAATCTATACCATACCCAGAAAGTTCAGGTTTCTTCATAGACTATGGTCAGGGGTGTATACTTAGACCTAAGCAAATTGTGGACTCAGAAGAGCCATTAGCAAGTACATCCCCAAAGCACAAGCCTGAAATTTAAAATGCTTCAGTCTTCTGTCTTCAAAAATTTCCGCTTCAATCCTGTATTTATGTAAGAAAGATACCGTTACTTGTAAATAAACACTTGCCAATTTGTTAACACAGTTGATTTGATTCTTCTGGCCCTTATAAGCAGCACCTTTGGACAGTAATGGGGCAAGAGTTGGAGAAAGGAGTCCCAGGGAGAAAAAGCAGCTTTGACATTCCAAGATCAGAGCCACAGGTGGTACTGACTGCAAGTCCAGTCTAGGTAAAGAAATGGAAATTCCTATTTTGATGCTGTCTCTATGAACATAACAGAGTGATATTTACCAGAAAATCTCTGAGGTTGTCCACCCAGACGCATGATAATACTTGAGAGAAGCAGAGAAGACACATCTTATTCCCTTGCCCAAGTGATGCAGTTGGTGATTCAGGGCCACTTACCTTTCAGTTGGGGTTTCCCAGGTAACTCAGATGGTAAAGAATCTGCCTGCATTGCAGGAGACCGGGATTTGAAATCTGGGTTGGAAAGATCCCCTGGAGATGGAGATGGCAAGCCGCTCCAGTATTCTTGCCTGGAAAGAGAAGCCTGGCAGGCTACAGTCCATGTGGTCGCGAAGAGTCAGGCACGACTGAGCCACTAACACATACGCATACCTTTTAGTTCTACCTGATGGACCCACTCATGGAAATATTGCTAAGTCAATGTTTGTCTCTAGTTCACTCTAGTCTAGAGTTTAGATGAGGTGGTGAGAGGCT
Organism: Budorcas taxicolor; assembly: GCF_023091745.1. NCBI lineage: Eukaryota > Metazoa > Chordata > Mammalia > Artiodactyla > Bovidae > Budorcas > Budorcas taxicolor. Next base: position 46,359,048 of record NC_068923.1, on the reverse strand, counting down.
GACAAAGTTGGATTCCAGAGTCCCCACTAACCATTCAAACCATAAAAATCCTGATTTGAACAGGATTCACCTCTATGATTTCACTGGAAAGAAAATCATGGCACTAAGTTCTTCATTAACTTTATTACAAATAAGGCAGAATGACTTCATGTGTAAATAGATTTTTCCTCATAGCTAAAATATCTATTTCTACTTTTATATTTTCCCATCACAGTAAAATCATTGATCCAACTCTGTTGCAAGGAATCAGAGCTCTGTCTCCCTTGATACTGACATCATGACCAAAAAGAGATTTTTTTCAGTCAAATAGCATCAAAACATGAACCACATCAAAAATATGACTCATAGAGTCCCCCTGCCCAATCAGTCCACTGAAACTAATGGTACCAATTACAGCATGCCTATAGTTTCTTTTAAATTCTTCCAAAAATGATATACTGAGTGAAATGTATAAGCTATTAAAAATGAAGAGCAAATAGGCAAGTGGAAACTAAAGTGCTAACATGCCACTTTAAGTGGGAACACATGGTCTGTTGGACTATGGGTGTGGAAAATAAATAGTAAGAGGAGGGATTATGAGTATGAATGACATTACAGCCGAGTGTCTTTAGAGCCTTAATGAGACCTGTTTTCCTCCTTGTCTGCTCTCTCCCATCACTCCATCATTCTTGGGCTACTTCCAGGTTCAGGAAATCAGCAGAAACAATATCACTAGTAAAAAGTCACTGATATTGACATTTCCCAAGTGAAACTTATGGATTGATGCATGGGGCTCTATTAAAGCTGAAACTAGTTTGTATGCTATCTCTTCAATAGAGCACAAACTGGACTGATAGGTCTTTGCTTTGGAGATGGGGTTTTTCATGATTCATTCACTGATTTTTTTTTTTATATATACTACAACAAAATGACTAATCTGCTTTATTCAAATGATGAGCCTTAAGCTAAGAAGCCTTTCCTTTCAAATAACAATAGTCAGAATATATAATGTCCCAATGGACAGTAAAGATAGTGATGAGGACAAAATAAAAAATTGCACTGATACTTAAGGTTATTTTCACTTAAATAAGAAGCAATTAAATTTATTTACTCAGAATATTTTTCATGAACAAGTAACAATACTGCACAACTGAAGCCTATAGGAGTGGATTCATTCTCTCTCATCTCTCCTCAATATTATCACCAACCTCACTTAGTCACCCCAAGGCAAACCAGTCCCAAAGAAAATAGTATGTATGCTGAAGAATAGGAGCCATCTTGGTGACAAACATATGCAGACACAAGAATTGGAAAGAAGTAAAGGGGAAGTTGGCTCTCTTTGCCTGGTTTTTGGTTGGATATGTTGATTGGTTGGGACGATTTTGCTAACACCTGTGAACAAATTAACACTTCTTGCTAAACCCTCAAAAGATAAGCAGAGTTATCAGGTAACATTCCCACTATGTAAGGCATGTTTGGAAGAGATGTTATGAACAGAGAGAGCAAACACTGGTTTAATATGGCAGCCATAAAGGTGGTCACTAGAGCTTGGACTTAGACTTCAGGAGTTGTTTCATATTCAGCTTCCTGCTGGAGGCATTCACTCACCAGCTAAGCGGTTTTGCTTGAATGGAGGGTGAAAGGTCCAAAATGTCAGTAGAGAGAATGAAGAATTAATGTGTAAAGTCAGGAAGAAGACATTTTTCTAAGGAGGCAAAGGAAAATTCAAATCTTACAGTTCCTCTCATATGTATTTTTACTCCAGTTACTGTGAACAAGCCTGTTTGAATGCTGTTTTCTATGGGACAGTGGTTAAGGGCACAGACTTCTGGGTCGGGCAGTTTGGTCAGACATTAATTTTGCTGCTTATGATTTTTTGACTCTTTGACAAATTGTTAAACTCTTGGAGTTTCCAATTCCTTAGCCATCAGGTTGGATGATTATCTGCATGGGTGAGAATTAAATGAGATAGTGCAGGTAAAAACTTAGTAGAATATCTAGTAAGAATTAGTAGAATACTCAATATATGGAAGAGACTCTGGTCCTCTATCAACCTCTTTCTTTATCATTAGGCTCCAGTCAAGTTCTCTTTCTTTCTCTCCTTGGGCTTTTCAGACTCATTCTCATTTCCCACTCTGGTAGTTTTATCTCTTACCAGTCTTTTTATCTTTTTTTTTTTTTTTAGTTCTACACGTATTTTTTTTTTCATTAAAAAAAAAAGAGTATAATTGCTTTACAGTGTTGTGTTTATGCTGTACAACAATGTGAATCAGCTCTATGCGTACATATATCCCCTCCCTCTCAAGCCTCCACCCCATATTCCACCCATAAAAATTATCACAGAAAACCGAGCTGAGGTCCCTGTGCTATACAGCAGCTTCCCACTAGCTAACTATTTTACACATGGTAGTATATATTTGCTGCTGTTTAGCCACTCAGTTGTTTTTGACTCCCTATGACACCATGGACTGCAGCATGCCAGGCTTCCCTGTTCCTTCACTATATCCCAGAGTTTGCTCAAACTCATGGCCATTGAGTTTATGATGCAATTCAACTATTTCATTCTCTGTCACCCTCTTCTCCTCCTGCCTTAAATCTTTCCCAGCATCAGGATCTTTTGCAATGAGTCAACTCTTTACATCAGGTGGCCAAATATTGGAACTTCAGCTTCAAGATCAGTCCTTCAGATGAATATTCAGGGTTGATTTCCTTTAGGTGATGTTTATATGTCAATCCTAACCTCAATTTGTCCCACACTTTCCTTCCCCTTTATCTGTTACCACTCTTGCCTTCCATGAGTACATACTAACTTTCCTGTCCTTCCTGTTCTTCAAAAGGAAAACTTATTTGTGTCTTAGGACATAGTCTTCTGCTTTTACTGCTCCCTGGGTAGTATTTTTCTTGATTTTCATGTGGTTATTTTCTTCTCTTTGGTTTGCCCTCATCTTTCATGTCACATTCTTACTTAGACTTTTCCTAAACATTCCAGCAATAGTAGCTTCCCTGGCTCTCCAGCCACTGGCAAATCCCTCATCTTATTTTCTTCATAGTTCTTATCACTAACTCACATTGCTTTTCACATTTATTGGTCTACATTTCTCCACTGGAATGTAAGTTCCATGAGCTCATGTCTGCATGTCCAGCATCTAAAATTGTAAAGTGGAGTATTAGAATCAGTCTTCAAGTAAAGGAGGGTAGTCTTGGTCTTTTATTTTAGTTAACCTTTATATTTTAAATCTATCATTAGTTTTTAAAATTTATTTATTTATTTATTCATTTATTTTTGGCTGCAGTGTGTCTTTATTGTTGTGCGTGAACTTTCTCTAGTTGTGGTGAGAGGAACCTGGCAGGTTACAGTTCATGAAGTCTCAAAGAGTTGTACATGACCAAATGACTAACACAACAGGATTTTAATAGTGACTCAAACTGATAAGACGCTAGAGCATTCCCACAAGAGTGCAAAAGACACCGACTTCACAAGATCCAAATGGTCCCCTCCCAAGCATAGTCTAAGAAAGCAAAGACCTTTCGTTACATCACTAATAAAGTGACAAAGGTTGAGATGACAGAGCCCTTTATGGACCGACACATCTTATGACAAACTCCCCGGAGAGTTGGCATGAATGGACAGACAGACTGCTTGGAATCCCAGTCTGTTCCACTGGCTGCCACACGTCCTTCCAGATGGCAGAGAGAATTTTCTCACTGTTCAACAAACCAAACTCTCAAAATGAAAGGAAACCCTATTCAGACCAGTGGTTTCCTACTTATGACAGCAGACAGAGACGAAGAAAAAGTGACCATCTATGAAGGAAAAGGGATCAACAAACCAAGAGTACTCTATCGAAGTTCCCCAAGAGTTGCCAAGTCCAAGAATCTGGCCCTACAAGTATTTTTCACTGCTCACCTAAGTTTAGAAAAGAGAAAAATTTGTACCACTCTTGCCTTCAACAGATCCTGCAGGCGGGGACTCAGGAAGCTGGCTGACATGGAAGCATTCTTAACTTCTACTGGCTTTTCTCAGGTGCCTCAAGATCTCTTAACTGCGGCAACCTTGGAGCCAGGAATGTCTAGAAAGTAAAGTTGTATTTTATCTTTGTTGCCAACTGTCAGGGAGGAAGACATTTTCTTCTACCATTCTATGTTCTTCTGGTTGGTCTAAGAATTAAATGGACATAGGATGGATCAACAGGAGAAAACACACAGTATTTAATAATGTGTATACATGGGAGAAACTCAGGAGAACCGTGTAACTCCTCAACTGAAACTTTTTAAATGGCAATAAAATTACATCTAGGAAGCCAGGAAAAAGAATAAAAATAAAAGCAGAAAAATGATGAAAAAACCCAAAGGTTTGATTGATATCTTGGTAGACAGAATAATGTGTTTCTCCATCCCTCCTGGATGTCCATAGCCTAATCCTTGGAAACTGAATTGTTAGGTTACAAGGCAAAGGGGAATTAAGGTAGCAGAGAGAACTGAAGTTGCTAATTAGCTGGTTTTAAAATAGAGACATTATTTGGTATAACCTGGATGGGCCCGATGTAATCACAAGGTTCCTTAAAGTGGGCAGAGGGAGACAAAAGAGGAGACAGAATCAGAATCAGAGAATGATGTGACTATAGAAGGTCAAAGCCATGTGGTATGAGAACTCCACCCATTGCTTCTGGCTTTGAAGGAGGACAAATGGAACCACATGACAAACACTGGAGGTAAACTCTGCAAGACAGAAAAGGCAAGGAAATGGAATCACCCCTGGAACCTTCAGGAAGGAGGGTAGTCCTGCCAACACCTTGATTTTGGTCCAGGAAGATCTGTGTCATTTCTGACCTGACAGAACTATGAAATGTAAATCCAAACACAAAACCAAGGAAACCTGTAAAACGGTTGTTATAACTTTGTGGTAATTTGTTAGAGCTGCAACAAAAGTTAATACAGATATATTCAGAAACCTTTCATTTCTTTAAAACAAGCAGGATAAGGCAAACTTCTGGTGAAGTGTTTAAAGAGAACAGAAATTTAATACAAATTGAGAAACATTTTAAAGAGATTAACAAAGAGACAAAATGTGATTATTGTACATATAAACCTATGGTAATGTATTTGAAACTCCATAAGAAATAGAACATTTATTTATAAAGATATATAAATTATTAAAGCTAACTCAGGAATAGTTAGAGTTCTGAATTAACTGATAATCACAGAAGAAATAATGAAAAAAGTGTATAAAATAATTTCATTTAGAGAAGTCTCTCATTAGACTACTCTCAACTTATTTATTAAATGACAAAGAAAAGATTGAAATCACAAAGATTCCTCTTATGAAAATTAGTCCAAGGTTTAGAAGAATGGCATCACTATTTACAATAGCCAGGACCTGGAAACAACCTGAATGTCTATTAACAGAGAAACGGGTAAAGAAGATGTGGTAGATATATACTATGGAATATTACTCAGCCATAAAAAGGAATGAAATTGGGTTATCTGTAGAAATGTGGATTGATTTAGTATAATAAAGAGTAAAGTAAGTCAGAAATAGAAAAACAAATATCAGATATTAATACATATATGTGGAATCTAGAAAAATGGTATAGATTACTCTATTTGCAAAGCCAAAATCAAAGCAGAAATAGAGACACAGAGGTAGAGAACAAATGGATGGATACCAAGGGGGAAAGGAACGGGTAGGAGGAATTAAGAGACTGGGATTGACATACACACTCTATTGATACTATGTATAAAATAGATAATAATGAAAACATACTATATAGCCCAGGGAACTTTACTTAAGGCATTCTGATGACCTGAATGGGAAGAAGGTTTGTAAGAGAGAGGATATATGTGTATGTGTGGCTGATCTGTTTTGATGCACAGTAGAAACTGACACAACATACTCCAATAAAAGCAACTCTATTCCAGTTAAAATGAATTTAAAACTCGCTTTATTAATTTTATGAAGTTATAGAATCCGGACACCAAAACTGGGGAAGAAGAATCTAGAACAGTAAAGAGACAATTTCATTTGTAAGTCTATACAAATGAGAATTATTGAAATAGAAATGGGAATATTATTCAAAAGTGTTTGAATCATGATGAAGTGGCACCAACAGACAGGACCCAAGAGGTGTGTAGCAGAATGGGGATAGTTAGATACTCTACCTTATACCAATGTATATTTCAGACAATTAAAAAGTTAAATATCATTACCCCTTAAAAATCTACACTGTGTAATGTTATGATGAAGAAAGCATCATAAGTCAATGAGAAAGGGATACTTAATTTTTAAAGGGCACAGAAAAATCTGGCTATCAGCATTTAAAAGATTGTCTTTGATACTTATCATGCACTCACATTAAATGAAAGGCTTAATAAATTAGAGTTAAATAATAAAGCTGTTTGGGGCTTCCCTGGTGGCTCATAAGGTAAAGAATCTACCTGCAATGGAGGAGACTTGGGTTCTATACCTGGGTTGGGAAGATCCCCGGGAAGTGGCAGTGGCAACCCACTCCAATATTCTTGCCTGGAGAATTCCACGGAGAGAGGAACCTCGTGGGCTATAGTTCATGGGGTTGCAAAGAGTCAGACACAGCTGAGTGACTAAGCACAGCACAACAGAGCTCTTTTAAAACAGAAAGGGTCATTTTGGGACAGAAGTTTGCTCAGAATCCCAATTTGCTCTCACAAATGTTGGAAGATTACTTGTTGGGATGCTGTGCAAATGCCACTGATGAGGTCTCTGATCATTCAAGCAAAAATATCCTTCTCTGGCCACTCCGTATGCCCACCCTCTCCTCTTTCACTTGTGACACTCATCACAGTCTGTATCTTGTGTATTGATTGCTTTGTTTATGATCTGATAGTTCTAGAGTGCATGCTTTATGAACTTGAGGACTTTATCTCATTTCTACTGAATATCCAGACTCTAGACCGGTATATAGCCATCTCTCAAATAATATTTTTATTTTAGATGAATGAATGAGTTTACTTTCTCTATAAGTCTTCTGCTACTTTTCTGAAATTTAGGGTATATCCTATTGTTATTGTTCATTTATTATTCACATAATCCATTTATAATTGAGATGGGAAATAAATTTGCCCTGAATCAGGTGGAGAAAAATAAACACCAAAAGCATGCCCCATGTGTGCTGAGGATGTAAGGAACCACTCCAGCGTTCTATAATGCATCCATCCACAGACTTAAACCTGAACTCAGGCATATACACAACAGAGGAAAAAGCTTTTGCTGCTATAGGAGGAGCAAAGAAGGAGACTTGTATAAAACATATCTTTATCATATAAAGTTAAAATACTTGCGATGTATTCGTTACCAATCAGCCAGTTGGTAGACTTGAATATTGGTTACAGTTTAATATAGTCTTTGCTTATCCTCTAAGAGAAAATGTCTATTTATCTTCAGAAGTTGCTCTGTAGGCACAGTTAAATTTTTATAGCATCAGCAATTCAGAAAGTAGCTTGGTAGCCTGAAAGGTATCTCATTAGGAAAACAGAACTCGGATGATCTAAGATGTGTGACGTAAGATCAAGACAGCCATTGGGAAAAGGCTCCTGTTTTAATTTTTGCCTCTTCTCCAAATTTACTTCTACATCGATAATGTTTTCTGCACTATCCAACCTGTCTTTCCTAATATGTGGCTTATTTAATTTTATTTTTGTTCTTAAATAAACCTAACAAAACTACAACAGATGTCTCTCAGATATGAAGAAATAATAATGTACGTTACTCAGTGTTTCCAGGAGTTTATTTAATGGTATACACTGAAAGTGTCAGGCTGTTAATGTTTTTGGAAAATGGGACTTTCTATTTTCATCATATACTCTGGGCTGGAAATGATTTTTTCCCCTTATGAAAGGACTTCCATCAATAGAGCATGTGGAAAATACTGACCTTTCAGGGAATATTGATCTCATAGAGTGAACACAGTTGCCAGGAAGAACTGTACAGAGCACTCAACATACAGAGAGTGAAATGCACAAAACATTGTCTGGCACATAACCGAGTCTCAATAATATTTGTCTAATAGATGAATAAATGCCTTCTCTGTTAGGAAATCAAGCAGGCAGTTAAAAGCAAACTATGTGTATTGAATGGATAGAAATTTGGAGAGGAAATAAATTGCTTATGATTTTTTCAGCAAATTGATTTGTCAACACCCTTTGTGATTAGTAATAAGGGTTCTGAAAAGAAACACAGATTTCCAACAGTGCCTAATGGAAAAACAATAATGATTGGAAAAAAGGAAAGGATAGAGAAGGAGCAAGAGACCAAATTCTCAGCAGGAAGGTCAAGTTGCGTCCCTAGTTATTCGGTGAGAGAGTTTAGTAGAATCTGTTGTATGACCTATCTTTTTCTTCTCTTATAAATGCATAATTCATGTACACATTTAGTCATTTATTCTTAACTGGCTTTCATGGAATTTAAATTTATTCATAAGCAGAAGTGGTAAAATGTTGATACAGTAGAGTGATAAGTAACACATGTGTGCAACCACTGTGAAAACTATATACAGAAAAACACTCAAAACACAAAAATCAAGATGGAATCCTTAAAACGCTGAAGCAATGCATTGTAAAGGAAAAAGAGTAATAAAGAAATGAGAAACAGAGGAAACAGAGAAAACAAATAAAATGCCATACTTATATATACCAGTCAAAGTATAAATAAACTACTGAAAAGACAGACTGGTGGAGTGGATTATAATATGGCATCTATAAGAAACTGCCTTCAAATATGACAGTGCAGTAGGTTGAAAGCATAAGGATAGAATAATACATATCATTCAAACATAAGAAAGCAGGAGTGGCAATATTACTATCAGATAAAGTATATGTTAAAGAAAATCACTAAAGATGAAGAGAAACATTACAGGATGCTCGAAGGATCACCCCACCTGGAAGACATAATAATCTCAAATATATGCACAAAATAAGAGACTCAAAATACATAAAGCAGAAACTAATACATTGACAGAGAAAGAGGCAAATCCACAAGTCAGCTGAGGACTTTAGTGTTCCACTCTCAACAACTGATAGAACTGCAAATCAGAAAAACCATCCGGGATACAGAATCAATCAAGTTAATCTAGTTGACGTATTTAGAACAGAGTACCCAACAACAGTAGAATACATGCTTTTCCTAACCCCATGGAAAAGTCATCAAAATAAATAAATTATAATATAATTTAATTATATAAATTATATCCTGGGCCTTAAAAGAAACTTCAATGAATTTATAAAACTTAAAACCATGGGCTAGAAGACACTATATACTAATGATGTCAGATCAATCCAAATTAATCTGTAGATTTAATTTATTTCCCATCTGTGTGGCTCAGATGGTTAAGAATCTGCTTGTAACGTGAGATACATGGATTTGATCCCTAGGTTGGGAAGATCCTCAACCGACTCCAGTATTCTTGCCTGGAGAATTCCATGGACTGAGGAGCCTGGCAGGCTACAGTCTATGGGATTGCAGAGTTGCACATAAGTGAAGCAACTTCAGTTCAATTCAGTTCAGTCGCTCAGTCATGCCCAACTCTTTGCGACCCCATGAATTGCAGCACGCCAGGCCTCCCTGTCCATCACCAACTCCCAGAGTTCACTCAAACTCACGTCCATCGAGTCGGTGATGCCATCCAGCCATCTCATCCTCTGTCGTCCCCTTTTCCTCCTGCTCCCAATCCCTCCCAGCACCAGAGTCTTTTCCAATGAGTCAACTCTTCACATGAGGTGGCCAAAGTACTGGAGTTTCAGCTTTAGCACCATTCCTTCCAAAGAACACCCAGGGCTGATCTCCTTCAGAATGGACTGGTTGGATCTCCCTGCAGTCCAAGGGACTCTCAAGTGAAGTCCAAGTTGCAGTCCAAGTGAAGCAACTTAGCACACATCAAAATCCCAGCAAGATTATTTTTTCTTGATATAGATATGCTCATTCTAAAATGTATATAAAAAGGCACAGATTCCAGAATAGCTAAAAAAATAATGACAAATAACACTAAATTTTGAAGTATCACTCTATCTGATATGAAGGCTTACTATGGAGTTGCAGTAATTAAGATAGTATGGTATTATAAGATAGACGCATGTAGCCATGGAACAGAATAGAGAACCAGCCATCAAACCGCACAAATAGGCTTCACTGATATTTAACGAAGAAGTAGGATAGCCTTTTCATCAAATAAGCTCACACTTCTTACAAAAATTAACTAAACTGGATCATGGGCTTCAGTGTAAAATGTAAAGCTAGAAAATTTATGGAAAAAAAAGTTAAAAGTATTTGAGATCTAGAACTAGGTACTGAATTCATAAAAGGAAAAATGATGAATCAAATCTAGTAAATCAGATTAAGAAAACAACAGACTGGGGGAAAAAATATTTGAAAGCCATATCTACCTACGGACTGGCTAGATAATACAAAGAACTCTCAAAAGTCAACACTAACAAAACAAACTATCCAACTAGAAAATTGGCAGAAGTCATGAACAGACATTTCACTGAAGAGAATACACAGATGGCAAATAAGCATATGAAAAGATGCCAGTCTCACTATCAGGCACATGCAAAGCCAGACCACAAAGGGATATTATTGCAAACTTAGCAGAATGACTGAAATAAACAAGGGTGACAACACCAAATGCTGGCAATCGTAAGACACTAAATCACTTATATATTTCTGGTGGGACTATAAAATGGTAGATTAATGTGGGAAAAGCTTTGGAATCTTCTTATAAACTCAAATAGGCTGGTATCTATTGCCCAACAATTGCACTCCTGGACATTTATCCCAGAGAAAGAAAAACATATTTACATAAACACCTGTGCACAATTCCTGCATGTGGGCTCAGTCGCTCAGTCATATCAGACTGTTTGTGACCCCACGGACTGCGGCCCTCCAGGCTCCTCTGTCCATGGGATTTCCTCAGGCAAGAATACTGGAGTGGGTTGCCGTTTTCTGCCGTTGATCTTCCCAATCCAGGGATTGAACCTGTGTCTTGGCTTCCCTGGTAGGTCAGAGGTTAAAGCGTCTGCCTGCAATGTGGGAGACCTGGGTTCGATCCCTGGGTTGGGAAGATCCCCTGGAGAAGGAAATGGCAACCCACTCCAGTATTCTTGCTTGGAGAATCCCATGGATGGAGGAGCCTGGTGGGCTACAGTCCATGGGGTCGCAAAGAGTCGGACATGATTGAGCTACTTCACTTTCTCCCGCGGCTCCTGTGGTGGCAGGCAGGTTCTCTACCACTGCACCATCTTTATTCATAGAAGCCCTAATCTGGAAACAGTGCACAGAGTTGGACACAACTTAGGAGCTAAACAATAACAACAAATCAGTATATTAAGACTACATGAACTTTAACTTTTTATCAGTGTCAAAGTGTCTCTCTTCCTTTTTAAATGTTAGCAGAAATAAATTATAAAGAAGGCAAAATTAGTTTCCAAAGGTTACTTTGGTGAGAACTGGTTTCCTATTTATTCATGACTGAACTGTAAAAACAATACAGGACAGATGAGGGCTATTATTTAATAAGCACCAGCCTGAGAGAGTTGAGGAAACAACCTTCATTTATTTCAAATGATCATCAAAACCAAGAACAGAATAATGAGAGGGTAAACATAAGGTATTAATTGAGTCACTGTCTCCATTTCTTCCTGGGAAAATGCAAAAATATAAAAAACACACACACTCGAAAGGATACGTTGAAATCCCTTTAGAGATGCTTTTCATTTCATTGGGAGACAGGAAATGACTTAAATAGATTTTATGGTATTCTTAAGAAATAAATTACCTTTAGTGATGAAATAATGCAAATCTTAATTAGTGTGTTCTGTGAAAATGTCATGGAGAAAGGTTCTATAGCTACAGATCTTTTATATAAAGATAAACAAAAAAATGGCAATTCCTCACTGCTTTGTGCAATCACACTTACAAAATTTTTAAAAAATTCTAAAGTATTCAATATTTTGTTTGCAACACCTTTCCCAACATGAATACCCTCCACAGGAATAAAACCAGTGTGCTTTATTTGAGCCTGGTTGGTTGGCAGACAAATTCTCAGAACAGTCCCTCTTAATCATGCAACTTGTTGTATGTCTATGAAAAAGTCTTTTCTTCCTATCTATTTAGTATCCTTGTCACGTGAGAAATGAATTATTCACAATTATATCCATTTCACTTTTATGTAGAGACCTGACATATCAATTCTTTGTAATGCTTTCTACTTGAGTAGCTTGGGTGGATTTGGCCTCATTTATGTGGTTCCTTTAAAAGATAGTCGCTGTAGCCCACCCCAGTATTCTTGCCTGAGAAATCCCATGGACAGAGGAGCCTGGCGGGCTACAGTCCATGGGGTCGCAAAGAGACGGACACAACTGAGTGACTATGTACACACAGAGTCACTCTGTTTTCTAATCTCGTTTCCTGTGAATGCACGTAATCCCATATTACTGAAATCTCAACTACTTTTCCAGAACATTTTCCTCATCATTCATGAAATATCATTTTGTTATTGTATGAATATGGGAGCTGCTGGAGCAAAATACCATGAGCTGGATGGTTTAAAACAGCAGCAATTAATTTTCTTGTAGTTCTTGAAGCTGGAAGTCCAAAATCAAGGTGTCAGCAGAGCCATGCTCCCAATAAAGTCTCCTGGGAAGAACTCTCCTTGCCTCTTCCAGCTTCCAATGGTAGCTGGCAGTTCTTGGTGTTCCTTGACTTAAGGCTGCATCATTCCACTCTTGGTTTCCACTGTTACATGGCATTTTCTCTGTAGACATGTATGACATGAGGACATACATGACATGTATCTCTGTCTTCAAAATTCCCTTGTATTAAATGGACACCAATCATTAGATTTGGATCCACCCTAATTCATTATGACCTCCTGTTAGCTAGATTACATCTGCAAAGTCATTATTTACAAGTAATTTTCACACATGGGAGTAGTTGGGGGTTTTTTTTGAGGGACACTATTCAATCCATGACAACTGTGAAAATTCATTTTGATTCACATTGATAGATTATGATAAGAAAGACATTTATTAGTTAAAAGTCCACATACTGCTCTAAGGTTAAGGAATTCTTTCAGATTGGAGTTTTCTTAATGTAATTAAACTAGTTTTAAGGAAATCTATAATGTTAAGGGTCAAATGATTTTTAGCCTAACTTGTAAGGATATGATACACTTGAATGGAAAACAATTAATCCTGTACAGAGTGGAGGACAATTTATACGGCACTTTAAATAATCAGTTCTTTATTTCTGCATAGGTGATCTGTATGAATGTGGTACAAAGTTGAAAAGTATAAAGGAATTCATAGTCTATCTCTTGTTTTCCTATCATCTAATTGTCTTCTTTAAAATGGTAATCAATATTTTGTAAGTCATTCCAGAAATATTCTTTGCATATTTGCATATACAAGTATTTATTCATCTCTCTCTCATCCATTAAAAATCAAAAAGACGCAAATGGTAGCATATTATACACACAGGGCACATTTTGCTTTCATTTAACAATAAGCAATACTCTCTTTTGGAGAAGGAAATGGCAACCCACTCCAGTACTCTTGCTTAGAGAATCCTGTGGACAGAGGAGCCTGGTGGGCTGCTGTCCACAGAGTCACACAGAGTCAAACATGACTGAAGTGACTTAGCATGCATGCATGCATGCATTGGAGAATGAAATGGCAACCCACTGCAGTATTCTTGCCTGGAGAATCCCAGGGACAGAGGAGCCTGGTGCGCTGCCGTCTATGGGGTCGCAGAGTTGGACACGACTGAAGCGACTTAGCAGCAGCAGCAGCAATACTCTTTTTACTCCTTACTCCCCTTCAGGTACTGTCCTATTTCTCTTATACCTTTTATAGCAAAACACTTCAAAAAAAGTCTTCTATCCTCATTGTTTCTTTTCCCCACTTTCTCCTTTCTTATAAGTGCCCCACTCCTCCACCTCATCTGCGCAGCTAATAGAATGTCCCACACCATCTACAATGGCCCCCCTTCCCCCTGCTCGACTGTCACTGACATTTATCCTGCTTGCCCCATATCTCTTGATTCTATTGTCTTAGTAACTGTTGTACTCCTAGCAATTTTAGGATGAAAAGTGATATCTCACTGTAACTTTAATTTGTAAAGTTGATCATTTATTAGATGCCTAAGTTATTTCTATGTACAGGTACAGTTTGTCCTTATCCTTTGGCAACTTTTCAATTTGGCTTTGGTTTTATTTTCATTGATTTATAGAAACATTTATATACTAAGGAAATTAGGTCTTAACACCATATAATAGTCCTTCCCTTCATACGCAGTCAGTCTCATTTGGATTTAAATTTTCTTTGCTTCTCAAAAGCTCTGTTTCCTGCACTATTGAAATCTCCTGTCCTTCTCTTAATGATGAGATGAGGTATCATCCCTGTCTTCTTTCTTAGTCCTTCTTCACGGCAAGATGGATTTGTCATTCACTCAGTTGCTGTAAAGATAATTGATTTTCCTAAGAAAGGGTTAATCCTTTCTCTTATTCTGTGTATCATCAGCTATATATAAATTTGCCATCAGTTAGCAACTGAATATATTTATAAATGAGCCCGCTAGAGAATGTAATTCTATCTTTTTGCCATTTCTATAACACTCGGGTTTCTTGCTTTACTTTCCTCACTGGAGAACTTTGAATCCCATGAGCTAATTCCCTTTAGGAACTATTGAAGATCTTCAGCTCATAAGAATATAACTATATGAATAATCATAATCTCATTTACCTATATATTTATAGCCTACTTCAAAACATTTTGAAAGAGGTGACATAAAATACATGTTTTTATATTAATATTCAAAAAGTGAGATGCTAATAATAATTTTTTAAAAACCTCTCTAGGATGTTTTTCTCAGGAAAGTAAATCTTAACTGAATATAGAAGACTGTTGATGTGGTAAAATATGGTATATGCATGTGTGTTCTCAGTCGTGTCTGACTCCTTGTGACCTCATGGACTGTAGCCTACCAGGCTCCTCTATCCATGGTATTTTCCAGGCAAGAATACTGGAGTAGGTTGCCATTTCCTTCTCCATAAGCTATAGTTAGACAGCATCTATATATAGCTCAAAGCAGATTTAATTACCGATCCACTATTTAAAACACAGCAATTACAGATTTTCTCTCACAAACTTCTCCTTGTAACAATAAACAGGTGATTTATTTATCCTCTAAAATTATAAAAAATATTGGGCCCTTCTACAATGAAGATGCATAGACTCATAGATGAATGTAGTCTCATAGGAATTCTGATCTAGAGTATAAATTTTAACTCTGAAAAATGGAAAGTAATGCTCACAAACCATATTTTTAATGCACAAAGTTTTATAAAACATTTTGCATTAAATTATAAAGTTTCACATTTAAAGACTTTTGAATAAATTAGAGAAAGAAAAATTCTATTTTAAACTAGTGTATTAAACAACTAATACGCATAATTTCATATGGAAAAATTACATGGTGATTGATATAATAAAAGTCAAGATTGAGTTTTGCTGAAATTTGATAAAGCTTAGAGTGATTTCATTAAAAGAAGAGGAGAAAATTTCAAGTGAACTAAACATGGAAAAAATATCTTGATCTAGCTCAGTGCCATTCTTATTTTTTGACATATTAATAATTCAATGAATTTATGACTGATTGCATATGCTATATGCCAAGATTTGGTGGCACTAGAATGAATGAATGAATAAATCATGTTAATGGCCTAATGGTCTAATTAGTTCCTTGGACTAAAGCTTTCAGGTTTTCATAAAACACTTACTTTGCTATGTAAATATCTGTCCGCCCATCTAAAAATTCTTGTATCTCCATTCTGCCCATCTAATTCTTTCTATTTTCCCCAAGATTTAGGTCAGTTTTTTTTCCTGTTCTTTAGAGCCTTTTCTAGCTCCTTTAGCACATAAGCCCTTGTACCAAAGTGTTTATTGTCTGATCAATAAATCCTGTTATTTTAATATCGATAATATAACCAGCATTCAAAATATACTACAAACATACCTTCAAACCCATTGATTTTTATAAGACTAAATGTGAATCTAGTATTACTATGTGATAAATGGAAGTCAAATAGGAGGGAGAAATAATAGATTTTCTTAACTAGAGTTTCTATAATTCAATACATATAGATGCCTAAATAAACTAATAAGTATAAATATATTCAGCTTAAAAAGTTACATGATAGCAAGAGTCAAATCTGACAAGTAGAGTTACCAATTTAACAAATAAAAATACAAGACATTCAGTTAAATTTGAAGTTCAGATAAACACCGATTTAATTTTTTTGTATACCTGTATGCTGATTGTTTATCTGAAATTTAACTTTAATTCAAGCTTCCTGTATTTTATCTGTCAAACTTAGTCTTGAGGTGTAGTTCTCCTGCCCTGGCTCATTCTGAAGACCAATGCTGGTTTACTAATGGAGAAGTTAGTGGGCACACTGCCACTTTGTGGCAGCCAAGAGCAACGACATTATTGCTGTTGAGAGAGGAAGTGCTGGGCCAATGATGGGACATTGATTTTCATTGTGCAGAACATATCAGATACCAAGATAAGCTAAAGAGTGCTTTTAAGAAAGAAGTATGGAAATCGCCATGCTTCCCTTGAATAATGTTAGTTTTGGTTGGCATGATAGCAAGACTTATCTACCTTATTAAGAAGTGATATTCCAACACTTCTAGACGAGGTTCAGAAGAAATGGGAAGATGGCTTTGCTAGTGACTATTGCCAAAAACAACATGTAAACTATTATCATGTGACCATAGTGATAATAAAGAATTGCTTCCATGAACACGGTGCTTTGAAGTGCCAATCTGATTTGGCTTTTATTTAGCAATATCAAACCACTATTTAGTTTTACAATACCTTGAAAGAAGTCAGTTTTATCAGTAAAGAGAGAAAAGGAGAAATTAATTTCCTGGAGCTTATGTATCAGGTCCATAATAGAACTGGAGATAAGAGTGATGAATTTTCTTATGTCTGACCCTTAAAGCCTTCCATTAACCCAGAATCACTATTGTTTTCAGAAATGAGTCTCTTTTAAGCACCTTAAAATGTTATTTCAGAAATACTAGCCATCCATATGAAGGTGATAATCTTGTGATAATTTAAGGAATCCTTGTAGAAAAATCCCAAATGAAACTTCTCAGCCAACTTCAGAATCTCCAACACAAACAGAGCTTTCAAAAATTCATTTGCTCTTGTCCTTTTGACAAACTGACTTGCATAATTATATTTCATGTTCTTTGGAAAAAAGGAGAATTCTTGAGGGATAGTGTTTTTTTTTAATTTGCACAAGAATATATTGAAAGTTAGTTGATACTAAGCTACCAAATCCTCATTTCCTAACACTATGAAAAGGTTCAATGAAGCCTGAATTTCATGTGCCTACACTTAAATACTCACACTTCAACAATAAGCAAAGGTAGAAAGTACAGGTTCAAATATATTCAAAAACATTATTTTTATTCATATTAAAAACTGTGTCGAGGTATAGTCTATGTTAAAATATTCACAATTGTTTTTACCCTGAAAAATATGAAGAGATTAGGCCATGAGCTCATTAAATTCTAAAAAATGAAACAATACAAATGAACTTACAAAACAGAAAGTGACTCACAAACTTAGAGAATGAACTTATGGTTGCTGAGAGGGTAGGATAGTCAGGGAGTTTGGGATGGACATGTACACACTGCTGTATTTAAAATGAATAACCAACAAGGACCTGCTGTATAGCACAGGGAACTCGGCTCAATGTTAAGTGGCGGCCTGAATGGGAGGGGAGTTTGGGGCAGAATGTACACACGTACATGTAAGGCTGAGTCCCTTTACTGTTCACCTGAAACTATTAAAATACTGTTAATCGGCTATACCCCAATAGAAAATAAAAAGTTTAAATTAAAAAAAAAGATTTTTTTAAAAAAAATCATGGTTTTACTAATCATCAAGTAGAAGAAAACACTGGTAGATTTACCAGAATCACAGTTGGCTATATTATTTATTAAGAGTGTCAGTTTAATCTTAATGGAAGATTGCCCAATAAATCAAAATTTCAATAATTTGTCTACAGACAGTAGACAAAAATATTCATCTGTTACATTATTTAGTTTAGCAACCTGTCAAACATGTAATACTGCGATAGAAGAAGAAGGGCAAGGTCACTCTGGCCTCAACCACTAACTGGCTGAGCTGTTGACCTTATGCAACAACAATGAACTGGGTGTTCCAGAAAAGAAGTGCTTAGCGTTGAGAAGAGAGATGATGCGAGATCGGGTGGGAAATGATTGTGGAAGAATCTACTCCAACTACCTCATGTTTCTTTGGTATATTTTTGTGATTTACAGTATATGGAAAGCTGACTTAAGTGACTGCAGACAAAATCTGCACTAAGCCAGAATGCTTGACTAACATGGAGGTGTGTATTGCAAAATCAGTTGGTCAGATGGTGGTGGGTTTGGAAAGTATTTCTAATTTAGAAGTAGCTGACCATCATCTCTGAGCTTCCCTGGTGGCTCAGTGGTAAACAATCTTTCCAACCCAGAGATCTCCTGCCAATGCAGGAGATGTAGGTTTGATTCCTATGTTGGGAAGATACCCTGGAGAAAGAAATGATAACCCTCTCCAGTATTCTTGCCTGGGAAATCTCATGGACAGAGGATCCTGGCGGGTGACAGTCCATGGGGTCGCAAAGAGATGGACAAAACTCTGTTACTGAGCATGTACCGCCATCATCTCTGGGCTTCTTCTGCTACCTTTCTTCATAAAAACATACTAGTTGCTGGGGCTTAGGTTTTCCTTGTGTTTTTGAATATAAATACAAATGTGCTTTCATTTTCCTATTGTTTATTTTGCCTACTGTTATTTTTTTTTGCCATGTTCCCTCCACCTCTTTGGTGTGTCTGAAAAATATCCTGTCCCATTCTAACCACTTCCTTCCCATTCTTAATGAGAATGAAGTAATAAAAATAATTTGTACACAAAAGGCTTATCGTGGAACTCATACAACAAGCCACAGTAATTATCCTGTCTTTGACAATTAAGGAAATCTTGTAGTATATGAACAGTTTTAATAATCAGCAGATACCCAAGTCACTTAAAACTAAACCTGTTTTCTAAGAATACAGTCCTAAGAAGCAGAATGCATATTCAAGTGAAATGATTGAAATTCAATTTAAATAAGATGGAATTCAGTAGACGAAATTAGAGTTAAGATCATTCACTTAAAATATGTATATTTTCTGGGTTTAAAAGAAACAGTTAAAATACAAGTTCTGAAACTCAACAATTAGTGTATTATTTCAGTTACTGGTTCAGTTTCATAGCATGTGAATGATTATTTCCTTCAAAAGAGCTAGCACTTGGGAACAATACCATCATCTGAAAATCTGCCTTTCTTGATCAACTAGTATGACTTACTAGTCACTAATATGAACAGTCTGTGGAAAGTTAATTTCAGAACTGCAAATGATTAGAAAACCATGGTGAAGAGATTCGTACCTTCATGCCCTGAAATGCTGGCAATGTTCCTGGACATATGCAAGGCCTTCAGAATTATTAATAATGTTTAAAAAGTGCTCTGGAACAAAAAAATTCAAATTCAAGAAATATGAAGCAGACTTTTATTCTGTTCATCTTGCTTTTCATATGGTTTATCTGCTTCCAATTTTTATAGCTTCCATTTTATAAAATATGTTTTTGAGCATTGCAGTCTTTCTCACCTGTTCATGTATGCTTCAAGCCAGAATTTTAAGTTCAATTCTGGCACCAAAGCCATCTTTTAGTGTTCTCCCTGTCTCCATTTTCCAATTCAGATATGAGAAAGGTGAGAAAGTGACAACTGGGGAAACGCACTGCAGAAAAATTTCCACTCATTCTTTGTAATGTAACTCAAATATTACCTTCTATGTAAAGCCTCTCTGGACTTCCCCACCCTTTCAGAGTACTAGCAGGGTCCTCCTCCGAGTCCTCGTAACCATCCATGGTGTTATTCCAGCGGGCTCTGCTCTTATCTGCAACTGTAGGGTCTAGAACATTGGTCATGATACGGTAGAACTGTCAATCAATGTTTATGGAACAAGTAGAAAGATGAATGAATAAAAAGAACTTATAACTAGTTGGAATCACTCCATATAGTAACTGGAAGTGGCAACCTAAATTAGTGTTCGACCAAATACTGAGTGGTCTGATAAAATATTCAAGTGAATTAGAAAGATTAAAAACAAAAAAAATGAGTAACTTGTGAATCTGAAAAATATCATTTCGAAGTTAATAGGCAAGAAAACCTTAGACTTAAAGAAACTGTGTTCTGTAGTCTTTGCTATGTCAGTGGTTTTCTGTTACTTGGAGAAGTTCATTGTTATTGATTTATTCATCAATAAATCTTGATTGCAAGTAACAGAAGCTATCTCAAACAAACAAGTTTAAAGGATGGATTTATTGGCTCCCAGGGTAGTGACTGCAGCCATGAAATTAAGATGCTTGCTTCTTGCAAGAAAAGCTATGACAAACCTAGACAGTGTATTAAAAAGCAGACATCACTTGGCCAACAAAGACCCATCTAGTCAAAGCTGTGGTTTTTCCGGTAGTCATGTATGGATGTGAGAGTTGGACCATAGAGAAGGTTGAGGGCCAAAGAACTGATGCTTTTGAACTGTGGTGCTAGTGAAGACTCTTGAGGGCCCATTGGACAGCAAGGAGATCAAATCAGTCAATCCTAAAGGAAATCAATCTTGAATATTCACTGACAGGACTGATGCTAAACCTCCAATACATTGGCCACTTGATGTGAAGAGCCGACTCATTGGGAAAGACCCTGATGTTGGGAAAGATTGAGGGCAGGAGGAGAAGAGGGTGACAGAGGATGAGATGATTTGATGGTATCACTGACTCAATGGACCTGAGTTTGAGCAAATGCCAGGAGATAGTGAAAGACAGGGAAGGCTGGCATGCTGGAGTCCATGAGGTTGCAAAGAGTCAGACACGACTTAGTGACTAAACCACAAGCAACAACAAGAAAAAAGGGTGGTGGAAGAGCTGGCCTTGGGCCTCAAACTAAGTCAGGCTCCTGTCTTTCTCCAGTTTCCTCTTTGGCTTCATAGTCTCTTTCTACAGATAGATTTTCTCCCCTTCTTTACCATACATATTGAACTGATATGACCACACTGCAGCACTCCAGCTTTGCATCCCAAAATTCCCATCCCCAGAGATGAAAGTGTTTTTTCTCACAGGCTCCACATACAAAATCCCAGTAAGCATTTGTATAGTCTAACTTGGGTTCTGTTTCTCTTTCTGAACCAATCCCTGAATCCATAATAATGGTTTTTCTATTCTAGGTGACATGTCCACTTTGAAATTAAGGACAAGATCTGCTGAAAGGAAAACAAGGAGCACATTTTAGGCAAAAACAATAGTGTATACCTTTATGTTCTCATAAAGAACCTCTCAGTAACTCCAAGCAAAACTGAGAAGGGTTTGATCCATTTTACACCAAGATAGCTCTAGCTAGTCAGATCAACATACCAGTAGAAACCATCCATGGTGGTAGAAACGGTCCTAAATGGAGACTGGTAAAGAAAAAGCCCATAGCACAGGGGCAGAGAGAAAAGTAAAAACTTAAGTCACAGGGAGATTGGAAGTAGGGGTTCCTTTCAGCCAAGAGTTCTAGTTCATAGAGAATCATGACCACTGCTAGGATGATGCTTACTGCAACCTCAGATGCTAAGGCTATATTATAAGGACTAAGAACTGTCCTAAATATTGCTGATTAAAGGTCATCACATAATTGATTTATTCACTTATATTCTGAACTTAGCCTATTTTGAGACCTAAGAAAGATTGTGATATACGCAGAGGAAAAAAGTAAGTCATCAGCAAAAATGTTCTTAAGACTTTTCTAAACTGATTTCAGTCACATAGACAATAAGCTTTAAGATCAAGCTCTGAGGCTAGATATAGATAAATACAGTGTGTCAGTATTTTGCACTAAATTTTAATAAATTCCTACATCTAGAAACTTTTCCCCAGTTGATATTCTTTAACAGTGACCCAGTTTGCTTTTAGACTCTAAGCGAGAGTGGGGTGCAATTTTGCTGAGCTTGCAGGATGGAGTGTATTAAGATTTTTCTACTTATTTTCCACTATCTCATGGAATAGTTTATTCACATTTATGAAGCCAACTTTACTGTAACTATTGTACTTTGAAATCTTTTACTAAATCTTCTTACTTAACAGATTTCCTTAGTATTCCATTAGTCAGAACAATAAGATCAGAGCATAATTACATTCATTTTGAATTCTTTGCACACAAGTCTTGACTGGCATATGAATAAGCATTTAAAACTGCTCATTTTCTATGGGAAAATAATAGTTGTTTTAAGACAACAAGACACCAGTGTAGTTCTTCCTATATGACATTCAGAAATCCACTTGGACATACAATCTATCTATAGTTTCAATATCCAAGCATCAGAATGATGGATCCTTTGCAATATTTTATTAAATTGGTTTGAAACAATAAAAGCAGCAAGCATACACCAGGATTAAACTAAATCTGTCATCTCAAATATGTATTTTCATAGGATCTTGAGAAGATAATGCCTTAACTTATACTAAGTTCTCTAATAATATAAATTCAAGGCTCTTTTAAATGACATTTTATGTAAAAAAAAAAACAAAAAACAATGAATGACCTTTAGGTGAGTGGCCATCCTACAACTCTGAAATCCATAGGGTTGAATTTGTTTCTGTGGTCAAGTCTTGTTCATTCATTACTTCATCCAGCAAATATTCCTTATACAATTATTAATTCCACAGAGCACATTATTTAAACACCCAATGGCAAGTCAATCTGGAGTCTGTAATTTTTTTCTAGGACTTCAAAGCCATTGATTCAGTCATAATATTGATATATGAAGAAGAAACTTTACATCTGTAGGCATGAACAAGGACCAGATCTGACTGCTTGGCCATTTTCACCCATTTGGATACTAGGATGGCTTTAATTTAGTTCACTTTTTGTTCTGAAAGGAAAATGGAATATACTTTCCTTGTATAATAATTGACTTTATACAAAATAGTTTCATATCAACTTGTTCATCAGAATCTCATGACAAACACAGTAAATAAACAGAGGAAGTGTTGCAGATCTTGTTTTGTTGATGAGCTCAGAGAGATTAAAGGACTAGTAAAGTCATGGAGCAAGTAGGTGGGAACGTGTGACCTGCATGAAAACTGTTTAAACCCAACCAAGGCCATTCTCCCTATAAACCTGTTATGTGACATCAATCACAGAAGAGAAAACTTTCAGGTCCAATATCACCCTTTAGTTCATCAACTCCAAAGGACTCAGCTCAGTCGGAGCACTTAAATATTTCTTTATTAACCCAAATTCCAAGGTTCAAAAGAGCACTATTTAAAGGAAGGACTTTGATGAATTCTGCTGATGAATTCTTGAAGACTACTATCTTTGGGTCATTTGATTTTCTTGTTTATTGAATTTAAACATCTACAGATAGTCCTGGCAAAATAAAATGTTTTGTCTTGAATTCTTTGCTGTGCCACTGATTAATTCTAAAGATAGAATTACCTCTGAGATTAAAACGAACCCTTGAGATTTGGTGGTTCATTGCATCTACTTTCTCTAAAATCCTAGTGGTTCGTGTTTGTGAAATTTCCTTGAGTTGACCGAAGTTACTTGATATGGAAAATAAACTACACTAATCAGATTCAGTAAGGATTCCACTATTTTTCTCTTTGGGCAACCTGGAAATCATGTCAATTAGCTTCTTTAGGAGTGAGTATTGAATGACTTCATGGCAGAAGAACTAAGAAACTAAAACAAAGCAAAAGAAAATGAGAAAGATAGCAAATTAATAAACAACAAAACCACTAGTCAGTCTGAAGTTTCTTTCCATTAAATGCACTTTATACTCAGACTTGTATTTTATTTTTCCACACTGATAAATATTAAGTCTGAATGTGTCCCTTTTTCTTCATGAATTTATTATAGAGTAATCCCATGCAAAGCTAAGTGTGAAGCTAGTCCCAGGCAGCAGGATTTCAGGACTGGTGCCATTCAGTTTCCTTTTAGCGGCACTCATTTTTTGCCACAAAGCCATTTTGGGGACTGAGTGATATTAACAGATCACTTAGTAAAGCCTATATAATTGCCATGCTTAATAGAAGTTTGGTGACTGTGAGAGGCTAGAGCAGCAATCAACCTCCCGGTAGCTCCTTAACATGTAAAAGAAATATTGAGTATTTTTCCCTTACCTCACAAATGAAATCTAATCTAACTCTAAATACTTTAGTGTGCTTTATAAAGATCTTTTCTTCAATAAATCTTATCCTCCACTGCACTTGACATAAATTGAAGTCATTTTCAAATATTTACTATATCTCAAATAAACCCCTTGCCACATCATCTATGTCTAAAAGGCTATGGTTTGATCATTTTCTCTTTTTTGAGCAGTTTATAAAACATATTATATATCTGAACCACCATAAAATACCATTCTTGCAACTTTGCCAACTTCAGAATGCTCCTTTGAATAGTTTATCATTGGTATTCTCCATTTCCTTTCTTGATCCAATTTGAGAATCAGCCAAGCAAATACTAGCTAAATTTATTTGCATTTATTAATGTGTCTCAGCCTGAACATTTCTCACTGAAGGGAAACCATAGGGCCAGAAAGAATAAAATTCAGTTCTTGGCTGAGGCTTCAGTAGCATGGGGTAATATTAGATGAAAAATAAAGACTGAGGGAATGCAAACTCTAGTTTATTCAGTTCAGCTGATTTTCTTCCTATTAAGGTACATTCTGTTAGATAGTTTTCCTCCCACTTACTAAATAACTGGGCTCTGACATCATAAAGAAAACTGCAATTCACATCACTAAAGCTAATGTCACCCAAAGATAGCTTACTATTTTAAATAATATGGAAACTACATTGAGATGACAGATAAGTAAAACAATCCGCTTTATTTTTAACTGCTTTTGATGTGTTCCAGACTTTGAATATTCAGACAAAGAAATAATGGAAAAGTTATTGTTTTGTTCTTTAAGTTACACCTCCAACACCCCGAACTTCTATTCCTGCATCCTCACTCCTTGGCCTTTTTGGACAAACTTGAAGAATCCAACCCTTCTTTTCTTGCCAGGGCTTAGTTTCAGAAGGTCTCAGAGCACTGATGTTCTTTTTGGAGGAGTCCTTTCAGGTATAACTGACATCATTTCTCTTGGGGGAAGCTGGAGTTTTCTTCTTGGTGTTCTATCAGCTTAAGGCTAGACTCAAATCCTGAGATGTTCTATCATTTGTCGTTGGCTTTCCATTCATGAGCAGTTCTGCTGAGGTTCCACAGTAGGACCGTATTTCTGTCACAGACTACCAGTGGAAAACCAAGATTGTACCTATAGCTCATGCTTTTCACCTTGTTATTTCAGACAACACTGATCCTGTACCAAGATCTCAGGCAGGATTTTCTAATAACTCCAGTGTTCAACACAAAATATATTTTGTTCTTTCAGTGAATCTGCCTACAAGGGGATTTTTAAAAAGCACTGGTTCACAACACTCATTATCACTGCCTGTCTGTTTAGAGAGCTTCTATTAGTCATTTTTTAAGGCTAGCAAAGAATTTCTTCCTTTTCCTTCTGAGAATATCTTGACTTTTTCCCTTATTCCTGAAGGAAATTTTCTCTAGATACAGGCTTCTCAGCTGACAGTTTGGTTTTTTTTTTCCCCCAGTTCTTGAAAAATGGTGTATTCTTCTCTTTTGGCCTCCGTGGTTTCAGATGAGAAATCTGCTATGCTCAAATGGTCGTTCCCCTCTAGGCAATGGGTTGTTTCTCTCTGGCTGCTTTCAAGATTTTTTTTTTCTTTGTCTTTAGTTTTCACAAACTTAATTATAATGTGTTTTGGCAAGGATTTCTTGTGGTTTATCCTGCTGGAGGTTTGCTCAGCTTCTTGAATGTATAGGTTTATGTCTTCTACCAAATTTGGAGTTTTGGCTCTTTATTTCTTTGAACACTATTTCAATCTCATTACTTCTTTCTTTCTGTGATTCCGATAGTATGGATATTATATATTTTTTTCTTGACACACAGGTTCTTGATAGTCTCTTCATTTTTTTCAGTCTACTTTCTGTCATTTAGATAGAGTAAATTCTGTAGATCTGTCTTCAAGTTCACCAGTTCTATCCTCTGTCATCTCCATTCTATAAATAAGCACACCCAGCAAGTTTTTAAATTATCCATTATTATATTTTTTACTTCTATAATTCCTGTTTGGCTGTTTTGCGTTCCAGCTTTATTGAGTTATAATTGACAAATAAAATTGTAAGATATTTAAAGTGTATAGCATGATGATTTGACATATGTATACATTGTGAAAGGATTCCCCACATAACACATCCATCACCTTATGCTTACCATCTTTTTAACTTTTTTTTTTAAAAGAGAACATTTAAGTTCTGCTCTCTTAGCAAATTTCAATTATACAATATAGTGTTATAAGCTGAAGTCATCCATTCTTTTTGTGTAACTGTTACTTCTCTGTTTAGATTTTTCTCTTTTTTGTGTGAAGAGAATTCATAATTGCTTAGTGAACTAGTTTATGATGGCTCCTTTAACTCCTTGTCTCTTAATTCCAAAATCTGATTTATCTGTGTATCACCGTTTGTTGAATGTCTTTTCTTTCAAGTGGGACTTCTCTTTTGATTTTTTAATTTGTTCACTGAACGTTTTAGATATTATATTATGAGTCTCTGTATTCTATTTCATTTAATTTGTTTGTTTTTAGGCAGATTCCTGATTGATGCATAGTGTGAAAGTCAGGTAGGTGTTACTGTTTAGCTTCATCACTTTGTTGGGTTAGAAGTTCAGCTCTCCACTAAACATTGATGACACCAGAGAGTGGAGAAGTGGAGTGCCAACTTCCTTGGTCTCTTCAGTGAAAAGAGAAAATAGTGATTCACACTGATAAGAAGTTTTAGTCATTCTCAGACCTTAAGTGAGCATATTTAGAGTTTAGCAGACCAATGATTGACATTTAAGTGAATAACAATTTACTTTTGTTGCTTAAAACCACTGATCTTTTTGGTGGTTGTTTGCTAAGGTGGCATAACCTATCTAGTTAACATTACCAGCTTTAACCAATCACTATATGCTGGGCACTGTGCTAAACGTTTACATGAACTACATCATATAGTGAAAGTGAAAGTGAAAGTGAAGTCGCTCAGTCGTGTCTGACTCTTTGCGACCCCGTGGACTGTAGCCCACCAGGCTCCACTGTCCATGAGGCTCCACTGTCCATGGGATTCTCCAGGCAAGAATACTGGAGTGGGTTGCCATTTCCTTCTCCAAGGGATCTTCCTGACCCAGGAATCGAACCCAGGTCTCCTGCATTGCAGGCAGATGCTTTCACCTCTGAGCCACCAGGGAAGCCCACATCATATAGAATAATCACTTATACATTTGGGTCTACTCTCTCCTTTTACACATGAAGAAAATGAGACTCAGAGAAGTTATGTAACTTGCCTAACATCACAGAGCAATGCTGTGGCAGAAATGGGAAAGATGTCTTCACCCCAGAATGATATAGTGAATTGGGAAACATTATCACAAGTAATTTAAGATGGTTCATTTGAATACTCAGCGTTGGAATAAGAAATACATTTCATCCAGTCATTAAGCTAATCGTCCAAGGGTGATCCTTGTCAACTATTGGGATGCTGAAGATGTAGTGGGGAATATCAGGGTGCAGGACATGTGAGTCATTGGTTTCTAGTGAAAAAAAAACCTCACCTTTGAGTTTCTCCTGTGTGACCTTGGACAGCTTATTTAATCTCTCTTATCCTCTCTTTCCTCATCTACAACATGGAATTCAAAATACCTACCTCAGTGGACTACTCAGAAAAGTAGTGATTACATGCTCAAGAGATAAGTTTGTTCTTCCTTTCCTCAAGTGAGGGATTCTCTCTCTTTCTCTCTACCCCCTTTCATCTTCCCTTCAACACAATAATGCTCTAAAAACATTCCATGACCCAGTCCATTCAATAATTCACCATTTTCCAAGTTCCTTCAAATTAATAAGAAAGGATTTCAAAGGGTGGAAAAGAACAACTTTCATTAAAGGTTTCTCTTGTGGATTTTCATGCTTAAAAGATTACAGGATAAGAAATGCTGTGCTTTTTGATATATGAAGTAAAAGTGCAGGTTTTAAGATTCCAGTCATATAATTTCCTAAATTGTCTGGTTTGAAAATCTGGCCCATTTGGTTTGCCTGTGCCACGCACACATGAGTGGTTCTCCATTCTCTGGGAAGGTGGTCTTTTCCAGGAATCTTTAGTTGCAAACTATTATAGAAAAAGCTATTCTATGGCCAGTCCTCTGGTTCCCTATTTCCACTCGAGTGTGTTTTAATCAATAAGTTGCTGCCTCTTGCTTGTCTCTTGATGTATCTGCTATTCTCCATTGAACAATGAAATATCCAGGCATTTTCTACTTTCCTGACTTCAGCTCAAGCTTGTTTGGCAAGGTACGACCATCACTCAGCCTGCCCTTTATGGCTTAATGGGGAAAAGCCATCACATGCCAATGTGGATTTCCTCACTGCTATGTTATGCTCTCTGACACCAATGGGTGCTTTCTTCCTAAATAAGATGGAAAGTTTCTGATATTGCCAGACTATTACTTGATAGTACTTGGCTTTTTGTTTATTCACTTACCAAGGGTCCCACTGGAGGCTCCCCAATAGGAGCAGTGTTAGCCAGACTAAAAGAACCCTTGGAATTTGAATAACATGGGCTGCTTACTTTTCCCCTTTGGTGTTTATTTTCAGTCTATAGTTTGATTGGATTAAATTTCCTTTATTTAGACTTCAGCAGGAACAACTGACATAAAGGAAGGTAGTAGAGTTGAAGCTTAATTTGAAGAGACAGTTGAGTAAATCACTGACACAACGAGTAAATCACATACACAGGTTTATTCACCCTGTGAGCCAAATGACCTCAGTGAGACTTCTTTTTACTTCCGAAAGTAGGACAATATGGGTTCACAGGTCCACTGGTACTTCGGGCTTCAGAGGAACACAGCTCTCTGATTTTCTATTTGGCATATGTGCTGCAGCTTCATTGTAAAGTTAAAGCTTGGCGGTGTGTCTGACATCAGATGGAAATTCGTGCTTTTAGTCAACTCAACACATTTGAGGTCCTGTTAAAAGTACCCTGAGTATACAGCTTCGAACTTTTCATGCAAGAACAAGAAGAAACTCAAACTGATGTGGGGTGCTAATATAGCTCTTTTCAAGATTCGCTGGTTCCATGACTGGAGCTT
This sequence comes from Budorcas taxicolor, assembly GCF_023091745.1. Classification (NCBI taxonomy): domain Eukaryota; kingdom Metazoa; phylum Chordata; class Mammalia; order Artiodactyla; family Bovidae; genus Budorcas; species Budorcas taxicolor. The sequence continues at coordinate 46,329,699 of NC_068923.1, read as the reverse complement.
GTGCAGTAGTCTTCCAAATGAAGGGTCCTTTTTATATCACAAGGGAAAGCAAGTGAATGGGATAGAGTTTTTCATATTTTCTAAGGTATGGTTCGTTATGTCACTAGGATAATATTTTGCAGTTGTCTGCTTCTTTCTATTTCTAATGTTATTGCTTTTATGTAATTTCTCACTGTTGCTCAGTATTTAATCACCATTCTTCACCTGGACTATTACATTGTTGTTGTTTAGTCACTAAGTTGTGTCCAACTCTTTGCAACACCATGGACTGTAGCTTGCCAGGCTTTTCTGACCATGGGATTCTTCAGGCAAGAAACCTGGAATGCATAACCATTCCCTTCTCCAGGGGATCTTCCCAACTCAGGGATTGAACCTGTGACTCCTCCATTAGCAGGTAAATTCTTTACCGCTGAGCTGTCAAGGAAGCAAACTATTATAGTATTTTTTTTAATTTTAATTTTTACTTTATTTTGCTTTATAATACTGTGTTGGTTTTGCAATACATTGACATGAATCGGTCACGGGTGTACATGAGTTCCCAATCCTGAACCCCACTCCCACCTCCCACCCCATATCATCTCTCTGGATCATCCCTGTGCACCAGCCCCAAGCCTCCTGTATCCTGTATCAAACATAGACTGGCAATTCATTTCTTACATGATAGTATACATGTTACAATGACATTCTCCCAAATCATCCCACCCTCTCCCTCTCCCACAGAGTCCAAAAGTCCATTCTATACATCTGTGTCTCTTTTGCTGTCTCACATATAGTATTTTTTAAAAGCTTCCTCACTCCAGGGTATACAAAATAGCACAGTTAGTTTAGTCATAACTACTCAAATATCATATACACGTGTATTCAAACACTGATAACTTCACACTGACATCCCAAGAATAGCCATCCCTCATAGCCCAGAACTCAGCCCTTCTACATTTTGTTCCTTACCTTCCTGCCTTCCTATTGAATCTACCTACCTTACCTTCCTATCGAATCTACCATAGCTCCCCTTCGGCAAGCCTACCAGCATTTCCACACACACCCACAGTTTTCTGTTCCAAGTTTTTGCTCTCTATGCTGTCTCCCCAAGACTATCATTCCTCTGTGTTTTATGCTTAGAGTTTATACATTTGTCATCACCCACACGATAGCAAGAAAACAGCAGGGTAAGATAAGAAAGCTTTCTTAAATCAACAATGCAAACCGGTAGAGGAAAACAATGGAATGGGAAAGATGAGATCTCTTCAAGAAAATTGGAGATATCAAGGGAATATTTCATGCAAGGATAGCCACTATACAGGACAGAAACAGCAAAGATCTAACAGAAGCAAAAGAGATTAAAAAGAGGCGTCAAGAATACAAAGAAAAACTATATGATAAATGTCTTAATGACCCAGATTACCATGATGGAATGGTCACTCAGCTAGAGCCGGACATCCTGGAGTATGATGTCAAGTGGGCCTTGGGAAGCACTACCATGAACAAAGCTAGTGGAAGTGATGAATTTCCAGCTGAGCTATTTCAAATCTTAAAAGATAATGCTGTTAAAGTGCTTCACTCAATTTGCGAGCAAAATTGGAAAACTCAGCAGTGACCACAGGACTGGAAAATGTCAATTTTTATTTCAATCCCAAAGAAAGGCAATCTCGAAGAAAGTCAATGCCAAAGAATGTTCAAATTACTGTACAATTGCACTCATTTCACAGGCTACCAAGGTAATGATCAAAGTCCTTCAAGCTAGGCTTCAAGAGTATATGAACTGAGAAATTTCGAACATACAAACTGGATTTAGAAAAGGCAGGCGAACCAGGGATCAAATTGTCAACATGCTTTGGATCATGGAGAAAGCTAGGGAAGTTCAGGAAAAACATCTACATATGTTTCATTGACTACACTAAAGTCCTTGACTGTGTGGATCACAACAAACCGTGGAAAATTCTTGAAGAGATGGGAGTACCAGACCACCTTACCTGTCTCCTGAGAAACTTGTATGTGAGTCAAGAAGCAGCAACAGTTAGAACTGGACATAGAACATTTTAACAATGGACTGGTTAAAAATCGGGAAAGGAGTATGATAAGGCTTTATATTGTCACCCTGCTAATTTAACTTCTATGGAGAGTACATCATACAAAATGCCAGGTTGGATGAATCACAAGCTGGAATCAAAATTCCCAGAGGAAATATCAACAATCTCAGATAGGCAGATAAGATGAAGGTGAAAAAGGAGAGTGAAAAAGCTGGCTGAAACTCAACAGTAAAAAATGAAGATCATGGTATTTAGTCCCATCACTTAATGGCAAATAGAAGGGTAAAAAGTAGAAGCAGTGACAGGTTATATTTTCTCAGGCTCCAAAATCACTGTGGGCAGTGACTGAAGCCATGAAGTTAAGATGCTTTCTCCTTGGAAGGAAAGATATGACAAACCTAGACAGCCTATTAAAAGGAGAGATATTACTTTGCCAACAAAGGTCTATATAGTAAAAGCTATGGTTTTTCCAGTAGTCATGTATGGATGTGAGAGCTGGACCATAAAGAAGGCTGAGCACTGAAGAATTGATGCTTTTGAATTGTGGTGCTGTAGAAGACTCTTGAGAATCCCTTGGACTGCACAGAGATCAAACCAGTCAGTTAATCCTGGAGGAAATCATTGCTGAATATTCATTCGAAGGACTGATGCTGAAACTGAAGCTCCAATACTTCAGCCATCTGATGTGAAGAGCTGACTCATTGGAAAAGACCCTGATGCTGGGAAAGATTGAAGGCAAAAGGAGAAAAGGGTGACAGGATGAGATGGTTAGATAACATGATTGACTCAATGGGTATGAATCTGAGCAAACTCTTTGATATAGTGGAGGGCAGAGGAGCCTGTTTTGCTGCAGTCCATGGGGTCACAAAGAGTCAGACAGGATTAGTGATTGACAATAACAAAAGCAACTCAAATAATACTTTCTATGTGAAATCTTTTTTTTATGCTCAGAGGTTTGCAAAGAACTCTCCCCTCTTGTAACATTTATTTTTCAATATTAGTAAGAATTTCTTTTGTAGACCTCTGAGATATATTTTATTGGAACTATTTTTTGTGGGGTTTTATTTATAAATTTAAGAAGGAGTTATGAAATATGAATGTGGGTTTTAAAAAATGTTTAGATGAATTCCATTATGGAATATCTTTATATGGTTTAAAACATCTACTCTCTCAAGTTACCTCCCTACAGAGTGAAGTTGAGTTACCTTCCCTTCCCAACTGTATAATTCTATGTTAAAACAGCCTTTTCCTGATAACTCACATGTATAAATGAGCAAAAATCTTTCATAAATATAACAGTACTCATACCATTTTTTCTAGCTATTTATACCTTCAACTATGTACCCTCATTATTTATACAAATGTCTTCTACCCCTTTATCAGCCTCTTAGCTTCTTGATGGAAGAATGTGTACCTAATTTATCCATGATTTCCTGAAATACTAGATACATAATGTCATATACATTATGGGTAAAATAATCAATCAACTTTAGATGTCATGGGTGTCGCCTCTAATGTTCCTAGATCCACAATTTAAAGTTTATGTAAAATTAGCTTTAAAAAGTAAGTAGAGATCTGCAAAACAAAAATATTTAGGAATATAAAAAGTGTATTTCAGGTTGGTAAATAATTTAGAAAATGTATTTAGCTTCCAAAATTTCGAGGATAAGTAGGGAACACAATTCAACTTTCCTCATAAAAGCAGATATCCAGAAAAAATCAAACTGAATAAGTAATATTCTATTTTTAGAAATCTCATTTTCAGAAAGTTCAGTCATATGATTTAAGTCACTTATCTGGGTCATTAGCTATGGTTTCACTTTGTGGGTAAGATGCCAGTATACACATACTAAGTATTAGAATTAGCATTAATGTTAGTATTAATTAGTACTAAAAATTAGTATTTATATTTTAATATTTCTGAGAGTAGGTTATCTGAGTTAGTTAATTTGAGTTAGTTAATTTCTGCTCATTCATATACAGAAAGATTTTACAGCTGGTTTTGGCTGTTCCACAGTTGTTATTGGGATTAATGAGAAATACTGCAAGACCAAATCTTGGCTGTCAAAGAATGCGAGGGGCAGAAGTAAACTGTTTTTAACATATTTCAGCCATTACTTTTCATTTCTCCCCCCTACTTTCACCAACAGAATTGCCTGCAGAGTAAAAAAAAGAGGTTATATAATTTTTTACACCTCTGTCCAACATCTTGAATATCTCCAACCAGAGGTGGCATAAGATCTTATGTAGGCTAGAAAAAACTATCTGTATGCAAGTAAAAAACAATTAAGCTTATTTGTGATTCCCCTGATCTAATCACCTATGTTTCTAGGTTTTTAAAACAATATACTACCTACCATAAATTTCAGACAATAGATTATGTTACTCACTTTCTCAGTAGAATAGATTGAAGCCCAAAGTTGTCTGTAAAATCATCAAAGTTGTTTGTAAAGAAAAAAAAAAAAAGCATAAGCTAAACTCCCACAATGCTTGACAAAAACTGGCGACTCAGTCTTCTGGGGGTAGATTAAAATTCAAGACTGCCATTGCTTTCATTTTATTCCTCACTCCACTGTCTGGCTTGAGGAGAATGAATGAGAATGAAAGAGGAGGGAGTCAGGAAATTATTATTTTTAACTGAAAAGCATGAAATGAATAGCATGAGACATAAATCATGGATCTCATATTTCACAGTTTATTAAGAAGCAAAGGGGAGCATCTACAGGAAGCCACCAAGAGTTGCTCCGAGAGTTGCTCTCGATGGGTGAAAACAAAGACACTCTCAGGGCCATTTGGAATACTCTGGGATAGTGTTGGCTTTTGATTTTTACTCAGAGTTATTCAACGATGCTAGTTGCAGTGAAATCAAAATTGTCCAAAATTTATGTGGATTTCCCCATCAAAGTTTTGAATAATGTATTGTGTTCTTTTCTTTGAATAGTATGTGGTCAAAATTTTTGAATAGCTGAGATATCGCTGGTAGCCAAGAGTGTAGGGATATGACAGAGCTGCTCCGTCAATTCCCACTGACATATGACTAGGCTCTTTTGACCCACCTGGGTAGACGTAAAATGGTTAGAGCAGATGTCACTGCTAGGAGGGTGGGTCCTTATAGCCACTCCAAGAGTTACTACCAGTCCCATCATTTCATGGCAAATTGAAAAGGGAAAAGTGGAACCAGTGACAGATTTTATTTTCTTGGGCTCCAAAGTCACTGTGGACAGTGACTTCAGTCATGAAATTAAAAGACACTACCTCCTTCGAAGAAAAGCTAGGACAAACCTAGACAATGTATTAAAAAGCCGAGACATCACTTTGTTGACAAAGATCCATCTGGTTAAATCTATGGTTTTTTGATTACAGATGTGGCATTTGGACCATAAAGAAGGCTGGGGGCCAAAGAATGGATGCTTTTGAATTGTGGTGCTAGAGATGACTCTTGAGAGTCCCTTGGACAGCAAGGAGATCAAACCAATCAATCCTAAAAGAAATCAGCCCTGAATATTGGAAGGACTGATGCTGAAGTTCAATACTTTGGCCACCTGATGTGAAGAGCTGACTCATTAGAAAAGACCCTGATACTAGTTAAGATTGGAGGCAGGAGGAGAAGGGAACAACAGAGGATAAGATGGTTGGACAGCATCACTGACTCAAAGGACAAGCATTTGAGCAAGCTCTGGGAGATATTCAAGGACAGAGAAGCCTGGCGTTCTGCAGTTCATGGGATCACAAAGAGTGGGACATGACTTAGTGACTGAACAAGAAAGAGTATGACTCTAAGATTTACCACTTGAGAGAGCCAAGCTTCTCACTGGGTGGGATTGGTGGTCCAGAAGAAGGACTGCTCGTGTGCCTCCTTCTTTTCCCTTGGTTACTGGCTCCTGGTTCTCTGGTATACTGAAAAGTCCAAGGACTCAGTACAATTAGGGTTGCAAAACTTTGGTTTTTTTGCTTTCTGATAACAGGCCAAGATCTGCACTTTGAAAGAAGTCTGAGGTGGAGAAAGAATTGAGGCGAACGTGGATGAGGATGTTTATGATAAAACACTCTCTCTTTCTTCCTAAATGGTTTACCGCAAAAGATCTGAAAAAGCAGCTGTGGGGCTTTGTTAAGTACACAGCTGGGACAGACCCAAGAGCCTTTTATTTTCCTGCCAATAAGATACTCTATGTTACAGTGCCGAACAAAGCATATTTTTGATAGTAAAAGATAATGCATCCCTCTAGTTGCACTCTTTCATGTGGATAATTTATGGTGAAGTTCCCATTAGATGGCTGTCACATCGCATTCTTTGCTTTAGTCTGTGGTTACAGATTTATCTTTAAGAGCCTTTCCTTTTAGAAAATCTTTTAGTAAGACCTCACATTCTTAATATTGACTGACATTATCACAAACTGGAAAGCCTTCTTCTAAGGGTCAATGAAGTGTTATATATAGAAGATTACCTATAGTCTGTTTGCCGTCATTTCTTGTAATGTATGATGTGGAGAAGATTGTGGTAGGAACAGAGCTGAAACCAAAATTGCGCGGAGTTGTTTTCACATCATCCCAGTTAATGCTCAAGAGTTTTCATTTGAAAACAAGTAGCAACACACTGAAGTCAAGATGAAGGTAGAACTTACAAAATCTCCCCCTACTCTTTCATTCATTTTCTATAAACACTGTGAAGGAAGGTGTGCAGGTACAAGGAATCCAGGGTTCTTGACTCTTCTGTTCCTTTTGCAGCCACCACCCTTTGAATGCTCACTTGCCAGAGGTTGAAATCCAGTTTTCTTCTCCAATCCTTATCTCCTGACACATACCACCATAGATCTGGACTAGGAGCACCAGTTAGGTGATTTACTATATTATTGAATACAGAGTGAATTAAGCCAGAAAGAAAAACACCAATACAGTATACTAACACATATATATGGAATTTAGAAAGATGGTAATGATGACCCTGTATGCGAGACAGCAAAAGAGACACAGATGTGTAGAGTGGACTTTTGAACCCTGAGGGACAGGATGAAGGTGGAATGATTTGGGAGAATGGCAATGAAACATGTATACTATCATGTAAGAAGTGAATTGCCAGTCTATGTTTGATGCAGGATACAGGATGCTTGGGGCTGGTGCACGGGGATGATCCAGAGAGATGATATGGGGTGGGAGGTGGGAGCGGGGTTCATGTTTGGGAACTCATGTACACCCATGGCGAATTCATGTCAATGTATTGCAAAACCAATACAGTATTGTAAAGTAAAATAAAGTAAAAATTTAAAAAAAAAAAACCTAGTTTATGTATGTATACTTATACTTTTTTCAGCTGCCCCACGAGGCATGCAGGATCTTAGTTCCCCAACCAAGGATCAAGCCCATGTCCCCTGCATTGGAAGCACAAGTCTCAACCACTGAACCACCAGGGAAGCCTGTAGATCACTTACTTGAAAGCAGAAAGCAGTGTTGGATGCTAGGGAGGCAGAGTTTTAGAGGAACAAAGTGTTTACTTGCTTCAGGTTGCCACTCTTTTCCAGGCATCTCTGCAAAGATCCCCAGGACACCTGTTAATTCTCAACTTAGTGTGAACTTAATAAAAATACCAAATGTATTTTAATAGTTTTATGAGATATAGTTCACAATTTACTCACTTAAAGTGGACAATTTACTGATTTTAGTTTATTCTCAGAGTGTGCAACCATTATTATGGCTGATTTTGGAACAGTGACATCACCTCAAAAGAAAAACCACTGGACGTCCCTGGTGGTGGTCCAGTGGTTAAGACTCCATGCTTCCAATGCTGGGGCACAGGTCCCATCCCTGGTCCTAATCAGGGAAGATACCACAAAATAGAAAGAAAGAAAGGAAAGAAATCCCATCACCTTTGGCAGTCACTTCCCATTTCCCCCAAAGCCACCTATCCCTAGCCCTAGATGTACTTTAATCTATTTTTTGCCTCTATAGATTTGACTATTTTGATTTGGCTATGGACTTAGTTGACCCACAGCATACGGGAGCTTAGTTCCCTGACCAGGGATTGAACCCTTGTCCTCTGCATTGGAAGGCGGATTCTTAACCACTGGCCCATCAGGGAAGTCCAAACCAAAGCCCTACCTCCTAATGCCACCACCTTGGAAGTTGGGATTCAGCAAATGAATTTTGAGGTGGTGGTGGGGGGACACAAGCATTCAACACATAGCACTCAGTTTATTCATCTGTATAAAAAGCACTTACTTCATAAAATTGTTCTGTGGATTAAAGGAGTTAATATATCAAGGCAAAGCCTAGTCCAAAACCTGACAGATACTGCTGGTAGAGATTCAGTGAGGTACTTTGATATTTAGACAGTTTATTACTTATGTGTGTGTGTGTGTGTGCATGTGCACACGCATACACACTCTGTGCTCAGTTGTGTCTTACCTTTTGTGACCGCACAGACTGTAGCACACCAGGCTCCTCTGCCCATGGAATTTTCTAGGCAAGAATACTAGAGTGGGTTGCCATTTCCTACTCTAGGGAATGTATTATCTACATTCATACATTGGATGGGCTTCTCAGGTGGCATTAATAGTAAAGAAACTTCCTACCAATGAAGGAGACATAAGAGACTTATGTTCAATCTGAGTCAAGAAGATCCCCTGGAGAAAGGCATGGCAACCCACTCCAGTATTCTTGCCTGGAGAGGAGCCTGGCAGGCTAGGGTCCATAGAGTTGCAGAGAGTCAGACGCGACTGAAGAGACCTAGCATGCACACATGCATATATTGGTTATGTATTACCCTTGAGTATTACACATATGACTTATGTGGATATGCATTTTCTACATAACCACAGCAGATAGAAGACTGGCCAAAAGCACTAGCTTCCTGCCCCTTGTCTCACATCCCGCTACGAATGATACTAAAACAAAAGAGGTCAGATAAGTGCAATGTAAATCTCGTGATACTCTGTTGAGTGGTGGCTACATGGTGGTGCTGCAATGTTAGGGTCTGAGCTACACTCTGAGGGAGGTGAGGGTGGAGAAAAACAGGTCCACCTTCAGGATGTGGGAAACAATGAGACACTACTTCACGATGGTCTCCTACGGCAGAGAGGGAGAAAGAGGAGGAGATGGCTCTGTAGTTGATCCTCACAAGCTTTCAATCCTGGGTTCCAAGAGGCTCACAGGGATTCCTGATGAGACTAGGATAAAGTGTGCTTCGGGCTTTGGCCTTTGTGGCCTGTGTTGATATGTGTAAAGTCACCTGTGCATCCCATGCGCCCCTGCAATTGCCACTCAAGCAGCCAGGACAGCACCTCCTGGAATATATCTGTGGTCAGTAATGTTAACTGTTCTTACTAAAAAGGGAACACACTCTAAGCATACTTCTAAACCAGCCATAAAAAAATACTGATATTATGTGTTCTAGCTCTGTGAAAAATACCATTGGTAGCTTGATAGGGATTGCATTGAATCTATAAATTGCTTTGGGTAGTATACTCATTTTCACTATATTGATTCTTCTGATCCATGTACATGGTATATTTCTCCATCTATTAGTGTCCTCTTTGATTTCTTTCACCAGTGTTTTATAGTTTTCTATATATAGGTCTTTAGTTTCTTTAGGTAGATATATTCCTAAGTATTTTATTCTTTTTGTTCCAATGGTGAATGGAATGGTTTTCCTTAATTTCTCTTTCTATTTTCTCATTATTAGTGTATAGGAATGCAAGGGATTTCTGTGTGTTGATTTTATATCTTGCAACTTTACTGTATTCATTGATTAGCTCTAGTAATTTTCTGGTGGAGTCTTTAGGGTTTTCTATGTAGAGGATTATGTCATCTGCAAACAGTGAGAGTTTTCTTCTTTTCCAATTGACTGTATTGAAATTAAGTTTTCTGCTTGGAAAAAATGACACATTAATTTTGTCAACAGATACACACTAAATTGAGGGGAAAATTTGTAATAAATAAATCAAAGAGAGCATTGACACAGTCTCTTCAGAGGCTTTCAAGTTTTAAGGAAAAGTAACAACCCAATTGATACATGGGCAAACACTGATAGAGAAAAATAAAAAACTATCCAATACAACTTATAACTTTTGAAAAACACTTTAAACTAGGAGATATTATACCTAATGCACAAGACTGGTAAAAATATTGATAATATCTAGTGTTAGCAAGAATATTGTATAATTTTTTTGATAAGCATTATATGACTGAATTTTTCCTTCAGTGGCTTAGTATCCTGGGGAATAGTAACCTCTGGGCAGAAAAATGGGAGATTTTACTTTGACTTTTATACAAAGTGCTATCATGTGTGTGAGGGAGAGATTTACAACGTGCGTAGATTATTCTTTATAAAACCATTTAAAAATTAAGATTGGACATAGTCTTCACAGCAACCACAGTAGTTCAAATAGATTGGGATGTTTCTTAAAACAATGATTGCTACTGACCTGGGAATGGAGCAAATAAATTAAAATGCCTCTTAGAAAAGAAAAACTAATTAAAGATGAATTATCAATTAAATCCTTATTTTTTCCACTCTGTCAAATAAGAGTTTATGCAAGGGTGTTTCTATGTTGTGAAACACTAAGTCACAGTGTAACAAGTTGTTCCTTATCTAGTGAAATATTTATGTAATAAATCTAAGTAGCAATATTTTGAGACAAAAACAGGCATAACATTGCTTCAGAAAAATCTCATTAAAAGCTTAGTATCCTTAAACATGACTTAGATTTTATTTATATGCAAAGGTAGCTTTTGAAACATCACACAACCCAGACACCAACCCCTTAAAAGAGATGATTGCCATTTACAACTGCTCCAACAGTACTGGTTCTTATGGCCTTAATATCAATTGTTCTCAGGTCCGTGTATCTTTGACATGAACAATCTTTAAATGCAACAATTAAAGCCTGAATATAAAACCAGAAAGTACAGAATCCCCTCTTCTCATAATTCTATTAAAAAACTAATCTTTTGGCCAACATTATTATCTCAAGTAAGCCTTTAGGAATTCTGGAATTTGGGGGTGATGACAAGCTGTGGTCAGAGATTTTTTTCTCCTTTCATGACCCCAAGCCTCTCCTCTCATCAGCCTGACATTGATAGAGCGGAGGAAAGCAAGCATCTTAGGCAAAATCGCCTGTTCTCAAAGAAACAAAAGCACCCACATTAGAAATCCTTGAACATTAACTACTGCAGTTTGTGTCTCCAAAGCTTTGAATGTATATCCTTTTCATGCAGCAATGGGTCCACCAAAAGATTCTTCATGACTGCAGAGTGTTCCTAGGATAAAAAGTTGCAGCAGAAGAGAGGTCATGCCTGTAGTCATTATCATGAAGACTTTGGGTAGAACCAACAAACACCAGCAACAATCCCTTATGCTGTTGAGCCAGATGCACATCCAGCAAGTTTTTTCTTCCCCCTATCTTGATTTAGAAAATACAGGAAGGTTAAGTCTGAGATAAATAGATTCTATTATGATTTGGAAAAGTGAAAACTAAGAGCCAGGAGGGAGAATAGAGAAAATCAGAATGAGGGATGACATTTTGGTTAATTAATGTATCAACTTGGCTGAGTTAAGGGATGTCAGAGTTATTTCTGGGTCTGTCTGTGAAGGTGTTTCTGGAAGAGATTAACATTTGAGTCAACAGACTGGGTAGAGAAAATTCACCCTCACTAGCATGGGTGGGCATCATCCAATCTGTTGAGGGGTTGAAGAGAATGAAGAGGCAGAGATTGGGAGAGTTTGAACTTGACCTCAAGTGTGCTTGAATTCTATCCTTCTACTGCTGCTGCTAAGTCGCTTCAGTCATGTCCAACTCTGCGACCCCATAGACGGCAGCCTACCAGGCTCCCCCGTCCCTGGGATTCTCCAGGCAAGAACACGGGAGTGGGTTGTCATGTCCTTCTCCAATGCATGAAAGTGAAAAGTGAAAGTGAAGTCATTCAGTTGTGTCCGACTCTTAGCAACCCCATGGACTGCAGCCTACCAGGCTCCTCCATCCATGTGATTTTCCAGGCAAGAGTACTAGAGTGGGGTGCCATTGCCTTCTCCATACCTTTTCTACAGTAGTGTGTAAATGTCAATCCTAATCTTGCAATTTGTTCCCCACCCCCACTCCCTGGTAACCATAAGTTTGTTTTCTATATCTGTAACTCTATTTCTATTTTGTAGATAAGTTCATTTATACCCTTCTTTTAGATTCCAAATATGTGATATCATATGATATTTATCTTTCTGTCTTAATGTGACAATCTCTAGGTCCATCTGTGTTGCTGCAAATGACATTGTTTCATTCTTTTTTATGGCTGAGCAATGTTCCATTGTTTTTATGTACCACATCTTCTTTATCCCATGCCTCTGTTGATAGACATTTAGGTTGCTTCCATGTCCTGGCTATTGTAAACAATGCTACATGAACATTGGGGTGCATGCATCTTTTTCAATAATGGTTTTCTCAAGGTATATGCCCAGTAGTGGGATTGCTAGGTCATGCTGCTGCTGCTCTTAAGTTGCTTCAGTCGTGTCCGACTCTGTGCGACCCCATAGATGGCCTCCTACCAGGCTCCTCTGTCCCTGGGATTCTCCAGGCAAGAACAGTGGAGTGGGTTGCCATGTCCTTCTCCAATGCATGAAAGTGAAAAGTGAAAGTGAAGTCGCTCAGTCGTGTTCGACTCTTAGCAACCCCATGGACTGCAGCCTACCAGGCTCCTCCGTCCATGGGATTTTCCAGGCAAGAGTACTGGAGTGGGGTGCCATTGCCTTCTCCGTGCTGGGTCATATGGTAGTTTTATTCCTAGTTTTTTAAGGAATCTCCACACTGTTCTCTATAGTGGGTGTATCAATTTACATTCCCACCAACAATGCCAGAGTGTTTCCTTTTCTCCATACCCTCTCCAAGCATTTATTGTTTGTAGGTTTTTGATGTGGTCATTCTGACCAATGTGAGGTGATACCTAATTGTAGTTTTGATTGGCATTTCTCTAGTAATGAGCAGTGTTGAATAGCTTTTCATGTGCTTCCTAGCCAAATGAATGTCTTCTTTGAGGAACTGTTTAGATCTTCTGCTGATATTTTGATTGGATTGTTTTTTTTTTTAATATTGAGCTACATGAGCTGTTTGTATATTTTAGAGATTAATTGCTTGTTGATTGCTTCATTTGTAAATATTTTCTCCCATTCTGTGGGCTGTCTTGAGCTGCTGATTCTTTGTCTTCTAAACTCTGGTACTAATACCAGTGACCTGCAGCCTGAGGCTGGGAATTATACTGTTGTTTCTCCTGGTTCTCCAGCTCTTATGACAGATTGTGAAACTTCTTGGGCTCCATAAGCACATGAGCAAATTCCTGTAATGAATTTCCTCATTATCTATATATTTGCCCTATTGGTTCTGTTTCTCTTGGGAACCTTGACTAATACACATGGTTAGTAAAATAATGTTTGGCTTCTTTCTGAATTGGAAACAACTAATTAATGCTAAATAATTAATTAATACTAATAAATAATTAACACTATTTAAATTTATACCATCAAGGGAAAGACTTCCCTTGTTGGAGGAAGGTGCTAGAAATATTTTTTCCTGAGAAAGGAACAGTCTGTTTATGGCCTCATTTGGGTTCTCCTCCTTAGATTCTTATTTCCTTGTGCTGTGTTCTCCCTTCAAACAATACAGAATTTTGAATTTTGTCTTCTTAGTGGGATAAGTAGCTATATCCACCACTGGTTTCCTCAGGGTGTTCTCCTGACTCAGATAGACTGTAAATATGCAGGCATTTGTCTCCGACGTTCCCTTGCTTTCTGTTTCCCATGTTATCTCTTGATTCTCATTGCCAAAGATTTCTGGTAATGTAACCTCTGACATTTACCAAGGTCTGAGCCAACCCCTACTCATACTGTTTCCTGATTATCTTAAAGCACCATTTTATTACTTCTGTGTATATGCAAGGGTGGAGTTCTTTAAGATAAAATACTTGAATTATATAAACTTTATAAGTCAAATTCCAGGCACCTTTCAAGGACCATGCTGTGTGTCATACTTTCTTAACCTGATGATTGTAGTTAAATTTATATAATTTATGATTCAAAACAGGAGTGAGTTTTTAATGATTGTACTCTATTATAATCTCATGGAAGTATTTCACATTATAAAACTATTTCTCTTTTACTGAATATTTGTGTTATTAAGAATTGTCTTTATATTTAATATTATGATGAACAACTTGAAAAAAATCCTTATTCATATTCTTCTTCTTAAGATAAAATATTAGAAGCGGAATTATTATGTTAAAATAAGAACACCTTAGGGTCTCCCTGGTAGTCCAGGGGTTAAGATTCTGTGCTTCTACTGCAGAGGGTATGAGTTCAATCTCTGGTTGGGGAACTCAGATCCCACATACTGTGCAAAAAAAACCAAACAAACAGGAGAACACCTTAAAGAGCATAACGTTATCGTTATTTACCTCTAAGTCGATGAGTGTCAAATAATTGATGCTTTTGAACTGTGATGTTGGAGAAGACTCTTGAGAGTCCCTTGGAGTGCAAGGAGATCCAACCAGTCCATCCTAAAGGAAATCAGTCCTGAATATTCAATGAAGGACTGATGCTGAAGCTGAAACTCCAATGCTTGGCCACCTGATGTGAAGAACTGACTCATTTGAAAAGACCCTGATGCTGGAAATGATTGAAGGTGGGAGGAGAAGGGGATGACAGAGGATGAGATGGTTGGATGGCATCACTGACTCAATGGACATGAGTTTGAGTAAGCTCCAGGAGTTGGAGATGGACAGGGAAGACTGGTGTACTGCAGTTTATGGGGTCACAAAGAGTCGGACACGACTAGGACTGAGCTGAACTGAAGTTGATTAGAGGAGAAAAATTAGGGAAAGATGAGATCTATGCCATATTAGGACTCAGTATAAAATCAAAGTTAAACTAAGGTTTCACTGTGACAATATTTGTACCAATAAGCTCTCCCAAATTAAAAAAAAAAAAAAAGAATTATTAAACTGTTCCAAAATACTGTCTGGTAAAATATGAGGTCCCAAACTTACTTGTGTACACAGATAGCATGGCATGTTCTGGTAGGATTAGAAGTTAAAATATCCAAGAAAAAAGCCAGCACACAAAATGAGCACAACCCTGAGGGCCCAGGTGATGCAAATTCTATGTACATAGTCACTAAAGTGTAAGTGTTAGTCGCTTAGTCATGTCTGACTCTTTGCTACCCCATGGACTATAGCACACCAGGCTCCTCTGTTCATGGAATTCTCCAGACAAGAACACTGGAGCTGGTAGCCATTCCCTTCTCCAGGGGATCGTCCCAACCTAGGAATCAAACTTGGGTCTTCCATATTGCAGGCAGATTCTTTACCATCTGAATCACCCAAGAAGTTTTAAAGCAAGTCAAAATGGGAACTGCTCATGAGGTTAAACTTTTCTGGTCCTTTATTTTTTGCTTGAACAGTTTGAAAAACAGCTAAGGAAAAACACCCAATATTTTTGGTTCTAGCTGTCAAGAAATCAGAAGTAAATTAAGGCTGTAATTTTAGTTCTTTCTAAGAAACTGTGTGGCATACCTAAGATCTTATTAATTATTGTGAATGATAAATAGTTATAGTTAATTTCTTAAAGTTTTCAGAATTCTTATACAGCAATCTGCTGAGACTGATGTCTGGCAGGGGAGTAAGGGCTGCACTTAGAAAAGTGAAACAGAAATGATGCAAATACAAATACAAAAACCAAAATTATTTCTCAAATTTTCTTTAATATGGTCCTCTGTTGGTAGTTGACTTTGAGGTTATGTTGAGAAAACAAGAGCTATTTTCATACTGCTTTAATTTGAAATATGTTCACAGAAGAGGTGTAAGATTCTGAAGTACTTTGATGATGTATCAAAGGCTTTTGACTCCATTTTAATCTAGAATATGCACTAACTCCTGGATCCATGTCAAAGTGGCTTGGGGTTTCTGACTACTCATTTCAGAAGAATGGTATATTGAAAAGTTGAAAGGAAAATTGTTAAAATGGCTATGAATACATAAAAATTATTTGTTTTATACATTGGATATTTTTTCTTGGTGGTAAAAACCTGGATTTGATCCAGTTGAAATGCTATGTTCAAAGAAAGGAAAAGACTCTTGCACTTCAAAAAAATAAAAATCTTTTCTTTTTTATAATCTAAACTATTTTTAAAATCGGGGGTTATATTTATCTTTATAGAAAATCAGCCTAGGTTTTATTTAGCTTTACTTATTGGATTAAAAAAGAGACACGTTTTATCTATTACAGGGCTATTAGTGTGTGTGTATGTGTGTGTTTGTGTGCATGTTTTTGGTCATATTGATTTATTTCAGTATAAGATCCAGCAGAATTGTTCAGAAATAAAATAAAATAGAATTTATGTAAAAAAATGGGACTTAATAAAATAAATCAATTAATTCAGGTCATATTCAACATAGCACTTTTATTCAAAATTTTAATTGAACGTCTTTAATGCTCAAGAGGTAATTCTTCAAAAATGGTTGAACTAGATTGAAATTTCCTTCAAATCTGAAATTTTATGACATTACTCCCTTTTATAAAACTGTTTTTTCATGATTGTTTTAATTTTTTTCATATCTTGATTCCACTCTCAAAATATCACCATTTTTATTTGCTAATAAGAAAATTTCAGTGTGTGTTAGAATTTTTAGAGTTTTTCAACTATATTAATTAATATACTGGTCAAAAGGACTACAGGAAGTATTTATAGTCCCTGTACAAAATAATTTTACAGGGAAAATCTACACAAGAGTATTGGTAAAACACTTAGAGTTGTCTTGATATTGAAATGCATTTCCCAAAGATTTCCCATAGCTGGTTATGTTTCCTGACTAGATTACATTTATAACAAAGAATACTGGAAAATAGTATTTATTATAATAACATGATATAATAATATAATAAGAAAAACCCACAGCAACTAAACTGAGCAACTGTTGTTGTTCAGTCACTAAGTTGTGTCTGACTCTTTGTGACTTCATGGACTATAGCACATCAGGCTCCTTTGTCCTCCACTATCGCTCACGGTTTACTCAAATTCATTTTCATTGAGTTGGTGATGCTATCTAACCATCTCATTCTCTGCCACCCCCTTCTCTTTTTGCCTTCTTTCTTTTCCAGCATCAGGGTCTTTTCCAGTTAGTCAGCTCTTCACATCAGATGGCCAAAGTATTGGAGTTCAGCTTCAGCATCCATCCTTCCAGTGAATATTCAGGGTTGATTTCCTTTAGGATTGATTGGTTTGATCTCCTTGTAGTCCAAGGAACTGAGCAACAGTAGGAAAATTAATTTTTTTAAAAATTGCTAATTTTTTAAAATCAGCAAAATGGGTTTACTTGGGAATAGTAGAGAATTGCAGTTTGAGACTAGCATGCTAAGGGAAGAAACTTTATTTTATTGAGGAAAAAGGGAAGTTGGGAGAGGTTGTAATAAACAATGAGTCCATTGGAGGAAAGTGAGAATTTGAAGTGTAGTAGTTTCTCATTGGCTGAGCTGGTACAGCCTCTCACTGGGTGCAGAACAAAATTAATCTTTGAAGACAAACAAGCTAAATGAAAGAAAAGGGTAAATAGAGTTATTTTATTGAAATTCTACAAAGGGATTCTAAAAGCATAAAACAAAAACTTTGGAACCTAGAGCTTAAGTAAAGGAGTGATTTTTATTTTAATATTGGGGCTCTGGTTAGTGGAATAAAGGTTTAGAAGGTTCCTGGAAGTATTAATACATACTGAATGTCTGGTGGTAGAATGAGACTGAGATTAATCTGCAAACTACTTGCCTCATAAAATGTCACTCCATTTTGGAGCAAATTTGGATTGAGGAATTTGGGGAGTAAATCAGAGTCTTTTGACAGTGGAACTAAAACTTCAAGTAAAGGGATAGGTGGTTACTTGGACCTAAACGGGTGTTCCCAGATAGCTCAGTGGTAAAGAATTGGTCTGCCAATGCAGGAGACATAAGAGACTTGGGTTAGGTCCCTGGGTCAGGAAGATCCCTGGAGAAGGAAATAGCAACCCACTCCAGTATTCTTGCCTTAAGAATCCCATGAACAGAGGAGCCTGGTGGGCTACATTTCCTTCTGCAAAGCCTTTAGTGGAGTTTTGAGGGCTGCAAAGAGTTGGACACAACAGTAGTGACTTAGCACACATTCATGCATAATGTAAGCATCCAACAATTGCATATAAGTTTAATAGAATTATATTTTATTTTCTTAGGCCTAAATAAATTTGAAATATTTGATATCTGATATGAAAATAATATTTTCCCTATTTAATGGCCTATATATTTAATTAGTGTTTACAAAGCTCAAAATAATATAATGAATAGATTTTAAAATTCATTTATATAAGTATTATTGACAGCACTGAATTCTTTTCCTTCAGGGAACTTATATTCTCGGAAAGCACTAGGTGATTCTAAAGGTATCTTTAGATAAAACACAGGTTGTTAAAAATGTAGATTCCTCTTAATTCTTTCTTGATGCAGACTGAATATATGTTCTACTACTTTGGGGTGAAAAAAATGCAATCTTAACATCTATGATTTTGATTGAATGCTTAATTCAGTACCTTCCTTAATAATAAGACTTCTCAAGTCTTCTCTTCCACCTGAATTTTTTCATGAACCCAAGGGTCTTACACAGCACTAAAATGGAAACTGAGACTGGAAACTGGCTTTCACATCCTATTCAGGCTAGCACTGCAGTCTGTCAGTCTATTGCTGCATCTTCTTGCCATCACCTGGTGTCACCATCAGAAAATAGTCCTTCATGGGGCTCCCCAGGTGGCTCAGTTATGAAGAATCCTCCTGCCAATGCAGGAGATGCAAGACTCAGGTTCATTCCCCGGGTCAGGAGGATCCCCTGGAGCAAGAAATGGCAACCTGCTCCAGTATTCTTGCCTGGAAAATTCCATGGGCAGAGGAGCCTGGTGAGTTACAGTCCATAGGGTTGCAAACAGCTGGACACGACTAAGCAACTGAGAGCACACACACGCAGTCTGACAATGGCAGCTGGTCCTGGCAAGATCTCATTCTCTCTCTTTCTCTCTGCAAAATCGAGTATAATTCCTCTCTCTCAAGATTCAATTCAAACAAAAGAATCCCATACGTGAATTCGTTAACTCTGAACTCTTTCAGGTTACATACATATATACCTCCCTCTCCTCTACCACTGCCAACCGAACACTGGAGGCAGCTGCTGGTTCTCACAGTAACGTATCTGATCTCTTATAGACTGAAATCCTCTGTCGTGTATCCCATCACCCAAAATTCATATTTTAAAGTCTGAGATTTACATTCTCAAAAAAACAGATTTTACTACATATTCACCCCCTGGTCAATGAGACCAGTTGCTGCTTCCCACCATTGGGGGAGGAGCAGGGTACCCTCAGTGACCTCCCGAATTCTTATGCCAATACTTCTGAAAAAAACCGACCTTCTTTCAATAACAGTGACTACATTCTAAGGACTGTCCTTGTCTGTATCATGGAATTTTCCATAGATTTTTTTCATATTTAAATTTGGAAGAGGGCATGAGTCAGTAATTCACATGGAATATTTTTCTTTCTAGTATTTTTGTATTAGTTTGCTCCTGTTCTGAGATTCTGTTGTACAGTGTACTCTATCTGATCTCTCCAAAGTTTACTTTAAAAAAAAAGACATTTGTCCACATCCTCCCTTAAGAGAGGCTTCAAGCCACCTCATCCTCTAAAGACCTCATGTTGGCCTGAGAGTCATAAAGCAAATGATTACATTGGTCACATCCTCGTCTCCCTCTGACTACCCGCATTGAATCTCCTGGCACCACCATTCAGTCTGGCCTCACGGTCATGCTAACCACAACCCGAATCTCACATTTCTCTCCAGTTTGGTTTCTCTGATGGATGACACAGCTTGAACTGACCCTACGCACAGTCTGTAGCTGTGTTTGAAGGAAGGGAAAGGACTCCGGGAAAGGCCAGTTTCCTGGCACAATGCCGCCAGAAAATTATCCCTTTAGGAAACAAATGAACAATCTCTTTCTGATGTTTTCCTGTTTCTCCACTTAGAACTGCTTCTTACTAGCACACTTAGGTGAAGAAACAAAAGGCCATGCTTGGAAAAATCTTCCCTCAAATCACCACTTTTCCTGAGGAGAAATTCCAGCCTTCATTGCTTTCCTGTACAGGATGCTTGAGTCTTTCTTATATCCAGCTTTGGTTGACAATATGGAGCAAACCTATTCTATCCAAAGTGGTGGAATCAGAAGTAGATGATAGGGGCTTTCCTGAAAGGAACTGATGTGAGTGGAATGCAGTCAGGAATGTTAAAAAAGAAGTTCATCGATTAGGATAATTTAACTGTGAGAACAGACTCAGGAACCATCCAGAGAGTGAATCAGAAATGACTTTGCCTATACTAAAATTTCGCTCTCAGAGACCTTACAAAACCTTGAAGAAGGACTTGAAAAAGCAAGCTTGAGGTCCAGGAGACCACAGAGCCAAGAACTTCATAATAGAAAACAATTGGCATGGAAAACCTCGTGCTGGGTTTACAGTTTCTGATGGGACAATTATTTGGAAAAAAGAGTTAATATTTATTATTTGCTATAGGACATTCCACCATCTCTAAAGATGGTGACAATCTCTAAAGAGTTATTATTGTTTATAATTATTTTACAAGATAAGGAGTATTGTTGTTGTTGTTGAGTCACTAAGTCTTGTCCAACTCTTTGTGACCCCATGAACTGCAGCATACCCAGCTTCCTGTCCTTCACTATCACCTGGAGCTTGCTCAGACTCATGTGCATTGAGTCAGTGATGCCATCCAACCATCTCATCCTCTGTCATCCCCTTCTCCACCTGCCTTCCATCTTTTCCAGCATCAGGGTCTTTTCTGATGAGTCAGTTCCTTGCATCAGGTGGCTAAAGTATTAGAGCTTTAGCTTCAGCATCAGTCCTTCCAATGAATGTACAGGGTTGATTTCCTTTAGGTTTGACTGGTGTGATCTCCTTGCAGTCCAAGAGACAAGAGTCTTCTCCAACACCACAATTCAAAAGCATCAATTCTTCAGTGCTCAGGCTTCTTCATGATCCAATTCACACATCCATACCTGACTACTGGAAAAACCATAGCTTTGCATTGGCCAAAAAGTTTGTTCTGGTTTTTCTGTACGATGGCATGGAAAAACCTGAACAAACATTTTGACCAACCCAGTATTTAGCCCAGGAATGTTAATTGCCCAAAGTTACATTGCTGGTAAAGGGCTAAGAAGAATTCAAGAATTCAACGTTGGATATAGGGTAACCAACTTGTTAGAGAAACAATCTTACATACAACCATACCAAACAATAAAGAACATAACAATATACCAATAATTAATAATCAAGCACCTACATTGTTAAAATTGGTTTTATTTGTAATTATAGAGTGCTTCTTATTTACTTTTTTATTACATAAGTGCTATTATTGAAACAAAGAAATAATAAGATGAGTTAACAGTGGCAACTGGTAGTAATTAATCAATAGTAGGATTTATTAAAAATGATATTCAGGAAAGAATAACAGTATTTTAATAATTTTTATATCCATGATTCCACTGAGCAGACATGACAGAGTGACTAACACTATATTCACGATACAGTCGGATATTTCTATTATTTCTGTTTCCTCTTTAAAAAATACTTTTCCGAACTGCCTGAAAAAAAGAGTTTAGGAACTCTTTTCCTCTTGTAATGCTCATGTTCAGTTGCTCAGTCTTGTCCGACTCTTTGAGACCCCATGGACTGTAGCCCGTGTGGCTCCTCTGTCTGTGGGTTTTTGCAGGCAAGAATACTGGAGTGGGTTGCCATTTTCCCCTCCAAGGGATCTTCCCAACCCAGGGATCGAATCCGTGTCTCTTGCATCTTCTACAGTGGCAGGAGGATTCTTTACCACTAGGGCCACCTTCTCCTCTTTTACATAATAGTAAACTGAATACAGACAAAAATAAAATGTGTATCGACTTGCAGCTCTATTCTTATCAAGCCCAGATTACCCTCATTCTTGACATCCCCCCAGTGTGATGACGTCAAGCTATTTATCCTCTCTACAGAAGAATTTGAGCATGAAATATTTAGCAGCAGAAGATAAGTTTAGACTTACATAAAATTAGTTTTTGGATCCCAAAAAATGTCCCCTTTGTATGTACATCCTGTTTTGATAGACCAGCTGTTTGTCTATCAGGTCCTTTGGGTCTACAAATACCACATAGGCTCTCTGTGTCTAAAATGGCCATCACTTTTAAACCCTGGAAGGCACATTGAATGTCATCCTAAGTTATGCTTTTTCTTCAGGGAAAAAATTTTTTACTTATTATATAGATAATTTAAACATGAAATTTAAGTTGGAATCTTAGTAAAGAAATTAAGAAAGTTCTATTTATTTTGACTACCCTTTGTTACTGATGTGTTTTGAGTTCTGAAACAGTCTTTTCTCATCCAAAAAGGTCATTTTTAGTGTATGAGTTTAACAAACTATGGATAATAATGAACTACTCAAGTGCAATCGGTTCATTTTTTTCTAGGCTTCTTATGCCCTCTTCAAAGATCAGCAAACAGTTTTGGAAACGCAGCATATAAATTTATGCTTTGCTATTCTTTTCAACATTCTCATCCTCAAAGTGTTTTCCAGTTGGATGACATTCTTCTTGTCCCATATTTTGAACATAAATGTTACAGCAGGCTCACATTTAAACATCTTTCCATGTCAAGCAACAATGATAGCCATCTTGAAAGCATATGTCTAAGAGGCTATATTCTTCCATTTCTAGAAAGTCAAATTGTATTAATTGTACATTTTGAAGAAATTAAAAGCTACCCTAAACTTTCTTTCTGTAAACTTCAGTATCATCAGGAGGCAAATCACACACATATTTAGCAATGTTGTATACTAGGTATGCATGGATTTTCAGGTAGGGTCTTTTCCTTGAATATAAAGTTCATGTACTAAATGGAAATTGTCAACATTGCATATAAATGAAAAAAGTTTAGTTTGTATTTGGACAAGATATCAATGGTCGTTTTGTTTTCCGTGGTTTCACTAAAATGTTCACAGAAATCCAGATGACTTGATTTCTAAAAACTTCATTGAGATATATGTCTGTGTGTGTGTGCTCAGTCGTGTCTGGCCCTTTGTGACCCCATTGACTGTAGCCCCCAAGCTCCTCTGTCCATGAGATTTCGAAGGTAAGAATACGGGAGTGAGTTTCCATTTCCTTCTCCAGGGGATCTTCCTGAGGCAAGGAACAAATCCGTGTCTCCCGCGCTGGCAGGCAGATTCTTTACTACTGTACCATATAACTGATATACAAAAATTGTACATATTTAATAGTTTGATGAGTTTGGACCCTGCATATAACCCATGAAACCCATTACCACAATTAAGATACTAAACATATCAATCACTTTAAAAAATTCCCTTGTGTTCTTTTGTTTGTGTGTGGTGAGAACACTTAACATGAGATCAGTTCTCTTAATTTTGAGATACTCTATTGTTAAGCATGGGTACTTTGGTGTATAACAGATCTCTAGAACTTACTCATCTTTTGAAACTGAAACTTTATACTCACTGAGCAACAGTTTCCCATCTCTCTCTTCCCTCCTGGCAATCAGAATGCTATTCTCTGTTTTGATGAGTTTGACTCCACTATTTATATAAGTGGGGTTTTCCCCCTCTGTGACTGGTTCATTTCACTTAGTATAATGTTCTTTAGGTTTATCCAAAATGTAACTCCATTCTTCAAATCAAAATACCAAAGAACTAGAATCAGTATCTTTTTCATTGCATTTATCCAGCATATCACTATACCATAGAAACTATGAGTGTTTGGTGAGATCTGACAGGATCTGTGCTATACCATAAGGGGCCAACACACTCTTATTAAAATTTTTGCTTGCCCATAAAGTATTTTATTTGCAATTGCTGAATCAACAAATGTACCTTTCCTCAGTATCACAAAGCAGTCAAGGAAGGACATAACCTGTGATCATTGGTGTGTTATGCCCACTCTAACATGATGGCCACTCTTTTTGACTGATTTTTTTTTTTTTTTGAGGAGACAGCCTTTGTTTGATTTATTTTATTTCATTTTTGGCTGCTTGGGGTCTTCGTTGCTGTGTGCAGGCTTCCTCTAGTTGCGGTGAGCGGGGCCTACTCTTTCCTGTGGTGCACAGGTTTCTCATCACGGTGGCTTCTCTAACTGTGCGGGTTCAGTAGGTGTGGCATGCAGGCTTAGTTTCCCTGCAGCATGTGGGATTTTCCTGGACCAGGGATTGAACCTATGTCCCCTGCATTGGCAGGCACACTCCTAACCACTGGACCAACCACCAGGGAAGTCTAACCTTTGTTTACTTGGCTGTTCTCATCATGGACTTCTGAGATTCAGTCTCCTTGTGTGTTTTCACATCCTCTTCTCAGCATACTCAAACTCTATAATCATTTTCTGCCTATAGTGCTGTCCTGTTTAATACTATAGACAGTGATGCTTTCAGTCCCTAGTTTTTGAGCTGCTGCTATATAGGTATTATTCTTTCCCATAGATTTCCACAATGAGCACAGGAAAACAAGATTTTCATATTCTTGGGAGAGTTTATCAGGGGCAGGGGCATTTTGATGCCATAACTGGGACAATCTGAATCAACCAGGACAGCTTGGATCTGACTCAAGTTGCCTTTCGCAACTGATATTGGTTTCTCTTCAAGTAACCCAGTCATGGATACCTTGATTCCTGACAACAGCTTCACGAGTTAGTCTTGACTTTGGGGTTTCATGAGGTTGTATGCCAAGACTTTGGTCTATGGGGACAATGACAGATCATGGAGACAATAACAAATTCTAGAGACAATCTATTATACATAAAAGCCATGTATCCCTTCCTTATCTCGGGGAGATTTGCCAAAGATAGAGTTTATATAGATTTGGTTGCTCCAGATCTTAGTTGCAGCATACAGGATCTTGAGTTGTGGCAGGTGAACTCTTAGTTGCAGCTATGGGATTTAGATCCCCAGACCAGGCATTGAACATGGTCTCCCTGCACTGGGAGTGTGGAGTGTAAGCCCCTGTACCACCAAGGAAGACCCCAGAGTTGTATTAATATAAGTTATAATTCTTCTGGATACAGTGAAGACAGTAAAATATCTCTACAGAAAAAAAAAGGAGGGGATTACTGATGGGAATTTACACATAATATCATCTTTTATACTCATAAGAAATCTGAAGAAGAAAATTGAGCTATTTTCAAATTAAGTACTTGCAAGATTTGAATTTTACTTTACTAGCGTGTGAGATGAGAGTAATTGTGTGGTAGTTTGAGCATTCTTTGGCATTGCCTTTCTTTGGGATTGGAATGAAAACTGACCTTTTCCAGTCCTCTGGCCACTGCTGAGTTTTCCACATTTGCTGGCATATTGAGTGCAGCACTATCACAGCACCATCTTTCAGGATTTGAGATAACTCCACTGGAATTCCATCACCTCCTCTAGCTTTGTTCATAGTGATGCGTTCTAATGCCCACTTGACTTCACATTCTAGGATGTCTGGCTCTAGGTGAGTGATCACACCATCATGATTATCTTGGTCATGATCTTTTTGTACAGTTCTTCTGTGTATTCTTGCCACCTCTTCTTAATATCTTCTGCTTCTGTTAGGTCCATACAATTTCTGTCCTTTATTGAGCCCATCTTTACATGAAATGTTCCCTTGGTATCTCTAATTTTCTTGAAGAGATCTCTAGTCTTTCCCATTCTGTTGTTTTCCTCTATTTCTTTGCATTGATAGCTGAAGAAGGCTTTCTTATCTCTTCTTGCTATTCTTTGGAACTCTGCATTCAGATGCTTATATCTTTCCTTTTCTCCTTTGCTTTTGGCTTCTCTTCTTTTCACAGCTATTTGTAAGGTCTCCTCAGACAGCTATTTTGCTTTTCTTGCATTTCTTTTCCATGGGGATGGTCTTGATCTCTGTCTCCTGTACAATGTCACAAACCTCTGTCCATAATTCATCAGGCACTCTATCAGCTCTAATCCCTTAAATCTATTTCCCACTTCTACTGTATAATCGTAAGGGATTTGATTTAGGTCATACCTGAATGGTTGAGTGGTTTTCCCTACTTTCTTCAATTTAAGTCTGAATTTGGCAATAAGGAGTTCATGATCTGAGCCACAGTCAGCTCCTGGTCTTGTTTTTGCTGACTGTATAGAGCTTCTCCATCTTTGGCTACAAAGAATATAATCAATCTGATTTTGGTGTTGACCATCTGGTGATGTCCATGTGTAGAGTCTTATCCAGTTGTGGATGTGACTGGTGATAGAAGCAAGGTCTGATGCTGTAAAGAGCAATACTGCATAGGAACCTGGAATGTCAGGTCCATGAATCAAGGCAAATTGGAAGTGGTCAAACAGGAGATGGTAAGGGTGAACATCGACATTCTAGGAATCAGCAAACTAAAATGGACTGGAATGGGTGAATTTAACTCAGATGACCATTATATCTACTACTGTGGGCAGGAATCTCTTAGAAGAAATGGAGTAGCCATCATGGTCAACAAAAGAGTCCAAAATGCAGTACTTGGATGCAATCTCAAAAACGACAGAATGATCTCTGTTCCTTTCCAAGGCAAAGCGTTCAATATCACAGTAATCCAAGTCTATGCCCCAACCAGCAACGCTGAAGAAGCTGAAGTTGAACTGTTCTATGAAGACCTACAAGACCTTTTAGAACTAACACCCCAAAAAGATATCCTTTTCATTATAGGGGACTGGAATGCAAAAGTAGGAAGTCAAGAAACACCTGGAGTAACAGGCAAATTTGGCCTTGGAGTACGGAATGAAGCAGGGCAAAGACTAGTAGAGTTTTGCCAAGAAAATGCACTGGTCATAGCAAACACCCTTTTCTAACAACACAAGAGAAGACTCTACACATGGACATCATCAGATGGTCAACACCGAAATCAGACTGATTATATTCTTTGCAGCCAAAGATAAGCTCAACCTACCGCACAATTGCACTCATCTCACATGCTAGTAAAGTAATGCTCAAAATTCTCCAAGCCAGGCTTCAGCAATATGTGAGCCATGAACTTTCAGATGTTCAAGCTGGTTTTAGAAAAGGCAGAGGAACCAGAGATCAAGTTGCCAACATCTGCTGGATCATGGAAAAAGCAAGAGAGTTCCAGAAAAATATCTATTTCTGCTTTATTGACTATAACAAAGCCTTTGACTGTGTGGATCACAATAAACTGTGGAAAATTCTGAAAGAGATGGGAATACCAGACCACCTGACCTGCCTCTTGAGAAACCTGTATGCAGGTCAGGAAGCAACAGTTAGAACTGGACATGGAACAACAGACTGGTTCCAAATAGGAAAAGGAGTACATCAAGGCTGTATGTTGTCACCTTGCTTATTTAACTTCTATGCAGAGTACATAATGAAAAATGCTGGACTGGAAGAAACACAAGCTGGAATCAAGATTGCCGGGAGAAATATCAATAACCTCAGATATGCAGATAACACCACCCTTATGGCAGAAAGTGAAGAGGAACTCAAAAGCCTCTTGAAGAAAGTGAAACAGGAGAGTGAAAAAGTTGGCTTCAAGCTCAACATTCAGAAAACGAAGATCATGGCATCCGGTCCCATCACTTCATGGGAAATAGATGGGGAAACAGTAGAAACAGTGTCAGAGTTTATTTTTTTGGGCTCCAAAATCACTGCAGATGGTGACTGCAGCCATGAAATTAAAAGACACTTACTCCTTGAAATAAAAGTTATGACCAACCTAGACAGCATATTCAAAAGCAGAGACATTACTTTGCCAACAAAGGTCCATCTACTCAAGGCTACAGTTTTTCCTTTGGTCATGTATGGATGTCAGAGTTGGTCTGTGAAGAAGGCAGAGCGCTGAAGAATTGATGCTTTTGAACCGTGGTGCTGGAGAAGACTCTTGAGAGTCCCTTGGACTGCAACGAGATCCAACCAGTCCATTCTGAAGGAGTTCAGTCCTGGGTGTTCTTTGGAAGGAATGATGCTAAAGCTGAAACTCCAGTACTTTGGCCACCTCATGCAAAGAGTTGACTCATTGGAAAAGACTCTGATGCTGGGAGGGGTTGAGGGCAGGAGGAGAAGGGGACGACAGAGGATGAGATGGCTGGATGGCATCACTGACTCGATGGACATGAGTCTGACTGAACCCCAGGAGTTGGTGATAGACAGGGAGGCCTATGTACTGCAATTCATGGGGTCGCAAAGAGTCGGACATGACTGAGCAACTGAACTGAACTGAAGATTTGAATCTCAGTGTGAAGACTGGTACATTCGGGTTTAATTTCAAGTATAGGACCCCCAGTTATAAATTACAGAGTGATTATTGTAAAGTTCATGTGGCATCTGGAATATAAATTTAAATGTTTGCTAACAATTGCTTCTGCATAAAATTTGAAAATATATTGCTGATGGTTTAATTGAGGAAATAATAGGGAAAATTATTTTAGTCTGGATTTTAATGGGTATGTAATTTTTTAAACCAATTAACCTTGAGTCTTATCTTACAGAGGGCAATTCATATTTTCCTATACATAAGTAGTCAAAATAATTGGTTATGGACATCTTTCCTTGGCTGGACTTCATGTAAGCATCTGGCTTCCATTTCCTCTATGCTGTTTGTCTGCAGTAAGATGATTATTACAGAATAAACCAATCCCAGAATTTGCAGAAATACTGCTGGGTATGGGTGAGTATATTCGCATACACATATAAACACCTCTGTGTGTGTGTGTGTTAGTCGTTTTGTTGTGTCTGACTCTTAGTGACTCTGAGGACTATAGCCTACCAGGCTCCTCTGTCCATGGGATTCTCCAGGCAAGAATACAGGAATGGATTGCCATGCCCCCCTTCAGAGGACTCTTCCCCACCCAGGAACTGAACCTGTGTCTCCAGCATCTCTTGCATTGGCAGGTGGATTCTTTACCACTAGTGCCACCCAGAAAGCCGCCATAGATCCACATATTCTTCTAAACCAGAGCTATCTGTTTTGTCTTTACATTTCCAATTTGGGCTACAACTTTACTTGTGTTTACTTTGATGTGTGCTAGTCTATTATTTACCCTAGTTTTCGAGAACTATGCTGGATTTTTTTTTTTTTTTTTGTCTTCACCTTTTTGGAAAGGAATCCATCTATTATCAGTGGTTTTATTTTTCTTTTACTGAATCTACACATACTGAATTTCATGTGTTAATTAATACACCTAAGTCTTCATAAATGTGTTTTTCACACTTAAGTTTCTTAAAAGCCTCATCTAGTTTCTGCTCAGCATCACCTACTTGTCACATGCTGAGATTTATTTAAATTTCACATATTCATGCAGATCAAAATACTCAAAACTGTGCCTTTAGTTGAAAAGCACGTCTCAGTTAACTTAATTAGCTGCAAGCACGAATTGCATTTTGCTGTTCCCCCAGAAACGTGCCTCTTCCACATCAAACTTTAAGAACGGATTTAGGGCAATTATTTGCCAAAAAGAAGTCCAAATGCATTGTTATTATTTAAGGCCCTTTCAGATCAATTCCTACCCTACTGTCAACTTTGACTCTTGCTTTCTCCCAACATGTATTTTATATTCTCAGAATTGTGTTTCACTTGAAACATCTGTCCTTTCTGGTGGTTTGGCTTTACTGATCTCTGCTACCTGGAAGCTCTCTTACCTCTACATCTCTTTACTCATGCCCTCTCTTCCAAGCACAGCTCAAATACCAGCCCTGCAATCTTATCTTCCTGTTGGCCTGGCAAGCAATTCTGAGTATCCATTACAGTCTCTACGTGTCTATTGCACTTTCTCTGTTAACACCCCGAAGGCCTGAAGAGTGACTTGTGTTTTGTGCCCTATCTTTCTTACTGGATAGTCAGCTTAGCACAGCCCTTCATGCCCTGAAGTCCCCCCAACCCTGCCGCCCCCAAGACCTGTCCATCAAACAACTCATTCCAATCCACTTCTTTATTTTGTTTTTTATAAGTAGAAATTAGTTAAAATGGCACAGAGATTATTCTAAGAGCCACTCTTCAGCCTTTACAGGAACGACTAAATGACAATCACGTCATCTTTTTCTAGTATGTCTCAGAGTCTATCTACTTGACTGTTCGGCAGATAATTTCCATTTCAAGTTGTTCCCTTTCCTGGAAGTGTCTATGGGTCCTCGATACCCTTCATGTTTGAATTTGTTCAGTCTTATTTGTACTGATTGTCTTAGCTTTTAGTCTCTTCTTTTTCTTTTTTAATCTAATGTCCTTTTAGTGCAGGCGACATGTCGCATTTCTCATGCAGAAGTGGTTTCTCTGTCAGTTTGCTCGTCCCCTTCTAAAGGCATTAGCAAATTATCCCCTATAACCTGGCACTGGCAGGTCAGGGAGTGACCCTGTCAGTGTCATCCTTACGTCCTCTGTGGGCACTTAGGATAGTTAAGAAACACTCAGATATTTGGGATTGGAAACAAATGGATAGATGCTTTGTGACCAGTTCTTCATAGCCGTATGCATTAAGTTAGTCATTTAGATACCAGGATATCTTTTTCCTTTTTTCTCTTTTATCTATTACTACCTATTATCTTTGCTCTAGTAAAATTGGATTATCTTTATCTCCTCAAATATATTCTGTATCTAGAGTATACTCTTTTCATATATATCCCTTTATTTGCTCATCCTAAGGAACCAAATACTATAGCAGTATATAGATAATACATTGTAGTAGTTAAAACCAGGGGGCCTCTAATCAGATGAACCTGGGTTTGAATTTTTGCTTTATCCCTTATTTAGTCACCTTGTTTTATTTTCTTTTATAATTTACTTAGGGTTTCTAATTCTGCTTCCTTATCTTCAACTGAAGATAACAGTAAGATCCATTTCTCATGATCCCATCTAAGAAATACATGCATTAATGTAGGTACACTATTCATACTTTGCCTTGAATGTATTAAGGTCCCAATAAATAGTAGTCATTAGTAGTCATTATTGTTCTAAAGAACTCCTATCCTAATACATGAGATGGTCTTGATCTTGGGTGGCCTCAGCCTGCAGCAGCTTGAAGTGAGGCCTCGCTTCCCCAGCCAGAGATTGAAGTCAGGTCATGGCAGTGAGAGCTCCAAACCCTAGCCACTAGGCCAGTGATTAGTGACAAGGCCCTGGCACTTTGGCTTTGCAGCAGAAGAATCCACGCAAGGATGGAAAGTAGTGAAATAAAGCATTTATTAGGAGGAAAAAATAATACAGTATGTGTAGATAGACACACAGGCAGACTCAGAGGGAAAGTTTCTGATTAGCACCCCGATGGTAATTTGAATCTCTTTTATAGGTCATTTCTTTCAGGTTTCTTTTGGCCAATCATTTTGATTTGACGGGTTCACAGTCCATATATCTCAGGATCCTCCCCAGAGAAGGCAATGGCACCCCACTCCAGTATTCTTGCCTGGAATACCCATGGACGGAGGAGCCTGGTAGGCTGCAGACCATGGGGTCGCTAAAAGTCGGACACGACTGAACGACTTCACTTTCAATTTTCGCTTTCATGCATTGGAGAAGGAAATGGCAACCCACTCCATTGTTCTTGCCTGGAGAATCCCAGGGACAGAGGAGCCTAGTGGTCTGCCATCTATGGGGTCGCACAGAGTTGGACACGACTGAAATGATTTAGCAGCAGCGGCAGCAGCATCAGCAGCAGGATCCTCCCATGTGTGTACACACATCTCTTAGCCAAGGTGGATTCTGATGAAAAGGTGTATGGGTAGAGCATCATTAGCCTCACTTCCCTTTGACTGCCAAGAAGCCTTTCTGCACATGCGTGGTCAGGGATATTTCATGACTTCAAGAACGAGAAATATGTGGTCTGGGCAGGGTTCAGCCTCCGGTCTTAATTGTCCCACTATTCTCACCTTGGAGTTTTGGTCCAAAGGGAATGAATCTCCAATCTCTTTATGCTGGGGGTAGGGGAATATCTACCTCCTGCCTCAGTATAAGCGAGACAGACTAGCCCACATATATCCCTTCAGAATAATAAAAATGCCTTCCAAACAGAGAGCAAGACATAGAGGGAATGGTTAATGTTCTTTCTTTGATTTCTTGAACATTTCTGCATATTCTTTATGCTACCTAGGATTATGAAGCTTGATAACTTATCAATCCATCCAAGTCTGGTAAAAACAAAAACTGGAAACCAAGTATAAATTAGTGATTACCTCCATGCATTTACTTTTTAATTTTGTCATCATTATAGAAAGTTGCTGTGTGCTAAGTAGATAAAGCCAGAGTTGCCTTTTTAAGGCTACATTTCAAACGATGATAAAAATGTACATATCCCTTGTTTTGTTGTATGAAATTTTAAAGAAAATTAACTGTTTACTTTAGCATCAAAATATCCTTGCCTAAAGTTTGAAAAATTGGAATTACACCAGAGATTGTTACTGGACTTCCTTAGCCCTTTAAAGTTCTTCTCTGGTGGCTCAGACAGTAAAGAATCTGCCTGCAATGGAAGACCTGGGTTCAGTCTCTGGGTCGGGAAGATCCCCTGGAGTAGGAAATGGCAACCCATTTCAGTATTCTTGCCTGAAGAATCCCATGGACAGAGGAGCCTGGCAGACTACAGTCCATGGGATCACAAACAGTTTGACACGACTGAGCGACTAACACACACACACAGACAAACACATACAGCCCTTTAAAATCAACTGGATGGAACTTATTTCATTTGTTTTGCAAGACAGTTATCTTTTTTTCTGTTGTGTCCTTGAAATTATTCAGAGGTGGCTTTGGAATGGCAGCTTGCTGTATAGAGGATTTCATTTTTTTCACTCCAAAATTTGTTGATTATTATCTCTCATATTTTCACCTAGAACTTATGGTCTTCTGATTAGAACTAGCCAAACACCTGAAAAAATCAAATGGGTAATGTAACTACTTTGACTTAGAAATACAGGGGATTGATTTGGCTTCAGAGTCTAACTGTAAAGTTTGGGGGCAATGTGAATTCACCTTGAATTCCCAGCTGCCTTTGATGCAGAAGTTGACGGTAAACAATCTCCTCTGATTCAGTCAAGGATCAAAGTTATCTTCACATGGGTTTCCCTGACTTGTTTGCCTGTCTCATATTGAGCTCAGGCATTATTCACAAATCTGGCATGATTCATTACTTGAGTTGTAGAAAAGGCATTCACATTCCACTCTAGGGCTGTCACCATGAAGCCCACAGAGGGGAAAAAAAATAAAAGACTTCCAGTAATTGGGTGGAGAAAGGTGTGGATCTGAAACCTTCCTCAACTTTTCTAAAAGGAGTCATTTTACTGGAATGAACTCATGTGGGGGGGGGAGGTGAGAGTTGGTTCCTTATTTTTAATTTTAAGGGGATTTACACTGCATTCTTCCTTCTTAACAAAACAGTGGCAGCAGTGAGTGCATTACCTGCCAGCATTAGCTGATGTAAAACAGACGTGAAGAGCCCTCTCCATTGTCTACCCTAAAACATCCACTCATTATACACACTCCAGCTGTGACGAAGGATCTGATTTTGCTGTAAATGTCAGCCAAAGCCTGGTTTGCTTTTTCCCCATCAGGATTTCAAAGGTTACTCAAAACAATGTTTCACAGAAATTATAGAAAGACGGAGGATTTCCTAATGAGAATCTAATCTCTGTGACTTGCTTTTATTATAGCATTCTCATACGCAAGCTTCTATTGACCCACCCTTCAATAGTTAACCTCTGAAGTCAGCATTGAATGTCTGGCTCCTATGTAAACTAACACCCCTTTGTGGCCATCAAAGTATGATTTCAAAGGCTAGCTACTTTAAGGAAAACAAGTTATTTTTTAAAACTGAAAAGGAGCACCACAAACCATAATCAGATGTGCAGTATTTTTCCTGTATTTATAATATCAGTGCACCATTTTTTAAGGACTCCCCTGGTGGCTCATGTGGTAAAGAATCCACCTGCAATGCAGGAGACCAGGTCAGGAAGATCCCCTGGAGAAGGAAATGGCTACCTACTACGGTATTCTTGCCTGGAGAATTCGGTGGCCAGAGGAGTCTGGTGGGCTATAGTCCATGGGGTCACAAAGAGTCAGACATGACTGAGCAACTAACACACACACCATTTTAGAACTAATTAATTTTTCAGAGTACAAGGGATTGTAGCAGATGATGGCTATTGTGTTTTGATTACATTTATTTGGGGGTACTTTAAGCTTTGGAAACAAAGACTTCTTTTGTAAACACAATAAAACCATATCTTTTATTCACCCATTTAGCAATCATTTATTGCTTTTGCTTTATTTGTGCTCAATCACATTGTCAACAATTTTATACATGATTAATGCAATAAAAATGAGGACAAAACGATATAAGAATCTTAACAAATCCTACTTAGAGATCAATTAACTTTTATTAACAAGAGTAGTTCTATCCTTTACAACATGAGGCCTGGGGAGGTGGAGGTAAAGATAGACTAGAGGGATGTTAGCCCTAATGCAATTTTTTGGGAAAGCCCCCAAATTTGGATGTTTGGGAAATTGTTTCAGGCAATTTTCCTGTCTCTCGTAATAGAATGAGATGAATAAGAGTAAAAATAATTCATAGGCTCTATCTTAGTTCAACAAGATTTTCTTGAACATAATTTTCATTTTCTTTTTACTTGATTTTCCATCTGAAGGATAGTTTCTTCAATTCTTCCCCACTAATTCAAAAACAGTATCATTTTTGTGATATCAACTAATGTTCTAGCTTTTACTTAAATCCTAACCAGGTCGATTCATTTCTTATTATTCATTAGTTTTGGCCACCTCTG
Source organism: Budorcas taxicolor (assembly GCF_023091745.1). Taxonomy (NCBI): domain Eukaryota; kingdom Metazoa; phylum Chordata; class Mammalia; order Artiodactyla; family Bovidae; genus Budorcas; species Budorcas taxicolor. The sequence goes on along the minus strand of NC_068923.1, from coordinate 46,294,836 downwards.
GTACTAGCATTGAACCTATTAATCTATTTGTGTTGTCCACTAAGAGAGAGTGAATTTTTTGAGTTCCTGACTAAGTGTTTATTTCATATCTCTATCTTCTCTACCCACCACCATAGGCATGGTGAATATGTATTAGAAATAACAGAAGACACTTAAAAATGATTTTGCTTAATGCTAAAGTTTTTCCAGTAAGAGGTTATTCAACACCCTGGAGACAGATTTTATGACTCACAGAGGCAATCCATTTAACTGTTGTACATATCTAATTGTTATGAATTTCCTCCTATGCAGAGTCAAGTTCTCTTGCATCTTGTACCGAATGAAGCATCATTGGCTAATAATTTTAAAAGTAAGGTTTCTACAGCAGGGACAGTAAAGCAAACACATCTGCATCTCTGTTGAACCCAACTATTGGTTCATCTAACAGGAGGCACGGCAGAGCAAGATGTGTTTTCTGGGCTCTGATACATACGAAATTAGATGTACTTTAGCACGTAAGTGCTGTTTGGTTGAAATTAGATGTATTTTAGCAAATAAGTGCTGTTTGGTTGGTGGTGCTTGGTTTTTTCTTTGCTGTTGCTGTCCAAGAAAGTTCTTTTTAGGCCAGAAATGAAGAACACAAATAACACAGAGAGAGGAGCTTCCTCCTGCCCCAAATGAAATTAAAAAGTATAACCTATGAAGCTCTTTCAGGTACTACAAAAAAGAAAAGCATTAAAGATGGGACAGAAATCCTGAGAACAATATTTGATTAAAATGATCAAGTTTTGTAAACTTATTGGGGAAAAAAAAGGCATAAATCAATTGGTCTCTCTTCCTTGGTTTTTTATCAGTTGCAATATTGACACTGAATAATAAAAACATAAGGGCCTTTATGGTACTGTTATTCACTCAGTCTAAATTTGTTTGTATTTTTTGCTAGCATAAAAAGGCCAGTGGTTAGTATGGCAAATGATTTGCTTCTTGATAAAGCTCAAAGAAATGCTAAAAGAAGTAACGCAGTGGCTTTTTTTGTTGTTGTTGTTCTCTTTAAACAATAAAATAGTGAAATATAGCGAAACATTGAAATAATGAAGACAAGTTAGATGATGAATTTTGATAGTTGCTAGCTTATTGTAAATTTCCAGATATACTTTCCAAATATAAATCTTAAAATCATGCTACTTCTTCACTAAGAAGCCATACAAAAAGCCAACTTCCCCCCCCCACCAAACCCTGCAAATAGTAATTTAGTTATTCATATTATAGGTACTAAATGCAGGTTCTTTGCAAAGCCAGAGTATATAGCTTCTATTGTGAGAAATTTCCTTCCACAAAATACTAGGGGGAAACATAAGAAGCTAAACAGCTAGAAGAGTGTAACATAAATGCTAATGGAAGTTCATAGAAAATATTATGAGAAATCCCAGAACACATGACAAATAATCAGGTGGAAATAGTACATGGAGCTAAAAATCACAATGGGAAATAGGGGCTACTGCATTTTGTTTTAAAAATGTGAGTTCATGATTAATAATCTTAACAGCATTTCAAACCACAGATGTAGCATACATTTCTTTAAGAAAAATTATGATTTTGTATCTTTTAGGTGAAAATTTCAATAAGGAGCAAACAAAGAGAAGATGAAATGCTGCAGACTTGAATGGGGAACGGTGACAGTGTGGTTGGTAATTTGTGTCAAGGCACTGGTACCTGAAACTCTGTCCCACTGCTTCCTTCAAAGGATGCTGCAAATTGAACATGGGAGCAACTCTGCCTGCCTGACCGGCCTGGGCTTGTGGCAGCATCATTCACATCACTTAATTCTGCTCAGAGAGGTAATGGCTATGGGGTGACTTAACAAGAGGGTGCCTAAGAGGTGGTCACGAGATGGATGTCAGTGACAAGTGATTCCTTGCTAGTAATTTCTATTAAATCAAAATTGGATCACTTGTAGAGCCATGGATGGACCTAGAGACTGTCATACAGAGGGAAGTAAGTCAGAAAAGCAAATATCACATATTAACACATATATGCGGAATCTAGAAGGATGGTATAGATGATCTTGTTCGAAGACCAGGCACAGAATTAGAGAACAAAAGTATGGATACTAAGTGGGGAAAGGGGTAGTGATGGAATGAATTGCAAGATTGGGAATGATATATATACATACACTGTTGATTTTATGTCTACAACAGATAACTAATGAGAACCTCATATGTAGCTCAGAGAACCTCTACTTGATGCTCTGTGGTGGTTTAAATGGGAAGGAAATCCAAAAAAGAGTGGATATATGTATACGTATAGCTTATCTACCTTTCTATACAGCAGAAACTAACACAACACTGTAAAGCAACTATACTCCATTAAAAATTAACTAAAAAATAAATCTAAACTTTCTGTTACTTATTAATCAATGGCACAAGACTTCAACTAATAATTTGCCCAGGCTTCCAGATCACTGTATCTTTGTATTGATGAATCCTCAAGTGACCCTTTCTGCACAAGGTAATAAATGAATGACAATGAAATCTGTAGCACTGATATCAAGATCTCTACAAGCAGTGTATATAACCATTAATTTTATTTGGTATCTCCAGAAAGTTTCAACTTTTTTTTTTTTAAACTGGAATGTATTGTACCGAAAATATTGGAAAACAGAATAAAACCAAACAAAGAGAAAGAAAACCCCAAAGTGTTTATTTTGATTTATTTCAGGAGAAATATTTTTCTACACAAATTCTAGATTTTTTAAAATTATTTTTTATTGGAGTATAGTTAATGCATAATGTTGTGTTTCTGCTGTACTAGATTATTTAAAAAATAATAAAATCCATTGACTGTAAAGGTATTTTCTTTCTAAAAGAGTACATCAATTTATACTCTCTTAAGTGCTGGGCACATAAAGGAAAACAAACAAATGAAAATGACTTTCCTTTCAAAAGCTCATAGATAACAAGTTTTTAATCTTCCAATGTTTTCTTGTAAAAGTTGCCACTACCCTAAAGATAAACTTGAGTATGTGTATCTTAATCTTTAGCTTTATTTCTTAGAATCTCAAGACTAGCCAGTAGAATAAGTACCTATTTTCCCTAGGAAATGAAGCAAGTGTACCTTAGGTTTGCATATGTTATTCTAAAGGTAAAATGCAGATAAGGCTTTTCTGAGAAAAAGCAACTCAAATCTGCTTTAGTTTGGCCAATGAAATTCATGTTTTTGCCTCTCATTTTGACTGCCAAAATCCCATTAAGAATTGAAAATAAAACATATATTTATTAAAGAAATATACCTGTAAGAGTGGAATAATAGGAAAAAATAAGATTGCCATGACTAGGTCAGATATATTGAGATATTCCAGAGAGATCAATGGCAGATGAACCTAAAATTTCTGAGAGAGAGAGAGATTGACTTGGGTAGGTTGGAGAGAGGGGGGATGATCATTATAGTGGTAAAACTGGTGATTTCTATCAAAGCTACAGAAAAATGCTGAACTTGTAGACAATTCTAAAGAGGTTTCTATCTGAGTAATTAAACATGGGGTTATTGGTGGATAATCAACAAAAAGACAGTGTAGGAGGCAGGGAAGTAAAATAGCCAGAAAAACTTTTCAAAGTAAGTAATAGGAAAAGAACAAAAGTGAAATTGAAACAGTAACTCCAGACAAAATAAAGGTAACAGTAAAACAGTAACAAAAATAGAATGAAAAATTCAGTTTATACTTAATATCAGAAAAAAACAAAGAATAGTACACACATAAAATATGAACAGACTGCTGTGATGAAGAGTAATTGGTAACTACAAATATTTCTTAGGTATTTTGGACTGCAAGGAGATCCAACCAGTCCATTCTGAAGGAGATCAACCCTGGGATTTCTTTGGAGGGAATGATGCTGAAGCTGAAACTCCAGTACTTTGGCCACCTCATGCGAAGAGTTGACTCATTGGAAAAGACTCTGATGCTGGGAGGGATTGGGGGTAGGAGGAGAAGGGGATGACAGAGGATGAGATGGCTGGATGGTATCACGGACTCAATGGACATGAGTCTGAGTGAACTCCGAGAGATGGTGATGGACAGGGAGGTCTGGCGTGCTGCTATTCATGGGGTCACAAAGAGTCGGACACGACTGAGCGACTGAACTGAACTGAAAATATGATGGCCATAATTTAATAGGAGGGCTGAACTATAGCAGTCTATGGTTGAAGGTATATATATATATATATATATATATATATACCCCCATGGACTGTAGCTTGCCAGACTTCCCTGTCCTTCACTATCTCCCAGAGTTTACTCAAACTCATGTCCATTTAGTCAATGATGCCATCCAATCATCTCATTTTCTGTCACCCCTTTCTCCTCTTGCCCTCAATCTTTGCTGGCATCAGGGTCTTTTCCAACAAGTTGGCTCTTCGAATCAGGTGGCCAAAATATTGGAGCTTCAGCTTCAGCATCAGTCCTTCCAATGAATATTCGCAGGTTGATTTCCTTTAGTACTGACTGGTTTGATCTTGCTATCCAAGGGACTCTCAAGAGTCTGCTCCAGCATTACAATTTGAAAGCATCAATTTTTTAGACACTCAGTCTTCCTTATGGTCCAACTCTCAGATCCGTACATGACTACCAGGAAAACTATAGCTTTGAATATATGGACCTTTGTCAGCAATGTGATGTTTCCACTTTTTAATACTCTCTCTATGTTTGTCATAGCTTTCCTTCCAAGGAGCAAGTATCTTTTAATTTCATGGCTGCAATCACTGTCCACAGTGATTTTGGAATCCAGGAAAATAAAATCTGCCACTGTTTCCCCTTTCCCCTCACCTTTTTGCCATAATCTTAGTTTTTTGAATGTGGGGTTTTAAGGCAGCTTTTTCACTCTCCTCTTTCACCCTCACCAAGAGGCTCTTTAGTTCTTCTTTGCTTTCTGCAATTAGAGTGGTATTATCTGCATATCTGAGGCTGTTGATATTTCTCCTGACAATCTTGATTCCAGTTTATGATTCATCCAACCTGACATTTCTCATGATGTACTCTGCATGTAAGTTAAATAAGCAGGGTGATATACAGCCTTGACATACTCCTTTTGCAACTTTAAACCAGTCTGTTGTTCCATGTCTGGTTCTAATTGTTGCTTCTTGATCTGCATACAGTTTTCTCAGGAGAAAAGTAAGGTGGTCTGGTATTTACATCTCTTTAAGAATTTTCCACAGTTTGTTGTGGTCCACACAGTCAAAGGCTTTAGTGTAGTCAATGAAGCAGAAGTAGATGTTGTTCTGGAATTACCTTGCTTTCTCTATAATCCAACAGATATTGGCAATTTGATTTCTGGTTCCTCTGCCTTTTCCAAATCCAGTTTGTACATCTGGAAGTTCTTGGTTCATGTACTATGGTAGCCAAGCTTGAAGGATTTGGGGCATTACTTTGCTAACATGTGAAATGAGCACAATTGTATGGCAATTTGAACATTCTTTGGCATTGCCCTTCTTTGGGAGTGAAATGAAATTTGAATACATTTTTATATTGTATGCATGCATTTTTTCAACCCATGAGGTTATAAAAGGAATAAAGCAAATTGACCCGTCAATTTGTTGATTCACTACTTAGTATTAACAAATCAATTTGTTTCTATCACTACTCAAAGGAAAATGAAAGCGGTAAGTAGAAAACATGCAGTGAAATGGCAGGCAAAAGTCAAACATATCAGTAAAGATGTTAAATTAAATCAGTTAAATCTTCACATAAAAAGGCACAATTTTAAAAATTTGATTAAAAAAATCAGCTACAGTTTTATTACTAGATACACATGACAGAAAAATTACCACTAAAGGAATGGACCAAAACAAGCTATATGAATACGTGGAGTGGTAATAGCAAAAACTGATTAAATAAAATATTAATAAATATAATTCTAGTGAAAAAGGATTTGGTTGTACTAAGTGTGTAGCTTACAGAATTAAAAGATGAAATTTGTCAAGAGGATCTAGCAGTCATGGGTCTTTATGCTCTGAGTGATGGACCATTAAAATTTATAAAGCAAAAAATTGTGAGAAGTAAGAAGAAAGTCATAAAATCACAGTGTAGTGGTTTATAATACAACCCTAATGATGCCTGCCTTACTGATCTATCCAGATGGGATCATTTTTCTTTTGACTAAAGAACACTTTTCAGTATTTCCTTTCCAGTGGGTTTGAAGGAATGAATTTTCTGTTTTGATTTGTCTAAAATTATTTTTATTTCACCTTCAGTTTTGACGTACAGTTTCACAGGCTATAAAATTCTCAGTTGCATGTTATTTTCTTTCAGCACTTTGAAGATATTGTTTTCTTATCCTCTGATTTCTATTTTTTTTTTGCTTCAGCTGTTTATATTACTGTTCCTCCTTTGAGAACACTATGTTCTTTTTCTCAGGCAGCTGTCAGGATTTTTATTGTCTTCAATTTTCACTTTTGTTTATGATTTGGTGTGCTATTGTTCTTTATTAAAAACAAATCCCTATTACAGTATGCTTTTTAATCTCAGACTTAATATCCCCATTCCTCATAGCCAAATGTTTATTGTACTCCATTCTTGCTCTTCTTCTAGAACTGCAGCTGTAAACAGTTTTTTCTTCTAATCCATGCTCATGAAATATCTTTCCATTTTTTTGTTATTTTCATTTTCTTCCATTTCTTTTTATAATTTTCAGCATACAAGCATTTCACCTCTTTGGTTAAATTTATTCCGAAGTATTTTAGTCTTTTTTGATGAAATTATAAATGGGATTATTTTCTTAATTTCTTTTTCTGATAGTTTATTATTGGTATACAGAATTTTTGTATGTTGATTTTGAATCCTGTACTTACTGAATTTATTAATTCGAACTGTTTTCAGTGGAATTTTAAAGTTATATATATATGTATAATATCATGTCATCGGCAAATAGAAATAGTTGTACTTATTTCTTTCTGATTTGGATGCTGTTTATTTCTATTCTGATGTAATTTCTCTGGCTAGCGCCTCCAGTACAGTTTGAATAAAAATGCCTTGCATGGGGATCCTTGTCTTGTTCCTGAGTATAACGTTAGCGGTAGACTTGACATACATGGCTTTAATTGTGTTGAGGTACATTCCCTCTATACTTACTCTGTTGAAAGCTTTTAATCTTGACAAGATGTTTGTCAAATGTTTTTTCTATATCTACTAAGATAATTATATGAATTTTATTTTTCATTTTGTTACTATGGTGTATTGTCCTTGGGTGGTTCAGTGGTAGAATTTTCACCTGTCATGAAGGAGGCCCAGCTTTGATTCCCAGTTCATGCAGCCACAGCATCCCCTTTGGAGTTTTCTGATGGCTCAGTAGATAAAGAATCTGCCTGCAATGCAGGAGACATAGGAAATGTGGGTTTGATCCCTGGGTTGGAAAGATTCCCCAGAGAAGGAAATGGCAACCACTCTGGTATTCTTGTCTGAAAAATCCTATGGACAGAAGAGCCTGATGGGCAACAGTCCCATAGGTTGCAAAGAGCTGGACATGATTGAGTGGCTAAGCACACACATATGGTGTATCACATTGATTGATTTGTGTAGTTGAACCGTCTTTGAATCCCAGAGATAGATCCCACTTGATTCTGGTATATGATCCTTTTAATGTGTTGCTGAATTTGGTTTGCTAGTATTTTGCTGAGGATATTGCCTCTCTGTTCATCAGGAATATTGGCCTGTAATTCTCTTTTTAGAAGGATTCTTGTCTGATTTTTGTATTAGAGTAATGCTACCCTCATAAAGTGAGTTTGAAAGTATTTCATCATCCTCTATTTTGGGGAAGAGTTGGAAGATTGATATTAATTCATCTTTAAATATTTTATTTGTTATTTTGTTGCTAACTCATGTCCTAATCTTTTGCATCCCCATGGACTTTAACCCACCAGGATTCTCTGTCCATGGGTTTCCCAGGCAAGAATACTGGAGTGGGTTGCCATTTCCTTCTCCAGGGGATCTTCTCCACCCAAGGACTGACCGCATGTCTCCAGCATTGGAAGGCAGATTCTTTGCCATTGAGCCACAATTCACCAATGAAAGTCATCTGATGCTACATCTTTCTTTGTTGGTAGGGTTTTGAGTACTGATTCAATATTATTTGGCCTGTTCAGATTTTTTATTTCTTCATGATTTTATATCTTCATGATATGTTTTATGTTTCTAGAAATTTATTCATTTCTTTTAGGTAGTCCAATTTGTTGTTGTATAATTGTTCATAGTACTCTCATAATCTTGTGTGGATTTTTTGCTATTAGTTGTAATGTTTCCTCTTTCATTTCTGATTTTATTTATTTAAGTTTTCTCTCTATTTGCTTGGTGAGTGTAGCTAGAGTTTTGTTAATTTTGCTCAAAGCCAGCTCTTAAGTTTATTGATCTTTTCTATTATCATTTTAGTCTTTTAAATTTATTTCTGCTCTGATCTTTGTCATTTCCTTTTTTTTTTTTTTTTTTTTTACTCATTTTGGGCTTAGTTCATTCTCTTTGTTCTAGTTCTTGAGGTGCAAACTTAAGTTATTTATGTGAACTTTGTTTTCCCCTTAATATAGTCAGTTATTGTTTTGAACTCCCTCTTAGAAATGTTTTTGCTGCATCTCATAAGTTTTGGTATATTTATTTCTATTTTCATTTGTCTCAAGGTATTTTTAATTTCTCTCTTGCTTTCTTCTTTGACCCATTGATTTTATAGTAGAATGTTGTTTAATCTCCACATTTTTGTGAATTTTCCAGTTTTCTTCCTGTGATTCACTTCTAGTTTTATATACCAGTGTGGTTGGAAAAGATGTTTATGTGATTTCAATCTTCTTAAATTTGTAAAGAGTCACTGACATACTATCTGTCCTAGAGGATGTTTTGTGTGTGCTTGAGAAGAATGTCTATGCTGCTGTTATTGGATAGAAATATCTGTAAATGTCTGTTGAGTCTGCCAGACATGTGTACAAACTCAATCCAGGAAGATTCTGGTGACCTTGGGTTGGCCACAGGGAGAACTCAAGAGATAATTTTAACCTCTCCTGTCTCTGGAGAGGACTGCAGTCTACCCCTGAATCTGTGCTAAATTAGAAGATTGACCCCCAGGGCAAAGCTTTTAAAGTGTGCAAATAACCCTTATTCTGGGAAAGACTGGGGATGTTTCTGTCTGTTCCCTTTGCACTGAGCCCTTGAGGGATGGTTGGGTAAGAACTGCTTCTTACTTGGTTAAGAAATGCTCCCATAGTTGTGTGGAATCAGGAACTCAAGTCCCATTGACAGCAGAGCTGGGGGATTAAGAAGAGAGTATACCTTCTGGGCAGTAGCCACAAAACCTGGGGCCTCAGGTGTATGTGTAAGCTCTTTCCAGAGAGCAGGACAGAGGAACAGTGCAAAGATAGCACTTTTCACCCTCCCTGAATATTAATTGGAAGGACTGATGCTGAAGCTGAAGCTCCAATACTTTGGCCACCTGACATGAAGAGCCACTCCTTGGAAAATATCCTAAGGCTGGGAAAGACTGAGGGTGGGAGGAGTAGATGGAGACAGAGGCAGAGGATGAGATGGTTGGATGGCATCATCAACTCAGTAGACATGAGTTTGAGTCAAACTCTGGGAGATAGTGAAGGACAGGGAAGACTGGCAGTTCACTGGATCACAAAGAATCAGACAGGATTAAGTGACTGAACAACAAAACTCTCCCAGGTCTCTGGAGAGGATTGCCTTTTGACCCCTTGTTGTTTTTCAGTTGCCAAGTCATGTCTGACTCTTTGTGACCCCCAGCTGCTGCTGCTGCTGCTCTCACTTCAGTTGTGTCCGACTCTGTGCGACCCCATAGATGGCAGCCCACCAGGCTCCCCCATCCCTGGGATTCTCCAGGCACCTAGTTGCAGGTAAAATTAGAAGCTGACCCTCAGGCCATAGCTTTTAAGATATACAAATTAGCCTCTTTCAGAGGCAGACTGGGAGACAGCTGTTTCTGACTGAAGTCTCTGTTCTAAGCTCTGGGGGTAGCCAGTTAAGAACGATTTTCCTTGCTTGCTACAGTCCCAGGGACTCTGGAATACAGCCCTGGTGGCTCCCAGAGACAGTCGATCAAGTGATGCATCCTCTTGGTGGCACCCATAGAAACCAGGCCTCCAGACTGTGCTCAGATTGTGCTCAGCTCCTTTCAGGAGATCCCTTGGCCTGGAGCAAGATAGAGGGAGAATGCAGAGATGACTCCAGCTGGCCTCTCCAATCAGTCAGTCCCCCAGTGTATGCTAGTTTAGGACCTGTAGGCTACAGCTTTTAAAATATGCAAACTGGCCTCTTTCTGGAAAAGGCTGAGAGATGTGAATTTCTGTCTCCTCGTTCTGTGCTGAGCCCTTGGGGGATACCCATGTGAGTCCTTCCAAGCCATTAAGAACTATTTCTCTGTTTGTTATAGCCTGTTGTATCTCATGGAAGCAATTATCTTTGAAGTGGTACTTTCATTTTGTTGCTCTAAATACTTATAAATAGTTTTTACTTTAATAATGCTTAATATTGTATAACAAAAATGAAAAGTTACAAATGCTTATTTTATTTACCATTTATACATCACAATTATTATTGGCATATGTAGCTATTTCTGGACTATCTAAATAAACCTACTTTCTTGAAATAATGATATTTCAAGAAGAAATGAAATACATGAGAATTCTGCTCTCTGACCTGTATTCCTATTAAAATCCTGGTAAATATGTACATACATATATATATATATATATATCAGAAACTGAAAAATTAATATGATTTAATATGACTTCCATGGTGGCTCAGCAGTAAAGAATCGACCTTTAATGCAAGAGACTGCCTGCAATGCAGGAGATGACACGGGTTCAGTCCTTGGGTGGAGAAGATCCCTTGGAGAAGGAAATGGCAACCCACTCCAGTATTCTTTCCTGGGAAATCCCATGGACAGAGGAGACTAAAGGAGTCAAAAGAGTTTGACATGACTTAGCAACTAAATCAACCCCTACATAAATATGTGCAGAAATAATCCTTAAAACTAGTAAATCAGTTCAGTTCAGTCGCTCAGTCGTGTCCGACTCTTTGCGACCCCATGAATCGCAGCACGCCAGGCCTCCCTGTCCATCACCATCTCCCGGAGTTCACTCAGACTCACGTCCATCGAGTCCGTGATGCCATCCAGCCATCTCATCCTCGGTCGTCCCTTTCTCCTACTGCCCCCAATCCTTCCCAGCATCAGAGTCTTTTCCAATGAGTCAACTCTTCGCATGAGGTGGCCAAAGTACTGGAGTTTCAGCTTCAGCATCATTCCCTCCTAAGAAATCCCAGGGTTGATCTCCTTCAGAATGGACTGGTTGGATCTCCTTGCAGTCCAAGGGACATCTTCAAAAAGCTATCTATGGATTATTTTCAAAATAAAGTTAAATAAAAATGATTCAGTGTACACTCAGATTTTTCTCTATCTTAAAAGTTGGGATCCAATGCTTTAAATTTAACTCTGATGACCATTAGAGTAAAATAAATATTTTTCATATGAATGAAAAATCTATCCTTCTGATATAAATCAAGTTTTTTAAAATTGATTTGGGGTTAGTTCTGAATTTAGCTGACTGTCAGAATATGTTGAGGCGAATTTTTTTCCTAATTTGTAACAACGGTAACAACAAAATCAATCATTTGTTGAGCACTTAATCTATGCTGAGTATTTGACAGATATTTTATGTTATTATTTCCAAATTTTACAGAAAAATCAAAGATATATACAGTTTTCTATTTTACATGTGACAATGAGTATATCACTGTGATTAAATTAGTTACTGACACATTAGTTAAATTTAGCAGAAAGTGAAAGTGGAAGTGTGCTCAGTCGTGTCTGACTCTTTGCGACCCCATGGACTTCAGCCTACCAGGCTCCTCTGTCCATGGGATTTTCCAGGCAACAGTACTGGAGTGGGTTGCCATTTCCTTCTCCAGGGGATCTTCCCGACCCAGGGATCGAACTCAGGTCTCCCTCATTGTAGACAGACACTTAACCGCCTGAGCCACCAGGGAAGCACAAATTTACCAGACTACTTTCTAAACCTAGGGCTAACCAACCGAAATTTTCATTAAATCTGATGTAGCATATTAATAGATTCTCCTACTATCATATCAAAAGTGCATTTACAAAGAAATCATACTTGTATAAGGTGATTTGTTCTTTTCATATAATTTGAAAATAGATTTACAACTATATTATTATTTTTATTTAAATTCATAAGCCTTTCATTGAGAAAGGTTTATAATTTTCTGTTAAGAAATATTTTTGAAACAGTTTTTGATATTATGGATTATTTTAAATAGCATATATATTTTAGTGTGAGATTTAAAAAATTATATCAATTAGATTTCCTGGACCCTTAACTATGCATATGTTGCCTTAATAATTTAAAAATCATTCTTTTAAAATACTTGTGTTTGTAATCTGCTCTATGTAAGGGAAATAATTTAGCTTAAATTTAAAATTTCCTCTATCCTTTTACATTTCTAATTTCCCACATCTGCAAATTTAACCTGATATTTAACACTTTGATGAAGGGGAAGACAGTGATAAGGATAACATTTTTCTCTAATTAATTTTTTGTGGATATTTTTATTTTTATATTTATATTCAAATTCTTTACTCATTATTCCAATAACTCTATGTTTCTTGGTTCTCAATTATAGCAATCAGTCATTTCATATTATTTTTTCTCTACTTTTGGATTTTTACTTCAATTAATCGTTTAATTAGCTGGAATAAACTTCGAGTACTTTTTTTAAAGGAGGGTTAAATGTGTTTTATATTTCTAAGCACACATGTCACTGAGATTTTTCCGCATGAGTAATAACCTCTGCATTCAGGGTTCTTGGATTATAAAATGTCTCTCTTCAAGTCTCTGTGAAGGATGTTTCCTTTCAGTTTGGCATGTAGTTCCAGAATGACTCTGTTACTCTCATAATAATTTTTTTGCTGATACATTGTAGACTACATTTTTTAGCTCAAAAACATTTTAAAAATATATTTACAATTATTTTGTTTCATTTTCTTTTCTTTATGAACAGTGATTGCTTTTTACATTTAATTTTGATCTTCTGTTGTGTCTCTTACTATTCCCATTATTGTCCTTTTTTCTTTTGTCAAGAACTTCTCAAGTATATTAATAAAGCATTTTCTTCAGAATCAATTTAGCTTAGTTTTAATTCTGCTTGGTTTTTTTACACTTCTACATTTTTTTTTTCTTATTTTACCCAGATTCCTTTAATTCTCTGCCTATTCCTGTTCTTATTTAGCTTGCTACATATTCTTTTAAGCCCACAGCATTTTCATGTCTACCCATTTTCTTTGGGTACCTCTATCTGTTCTTTATTTTGACACTATGACCTTTCATCATGTAAGTAACGTGTTCCTCTATTTTGTTGTATTGTTTATTCTTTTTCTTATTTACTAGATTACATCAATAACACAAATGACCCCTACTTTCCAATAACTCAGTGTATTTCTACTCTTCTCTTGTGTGGTAAACTTTCTTCCTTATGTTGTAGAAATTCATATACATGTATAAAGAGATTTTTTTTTTTCTTTTTAACCATGCTTGCAATAATGATACCATGTGAATCAGAGTCAGGAGACAGAGACCACACTAGTTACATGAACTGTGAAAATTTAATATAAAAATTTATTAACTAGATGGATGTTTAGCTCTCAAATGATGCTTATCTGTTAATTAACCTCTTTGTGAGAGGCAACATCTACCCTAATGTGCGGGCTTAACTCTATGATGGAGGACTCTGGCTTCTTCAGAATCCCGTATTATCACAGTCAGAGGCCAAAAGAATCCATACAGATTTCAGTCTGCTCAGTGAGGCTTCAGGCTCACCTTCTCTTTACATTCATCTTTTCTTCTGTTCTGCCTGCCTTGTGGATCTCAAACTCCAGCAACAGTTGTAACAGCTTTGTAGAAAATATTCTTCTGGACACAGATGATTTCCTACAACTGTATAAAGTCAAATTTCTGCCACACACCTTCCTCTCTGACTCTCTCATCTTCTACTGGTACTGCTTCTGATCGATTCTGGCATACAAGGAAATAAATATATCTAGCCAGGTGCAACAGATATGTGAATTGCCCCAGCTTGTTTCATCATTCTTGAGAACACTGCTAAAATTTACACATTTTCCTGTCCAGAGAATCTGAAAAGATAGTACTACATAATATTTACAACTATATGCTTTATTATAAACTAGATTGTATAGCAGAAAATTATTTTCCTATTTCCCCATATTTCACGAAGAGTTTTGTTTTCTGGGATACTTCTAGAACCAGTAGGGTATTTCTAAATATGTTGTACCCTATGGTAGTCTACCTCAGGTCTTATTTTTCCATTTAAGTTTAGTTTCAAAATGGATTAAAGAGATGCTTTAAATATGCTTTAAAGATGTTTTCAAAATGGATTGGGGAGTTTGGAACTGACATGTACACACTGTGATATTTAAAATGGATAACCAACAAGGACCTATAGTATAGAGCAGGGTACTCTACTCAATATTATATAACAACCTAAATGGGAAATGAAATCTATTTGAAAAATCTATTTCAAATAAATCTATTTTAAAAATATTTGAAATCTATTAAAAAAATAGATACATGAATATGTATAACTGGACCACTGCTGTACACCTGAAGTTAGCAAAACATTATTGATCAATTATACTCCAATATAAAATAAAAATTTTACAAATAAATAAATACAAAAAGAGAGATGTACAATATGGAGGTGTGAATGGAGGCAGTAGACTTGTACCATCTTTAAAAAATTCTTGAACTGTAAGTTCAAGGAGGTAATAGAAGCATGTATTGCATAGTTTCATACTTGGTACAGTTCCTGATTTTTCCAAGCTAGACAGTTATTCAAAATGTTTTAATATTTCTTACTAATTTTTATTGACTGGGGTATTTTTATTATTTCAGATCACATTTTTTTTTCCTTAATTAATTTGCATTGATGGTAAAGAAATAGACCCTTTTGAGATTTTGGTCAATTACAACCTTGCTTCTGCTTTTGAAATTACTGCTAATTTGTGTTCTCTTGAATGTAGTTATATCATTTAACCAGAAGTGAAAGAATTACCAACATTTAAACCTGAAGCTGTCTAATTAGTTCTCTTTTTTCCTTATAAACATACAATTATGAATTATTACTAAAGCTGGAAGTATATATAAAAAATAGAAAATATGGATACAAAAATAAAATAGTTAAGAGATATTTGAAACCCAGAGAAGAATAATGTTAAAATATTGTGGTAGACCCTTCCAGATAATTTCCCTTAAAAGTAAGCGTCTTTTAATTTCATGGGTGCAGTCACCATCTGCAGTGATTTTGGAGGCCCTAAAAAATAAATTAAAAGATGCTTACTCCTTGGAAGGAAAGTTATGATCAACCTAGACAGCATATTAAAAAGCAGAGACATTAGTTTGTCAACAAAGTTCTAGTAAAGGCTATGGATTTTCCAGTGGTCATGTGTGGATGTGAGAGTTGGACTATAAACAAAGCTAAGTGCTGAAGAACTGATGCTTTTGTTGGAGAAGACTCTTAAGAGTCCCTTGAACAGCAAGGAGATCCAACCAGTCCATCGTAAAGGAGATCAGTCTTGAGTCTTCATTGGAGGACCAGCAATGGACCAGCAAAGGACTGTTGCTGAAGCTAAAGCTCCAATACTTTGGCCACTTGATGCGAAGAGCTGACTCATTTGAAAAGACCTGGTCCTGGGAGGGATTAAGGGCAGGAGGAGAAGAGGACAACAGAGGATGAGATGGTTGGATGGTATCATTGACTCAATGGACATGAGTTTGGGTGAATTCCGGGAGTTGGTGATGGACAGGGAGGCCTGGCGTGCTGTGGTTCACGGGGTCGAAAAGAGTTGGACACGACTGAGCTACTGAACTGAACTGAACTGAAAAAATAAAGTCTGTCACTGTTTCATCATTTCCCCATCTATTTGCCATGAAGTGATGGGACCAGATGTCATGATCTTAGTTTTGTGAATGTTGAGCTTTAAGCCAACTTTTTCACTCTCCTCTTTCACTTTCATCAAGAGGCTTTTTAGCTCCTCTTCACTTTCTGCCATAAGGGTGGTGTCATCTGCATATCTGAGGTTATGGATATTTCTCCCAGCAATCTTGATTCCAGCTTGTGCTTCATCCAGTCTAGCATTTCTCAGGATGCTCTCCGCATATAAATTAAATAAGCAGGGTGACAGTATATAGCCTTGACGTACTCCTTTCCCAATTTGGAACCAGTCTGTTGTTCCATGTCCAGTTCTAACTGTTGCTTCTTGATCTGCATTTCTCATCAAGTTTAAAACTTTTCAGACATTATTTCTTAGGGTGCATTTTTAAAGCCACCCTTTTTCTCTTTTCCTTCCGAGTTTCTGATGACTCCTGTTCAGTTCTCTTTCCTCTATGTTGACTCATTTGGGTGATTTCTCTTGTTCTGTCTTTTAGTTTATCAATTCTTTCCTATCTTCCTCTATTCTGGAGTTGCTTTCATCCACTCAGTGCTTTTTTTAAAAAAGTTTTTGGAAACAAAAAAAATTAATCCATGTTTTATTGAAGGATAATTGCTTTACAGAATTTTGTTGTTTTCTGTCAAACCTCAACATGAATCAGCCATAGGTGTACATATATCCCCTCCCCTTTGAAACTCCCTCCCATCTCCCTCCCCGTCCCACTCCTCTAGGTTGATACAGAGCTCCCGTTTGGGTTTCTTGAGTCATACCGCAGATTTCTGTTGGCTATTTTACAAATGGTAATGTAAGTTTCCATGTTGCTCTTTCCATACATCTGACCCTCTCCTCCCCTCTCTCCATGCCCATAAGTCTATTCTCTATGTCTGTTTCTCCACTGCTGCCCTGTAAATAAATTATTCAGTACCATCCACTCAGCTTTGATTTCAGTTAGTGTCTATTTCAGCTTTAAAATTCTACTTCATTCTTATACCTTCTATATCTTTGCTGAGATTTCTATTTGCTGAGGTGTTCTGTTGTTTGAAAAATCTGCTTCAAGCCTGTTTTTAGTTGCTTGTTGAAGTATTCTTATCGTGGTTGCTTTAAAATATTTGTCAGATTATTCTCACATGTCTGTCATCTCAATGTTACTATATATATATATATATATATATATATATATATATATATATATATATATATGTTTCCCTTTGAGGTCTTCCTTGTTCTTGGTATGATGAGTGATTCCTGATTGAAACCTGGATATTTTCATGATATGTTATGAGTCTGGGTCTTATTTAAACCTTCTCTTTTCACTGGCTTTGCTTGATACTTCTCTGGAAGAGAGGCAGCTGTCTCCTACTGTTTAAAAGTTTAGATTCCCCACTTTGCCTCTGTTAACACCTGATCTGGTTAGGGAAGGTCTTCATCGTTGCCAGTCATGGATGCTTGTGTTGCCACTGACACCATGGTGGGATGGCCTCATTACTACTGAGAGGTAGTAAAGGTCCTCAGACTTCACTAAGCCTGCTCTATCACCATCCCACTAGGAAATGGGAAGGCATGGAAGTCCAGACTTCCCATATGGTCTCCGTTTACACTGCAAAGGGGTCTTGTAATGACAAGAGGGGATGAAAGTTCTAGGTCCCTACTGGCACCCTCAGATACCACCCCTGCAGAGGCATGGGGGCACCTCTTTATGGCCTTGCGAGGAGGAAATTTAAGCTCTCACTTGGTCTTTGCTGGTGTGGGTGCTAATGGGGTCATAGGTTTTTCTCTGGATTTTGGCTGGAGTAAGGTAATTATTTGGCTTCCCTGGTGGCTCAGTGGAAAAGAAACCTCCTGCCAATGCAGGAATCATGGGTTCTATCCCTGGGTCAGTAAGATTCCCTGGAGGGGGAAATTGGCAACCCACTCCAGTATTCTTGCCTGGGAAATCCTGTGTCAGAGGAGCCTAGTGGGCTATAGTCCATGGGGGCACAAAAGAGTCGGACACGACTTGGCAAAAAAACAACTACTAAGGTGATTATTGTCTGAAAGTTTTCTGTCTCCTTAGACTGCTCATTTTCTGGTCCTTTGCTAGAGAGACTGATCTTTGTTGGGCCTTTTTCTACTCTTATTGCTATTTCTGAGTTGCTGGCCTCTCAGTTCCACATCTGGGATGGTATGAGAGAAAAAGAAAGCCCAGGAAATGCACTGCTGTATTATTTCCTGAGACCAAGTCTTTGGCTGGTCTGCCTTTGTCCACATTTCATCTTCCTCTTTTCCTCCTTCTTCATTTTTGAAAATTATATAATTTATAATTATAAATTTTATAGTTATATATAAATGTATACTTGGTATTTATAAATATAGAAATTATAAATAATATATAATTTATAATATATAATTATAATATCCAGGGTTTGTTGAACTTAGGTGGTACAATAAAGAAATGTATGTGCAATTCATCTTTGCCAAATTAGAAGTCATCCCAGGTCTGATATGTCTACATTTTTATTATTTAACTACTTTGTTGTCATTCAGTTGCTCAATCATGTATGACTCTTTGCAATCCCACAGACTGCAGCAGGCCAGGCTTCCCTGTCTTTCAGTATCTCCTTGAGTTTGCTTAAACTCATGTCCATTGAGTCAGTGATGCCTTCCAACCATTTCAGCCTCTGTTGTTCCCTTCTTCTCCTTCCTTGAATCTTTCCCAGCATCACAGTCTTTTCCTGATGATTTGACTATTTGCATCAGGTGGCCAAGGTACTGGAGCTTCAGCTTCAGCACAGTCTTTCCAATCAATATTCAGGGTTTATTTCCTTTAGTATTGACTGGTTTGATCTCTTTGCTGTCCAAGGGACTCTCAAGAGTCTTCTCCAACACCACAGTTTGAAAGCATCAATTCAACTACTACTTTGCATATTTTTGTTTTTTTTTTCCTTCCAAAACAGTTGTTCTGAGGACATTTTTATACTAAGGTTGGGCTCCCCTGGTAGCTCAGATAGTAAAGACTCTGCCTGCAATGCAGGAGACCCAGGTTCGTTTCCTGGGTTGGGAAGATCCCTTGGAGAATGTCATGGCAATCCACTCCAGTACTCTTGCCTGAGGAATTCTATGGACAGAGGAGTCTGGTGGGCTAAAGTCCATGGGGGTCGCAAAAAATCAGACAAGAATCAGCAACTAACAACAAAGACATACATTAAGGTTATTACTTATTTTGTCCTATATGAGCAAATATTTTATGAAACTTTTTATCTGACTATTAATTTCATTTATGGTGTTTTTTCAACCACATAAAGTTTAAAACTCTCTATGGAAAAACATTTGTAATAGTTATCCTTTTGAATTCGTCCATTGTTTTGAACTCATGTATTTTATGACCATTCTGCAATTCAATAAATTTTTTATGAATATTTTTTATTTTCTTATTTTAAATTTGTTTCTTTTGGTTTGTTTTACATTTAATTCTTTAATCCATATGGAATTTGTGTGTGTAATAAGATAAAGCTATAATGTAATATTTTGTTTTATGAAAGAATCAACAAATCATGCCACTATCCTTATTAAGTCATTTTTTCCTTTCTTTAGAGCCTAGAATTACCTCCATGTGCTCTGATTTTCATGATGTGATGCTATTTTCTGACTTTTCTGCTTTGGAATTTCTTATAAAGCCACCATTCCATTTAGCCAGAGGCCCTAATCTTTTATCTCTGTCTTGCTTGGTCAACAAGGAAGATCTCACCTCCACAGTTCATTAATTCCTAATGCCCTCTACTCTTACTTCCTCTGACTATCAGATATCAGTCAGATATAAGTTGAGACAACTGACTATCTGGGAATAAAAAGTCAAAGATGTTATTTATTTCTCTTTTGCTAAAAAAAATGACATTTCCCATTATTCTATAAAAGAAACATTGTTTATGGTGCCCATGCTGGACAAAGTTGAAATAAAAGTGAGAGAAACAGAGTATTTAGAGAAGGAAGTCAAGAAAGTTCTTTCATAATTCATCAAGATGAATTCTGGAAGTTTCTTGCATTTTATTTGTCCTTACCTAAACTTGGCATTAAATACAATAACTAAAGCACTGAATGTTGAGCTTTAAGCCAACTTTTTCACTCTCCTCTTTCACTTTCATCAAGAGGCTTTTGAGTTCCTCTTCACTTTCTGCCATAAGGGTGGTGTCGTCTGCATATCTGAGGTTATTGATATTTCTCCTGGCAATCTTGATTCCAGCTTGTGCTTCTTCCAGCCCAGCGTGTCTCATGATGTACTCTGCATAGAAGTTAAATAAGCAGGGTGACAATATACAGCCTTGACACACTACTTTTCCTATTTGGAACCAGTCTGTTGTTCCATGTCCAGTTCTAACTGTTGCTTCCTGACCTGCATACAGATTTCTCAAGAGGTAGGTCAGGTGGTCTGGTATTCCCATCTCTTTCAGAATTTTCCACAGTTTATTGTGATCCACACAGTCAAAGGCTTTGGCATAGTCAATAAAGCAGAAATAGATATTTTTCTGGAACTCTCTTGCTTTTTCAGTGATCCAGCAGATGTTGGCAACTTGATCTCTGGTTCCTCTGCCTTTTCTAAAACCAGCTTGAACATCAAGAAGTTCACGGTCCACATATTGTTGAAGCCTGGCTTGGAGAATTTTGAGAATTACTTTACTAGCATGTGAGATGAGTGCAATTGTTTGGTAGTTTGAGCATTCCTTGGCATTGCCTTTTGGTTTAAAGCTCAACATTCAGAAAAAGAAGATCATGGTATCTGGTCCCATCACTTCATGGGAAATAGATGGGGAAACAGTGGAAACAGTGTCAGACTTTATTTTTGGGGCTCCAAAATCACTGCAGATGGTGACTGCAGCCATGAAATTAAAAGACGCTTACTCCTTGGAAGAAAAGTTATGACCAACCTAGATAGCATATTCAAAAGCAGAGACATTACTTTGCCGACTAAGGTCCGTCTAGTCAAGGCTGTGGTTTCCCCAGGGGTCATGTATGGATGTGAGAGTTGGACTGTGAAGAAGGCTGAGAGCCGAAGAATTGATGCTTTTGAACTGTGGTGTTGGAGAAGACTCTTGAGAGTCCCTTGGACTGCAACGAGATCCAACTAGTCCATTCTGAAGGAGATCAGCCCTGGGATTTCTTTGGAGGGAATGATGCTAAAGCTGAAACTCCAGTACTTTGGCCACCTCATGTGAAGAGTTGACTCATTGGAAAAGACTCTGATGCTGGGAGGGATTGGGGGCAGGAGAAGAAGGGGACGACCGAGGATGAGATGGCTGGATGGCATCACTGCCTCGATGGACGTGAGTCTGAGTGAACTCCGGGAGTTGGTGATGGACAGGGAGGCCTGGCATGCTGCAATTCATGGGGTTGCAAAGAGTCGGACACGACTGAGCGACTGAACTGAACTGAAAGCACTATTTCATTGAGAGGTAATTGATTTTGGAATAAAGCAAATATGATTTTGAAGCTACCTGGTTTCCACAATGTAGAAGTTAAATGTCCAAAAGAAAGTCAATTTTGCTCCTTTGAACCTTGTTTACTTTATAAATAATATTGGTTACCAGAGGGGAGAGAGAAAGGGGAAGGGGCAAAATCAAGGTAGAGGATGAAGAGATACAAACTACTATGTATAAATAAATAAGCTATGAGGATATATTTTAAAGCACAGGAAATAAAGTCAATATTTTATAATAACTTAAATGGAGTATAATCTGAAAAATTGTTGAATTATTCCTCATTATCTGTGAGGGTTTTGCTGTTGTTGCTCAGTTGCTCAGTTATGTCTGAATCTTTGCAACCCCATGAACTGCAGCATGCCAGGCTTCCCTGTCCTTCACTGTCTCCTGGAGTTTTCTCCAACTCACATCCATTGAGTCGATGATGCTATCCAATCATCTCAGCCTCTGTTGCCTCTTCTCCTCTTGCCCTCAATCTTTTCCAGAATCAGGGTCTTTTCCAATGAGGTGACTCTTTGCATCAGGTGGCCAAAGTATTGGAGCTTCAGCTTCAGCATCAATCCTTGCAATCAATATTCAGGACTGATTTCCTTTAGGATGGACTGGTTGGATCTCCTTGCAGTCCAAGGGACTCTTAAGAATCTTCTCCAGCATGACAATTTGAAAGCATTTATTCTTCAGCACTCAGGCTTATTTATGGTCCATTTTAGACAAGTTATTTAATCTTATGTTCTTAACTTTCCTCATCCATAAATGGGTCTAATGTTAGGAGTTACTTTGTAGAGCTATCATGCCTGACACATAACAAGTTCTCAGTAAAATAGTAACTCATTGGCTTGAATTCAAGCTCATCATCTTCCAGATGGGGAAGCTGATTCAGAGGGTGAACTGAGTTGGCAGAGCAAGGACTCTGTGTGTGTTATTTGCTCAGCCATGTCCAACTCTTTGTGACCCCATAGACTGTAGCCCACCAGGCTCCTCTGTCCATGGAATTCTCCAGGCAAGAATACTGGAGTGGATTGCCATTCTTTTCTCCAGGGGATCTTCCCAACCCAGGAAATGAACCTGGGCCTCCTGCATTGCAGGCAGATTCTTTATTGTCTGACCTATCGTGGTATCTTCTACTACAGTTCTCATTTCCTGATTCTCTGGACCCAAGATGGACACCAAAGAGTCTCAGGGTGAATCCTTCCCACAGAGGAAAGGGAATTATGCTGTAACTATGAGGGAAGAATTATCTGATCTATAAATTAACATATATCATGTCTGATTTTGAGGCATCTACAAATCCAGAATAGGCAAATCTTTGAAAAAGATGTCTTGTTTTGTTTTGCATGGGCATCTTTCCTGCTTGATAATTAAGAAAATTGAAGTGGAAACTGAACTATGTTGATCATAAAAATTACATGTAGCAACATAAATTTCAAAAAGAAGAGATTTTTTTTTTCAAAAAGAAGACATTTATGCTTCCTGTAACTACTCACTATATTCTGCTTTTTCTGTCTAGAACCGAGTATCAGGTTCTAGATAAACAATTCCACTGAGATTTGTAAAGGGGAGGACAATACTACTTAATTTTAATCTTTTTCCCAAAAGCAATGCATTATAAAATATGGTTTAGAGTTTAAACTGAGATAAACCTTGTTAACGATCAAGAAAAAGAAAAAAAAACACTCTATGTCAGACCATATGTTCTGTTGTTTTCTTAATTTGGAAAATTTAGAGAGTGCTAATTCTTCATGTTCAGCAAGCATGTACAGACCATTCTTTCTAGCTACACCATCATTTCTTTTAAAAAAACAGAACATGCTCCATGAATAGGCCTTTCCATAGGGCCTCATTTTTAATTTTCCAGAGTTTGGAGAAGCATTATCCATCAAGTTCCCTCCACTGTTGAGAATAATGCTGTTTTTGTCACACATGGGGTCTATTTTGAGCTCAAATATGCACACTGACAGTAGACTATAGGCTTGCAGAACTGTCAGCACAATGCCCCATTACAAACTGTCCCTATAGCAAGATGACTTCATTTTAGCAGGCTGTTCCGCTTACTACATTCTCCCTGGCTTCACAGTTCAGCACAGTCAAACAAGGTGATGGCATTTTTAAGGCTCCAGATTTTATTGGTCTTCAAATTAAGGTAGGTGGCCAGGTGCTATTTCAGAGCTTCATTGGGGCAAACTCGTGATAAATTTGAATACATCGAAACTATAAGGGGGTACTTATTTTATACTGGAAACGTAAATACTGGTTTATGAAAAAGGCTGCTGTAATAGGAAGTGACTTCATTTATCATTACCTGAAATAAGATTGTGGGAAGGTCTAGCTTTAATCTGAACGATCGTTAAAACCTGGGACATACTGTTTTTCAAGGACTCTGTATTAGAATCCAAGTGACGTCTATTTGCATTGTGAGCTTTCTACTTACTGAATGTTAGTGAAAACCCTGTACTTTAATTATTTCACATGTATTTGTATGTTTTCTAATTTTCTATTAAGACACAATGTTAAAGACATATACCATGATCCATAAGCAATCATGTCTTCTCTTTGAGTTATATCCTTTGCCCAGAAATAAATTTTGCTCAATATTAGAGCATGCTTGTACATGAGAAAAGAGCCTCATGTGAAGATTAGGATAGGTGCAGTTAAGTTAATGGATAGGTATTTGAAATCACAAGACTTGAAAGGAATTCTAAGCACTAGTAGAAGTGTGTTTTAGAAAGATGGTAATGATAACCCTGTATGAGAGACAGCAAAAGAGACACAGATGTATAGGACAGACTTTTGGACTTTATGGGAGAGGGAGAGGGTGGGATGATTTGGGAGAATGGCATTGAAACATGTATACTATCATGTAAGAAATGAACTGCTAGTCTAGGTTCGATACAGGATGCAGGATGCTTGGGGCTGGTGCACTGGGATGACCCAGAGAGATGGTATGGGGAGAGAGGTGGGAGGGGGGTTCAGGAGTGGGAACTTATGTACACCCGTGGCGGATTCATGTCAATGTATGGCAAAACCAATACAGTATTGTAAAGTAAAAAAAATAAATAAATAAAATAAAAAAGAAGTGTGTGAGTAAAGAAAAGATCATTTAACATTTTAGCTTTTCTTTTCTTCTTCTAAAATGGTAGCAATGGGTTTCTGTGTGATTAGTCACTTCAGTCATGTCTGACTCTTTGGGACCCCATAAACTGTAGCCCACCAGGCTCCTCTGTCCATGGGATTCTCCAGAGAAGAATACTGGAGTGTATTGCCATGCTCTCCTCCAGGGGATCGTCCCAACATCTCCTGCATTGCAGACTGATATTAACCACTGAGATAATGCATGCAAAGAACTCAACAACAACAAATATTATCTATCCTTCCTCTCAACAAATACTCTGCCAAGTTCTTTTTGAACCTGCTTTGTGTTTTGCAAAATAGTGTCTAAGTAAAATGTTAGTTGCTCAGTAATGTCCAACTCTTTGACAGACCCCATGGACTGTAACCCTCCAGGCTCATCTGTCCATGGAAGTCTCCAGGCAAGAATACTGGAATGGATAGGCATTCCCTTCTTCAGGGGATCTTCCTGACTCAAGGATAGAACCCAGGTCTCCTGCATTGGCAGGTGGATTCTTTACCATTTGAGCTACCAGGGAAGCCCATTTAAGTAAAAGAATGTGCAATGTGTACATACGTTTATGTCATTTATGTACCTGATTTTAAATGTTCATGACTAAGTGCAGCTAAAAACTAAATAATCAAATGTATAAAACTTGCTATTTTTCTTCAGGTAAAAGATTTTAGAATTTTCAAATTCACTTTGATAAACTCTCTCATCTACTACTTTATATAATTCTTTACTTTGTTAATTGAATTCACTGAAACGCATTCTGTGTGGGAATTCATTCTCAAGAGCAGAACTAGCTCAGGCATCTATTAAAAGTTCATTTATTCTTCTATCCAACTCTGTCCCGAGTGGGTATGCAGCTGTCTAAGTTTTAGAGCTGTTTTGCAGATCATTTAGAACAATTCAGAGTCAATAAAATATTAACAGTTTGGAAAGCAGGCTATTAAGAATATAAAAATAAAACTGTGGTTTTCTAACAAGTTTTGTAAATAAGTAAACATGAACAAAAATTTAGAGATCTCATGACTTTGTTTTAATAATTGAAAAATGCAGCAAAATTAATGTCTAAGTAAAATTTTTAGCTAGAAAATTTAGGGCATTAGGCCCTATAGATCAGAGAACCAGGGATTTAAAATACTCATAAAATGTTGTCATTCATTTCAAGTATGATTAACTCAGAGGACACGATAAACATAAATAAATGTTCTCCGGGGTTCTGGTTAGTCTTTTTATTCTAAGCCTACTTGTACTCTGAGAGAGACAGATTTCTTGATTTTATAAATATGACATAAATATACAATTGCAGATTTTCACCTTCGGTTCAATCTATCTCCTGTATTTTATATCTAATATTCTATTAGCTCTATTCTTTATAATAAAGAGCTTTTCTGGATTGATAACCATTAGGAACCAAAACTCTTGTCATTTAAGCCTTTTCTAGGTGACAAAAGAAAAATGTGATAAGAAATAATTTGTTTTAAACTTTAAATGAAAGGCATCTTTCTCTTCTTTGCTTCATTAGTAGAGAACAAAATAAAAAACAACCCATAATTCTGGTCTTGTTTTCCAACTTTCATTAGAAAAAAGGTAATCCTAATTTCAAGTAATAAATAAATCTTAGCATAATTATATTGTGCTATGACACTAAATTATAGAGCCAGTCAGTCAGTTCAGTCACTCAGACATGTCCAACTCTTTGCAGCCTCATGCCAGACCTCCCTGTCCATCACCAACCCCCAGAGTTTACTCAAACTAATGTCCATTGAGTGAGTGATTCCATCTAACCATCTCATCCTCTATCATCTCCTTCTCCTCCTGCCCTCAATCTTTCCCAGCATCAGGGTCTTTTCCAGTGAGTCAGTTCTTCGCATCAGGCGGCCAAAGTATTGGAGTTTCAGCTTCAGCATCAGTCCTTCCAATGAATAGTCAGGACTGACTTCCTTTAGGATGGACTGGTTGGATCTCCTTGCTGTTGAAGGGATTCTTAAGAGTCTTTTCCAACACCATACTTCAAAAGTATCAGTTTTTAGGTTTTCTTTATAGTCCTATTCTCACATCCACACATGACTACTAGAAAAACCATAGCTTTGACTAGATGGACTTTGTTGGCAAGGTAATGTCTCTGTTTTTTAATAAGCTGTCTAGGTTGGTCATAACTTTTCTTCCAAGGAGTAAGCGTCTTTTAATTTCAGTGCTGCAATCACCATCTGCAGTTATTTGGGAGCCCCCCAAAATAAAGTTTGCCATGAAGTGATGGGACCAGATGTCATGATCTTAGTTTTCTGAATGTTGAGTTTTCAGCCAGCTGTTTCACTCTACTCTTTCACTTTCATCAAGAGGCTCTTCAGTTCTTCTTCACTTTCGGCCATAAGGGTGGTTTAATCTGCATATCTGAGGTTATTGACATTTATCCCAGCAATCTTGATTCCAGCTTGTGCTTCATCCAGTCCAGCATTTCTCAGGATGTACTCTGCATATAAATTAAATACGCAGGGTGACAATATACAGCCTTGATGTACTCCTTTCCCAATTTGGAACCAGTCTGTTGTTCCATGTCCAGTTCCAACTATTGCTTCTTGACCCTACGTACAGATTTCTCAAGAGGCAGGTCAGGTGGTCTGGTATTCCCATCTCTTTCAGAATTTCCCACAGTTTGTTGTTATCCACACAGTCAAAGACTTTGGCATAGTCTATAAACCAGACATAGATGTTCTTCTGGAATTCTCTTGCTTTTTTGATGATCAAGTGGATGTTGGCAATTTGATCTGTGGCTCCTCTGCCTTTTCTAAATCCAGCTTGAACATCTGGAAGTTCATGGTTCATGTACTCTTGAAGCCTGGCTTGAAGAATTTTGAGCATTATTTTACTAGAATGTGAGATGAGTGTAATTGTGCGGTAGTTTGAGCATTCTTTGGCATTGCCTTTCTTTGGGATTGGAATGAAAACTGACCTTTTCCAGTCCTGTGGCCACTGCTGAGTTTTCCAAATTTGCTGGCATATTGAGTGCAGCACTTTCACAGCATCATCCTTCAGGATTTGAAATAGCTCAACTGGAATGCCGTCACCTCCACTAGCTTTGTTCGTAGTGATGCTTTCTAAGGCCCAGTTGACTTTGCATTCCAGTATGTCTGGCTCTAGGTGAGTTATCATACCATCGTGATTATCTGGGTCATGAAGACTTTTTTGTATACTTCTGTGTATTCTTGCCACCTCTTCTTAATATCTTCTGCATCTGTTAGGTCCATACCATTTCTGTCCTTTATCAAGCCCATCTTTGTATGAAAAGTTCCCCTGGTAGCTCTAATTTTCTTGAAGATATCTCTAGTATTTCCCATTCTGTTCTTTTCCTCTATTTCTTTGCATTGATCACTGTGGAAGGCTTTCTTAGCTCTCCATGCTATTCTTTAGAACACTGCATTCAAATAGGTATATCTTTTCTTTTCTCCTTTAGCTTCTCTTTTCTCAGCTGTTTGTAAGGCCTCCTCAGACAACCATTTAACCTTTTTGCATTTCTTTTTCTTGGGGATGGTCTTGAGCCCTGCCTCTTGTGCATTGTAATGAACCTCAGGCTATATTTCTTCAGGCACTCTGTCTATCAGATCTAATCCCCTGAAACTATTTGCCACTTCTACTGTATAATCGTAAGGGATTTGATAGGTCATATCTGAATGGTCTAGTGGTTTTCCCTACTTTTTTCAATTTAGGTCTGAATTTTGCAATAAGGAGTTCATGATCTTAGCCACAATCAGCTCCCAGTCTTGTGTAAAACTAATATGGAGAAAACTGCCAAAAAACAAAGAATCTGTTTTAGATACTTTTTTCCTGTCTAATAATTATGCCAGAAATACTAAACCTTACTAACTAAGGTAAGTGATAGCTACCTATGTTCAGTTCAGTTCAGTCGCTCAGTCATGTCTGACTCCTTGCGACCCCATGTATTACAGCATGCCAGGCCTCCCAATCCATCACCAACTCCCGGAGTTCACTCAAACTCATGTCCATTGAGTCGGTGATGCCATCCAGCCATCTCATCCTCTGTCGTCCCCTTCTCCTCCTGCACCCAATCCCTCCCAACATCAGGGTCTTTTCCAATGAGTCACCTCTTCGCATGAGGTGGCCAAAGTACTGGAGTTTCAGCTTTAACATCAGTCCTTCCAAAGAACACCCAGGACTGATCTCCTTTAGAATGGACTGGTTGGATCTCCTTGCAGTCCAAGGGACTCGCAAGAGTCTCTCCAACACCACAGTTCAAAAGCATCTATTCTTCGATGCTCAGCCTTCTTCACAGTCCAACTCTTATGTCCATACATGACTACAGGAAAAACCATAGCCTGGACTAGACAGACCTTTGTTGGCAAAGTAATATCTCTGCTTTTAATATGCTATCTAGGTTGGTCATAACTTCTCTTCCAAAGACTAGGTATCTTTTAATTTCATACCTTCAATCACCATCTGCAGTGATTTTGGAGCCCCCAAAAATAAACTCTGACACTGTTTCCACTGTCTCCCCATCAATTTCCCATGAAGTGATGGGACCAGATACCATGATCTTTGTTTTCTGAATGTTGAGCTTTAAGCCAACTTTTTCACTCTCCTCTTTCACTTTCATCAAGAGGCTTTTTAGTTCCTCTTCACTTTCTGCCATAAGGCTGGTGTCATCTGCATATCTGAGGTTATTGATATTTGTCCCAGCAATCTTGATTCCAGCTTGTGCTTCTTCTAGCACAGCGTTTTTTGTGATGTACTCTGCATATAAGTTAAATAAGCAGGTGACAATATCCAGCCTTGTCATACTCCTTTTCCTATTTGGAACCAGTCTGTTGTTCCATGTCCAGTTCTAACAGTTGTTTCCTGACCTGCATATAGGTTTCTCAAGAGGCAGGTCAGGTGGTCTGGTATTCCCATCTCTTTCAGAATTTTCCACAGTTTATTGTGATCCACACAGTCAAAGGCTTTGGCATAGTCAATAAAGCAGAAATAGATATTTTTCTGGAACTCTCTTGCTTTTTCAGTGATCCAGCACATGTTGGCAATTTGATCTCTGGTTCCTCTGCCTTTTTTAAAACTAGCTTGAACATCTGGGAGTTCACGATTCACATATTGCTGGAGCCTGGCTTGGAGAATTTTGAGCATTACTTTACTAGCGTGTGAGATGAGTGCAATTGTGAGGTAGTTTGAGCATTCTTTGGCATTGCCTTTCTTTGAGATTGGAATGAAAACTGACCTTTTCCAGTCCTCTGGCCACTGCTGAGTTTTCCAAATTTGCTGGCATATTGAGTGCAGCACTTTCACAGCATCATCTTTCAGGATTTGAAACAGCTCAATTGGAATCCCATCACCTCCACTAGCTTTGTTCGTAGTGATGCTTTCTAAGACCCACTTGACTTCACATTCCAAGATGTCTGGCTCTAGGTGAGTGATCACACCATCATGATTATCTTGGTCATGAAGATCTTTTTTGTACAGTTCTTCTGTGTATTCTTGTCACCTCTTCTTAATATCTTCTGCTTCTGTTAGGTCCATACCATTTCTGTCCTTTATCGAGCCCATCTTTGCATGAAATGTTCCCTTGGTATCTCTAATTTTCTTGAAGAGATCTCTAGTCTTTCCCATTCTGTTGTTTGCCTCTATTTCTTTGCACTGATCGCTGAAGAAGGCTTTCTTATCTCTCCTTGTTATTCTTTGGAACTCTGCATTCAGATGCTCATATCTTTCCTTTTCTCCTTGCCTTTTCGCTTCTCTTCTTTTCACAGGTATTTGTAAGGCCTCCCCAGACAGCTATTTTGCTTTTTTGCATTTCTTTTCCATGGGGATGGTCTTGATCCCTGTCTCCTGTACAATGTCATGAACTTCTATCCATATTTCATTAGGCACTCTGTTTATCAGATCTAGTCCCTTAAATCTATTTCTCACTTCCACTGCATAATCATAAGGGATTTGATTTAGATCATACCTGAATGGTCTAGTGGTTTTCCCTACTTTCTTCAACTTAAGTCTGAATTTGGCAATAAGGAGTTCATGATCTGAGCCACAGTCAGCTCCTGGTCTTGTTTTTGCTGACTATATAGAGCTTCTCCATCTTTGGCTGCAAAGAACATAATCAATCTGATTTCAGTGCTGCCCATCTGGTGATGTCCACGTGTAGAGTCTTGTCTTGTGTTGTTGGAAACAGATGTTTGCTATGACCAGTGCATTCTCTTGGCAAAACTCTATTAGCCTTTGCCCTGCTTCATTCCATATTCCAAGGCCAAGTTCACCTGTTACTCCAGGTTTCTTGACTTTCTACTTTTTCCTTCCAGTCCCCTATAATGAAAAGAACATCTCTTTTGAGTGTTAGTTCTAAAAGGTCTTGTCGGTCTTCATAGAACCATTCAATTTCAGCTTTTTCAGGGTTACTGGTTGGGGCATAGACTTGGATTACTCTGATATTGAATGGTTTGCCTTGGAAACGAACAGAGAGCATTCTGTCATTTTTGAGACTGCATCCAAGCCAAGTACTGCATTTTTGACTCTTTTGTTGACTGTGATAGCTACTCCATTTCTTCTAAGCAATTCTTGCCCACAATAATAGATATAATGGTCATCTGAGTTAAGTTCACCCA
Source organism: Budorcas taxicolor (assembly GCF_023091745.1). NCBI lineage: Eukaryota > Metazoa > Chordata > Mammalia > Artiodactyla > Bovidae > Budorcas > Budorcas taxicolor. The sequence goes on along the minus strand of NC_068923.1, from coordinate 46,263,683 downwards.
TTCCAGTCCATTTTAGTTTGCTGATTCCTAGAATGTTGACGTTCACTCTTGGCATCTCCTGTTTGACCACTTCCGTAAGTTTAAGATTTAATTCATTCAGCTAACAAATTTTGAGAACCAATATTTGGGCTTCCCTGGTGGCTCAGTCAATAAAGTGAAAGTAAAAGTTGCTCAGTCGAGTCCGACTCTTTGTGACCCCATGGACTGTACAGTCCATGGAATTCTCCAGACCAGAATACTGGAGAGGGCAGCTGATCCCTTCTCCAGGGTATCTTCCCAACCCAGGGATCAAAATAGGTCTCTTACATTGCAGGCAGATTCTTTACCAGCTGAGCCACCAGGGAAGCACAGTAAAGAACCCGATGCAATGCAAGAGATCTCTTGCAATACAGTAGACCTCTTGCAATACAGTAGACCTGGGTTTGATCCCTGGGTTGGGAAGATCCCCTGGAGAAGGAAATGGTGACCCACTCCCGTCTTTTTGCCTGGGAATTTCCATGGACAGAGGAGCCTGGTGGACTACACTCCATGGGGTCGCAAGAGTCAAACAATACTTAGTGACTAAACCACCACCACCAAGGGACAATTTGTTGAATGAATAATTCAGTAAGCAAGTACTTAAAGTAAGATGATAAGATACAGAGAGGAAGAAATAGCATATTTACGGAAAAGCAAGGTTGTTGAGTCCCACAGTTACTGTTTTATTCTTGACGTTGAGCTTGAATCCCACACTTTCCTTTGCTCTGGGCTTCTCTTTCCTATTTGCTCCCTGGAAATAGAGAATCAATGTGAGGAATTTGAAACCTTAGGAGAGCACAGAACCAGAGCAAATGCCTGGTTCGCAAAAGCGGACTGATGTAAAGTCTACTGGTGGATCTGCATTGGACTGTGAGGAAAATGAGAGCAAAACTTGCATTACATTAACCCCCTGAGACAGTGGGTGAGCTAGAAACTGTTTCAAACCTATCTTGGCTAATAAAACTACCTCAAAGGATTGAGAGTAAGAGTAGATAAAGACAATATTTAATGTACCTGCGTAGATGCTCATGTACTGTAAATACTGTACCCCAAATTTCCCTTTGCTTTGATATACAGAGACAATGAAAAGTTGCGGATGGACCTTAAGTCTATCATATAGAGTGAAGTCAGTCAGAAAGAGAATACAGTATATTAACACATATACATGGAATCTAGAAAAATGGAACTGATGAACCTATTTTGAGGGCAGGAATAGAGAAGCAGACATAGAGAACGGACTTGTGAACACAGTGCGGGAAGGAGAGGGTGGGATAAATTGAGAGAATAGCAGTGATATATATCAACTATCATGTGTAAAATAGATAGTTAGTGGGAAGTCACTCAGTTCAGTGCTCTGTGATGACCTAGGGTGGGTGAGATTGGGGAGTGGGAAGGAAGGAAGCTCAAGAGGAAGGGGATATATATTTACATATAATTGATTAATTTTGTTATACAGCCAAAAATTAACACAACTTTGCAAAACAATTAGACTCCAATAAAAATATAAATACAAACACAAAAAATGAAATAAGATGTTGTAAAAATTAAAAAAAAAAAAAAAGATTAGTGTTTGCCAAGAGTAGAATTGCAGGGAAAAATGAAAAATGAATAGAAGTGGTCTTGGGGGCAGTGAAAAAACTCTGCATCATATTATAAAGATGGAAATATATCATTATATGTTTGTTCAAGACCTGGGTCCAGAAGATCCCCTGGAGAAGGAAATGACAACCCATTCCAGCATTCTTACCTGGAGAATTCCGTGGACAGAGCAGCCTGGTGGGCTCGAGCCCATGGTGTCAAAAGAGTCAGACATGACTGAGGAACTAACACAAAAAAGCAAACATAGAATGTTTAATACCATGAGTGAACTTTAAGGTGAACTATTGACTTAGGTTGATTATGATGTGTCAATATAGGTTCATCCTTGGTCACAAATTACTGTTCTGGTGAGTGATGTTGACAATGGGGGAGGTTGTGTATGTGTGGAGCAGTGGGTATATGAGCAATCAATCCTGTTCTCAAATTTTTTGTGAACTAAGACTGCTTTAAAAATGATCTTTAAAAGAAAAAAAATTTTAATTAAGAGGGAATAAAACTGGAAGATTCTTTGGTTTAAACTTGAAACTATATTTCACTTGATGAATTTTTCCTATTTCTAACAGGAGTAAAACTACATTTTAAGGGTTACCAAGTGATGTTGAAATGCTCCTGGCAACCGGGCGAAAGCAAGTAAAATTTTAAAAATAATGCAAAAGAGAAATTCTTCATGAGATTAGATAGGAGTTGGAAATAATTCTTTATGTTATACTAGGGTCTTATTATATATAATCAGTTATGTGTATAAAAGTCACATGTTTAAGAAAAGCTTATTGATGACTAACAAAAGAAATATTTTATGACAAGTTGTGTGTCTTACTCATTTTTATATCTATAGAGTGTAGCGGAGTAGCAGCTATAACAGATGGATACTTGGTAATGTTTGTCGAGAAAATGAGTCAGTGAACTGAGTGAAAGTATAAATTGTAGGACTATTTTTACACTAATGGAGCTTCTAGAAATTAGCATGAGACATTTCTTCTCCTTTTTTTAATAGTAAAACCACAGTTTCTTCTCAAATTAAAGGGAAAATGCAAGCCTATTCTTTATTGTTATCTGTTAAAACCATGGTCTTTTCAGGTATTTATTTACATAAGATCACCTTCCAGATGTGCTGTTTGGTGTCACATGGGAAACATTTATCTTCACATGCTTCTAAATCTCTCTTATATGATTCATACTGAATTTCAGTCCAACCACTTTTAAAAAAATAAAAAACAAACATTCATTCCCCAAGGTGCTCAAGTTCATGCAGTCTCAATACACCCTATAAAGGGCCATAAACCATGTGTGGCAGGACTCTAGAATAAATAGCCCCTTTAAAAAACGGAGCTGCCAACAACATTGAGATTCCATTTTTAAATGATTTTCTGCAAAGTAAACATTTTTCAGGCTTGATCTCTGTGTAATTTTTCACTGGCATTTTTCAAGCTAGAAAAGACCTGCACATGTTCTTTTTGTAAAGAAGGGTTTAATACTCCACTGTGTCACTGAGTCCCAGGGAGCTAATTTGTTCTAAAGACAACATTACTACATCAATACAACGCAGCTTAACCTCCAACTAACCTTATTCTGTTTGCTTTCCACATCCCCACTGAGGTTCTCAGCCCAAACGTCCCCTCAATTCTGGATTCGTTCCTCCCTAGGTGGAAAGTATGTGCATATACGCTATGCTGCTTTTGTAAATCAGAGAAAGGCAATATTCACACAATCCAACAATCACACACACAAACACACACACCCTCCTTGTCCCTATCTTACAAAATACAGAATCACTTCAGGGAGGCAAAATACTTAACACAGAGATCTACCTTAAAGCAAAGTCCCCAAAGAGAAATTGTAAAAAAGAAACAGAACAAACCCAAATCCACTGTTTAGTGTCTTGGCTTGTCTCTTCATTTTTTCTTTTCTAAGGCCTTTTGCTCTAACAGCTTTTCCCACATGAGCAGATGATGACAGTTCTTGGTGGAACAAGTTCTTAACCAAATTTTATCTGTTATTTCTCCCTTAGCTCTTCTTCTCTCCCAGAGCCAAGATAAAATAGAAGCATTTCCAGTGTTTCTTCATTTATGGAATTCTCAGATTTAATTGATTTGTCTACATTTGAACATGTTAGAACTAGGTCCTCCTCTGTGCTGGTAAGGTGATGTTATTTTCCAATTTTCCCCTGAAAACTCATGAAACATTGGTATGCTGAAACAGTTCTGAAAAACTTTGTTCAGACTTTTGCTAGTTAGGCCAGTTGACACGTTCTCAATTTCTTTTACAAAAAGTAAAAAGTCTAATCAGAAATAGTAGCATGAAAAAAAGAATGTTCTCTGTTACTTTAAAAGGATCAATTTAGACTCCTAGGTGGTTTGCTGAATATTGAGATCAAATCAGACTATTTCAGATGACCATATATGCCCAAGGAGTTGCTACTAAGCTGTCAAAAAAAAAGAGAGAGAGAGAGAGAGAGAGAAAATAAAGAGAATATAAACCAAAATGAGCTTGATAACATAAGAATCAAAATGAATATCTGTTACCCTCAGAATGACAGATTTTTCTACAAAATTTGTTTCAAGCCTGGACAAGAATTCATAGACATTTTTTATTAGGGAAAGTCTTGATATTTTTAACATAAGATGACATTGTTCCTTCACCATCATCTTAGTTTTAAAATGTCTGTAAGCCAGTGCCTTCTTAAAATTTAGAGTGTTATCAAGCCCTCATGGATGTTTGGGAAACAGAGAAGTCATTGTAAAATGTCTTAAATGTAAGTTTATCTGGCCAGAATGGTCAATGGATGAACTACAGAATCTAATTTCTAAAGTTTTTAAGACTATAAATAAGATTTATGTTAGGTTCAGGGTAATTTACATTACTTATATTTTATTGAATTCAATTCCATGAGAATTGATCATGCAGATATTACTAACGACAATGGATTTTTGGAGAAACAAACAGACATTAGCTGTTGCCAGTGGAATTGTATCCTCTAAAAATTCATATTGAAATCCTAATCTTCAGTAGCTCAGAATATGACCTTATTTACAGATAGAGATTTTACGGGATTAATTAATTGAAATGAGATCATTGAGAGGGGCCCTAATCCAATAGAGCTGGTGTTGTTGGAAAAAGAAGAAATTTGGACAAAGAAGGAGAACTCCATGAGAAGAGAAAGGCAGCATCTACAGGCCAAGGAATGCCAAAAGCTGCCAGCAAACCTCCAAAAGCTAAGAGAGAGGCACGGGACAAATAGCCCCTCACCAGCCTCAGAAGGAACCAGTCAGGCTGACACTGTGCTTTTGGACTTCTAGCCTCCAGAACTGTGTCCGACGCAGGATACAGCATGCTTGGGGCTGGTGCATGGTGATGACCCAGAGAGATGTTATTGGGAGGGAGGTGGGAGGGGGGTTCATGTTTGGGAACGCATGTACACCCGTGGTGGATTCAAGTCAATGTATGGCAAAACCAATACAGTATTGTAAAGTAAAATAAAGTAAAAATAAATTAATAAATTAATAAATAAAAGAAGTCTCTGCTGTCTAAGTTGTAGTACTTTATCATGGCGGCCTTAGCAAACTCACATGTCTGATAAAGATCGTCTCTTTTGCTGATACTTTCCTGACCCTCAACGTCTAAGTTTACATATTTAATTCAGTGACTTTATATACTTATTTTTCTCAAAGTTACCCTTGGACTGAAGTTTACATATTTAATTCAGTGATTTTATATACTTGTTTTACTCAAAGTTACCCGTGAAGGTTTTTTTGAAACACAAATGTTAAGGCAAAACCTCAAAACCTACTGACTCAGAATCACTGATGTGGAGGTTAGAAATCAATATTCATAAAAAGTTCCAAAAGGACATTTCTGCATATCTTGTTTTGAGAATTACTGATCTGAAACAGGAGTGGATCTCACAGTTTTGGGGGGGTATGGTTCCTTCCTTATTTTGGAAGAGGGTACTCTGGTTTTGTCAGTCTTGGGAGCTTCGAGGCAGTACCTTCAACCTTGGCTACACATTAGATTCATCCGGGGAAGCTTTTAAAAACCACAATTGCAGGGTGTACCCAGATCAAATAAAAAGAATCTCTGGGGTGAGATCCAGACATGGGTATTTTTTTTTTTTAATTCCATGTGGTTACAGTGTGTACTCAGTACTGAGAACCTCAAGCTTAAGGTTAAGAAGTAAAAACTGTGGGCAATGATGAATTAGTTAATTAATATTGCAGAAGATCAGTTAACTCTCTGAAACCCAAATAAATCAACTAAGACTCACCTCAAAATGTACTGAGCTGGTTCTTTCCTCTTTTGTTCTCCATTTCTCCCTTTGTCCGTATCCTCTTTTGATTTCTTTCTCTTCATTAGCTTTTGTTTTTTGGGGTCACTTGATTCTTTTCCTTTCCTTCTTATTCCATCTCATCTTTTTTCCAACACTAACTTGAAAAAAACATGAAACTGAAGATGAACACATGTATCATATTTTTGGTCAAGTTTTATTATCCTTGATCTTCTTTTGGAAAGTGTTTGAGCTGAAATATTTTCTATTTCTTTAAGAAATAAGGGCTTACCGGGTGACTCAGTGGTAAAGAATCTGCCTGCCAACGCAGGAGATGTAAGAGACCCAAGTTTGATCCCTGGGTCCCAATGATCTGCTGGAGAAGGAAATGGCAACTGACTCCATCCAGCACTACTATTGCTTGGGAGATCCCATGGACAGAGAAGCCTGGTGGGTTACAATCCATGGGGTCACGTGTGATTAGTCAGGACTAATCACACATGTGCATAGACATGCATACACACATGCTCTAGAGCCTGGGAACTGCAACTACTAAGCCCGTGTGTCACAACAATTGAAGGCCAAGTGTGCTAGAGCCCATTCTCAAGAGAAGCCACTGCAATGAGAATCCACACACCCTAACTAGAAAGTGGCCCCACTCACGCTACTAGAGAAAAGCCTTTCAGCCAAAAGTAAATGAATAGATAATTTTAAAATAGGAAAACAAATAGCATATTTCAATCCACTTGTTTCATGTTTTCTTAAATATATACACTCTTCACTCCCCACCCTCATTCCCTCCTGCCCTTGAATGAGTGATTGTGGATACTCCATCGCCATAGGATGTTTCAGAACATTGTTGGGTTACACATCAGGCTCTGGCATTAAAGAGCTTGGGAACATTTAGGGGGTGACCATGTTTTCCCATTCCCACTTATACTTCCCTGGTGCAGCCCTGAAGAACTTGGAAGGCTTACTAAGGAGCATGGCAGTTGCTGCTAGATAGAAGATGGCAGGGAAGTATGGTATGTTGCACTCAGAAGAAGGTGTTGAGAGGGTAACAATGAGTTGTGTCACCACTGATGAAACTTTGAATGGTGCCAAGTGTTAAGAACTGCCAACAGAACTTAAAACTGGACAGCAGACAAACTTATTGGGAGTTGAGTTCAACTTCTTGGCATTCTTTTCTAGGAAAACTCAAGTCTTCAATTCCTCTGGACTGATGGCTTCATGCTCTTTTTTCTTGTATGAATACTATCATTTTGTAAAGGAAGAAGCTCTGTTTTGCTTAGGTCTAGGTGGCTCACAGAAGTAATTCCTCAGTCAAAGAAGAGTACTGCAGTCTTTGTAAGACATCAAATCTACTCCCCAAACAGCAAGCCAATATTCATGGTATATGAGTCCAAGCAGAGAAAATTTATCTGTTTGCCACCCATTCTAAACTATTTTAGTTTTTCCTTTTGGAGTGGGGAAGCCCTTTCTCACTTTCTCCTCTTTGTCTTTCTTTATCTTAACAATTGTAGTAAGGAGAATAGCTTTTAAAAATGTCTCCTGTTCCATGGATCTGCATGCACACACAAAATCAAATTTCTTTATAGTGTTTTTCAAAAGTTGGCCAGTTAGAAATATTCAGTAGAATATGCAACTGGAAAATAAAAAATACCCACATAATTACTTGATCACATTTTTTAAAAGTTCACCAAGTAACCTGGTTTTCGTCCAAAATGACCAGTTGTTTTGGTGGGTTCTTTGTAACAGTCATTATTTATTTTGCAGGAAACATGCTCATTTGCTTAGTTAAGGTTTGGGATTTTTTTCCTTCCTGCTTCATGATAAGTGCTGTAATTCTCTATTCTTAAGATTTGTGGTTAAAAGGGAAACACAAAACTGCCATTTGGAAAATAAAAAAGTCAATAACTCAGTCAACTGTGACAACAGGATTTTTTATAAAAAGGGTCATGTTAAAACAATGAACCACCCTCTTTCTACCTCCCTCCCTCCAGCATACAGATAGATAGGCAGACACCAATCTTATTGAGCTCAATAAGTATACTAGTATCTCAGGTTGGCTGCAACAAAGGTCTATAAGTTAGGTGGCTTCAAACAATGGAAACATGATCTCACAGGTTGGGGGTGGGGGGTAGAAATCTGAAATTAAGGCATAAAACAGGTTGGTCCCTTCTGAGGCTAGAAGGAGGAATCTGTTCTATGTCTCTTGATGAATCTGTTCCTTGCCTCTCCTGGCACCTGATATTCCTTGGCTTGTGGAAACATCACTCCAATCTCTGCCTCTTTCTTCATGTGATATCCTGCCTATTTCCCTGTATCCAAATTTCCTCTTCTTATTAGAACACCAACAATTTTGGATTACAGCCCATCCTAATTGCCTGATGGTCATCTGAATACATTTTCAAAGACTTTCTCCAAATATGGCCACATTTATAGGAACCAGGAAAGGACTTTATCATGTTTCTGAGGGACACAGTTCAACTCACCACTGTGGTTTACAGGAAAATTTTGCATATGTCCTAATACAACAGCTGAATTTCAATGTTAGCTGAAACAAACAAACTTTGGGGTAAAGAAAGCTGTAAGTATGCATCCAGCATAAGGTGTGCATACAAAATATTTCTGCCTATTTAAAAACTACTCAGTTTCAAAGTGAAAGTGTTAGTCGCTCAGTTGTGTCTGACTCTTTGAAACCTAATGGACTGCCAGGCTCCTCTGTCCATGGAATTCTACAGGAAAGAATATTGGAGTAAGTTGCCATTTCCTTCTCCAGGGGATCTTCCTGGCCCAGGGATTGAACCTGGGTAGTGGAGTCTTTGCCATATGAGCCACCAGGGAAGCTCACTATTACTTTAGGACTTCTCTGATGGCTTAGCGGGGTAAAGAATCCGCCCACAATGTAGGAGACACAGGTTCAATCCCTGGGTTGTGAAGATACCATGGAGGAGGAAATGCAATCCATTTCAGTATTCTTGCCTGAAAAATGCCATGGACAAAGAAGCCTGGCAAGCTATAGTCCAAAAGATTGCAGAGCTGGACATGACTGAATGATACACACACACAGCATTATTTTGGTCCTAATTCTAGTTCTCACTCTCCATGAATTCTAGCTTTGTTATCTACTTATTTTTATATTGGTGAAATTCATGCGTTAGTTTTTATTTTTGTTTTAGCTTTTAACCTCTTATTTTGGAATATCTTAACATATACAAAAGTAGAGAAAATAATGTAATGAATGTACATGCTTCTATCCTCCAACTTAACTTTAGCATATGTCTAATCCTAAGAGGTGTTACTTTCACACCTCTTACCCACTTTCCACATCCTTCTATATTATTTTGAAGCGGAGCCTAGACATAATGAACTGACATATTTTAAACATAATATTCCAAAATGTGTCTCTGAACATTAAATACAGCCACAATGCCCTTACCTTTTCTACAAATCTGACAATTCATTAATATTATTAAATATTCAATGCCCAAATTTTCTTACACCTTTTCATTAGAGTTTATTTTTTTTTAATCAGCCTTTAAACTACACTTAATGACAACGTATTATAATTAGTTGATATTTCTATATAATCTTTTTTTAATATTTATTTGTCTGGCTGCCTTGGGTCTTTGTGGCATCATGCGGGCTCTTTTGCTGCAGTGCACATACTCTCTAGTTGTGGTGAGCAGGCTCTGGAGCGCATGGGCTCAGTAGTAGTGGTGCATGAGCTTAGTTACTCCACAGCATCAGGGATCAAACCCTGGTCCTCTGCATTGGAAAGCAAATTCTTAACCACTGGACCACCAGAGAAGTCCCTGAAATCTCTTTTAATCTTTTTCATTTCCTCTATTTAACACAAATTTCAAAAGGTCATATGTGATGGAGTGCTGTGCTAGTCAATGTACTGGTCTGCATAAGATAAGGAGATTGCTCCAGAATGACAATTAAACACAGCTTCCATCAGCTGAACTAGAGTGTGCTTAGTGTGTAATTGACTTACATTCTGACACAAGCTCCTTATCTCATCATGGACAAGTAACAAACAGTTCCCAAACCTTTTGGGCTTCTGGGTACCACACTTCGAGAAGCACCATTGTCTGGGTGCTGTTCACTGCATCCCCAGAATGTCAGTTAAGATGCTCTTTTGTTTCTGGTCTATATATATTTTTTCTATAGACTGATAGTCCATTTAGTTTCTTGATCAGATTCAGAATTAATATTTCACAAGACAGCTTCTTAGATAATGTTGTATATTTTCACAAGCAGGCTTGAATGTCTTGCTATCTCATCTTTTATGGTGTTATCTGCCATTTAGTAATTATTCCTTAGATTTATTAGTTCATAGGTGATGGAAAAAGAAAATAGTCTAATTCTCACATTCCTCCTTCATTTATTAGCTGGGAAGTTCCTATATTGAGAAGTTTCTTTTTATCCACCCCTGGGTTACTTTGAGATACAGTTTACATAGAAAAGGCAAGATAAATCTTTTCTTCATTACCAGTTTTCAAAATACTGAGGTGGTTTAATTCACTATCTTCTGAAGGGAATCAGTGAAGGTAATGATGGATATGTATGTGTGTGTGTGTGTGTGATATGTCACGATTTTAAACATATTATTTAACTTCTATGCAGAGTACATCATGAGACACGCTGGGCTGGAAGAAGCACAAGCTAGAATCAAGATTGCCAGGACAAAGATCAATAAGCTCAGATATGCAGATGACACCACCCTTATGGCAGAAAGTGAACAGGAGCTAAAAAGCCTCTTGATGAAAGTGAAAGAGGAGAGTGAAAAAGTTGGCTGAAAGCTCAACATTCAGAAAATGAAGATCATGGCATCCGGTCCCATCACTTCATGGGAAATAGATGGGGAAACAGTGTTAGACTTTATTTTGGGGGGCTCCAAAATCACTGCACATGGTGATTTCAGCCATGAAATTAAAAGACACTTACTCCTTGGAAGAAAAGTTATGACCAACCTAGATAGCATATTCAAAAGCAGAGACATTACTTTGCCAACAAAGGTCCATCTAGTCAAGGCTATGGTTTTTCTTGTGGTCATGTATGGATGTGAGAGTTGGTCTGTGAAGAAAGCTGAGCGCTGAAGAATTGATGCTTTTGAACTGTGGTGTTGGAGAAGACTCTGGAGAGTCCCTTGGACTGCAACGAGATCCAACCAGTCTATTCTGAAGAAGATGGGGTTTCTTTGGAAGGATTGATGCTAAAGCTGAAACTCCAGTACTTTGGCCACCTCATGTGAAGAGCTGAGTCATTGGAAAAGACTCTGATGCTGGCAGGGATTAGGGGCAGGAGAAGAAGGGGACGACAGAGGATGAGATGGCTGGATGGCATCACTGACTCGATGGACATGAGTCTGAGTGAACTCCGGGAGTTGGTGATGGACAGGGAGGCCTGGTGTGCTGTGATTCATGGGGTCGCAAAGAGTCGGACACGACTGAGTGACTGAACTGAACTGGAGTATTTCAATACATGGTACTTCCCGTTATGAATGCTTAAATGATCCCATCTTTGACCAGTGGGAGCCTTTTCAACTTGATTCCTGAGCCCTTTTGATATACGCTTCAGTAACTTTAATAGATTTCTTGATATCTGGTGCAACTCAATGCCCCAGGTTCACCTGTGTATCCCTGTGCCTGACCTGAAATCAGTCAAGTCTCTAAGAAGCCCTGAACCTTTTATGGCCTCTGTTTATTGACTGCATTTTTATAGTACTGTTCTGGGATCCAACTGCCCATTAGATAGTATTTTTAGCTTCTTCCTATATTTTGTAAAGGACATTGTTTTTTTCTGAAATAGAGATTATCATAGATGTAACAGAGCCCTTATGGTCTTTGAGTTGCTCAGATAAAACCCAGATGGTTGGTCATAATAACCACAATAAAATTTAATTTTAAAATTTAATAAAGGGAACTTAACGATGAAGTTGCTAAGGTCCCTAAAGGTACATTTTGGATCTTCATCTTCCAATACATACTATTAAAGGTACAGCTGAGTACCTGTGAGATTCAGTTCTATTTAGCTATGGCAGTAGGTCCAACTGTAAATTCCCCTATAGAGATTTAGCCAACAATCTTTCAACGAACTAGTGCAGGCCAATTTTGGGGGGTTTTGTTTTGCTTTTAAATCACAATGTGGAGGAACTCTTAAGACAGGCTTGGTTTGAAATGATGTTAATTCCAGATCCATCTATCTATTTATTCTTTTGGCATATTTATTGCACACTCCTTAAGTGTATAGGGGGCTGGAGACTCAGAAGTAAAAAAGATAAGTAATTTGCAATCAAATTACTGATACTACATGGGAAAATTAAGTTTCAAACAGTATCTAAGATTTACACAACACGATCTAAGCAGCTTAAGGCAAAATTAAACATTTATTTTTTTAATCTTTAGTTTAAAAAGGTAATTGAAATATACAATATGTTACAATTTTATTATTTTTCATTGTTAAGATAGATTATGGAAAAAGAAAAAAGTCAGATTAATAAAAAGAAGTATATAGTTTAATGAAAACAATGGGACTTTGAGTTAAAGAAAAAAAATGGATCTTTATCTGTTAAAACTGTGAGGCCTTTAAATGTGAAGTGCCAGACATCTGGTTACTACAGCCTCAGGGCCACAGCAATAAGCAGGCAAGAAAAAAAGGAGTATGTCATTCTTTCAAATCCTGACCTCAGACTTGACATGAAGCCAAAGTGTTTTAGTACTTGGCTATGTTATTTTATTGACACATGTCAAATAATTCTAATTTATGGCCATATAATCCTACATCTTGAGGTTCAGCTTTGCAACACATAATGGAATTCAATACAATGATAATGTTAATATTAGAGCCAAGTAAAATGAGAACTCAGGTTTTATGTTGAGCTTCAGGAGTAACAAGGAGAATCATAAAGCATTTAATTGTTTTCATTGTTTTACTAATTCTGTGGCCTGTGAATGTAGTTAGAGCTTTACTAGACATAGGATTTTTTTACATTAAATAACCAAGGACACAATTTGATTTAATAGCTTATGAATATAAAATATGTCATAGACAAAAGTTTGATGTTTACATGAAATAAATAATATTCAATGGAAAGCTTTCTCAGTAAGGGTTCATTTTGATGAAAGAATTTACACATTATTTTTGATAGATGAATATCTTATTTTTGAATTAATCTAGGAAAAATATTCTCAATTCACTCTGCCATGTATGACAGTATTAAATATCAGTGTTATTGGCCATTTTCTCATTTATTTTCACATATTAGGTAATTTTCCATTTAAACCAATAAGATCCTATTAGTTGGTGTTAAATTGGATTAAAAGTGCACAAAATGAACAACTATATGCTAATATTATGAATAGCAAAGCAAAAATTATAAGATAAAAATTAGTAAACAGAATCCAACTGTATATTTTAAAAAGAGATGCTGTATGGTTCAATATTAGGAAATTCACCAGTTTGATCACCACATTAATAGTTCTATGAAGAAAAATCACACATCAAACATTTAAATAGTGAGAAAGCATTCAGTAATATTCCTTCATTGACTTTATAAACATGTACTTCCACCCCCAAGCTAGCATTTTACATAAATGGGAAAGATTGGACCCATTCCTACTAAAAACAGGGATCAAAAAAAAAGAATTCCTAAGTTACATTGGTGATATTAAACTATGCAGTCAGAAAGGTGGCATTTAAAATAGTATTCATAAAAATATACTTTTTGAGATGCAATTTTGAATATCATCTTCTTTTCTATTATAACCTTAATTAACTCTGTATATGTGTTTCAGTTCAGTTCAGTTCAGTTCAGTTGCTCAGTAGTGTCTGACCCTTTGCGAGCCCATGAATCGCAGCACGCCAGGCCTCCCTGTCCATCACCAACTCCTGGAGTTCACTCAGACCCACGTCCATCAAGTCAGTGATGCCATCCAGCCATTTCATCCTCGGTCGTCCCCTTCTCCTCCTGCCTCCAATCCCTCCCAGCATCAGAGTCTTTTCCAATGAGTCAACTCTTCACATGAGGTGGTCAAAGTACTGGAGTTTCAGCTTCAGCATCATTCCTTCCAAAGAAACCCAGGGCTGATCTTCTTCAGAATGGACTGGTTGGATCTCCTTGCAGTCCAAGGGACTCTCAAGAGTCTTCTCCAACACCACAGTTCAAAAGCATCAATTTTTCGGCACTCAGCCTTCTTCACAGTCCAACTCTCACATCCATACATGACCACTGGAAAAACCATATCCTTGACTAGGCGGACCTTAGTCGGCAAAGTAATGTCTCTGCTTTTCAATATGCTATCTAGGTTGGTCATAGCTTTTCTTCCAAGGAGTAAGTGTCGTTTAATTTCATGGCTGAAATCACCATGTGCAGTGATTTTGGAGCCCAAAAAATAAAGTCTGACACTGTTTCCACTGTTTCCCCATCTATTTCCCATGACGTGATGGCACCAGATGCCATGATCTTCATTTTATGAATGTTGAGCTTTAAGCCAACTTTTTCGCTCTTCACTTTCACTTTCATCAAGAGGCTTTTTAGCTCCTGTTCACTTTCTGCCATAAGGGTGGTGTCATCTGCATATCTGAGGTTATTGATGTTTCTCCCGGCAATCTTGATTCCAGCTTGTGTTTCTTCCAGTCCAGCGTGTCTCATGATGTACTCTGCATATAAGTTAAATAAGCAGGGTGACAATATACAGCCTTGATGTACTCCTTTTTCTATTTGGAACCAGTCTGTTGTTCCATGTCCAGTTCTAACTGTTGCTTCCTGACCTGCATACAGATTTCTCAAGAAGCAGGTCAGATGGTCTGGTATTCCCATCTCTTTCAGAATTTTCCACAGTTTATTGTGATCCACACAGTCAAAGGCTTTGGCATAGTCAATAAAGCAGAAATTGATGTTTTTCTGGAACTCTCTTGCTTTTTCCATGATCCAGCAGATGTTGGCAATTTGATCTCTGGTTCCTCTGCCTTTTCTAAAACCAGCTTGAATATCTGGGAGTTCACGGTTCACGTACTGCTGAAGTCTGGCTTGGAGAATTTTGAGCTTTACTCTACTAGCGTGTGAGATGAGTGCAATTGTGTGGTAGTTTGAGCATTCTTTGGCATTGCCTTTCTTTGGGATTGGAATGAAAACTGACCTTTTCCAGTCCTGTGGCCACTGCTGAGTTTTCCAAATTTGCTGGCATATTGAGTGCAGCACTTCCACAGCATCATCATTTAGGATTTGAAACAGCTCAACTGGAATGCCATCACCTCCACTAGCTTTGTTCGTAGTGATGCTTTCTAAGGCCCACTTGACTTCACATTCCAAGATGTCTGGCTCTAGATGAGTGATCACACCATCGTGATTATCTTGGTCGTGAAGATCTTTTTTGTACAGTTCTTCTGTGTATTCTTGCCACCTCTTCTTAATATCTTCTGCTTCTGTTAGGTCCATACCATTTCTGTCTTTTATCGAGCCCATCTTTGCATGAAATGTTCCCTTGGTATCTCTAATTTTCTTGAAGAGATCTCTAGTCTTTCCCATTCTGTTGTTTGCCTCTATTTCTTTGCATTGATCGCTGAAGAAGGCTTTCTTATCTCTTCTTGCTATTCTTTGGAACCCTGCATTCAGATGCATATATCTTTTCTTTTCTCTTTTGCTTTTTGCTTCTCTTCTTTTCACAGCTATTTGCAAGGCCTCCCCAGACAGCCATTTTGCTTTTTTGCATTTCTTTTCCATGAGGATGGTCTTGATCCCTGTCTCCTGTACAATGTCAGGAACCTCATTCCATAGTTCATCCAGCAATCTATCTATCAGATCTAGTCTGTCAAATCTATTTCTCACTTCCACTGTATAATCATAAGGGATTTGATTTAGGTCATACCTGAATTGTCTAGTGATTTTCCCTACTTTCTTCAATTGAAGTCTGAATTTGGTAATTAGGAGTTCATGATCTGAGCCACAGTCAGCTCCTGCTCTTGTTTTTGTTGACTGTATAGAGCTTCTCCATCTTTGGCTGCAAAGAATATAATCAATCTGATTTCGGTGGGCCGAAATCAGGAGGGCTTAGAGGAGCTATCCCACGTTGTAGGTCAAGAAGGGTAGTGGTGAGGAGATACCCCTTGCCCAAGGTAAGGAGCAGAGGCTGCGCTTTGCTGGAGCAGCCATGAAGAGATACCCCATGCCTAAGGTAAGAGAAACCCAAGTAAGATGGTAGGTGTTGCAAGAGGGCATCAGAGAGCAGACACACTGAAACCATAATCACAGAAAACTAGTTAATCTAATCAAACTAGGACCATAGCCTAGTTTAACTCAATGAAACTAAGCCATGCCCATGAGGCAACGCAAGACGGGCGGGTCATGGTGGAAAGGTCTGACAGAATGTGGTCCACTGGAGAAGGGAATGGCAAACCACTTGAGTATTCTTGCCTTGAGAACTCCATGAACAGTATGAAAAGGCAAAATGATAGGATACTGAAAGAGGAACTCCCCAGGTCATTAGGTGCCCAATATGCTACTGGAGATCAGTGGAGAAATAACTCCAGAAAGAATGAAGGGATGGAGCCAAAGCAAAAACAATACCCAGCTGTGGATATGACCGGTGATAGAAGCAAGGTCTGATGCTGTAAAGAGCAATATTGCATAGGAACCTGGAATGTCAGGTCCATGAATCAAGGCAAATTAGAAGTGATCAAAAAGGAGATGGCAACAGTGAACATTGACATTCTAGGAGTCAGCAAACTAAAATGGACTGGAATTTAACTCAGATGACCATTACATCTACTACTGCGGGCAGGAATCCCTCAGAAGAAATGGAGTAGCCATCATGGTCAACAAAAGAGTCCGAAATGCAGTACTTGGATACAATCTCAAAAACAACAGAATGATCTCTATTCCTTTCCAAGGCAAACCATTCAATATCACAGTAATCCAAGTCTATGCCCCAACCAGTAACACTGAAGAAGCTGAAGTTGAACGGTATGTGTGTTTATGTACGTGTAAATGGATGAAAGGATATGTAGACAATAGCTTAGGAAGAATGCTCATCAACCAACATATTAATGGTGATTATTTATGGTATATGAGGGGATATTTTGGAAAGCTCAGATATTTTAAGCTCAGAGAGTAAAGAATCTGCCTGCAATGCAGGAGCCCTGGGTTTGATCCCTGGATTGGGAAGATACCCTGGAGAAGGAAAAGGCTACCCACTCCAGCATTCTGGCCTGGGGAATTCCGTGGACAGAGGAGCCTGGTGTGCTGGTCACAAAGAGGTGGACACAAATGAGTAACACTTTCACTTCAAGAAATAGAAAGAGCCTTTTGATGAAAGTCAAAAAGGAGAGGGAAAAATTTGGCTTAAAACTCAACATTCAGAAAACTAAGATCTTGGCATCCAGTCCCATCACTTCATGGTAAATAGATGAAGGAACAGTGGGAACGGTGACAGACTTTATTTTTGGGGGCTCCAAAATCACTGTAGATGGTGACTGCAGCCATGAAATTAAAAGACGCTTGCTCCTTGGAAGAAAAGCTATGACCCACCTAGAGAGCATATTAAAAAGCAGAGACATTACTTTGCCAACAAAAGTCCATCTAGTCAAGGCTATGATTTTTCCAGTAGTCATATATGGATGTGAGAGTTGAACTCTAAAGAAAACTGAGCACCGAAGAATTGATGCTTTTGTTCTTTTTAATATAAATTTATTTATTTTAATTGGAGGTTAATTACTTTACAATATTGTATTGGTTTTGCCATACATCAACATGAATCCGCCACAGGTATACACGTGTTCCCCATCCTGAGCCCCCCTCCCTCCTCCCTCCCCGTACCATCCCTCTGGGTCATCTCAGTGCACCAGCCCCAAGCATCCAGTATCATGCATTGAACCTGGACTGGTGATTCGTTTCATATATGATATTATACATGTTTCAATGCCATTCTCCCAAATCATCCCACCCTCTCCCTCTCCCTCTGAGTCCAAAAGACTGTTGTATACATCTGTGTCTTTTTTGCTGTCTCGCATACAGGGTTATCGTTACCATCTTTCTAAATTCCATATATAGGTGTTAGTATACTGTATTGGTATTTTTCTTTATGGCTTACTTCACTCTGTATAATAGGCTCCAGTTTCATCCACCTCATTAGAACTGATTCAAATGTATTCTTTTTAATGGCTGAGTAATACTCCATTGTGTATATGCTTTTGAAGTGTGGTGTTGGAGAAGACTCTTGAGAGACCCTTGGACTGCAAGGAGATCCAACCAATCCATCCTAAAGGAAATCCAGTCCAGAATATTCACTGGAAGAACTGATGTTGAAGGTGAAAATCCAATACTTTGGCCACCTGATGCAAAGAACTGACTCATTTGAAAAGACCCTGATGGTGGGAAAGATTGAAGGTGGGAGAAGAAGAGGACGGCAGAGGATGAGGTGGTTTGATGACATCATCAACTCGATGGACATGAGTTTGAGTAAGCTCCATGTGTTGGTGACAGACAGGGAAGCCTGGTGTGCTGCAGTCCATGGGGTTGCAAAGAGTCGGACATGAGTGAGTGACTGAACTGAACTGAACTGAACTGTAGCCCACAGGCTCCTCTGTCCATAGAATTTACCAGGCAAGAATATTGGAATGGGTTGCCATTTCCTTTTTCAGGAAATCTTTCTGACACAGGGATCAAACCCATGTCCTCTGCATTGCAGGCAGATTCTTTGCAATAATCCACTTGGGAAGACCAGAATAGGCCATATCCTTGGTGTAAAATGCTATACCTGGGTAAAATATTATGCTGGGTTCAGGCACCTGAATTTCACTACTATGTTCATTAAGTAGGTTATGATTCAGTGATTTAGCAAGACATTTGTTTCCCACCTGCTTATACCCTTCAAAAATCTATTTTTCTTGGCAGAGTCATATCCAGAGATTTGGCTCTATATGAAGTTTGCATTTCCATTAATTCTGAAAAAAATATAGTCAAGGTTTAATGCATACTTAAATTTTAGTTCAGTTTGCTCTTTTTATAGGCCCCAAGCACAGGTGTATCCAGCTTACACTGGTAATTATGTTATGATATTATGTTATTTTAAGCAGCAATATTGCTTTTGCTGAGAAATAGATTAAATGTGTATAGAAATGACTTTGTATAGGGCTTTGTTGCTGAAATTATTCAGGTGTTACTATAATCAAGTCACCTATATTTTAATAAAACAATAATTCATGAGATATTTATGACATCATCTATTCTGTCCCTGAGAGCATTTTAATTTGTAACATTTCTGTAATGTAAACAAAATATGAGTGGATACACAAACAGAATCTGGTAGAACCAGCTACAAGGTGTAGACTCTAAAAGTTATTACTTTATAGGAAGACTTTGACTCTTTAATTATTTAGCAAATTATTATTTAGCTGACATATTGTGCAAGGATCACATTACGTATGTAAAAATGTAGTAAATGTCTATCCTAATAAATTGAAGTATTAGACATTATGGAGACTATGACGAAATTAAATAAAAATTCCACTGTCTATGAATGAGACATATATTTAGAGATACGACAGAGAGACATCAGAGATTTCTAGAGATGAGGATTTAGAGGATCTCTTGCTTCCCTGGTGGCTCAGAGGGTAAAGTGTCTGCCCGCAATGCGGGAGACCTGGGTTCAATCCTTGGGTCAGGAAGATTCCCTGGAGAAGGACATGGAACCCCACTCCAGTCTTCCTGCCTGAAGAATCCCATGGATGGAGGAGCCTGGTGGGCTACAGTCCATGGGGTCGCAAAGAGTGGGACACAACTGAGTGACTTCACTTTCTTTCTTTCATTTTATCCAAGTTCTTCATTTCACAGTTGAGGAAACACAGGTCCCAAGGGGAAAAGTAACTGGCCTAAAATAGCTGTGGAGCCTCCAAAGGAAGAGATACAAGGCACAAACAGTCACACTTAAGGCAAATGAAAAATCAACAGGTTGATATTAAAAAATACATAGAACATATAAAAGAATGAATTAATGCCATTTGCAGCAACATGGATGAAAATAAAAATTATCATACTGAATGAAGTAAGTCAGAAAAAGACAAATATTGCATAATATCTCATAAATTGACTCTAAAAAAATTATACAAATGAACTTATATTACAAAATAGAGATAGAGTCACAGACGTAGAAAACAAACGTATGATTAGCAAAGGGAAAAGGGGGAAAGAGATAAATTAGGAGATTGGGATTGACATATACACACTACTATGTTTAAAATAGATAACCAGTAAGAAGCTACGGGATAGCACAGGGAACCCTACTCAATATTCTGTAGTGACCTATATGGGAAAAGAATGTAAAGAAGAATTAATATATGTACATATATAACTGATTCACTTTGCTGTACAACTGAAACTAACCCAACATTGTAAATCGACTATACTCCAATAAAAATTTTTAAAAATACATTGAAATGACTAAATCAAATGAAAATATGGGACAATATTTGCAACATATGGGGAAGATGTAGCCTCATAGCCCAGACATCAACTGTGCCATGACTGACTGTCCTTATCTCACAACCATGCCTCACACCCTTGAACCTCCTGTTCCAGTTCCTGAGAGAAACAAAATCCATTCACCGGTGTCCATAGAACCCAGCCAGTATGATGTCAATACATCGGCTCAGGAGGGTCACTACAGGTCTGAATGGTGGTATATTAGGAGCCAGGGCTCAGAGTTCATGCTGACTGACGTCCCTCTGGCTCTACTCTCATCTCTTTCTTCCTTCTATCTTTCCCCCTGTTTTCTCCCAGGATAAAAACAAAAGATAGCAGTCCTTATCTTTGAGAAGTGGAATTTTAGAAACAGAAAAAATAACTTCCTATAGTTTTAAAATCTTATCCTGTTTCTATTATTTCATAATAAAAAATCAAAACAGTAAGCCTTCATACTTAAAAAAAAAAAAAAAGCAATTAGTTTGATGCAGTCCCTTTAATGGACCATAACCTACCGGTATTCAGTTTTCTTAAAATCACATGATGCATGCAATTGACCTTTGATAAAAAGTTAAGATCAAAGGATGGGACACTTTATTGGTCAGAAGACCTCTAATTACCAACTCATACAGTTGTTTTATTTTCTAATTATTTGTTTTTATTGTTATGATATCTTCCTTCTTTATGTTTTGACAAGAGAAAATAGTACTAGGAGATAAACAATATACCATTAAATATAAGTTGGCATATATTTTAAAATATTGTTTTTTAGATGTTTTCCACATGTAACTCATTTTAAACAAACAAAATCTGTTATTAAACTCAAGGCTATCTTCAGTTTACCTATTGATAAACTGAGCTGAGCTAGAGAAAATTGAGTGCCTTACTTCATTTCAAGGTATGACCAAACACAATATTTTGGCATGGGGATAAAGTAACATTCTTGTGTTAGGCAACAAGAAGTGTGCTTACGCTGCCTCTTCCATCCATATGGGTGACCTAGTAGGAACTCTGACCTCTCTAGAAGCATGCATCACAGTCACCAAAAGTGGCCTGTCATCCCTTCTGTCTTTCTTGTAGCCTGGAGTTGACCCAGTAGAACAAATATGGTTTTATGAAATTTATATTGTGGTTTATTAATGGGTCATGAAATGAGTTCAGTAGATTGCAATCAGAATTTTTTTCAAAGAAGAGAAATACAGTGATACAGTAATAAAGAGAAATACAGTGTGTCTAGATGTGTCGAGTGAGCTTGAAGGAGCAAACATGAAGATCTTTTACCTCTGTTTACCTGTATTAGCAGAGGCTACCGTAACAAAATATCACACACCGGATTGCTTAAATAGCAGAAATTTATTTTTTCACTGTTCTGGAGATCAGAGTCTAAGACAAATTTCCTGGTAGAGTTGGTTTCTCCCAAGGCCTCTGTCTTTGGTATGCAGACAGCAGCCTTCTCACTGTGTCCCCATTGGCCTTCAGTCTACACGTATTCATCCTTCATGTCTCTTCTTTTTATACACCAGTCTATTGGATTAGGGCCTTAACAACCTCTTTGAGACTTCATTACCTATTTAAAGGCCTTATCGCCGCTAGTCACATGGGGGTTGGGCCTTCAATATGTGAATGTTGCCGAAGACGCAATTTAGTCCATAACACCACCCTCTTTACTCTTTCCCTAAACCCCCACCACAGCTTTTATGTAAATGCTAACATTGGAGATATCCCCTGCTATAGAGCAGAAAAATATTTGACTCAAGGTTAATGTAGAAACAAAGTAAACAAAAACTTCAAGGGGAATTAAAGCCAGTGAAAATGTGACCATGCAGGTTAAATGCATTTTAAGATAATTAAGCAGCAAGGTTTCTTTTGATTATTTTGAACTCTCTGTTCTTCCCTTCAATAGCATACCTGCAGAGGTGTTCATTAAATTTAAATTTAAAAATTGCATTTTAGAAATGTAGCTAGTTTCAGATTTGCTGGATAATAAAGTAAAGATTACTTTGTTGTTGTTGTTTTTTTTAATCTTTTGGCCCCATGGCATGTGTGATCTTAGTTTCCCAATCAGGGATGTAACCTGCACCCCCTGTTTTGGCAGCACAGTCTTAACAACTGGACAGCAGGGAAGTCTCTTACTTTGTATTTTAAAAACAAAATTTAAACATATTTGGCACCTGATTATCGTAATCTTTTCCCAGAAAAAAGAATCATAAAGTTTTGCTTTTTTTTTTTTTTCTATAGAAAGCTTTCAGATATCTCTATGGTGCAGTACTGTGGTATAACCATGATAGTAAACCAACACATCCATGAAATACAAAGAACATTCTTAGATATTAAAGGAATTGTATGAAAATAAACAAAGGACATTCAAACAGCCAAGTAATGAATTACTTTAAAAATAGAAAGGAAAAATTGGTTAACTATGTAAAGAACATGTACATACAAATGAATCCAGGTGAATGTTAAAACTGAACATAAATGAGGAAAACATGAATGGATATGTAATTGACTTTTGGAGTATAGAAAGACTTCTAAATATGAGAACATATAAAAGAACTGTCAAGGAAAAGGTTTTAAAATACCACTTTGTAAAATATGAATTATTTCTTTTTCCAAAGCCAACGTTAAGTTGTTATGAACGAGAGAGTGAACTGAAATGTCTCCTGTTTCTTTCCAATATCCACTCAGATGACATAAATTGCTAAAGGAACAGGAGTAGTAAATTCACAAGGTCAAAGAGAAAAGTGAAGATGATGCAACAGGACTTGGAAGCTAAGAAGGAAAAGGACAACTGATGACTGGCTTAGCAAACAAAGAAGGTAGAATTCTAAGTCAGCAGCAAGGAAAGCTGAGAAACAACTTGGTGTGTACTGCAGACGCCAAAAGTTCTGGAGTTAGTGGTAACAGACACCTCTTGAAGTGGAAGGGAGGCTTGAGCTGAAATCTGTCAACCGAACAAAAAGGCACAACCTAAGTACTTCCCTGGTAGTTGAGTGGTTAAGACTCTGTTCTTCCAATACACGGGGAGAAAGTTCAACCCTTGGTTGGGAAACTAAGATCCCACATGCTGCATGATGTAGCCAAAATTTTTTTTAATAAAAAAGTAAAGATATTAAGACATGCACAACTTAAAAGTTGAGAATTATGTTTCATTTGGAGGGCATACTGAGGTCTTAAGTGCAGGAGATAGCCTCTTAGATCGTTCTGAGGGACTGCTCCAAATAGGGAAGGGAGACCAAGATATAAGATATATAGGAGTTTTGGCAAGAAGTGTAAGGTAAGTGGAACATCAAAAGACTATTGTCTATTAAAGAACTAGACATCTTAATGTATTTAGCACTTTCCTTTGTATGGGAAGACACCAGAGTCTGATTGAAATCATTCCTTTGATATGAACCTTAACTATCTAGGGCCAATATCCCATGTTCTCCATTCCAAATTCCCTGAAGGTGTGCAATAGAGGCAGTGATAGCAGCGGCTGATGACTTGATGGCCTGGCCTGGCCACAGAATCCTTTGTTTACTGAAGCAGTGAGTGACATTCTTTGTTCACAGAAGCTAGGAAAGAGGAGAAGTTCTGTTTAAAAAGCAGTTGTATGCTATGCTTAGTCACTCAGTTGTGTCTCACTCTTTGCAATCCCATGGACTGTAGCCTGCCAGGCTCCTCTGTCCATGGTATTCTCCAGGCAAGAATGCTGGAGTGGATAGCCATTCCCTTCTCCAGGGGATCTTCCCGACCCAGGGATCAGATCCAGGTCTCCTGCATTGTAGGTGGATTCTTTCCCACCCACTAATCCCTGCACTGATGAAAAGCAGATGGGAGACTTCCCTTTTTTTTAACCTGGCAGAAAGTGAGAGGCATATTCTCTGATAGAGCAAAAGAGATGTTTTCTAGGTTGGAGGACACCAGGTATAATTGTAGGCAGAATTATTATGCTGAAAATAGGGAGATTAGGGAAGTGTACAATTGAATGCTAACAAATATCTCCCTTTGCTCCTCATTTGGACTCAGCTCACAGAATTTTGGTGGCCAGATCTAACCTTGTGGGTGGGAAAAGTAGAGGATTTTTTTGGGTGGAATATTGAACAGCCCAATAGAAATAAAAAATTACCTATGTAATACATCCCACCCCCCAATGAAATAACATCAACAGCAACAAAGACTGCCCGGGGCATCATTACCCTACAGTGAAGCCCATAATTGGCAGCTGTATGCCCAGAAAGACTGTATCGGTGATTTAGTTTCTCTTGCACATTAGCACACACCCAAAGAAAATTAGACATCTAGAGAAAACTCCAATATAAAATAAATTTTTTTAAAAAGCTACTTAGAAACAATAGAGAAGATTCAAGGATATAGAAGCTTTAAAAAAAATGATAACATTCTCAGAGGGATAAAAGACTGATGCAGCACCTGAGAAGCATCAATGGGATAGAATTCTAAAATTTTACTTTAAGAAGAGGATCAACCTCCCAAAAAGAAATTATAAATGCAATAGCAACTTTTGAGAATGATGAGTTAATCTTTCAGAATGTAGAGGGAAAAGATTTTAAAATGGAAAATAACAGGGGAAACATAAGAAAATCAGAATATTTGCTACTTAAATAATAAATATTAAAGAGAGAATAGAGGAAAATAGAGGGGGAAAAGCAAGTAAAATATTTCAAGAACATTTTTCCTAACTAAAGGACAAGTCTCTGTAATGGAAGAGTACATTGAGTTCTTATTACAAATGGATAAGATGGAAACACACCAAGATATAACAACATGAAATTTCAGATATGCTGAGACTAAGAGAAAAAGCCTAAAATCTTCCAGAGAGAAAATAAAAATCAGATTATATTCAGAGGATAAAAAAACTGGAATGAAAGCAGACTCTCAACAATAACCTTTGTAGCTAGAAGAAAATGGAACAATGCTTTCCAAATTCTGAGGACAATTCTAACTAGAATGTGTCAGCTTCAGAATTATTATCTGGCAAGTTTCTTCCATTTTGTTAGGGAATCCATGATGACAACATCTTTAGTTTTCCTTTGGGGCTGGTCAAGATGTCACAGAGTAAAATTTTCTAAACTCTGGATGGAAGGGTGTAAGCTGGTAGCCAGAAATCTATGAGCTGAGTCCAGGAAATGAGTTGTGTGTCAACTTCTGGACTATAAGAATTCTTCATACAGCCAGCTGATCAATAAAGTGTGTGGAGAAGGAAGATACTCTCAGATATGCACCAGTTCAAGTGGTTTTCAGTCAAAGCTAGGGATTAAGCAAAGAAAGCATAAAGCACAGAGAAGGGTCTAAAGCAAGAAGAAGGGTCTAAAGGGTGAATGAGGTGAGACGCAGATCTGTGAGGATCCTATCTGCACAGCACGCCCAGGGAACAGCGTGTCAGGCTGCAGCTGCTCAGAGGCTCTGAGCTAATAACTTCCAGTAGATTAAATTGATAGGATTTGTGATGTGTGCATGCTCAATCATGTCTGACTCTTTGGGGCACATGTGAATCTTCCCAACCCAGGAATTGAACCCCCATCTTCTGCACTGGCAGGCAGATTCTTTACCATTTCTATCACCTGGGAAGCCCCCAACTGATAGAATATTTATTAAAAAAATAAACTATTAGGAAGAAATGTATGCCATTTAAAGAGTGTTCAGGGAAGAATTAGACTGTTCATCTTTCATAATAAACAGTCAAAAGGTAGTGACTGATGCTTAAAAATTCAAGAAATGGAAGTAGAGATATCAATACAACTGCCAAAAGAAAGAGTGAAAGCAAATTTTAATCCCTCTTAGAATAAGGACATTCATAGTGGGAGACTGAACTATAAACAGACATTTATGATAGGGATATAGATAGTTGGATAAATAGTTGATAGGAAAACAGATGAGATGATAGAATGATTAAGCTTTCTAGAACTACTTACGCCTAAATTATTTGCATGTATATCTTTACAGAAATTTAAAGTAAACTAAAAATGTAGAAATTGAAAGGCAATAGTCAGCAGTAGATTCTACTTGTAACAAATATTACTTTAAGCTAATATTCATAAATTGCAAACTTTTAAAATTAAAAAAAAACAGTAACAATCCAGTAAGAAAAAAAATGACCAGAGGAGAGATAAAATGCAAGAAAGAAATGTCAAAAAGTACACTCTTTTTAAGTAAAAAACAATTGAAACAATAATGAGCTTTTTTTACCCCATAAAATTGAAAAATATAATGAAGCTACAGTCTTCTACACTGAAACAGATGGTCTTGCATGGACTCCTTTATTGGATCTATGAAATGATTTTATCTTTCCCAACAGGCATTTACCAATAAGTATAGAGAACTTTAAAAATTCTCCTTTTATTTAACCAATAATTCAATTTCTAGGAATCTTTCCAAAGGAAATAAAATCAGAATTGTAAATAAAGTTTTATGTGTGGGGAAATTGGAAGCAACTTGAACATTCAAAATTATGCTGTTTCTGTGTGTTTCTCAGTCTGGCTGCTGTATGTACTAGTGTTTTCACTTTGTGAACATTTGTCAAACTGTAGAATAATGATTTGTTCACTCTTCTGTGTCTGTGTATATATAATGCAATAAATGCAACAGTAAAAAGAAAATGGTTAAACACTGAAAAACCATATTTTTTAAAAAATCAATAAAGCGAAATGTTCACATTATAAATGAAAAAGCAGAAGTATAGATGGTATTGCATAGTTTTTTGAAGTAACAGCGTAAAAAGTAAACACACAATGTGCTATAGAATTCTGTTGTAGAAACATATTCTTATTTTATAATGACATCTAAGGTAATAATATTGAAAAAATTACATTTGTGTAACAAGTTTTGGCAAAATTTTTGTAATTTGTGATACATTTTCTCTTTTCTTTATCAAAGACTTCTGTTATCCAAGTCATTGTGTAATGAGTGCGATACATTTTCTCTCCTTTGGTGTTTATTTTCTGACAGTCTTAATTGCTCTCCTGTACATATGGATTTTTACAATGAGAATATACAAGAGAGTTTAGCAATGTTACTGGATAACTAGAGAAAAATCATGAACATTTATTTACAACAAAAATTCACAGTAGGAAACAAGATGCAAGGCACAGGAGCAAGAAACTAAAATTTAAAAGAACAATGATCAAAAGTGTCTATGGATAAACCTAAGTTATTCATAAGATCTCTACTGTAAAATTTAAAAATCTCTAATAAAGGATTTCCTGAATTATTCAGTTCAGTTCAGTTCAGTCACTCAGCCGTGTCCGACTCTCTGTGACCCCATGAATTGCAGCACGCCAGGCCTCCCTGTCCATCACCAACTCCCGGAGTATTAGCAGGATTTGTATGTTTGTTTGTTTATGAAACTTAAAACCAGTTCTAAGATGCATATGAACAATGAACCAAGAAAATTTTTAGGAAAAAGAACACCAAAAGGAAACTTTCCCTATTAGATACTGACATGCTATAAAACTATCAAACTTAAAAAGAACCGTGGTTTTGGCAATTGTCAAATAGGCCCACTGAACAAAACAGAAAGCTCAGATTCAGACTTTTTACATATGACAACTTGATAAAGATGGTGTTGTATAAGTTTCAGAAATGAGAAATAATTCAGTAAATGATAAGGAATTAGTTCACAGCACGGGACCAAGATAAAGTCTGATTCCTGTCTTCCACATCATATATTACTCCAAATGAATCCTTGGACTAAATGTGAAATAAAGGAATAGAGGAAGTTACATGTATAACTGCTTGACCATAAGTAAACATAATACAAATAATAAGATATTTAACAATATCACAAGTATAGACTCTACTCAAAAAAGAATAGCAACACCTGTATTAACAGATAGGTGACAGAATAAGATATTCACAGTCTCTAAAACTGGCCATGATTTAAAAGCTAGTATATATAACCATTCCTTGTAAAACAGCAAGAAAAAAAAATACCCCAAATACTGAACAAAAAACATGAAAAAAATATTCGGCCTCACTCGTAATCAGATAAATATACTTCAACTAAAAAGATAACTTCTTAACTCTACTACAATGGCAAAAGAAAAAAAAATGTTTTTAAACCCTTACTATAGGGAGATATAGGAGAAGGCAATGGCACCCCACTCCCGTACTCTTGCCTAGAAAATCTCATAGATGGAGGAGCCTGGTAGGCTGCAGCCCATGGGGTCGCTAAGAGTCAGGCACGACTGAGCGACTTCACTTTCACACATTGGAGAAGGCAATGGCAACCCACTCCAGTATTCTTGCCAGGAGAATCCCAGGGACAGAGGAGCCTAGTGGGCTGCCGTCTATGGGGTCACACAAAGTCGGACACGACCGAAGCCACTTAGCAGCAGCAGCATAGGGAGATATATAGGGAAACAAAAGCCTTCAAGCATTTCTGATGAAAGGTTTAATCAGAGCAAGATTTCTGGAGACAAATCTGATAGCACTTAATGAAATTAAGTATGTGTTAACCCAATAATACAGCAATTCCATTCCTGGATATGTAGCCCTGAGAAATTTTCACACAGCTCCCTAAGAGGATGAAGGATGTGTTGACATGAAGTTGGAGGCCATCCAGATCTCCATCCCAGGGGAATTGATGAGCAAATTGTGATTCGAAATAGGACAGAACTCTCTTCAGCAGTCACTAAGTAAACGTGACTACTGGAGTAAAGAGAACGAGAAGGAGGTTGATAGTACTCCATATACGAAAACCCAATAAAACACACACACAACAACGTTGCATATTTTTCAAGGAAATGTGTATACTTAAGGACCACACAGGAGGTAGATTAGCAGGATGATATTAACTATATGAGAGTCATGATGCTTGTACAGCTTGGGAGTTTGAAAGAAAATGGAAGAAAGAGGAAGAATCAATATAAAACATAAGAGGAGCCAATGATAGCATGCCAGCAGTTGGGGATTATAATTAACTCAATTCTGCGACCTTGACTCTTTATTATATAAATAAATATACATTTAAAATTCTAATCTATTTTTCAACCAGCACAGCAGGTGATTCTTAAACAAGAGGGCTATGGACAACACTTGGATAAGCACTGATGAAGTCTGAAATGCTAGGGCCCCACAATAATGAGCCTTGTGATTTCACCTTACAAACAGGCCATGCTACTTCTCCATGGTACCCAGAACTCTTAACTCCCCATCCCCACCCTCATCCCTGGGCCTGGAAACACACTCACCTTCTCCCAGGTGTTTAATCAAACACTAATCTAGTTCCTGCTATGAAGGGACTTTGTGGTTGTAATTAAGGTCTCAAGTCTGTTGACCTCAAAATAGGGAGATTATCTAGTAAGTTTATTTAATCACAGGAGCCCTTTCAAAGTAAGGAATTTTCTCCAATAGATCACAAACCAAGAATTGAGAGAGAGACACTTTCTAGCCTGGAAGAAAGCCACGTTTTGGCTGTGAAGTACCCTGTGGCAAGAAATTAAGGGTGGCTGCTAGTTGTTGAAACTGTTCTCCGGCCAGTAGCTGGAAGTAAACGGGGACCCCCCTCTTTCAGCTGCGAGGAGGTAAATTCTTCCAACGACCTGTGAACTCAGAAGAAGAACTCAAGTTTCAGACAGAACTATGAGCTTGACCAACACATTGATTTCAGCCCCTGAGCAGAGTCCAACCATCTGTGCCCAGACTTGCCACCTACAGAAACTGTTATGTAATTAATCTACATCTTGTAAGGCCACTAGGCTTGTGGTAATTTCCTGAGGCAATAGAAAATGACCACAATCTCTGGGTCTTTGCCTGTGTTATTCTCTCTGTTCCTGCTGATATTCCAAGGCTTTTCCTCTGCTCACCTGGCTCTGTGATCCTTTATGCCTCAATTCAAGATTCCCCTCTTTTGAGATGTCCTTGATACCTATTCCCCTATAATATATGTATTTCTACCACTTCACTGCTAATGTATTCTTTTTAATAATATACTTACATGACTGTTTCTCCTGCAAGTAGAAATTTGTTGAGGACAGAAACTGTATGCCATTTATCTTTATGTCCTTAGTCCCAAGGACAAAGAATGGCATATTCTCGGCTGCAAGTAGATGCTTATTGAATGAATGAAAGTCAAGAGAACAGAAGATAAAATCCAGGCTTCTGGGTGGCTGAAAGGATGGTAATTCCATCAACTAAAGCTAGGTGTATGTGCATGCTAAGTCGCTTCAGTTGTGTCCAACTCTTTGTGACCCCGTGGACTGTAGCCCGCTAGGCTCCCCTATCCATGCAATTCTCCAGGCAAGAATACGGGAGTGGGTTGCCATTTCCTCTTCCAGAGCATCTTCCCAACCCAGGGATCAAACCTGCATCTCTTATGTCTCCTGCATTGGCAGGAAGGTTCTTTACAATTAGCACCACCTGAGAAACCCAACTGGTACAGTGACTGTAATTTATTGTCCAGTTGGGGCACTTAGGAGTGAAAAGGTGTGCTACTAACAATTACTCAAGGATAACTAGGACTGTTCCTGGTTGAACTGTAATATACATTTTAGCTTCTCCTACGTATAGACTACACAAAACCTCAATGTTGTGTAAAAGTGTATCTCCTTTAACTTGGCAAGGCACCACATTTATAAACACTTGGTGTAGGGCTTCCCTGGTGGTCCAGTGCTTAAGACTTCACCTTCCAATGTAGGTGGTGCAGGTTCGATCACTAGGGAGCTAAGATCCCACATGCCTCATGGTCAAAAACACAGAACAGAAAACAGAAACAGTATTGTAGCAAAATCAATAAAGACTTTAAAAATAGTCCACATTAAAAAAACCTAAAAAATAAACATTTGGTGTGCTTAAGTTGAGGATGTTTCATTTCTTTAGCATAATTTCTTTGTCTCCCATATATCTACTCAGATCTGGGTTTCTCTTTGTTTTTTTGTTTCTTAGGACTGCCTAAGGAATGACTTCCTTCATTTTGTTCACCGAATTAGTTCCAGTACTGAATATTTACAAGATAGGACACAGCTTAGCGACTGAACAAAAACAACAACAAGCATCTGTATGATTATGAGATAAGCATACTTCTCAAAGTTTAAAATTGGGCAGTTGTAGCCTTGACCAACACCTTGATTTTAGCCCCTGAGCAAAGAATCCAAGCAGCTGTGCCCAGACTTGCCACCTACAGATACTGTGATGTTACTAATGCATGTTGTTTAAGGCCACAGTATATGCAGATGACAAATCAAGGACCATAATTTTTATATAAACAAAGGAGCTATTTATAAGAATAACAACAAGCTCCTGACATGTCAGACATTTACTAAATAAGATGTATATACTAGATCTTTATGTATCTAAGTTGTGTGGTTTCCTGAACTCTTCTGCACATTGAAAATATCATATCATATAATGAAAGTGTGTTCAATTTTTAAAGAAAATTATGCATCAGATAGATATAAAATAATGATGATGACTTGACCTTTCATTCTATAGAGATAAATAATCATTGTGAGAACACTGAAAAATTCCAGCTTTGTCACTTACTGATTATGCAACCTTGGGAAAGTTCTTTGGTCCCTTTTTATTTGTTTTCCTTTATTTAAAATGGGCTTCCCAGGTGGCGCTAGTGGTAAAGAACCCACCTGGCAATGCAGGAGATATAAGAGACATGGGTTCAACCCCTGGGCTAGGAAGATCCCCTGGAGGAGGGCATGGCAACCTACTCCAGTATTCTTGCCTGGAGAATCCCATGAAGAGAGGAGCCTGGTGGGTTATAGTCCATAGTCCAAGAAGTCCATAGCCCGAAGAGTCAGGCACGACTGAAGCAACTTAGCATGCATGAATGCCTAAAATAGGAATAATAAAAGAATTTTCTCATGGGACTGTCATTAGGATTAAATGCTGCTGCTAAGTTGCATCAATCGTGTCTGACTCTGTGCGACCCCATAGACTGCAGGCTCCCCCATCCCTGGGATTCTCCAGGCAAGAACACTGGAGCGGGTTTCCATTTTCTTCTCCAATCATGAAAGTGAAAAGTGAAAGGGAAGTCGCTCAGTTGTGTCTGACTCTTAGCGACCCCATGGACTGCAGCCTACCAGGCTCCTCCGCCCGTGGGATTTTCCAGGCAAGAGTACTGGCGTGGGGTGCCATTAAATGAATGAGTACAAATGATTTCAAAAAAATCTAGCACAGAGTAGTTGCTAAATAAGCAGTTTTCATTTTGCTATAACATCCCATGTTTTCAGAGTCTGCTAACATTTAAAGAGATTAAATAGAGCTAGTTGTGAAGCCCTAAGATTCTTGATTTTAGGACAATGCACTGTGGCTATTTCCTGATACAATGATATATTTATGGACGTTGCATTAGTAGCTAGTTGAAGCGGCAGACTGTATCTTCCAAACATGGCCATGCAAATGACTTCTATCCCACCTCCTCTTTTGAAATGTGCCTTTGCCATTCTCCTGAGGATGGAGTTTATTTCTCTACTCCCTTGAATCCTGGTGGGCTGTGTGTGACAGCTTTGCCTCATAGAATATGGCTGAAGTGACTCGTTGCCAGTTCTGGGTGTAGCCCTTAACAGCCCCACAGCTTCTCCTTTCTGTCTCTTGGCATGTTTCCTCTTGGTACCAACAGCCATGCTCTAAGTCCAAGTCTAATGAGAGACTGTGTGTAAGTGCCTTGGTGGTTTGCCAGCTGGGCACCTGGTCAAGAGCCCACATCCTGCCAACAACGTGAATGCCCACTTTAGCCATTCTCACCCATCCAGCCTCTGGATAACGACAGCCCAACATAACATGACATCACATGAAGCAGAAGCCCCAGTAAACTCATAGAACTGTGAGAAATTATAAAAAGTTTGTCACTCTATTGGGGCATGGCTTATTATATCACAATGGACAACTAATAGTTATGTGTCTACGTTGTTTACATAGAATTTTGGGGCAGAACCAAGGTTTTATCACTATTTAAAGCATTATTTCTCTGGGAAAGGTTTAGTGGATTCTTAGCAGCTAGCATAGAAATCCGATTTAGATAATGTATTTGTAAGTCAGCACCACACTCATTAAAGCTCATCCAGACTCTCAACAATACTTGATTTTTTTGTGGTCAGAGCTCACCAGGAGAAAAGCTAAGAATATGAGTTAGACACGCTTTGTTACTGGAATTCAGTGTCATCCTATTTTGCTCCGTGTTCACCCTCTTCCTCTCTTCCTTTCCTTGATCGATTGAATGTCTAGCTGCTACCTATGATTACCTATGACTCTCCAACTAGGAAAGATCTTGACTCCAGATTTTTCTTTCTCCCATCAGACAAATCAAAACCTATTTTCAGTGAACTTAAAATACTCTATTAAAAGATGAATGATGAAATGCTACTGAGACTAGCATCGTGTATATGTAACTCCCTTCAGAGATATCTGCATTTCAGTGAGAGTCACAAACTCAATTCAAAGTAATGAAAGCTTAATGGTGAAGGTAAATAGAATATTTTTTAGGCTTAATCATCATTCTTACCCAGGACACTTATGCAGACACTAGTTAAGATCTGCAAGACAAACCCAATGGTGGATATAATACAAATATATATATGTATTTAAAGCAATTTCAGAGAAATAATTAATTCACGTGATGATGTCAGTGTCAGTTGCAAACATTTTTTTTTTGAACTAGTAGACCTTAGTTCAGTCATTTATACACATCCATTAGGCATACACATTTGAATTTCTAAAAAGACATTCACATTTCACATGGTATATTTCTTGGCTGAAATCCAGCTTCACACACTGATTTACATAATGCAATTTGAATTAAGACAGAGGCTCAAAGCCAAACACCAACTTCCCTCTATAAAGAGACTATAAATAGTTTCCTGATGAATATAGGTTAGTGGCTGTCTTCTGTCTTCTTCTGGCCTTAATTGCTGGCTCTCTGATTTTCAGCTATTTTATAAATGTAGCTGTTTATGTCCTCAATAGAAAACAGCCATTCATTATGACATTCATTACTTAGCATTCTATTTGCAGTTCTATTGTGAAAATTAATCCTTCATTTACCTTAAATTAAACATTCTGCCTGTTTTGGAACTCTGTGTTCCTAAAAATACTAACTAAGGCAAGTTCCTGTGGGAGAATGAAAATATCTGAATTTTGCATACACTTGCAAAATTCCAGGACATTATCTCCAATGTAACGACTAACATAAACTAAGAAGCTTGCTGCCTAACGCTAAAAAATGATTTATAACGGACAAATGGTGAACATCACCCCAGTTAAAGTATTGGTTAAGAACAATTACTCTCATGGACAGTAATCTATGTTTAGAGTTTAAGTATTTGAATACATGATAGGCTCCTATTAAATATCATGAGTGCATCTCTAGATAATTAACCATCTAATAAGCTTTGATATAAGAAAGACAGATTGTTCCAAGTTAAGCCTTTATAATTTAGATGTTTTGTTTGAGAATTCCAAAAACCTTCCATATGCCCAGTCTGGTGAGGTTAATTTATTCTCAGTATTTTCAATTGGTTAAAAAAATTAAAATGTACTTCTGCCAACTAATACTACTGATACTGTTCCTCCCTGGGTGAACATTTCTACAAGATTTACCTGAGTCACCTACTTTATAAATTTTTAAGACACTTAAAGTGAAGATTAATCATTAAAAGATATGGTACCTCAAAAGTTATTTTTTAAAGCAAGAATTTAATATTAAATTTAAAGCACAAATTTGCAGGTGCATTGGTTTTCAAGACATAAATGTGAACATATCACTCACAGTGTAAATTGCCAATAATCTCAAAGCATGGTAAAAACTATAAAGATACTTTATAAAGTTTGCTATAAAATTATTTACAGCTCAAAAATATTGCATGGTCCCCTAGCAATCAAGTACCAGAGTGAAGTCGAAGGTTATCTGGGATTAGGTCAGCAGCTTCCCTAGAGTATGTGGGCCCCTAATCTAAAATTGTCCAAGCCAGGCTTCAGCAGTACGTGAATCGTGAACTTCCAGATGTTCATGCTGGTTTTAGAAAAGTCAGAGGAACCAGAGATCAAATTGCCAACATCTGCTGGATCATGGAAAAAGCAAGAGAGTTCCAGAAAAACATCTATTTCTGCTTTGTTGACTATGCCAAAGTCTTTGACTGTGTGGATCACAATAAACTGTGGAAAATTCTGAAAGACATGGGCATACCAGACCACCTGACCTGCCTCTTGAGAAACCTGTATGCAGGTCAGGAAGCAACAGTTAGAACTGGACATGGAACAACAGATTGGTTCCAAATAGGAAAAGGAGTACATCAAGGCTGTATATTGTCACCCTGCTTATTTAACTTATATGCAGAGTACATCATGAGACACGCTGGACTGGAAGAAGCACAAGCTGGAATCAAGTTTGCCGGGAGAAGTATCCATAACCTCAGATATGCAGATGACACTACCCTTATGGCAGAAAGTGAAGAGGAACCAAAAAGGGTCTTGAAAGTGAAAGAGGAGAGTGAAAAAGTTGGCTTAAACCTCAACATTCAGAAAATGAAGATCATGGCATCTGGTCCCATCACTTCATGGGAAATAGTTAAGGCAACAGTGGAAACAGTGGCTGACTTTATTTTTGGGGGCTCCAAAATCACTGCAGATGGTGACTGCAGCCATGAAATTAAAAGACGCTTACTCCTTGGAAGGAAAGTTATGACCAACCTAGATAGCATCTTGAAAAGCAGAGACATTACCAACTAATGTCCATCTAGTCAAGGCCATGGTTTTTCCAGAAGTGATGTATGGCTATGACAGTTGGACTGTGAAGACAGCTGAGCGCTGAAGAATTGATGCTTTTGAAGTGTGGTGTTGGAGAAGACTCTTGAGAGTCCCTTGGACTGCAAGGAGATCCAACCAGTCCGTTCTATAGGAGATCAGTTCTGGGTGTTCTTTGGAAGGAATGATGCTAAAGATGAAACTCCAGTACTTTGGCCACCTCATGCGAAGAGTTGACTCATTGGAAAAGACTCTGATGCTGGGAGGGATTGGGGGCAGGAGAAGAAGGGGATGACAGAGGATGAGATGGCTGGATGGCATCACTGACTTGATGGACGTGAGTCTGAGTGAACTCTGGGAGTTGGTGATGGACAGGGAGGCCTGCTGCTGCTGCTGCTGCTAAGTTGCTTCAGTCGTGCCCGACTCTGTGCGACCCCATAGACGGCAGCCCACCAGGCTACCCGGTCCCTGGGATTCTCCAGGCAAGAACACTGGAGTGGGTTGCCATTTCCTTCTCCAGTGCATGAAAGTGAAAAGTGAAAGTGAAGTTGCTCAGTCGCGTCCAGCTCTTCGTGATCCCATGGACTACAGCCTACCAGGCTCCTCCATCCATGGGATTTTCCAGGCAAGAGTACTGGAGTGGGATGCCTTTGCCTTCTCTGACAGGGAGGCTTGGTGTGCTGCAATTCATGGCGTCGCAAAGAGTCGGACATGACTGAGCGACTGAAGTGAACTGAACTGAATCTCACTGAGTAACCTCATTCCTGGGAAATCTTCCTTTTTGTGGGTGATGCAGGCTCTGGGCACCCACAATCTTTTGAGATTCCACTGACTCAACTAAATAGCTTTTAATTCAGCACAATATTTTAGGAATTCACTACATTTCTTCAATTAGAAGTATGGCAGGCTTTATTTGTTATGAGTTTTAAATATTACTTTTTTTTAGGTTTAAATGACAATCAATATTTGCTACAGATCATGTTCTCTGCCTTCTCCATTCCTCTAAACTGATTTGTTTTTTCCATTGATTATTGCAATCTTTGAGCACTTTAGAAAAAGAGTCTGTCAATTGTATATTTTTAGTGCTGATACATCTTAAAATATATTGACTATTTTAAATTTCTCATTATTTTTACCATCATCAGAATTTGTTAATATCCTGTGCATTTTTCCCAATACAGATAAGCCTAAAGAAATTCCACAAGTAATGGGATGAAACCACTCCTTAATTTCTATGTCCTATATTCAACCAATCCTCCTGCCAATGCACAAGATGAGGAGACAAGAGTTTGATCTCTGGGTGGGGAAGATCCCTTGGAGTAGGGAATGGCAACCCACTCCAGTATTCTTGCCTGGGAAATCCCATGGAGAGAGGAGCCTGGCCGGCTACAGTACATGAGGTCGCAAAGAGTCAGACATGACTGAGCGCCTGAGCAAATACACACTCAACCCAAAGTACTGGCTTTGTCAGTACTGAGATCAGAGTCTTCTGAGCAAACTTTTAAAAAAGCCATTATCTTAGCTTATTTTGGGTCAGAATCTTCATCCTTAATTCATACTTTCATACTTTCTTAGAGAAAGCTTATAGAACTTCACATTTTAAATTTCAAATTTGCTTATAACCTATATAATATGTCATCTACTCAATATAACGTTTACCTAGATAATAAACATTTGTATCAATTATTTGGCTGTTTATTCCAAAATATAGGAACAAGTTAAAACTCTTAATAGGAGATTGTTCAGCCTTCAAACCTAAGAAGTCATTTCTCTCTAACTTTACTAGTAACCATGAATATTTTAATATAATCTTTGTACCAATCTGATAGGCAAAAAAAAGAGAAGCAAAGCCCTTTGAAATATTTCAACAACCACATTTCCATGCACTGAAAAGGAAAACACAACATAAAAATTCCAGTTAAAAGAAACTATGACAGCTCCAGGAAGGATTAGGTTATGCATTTAATAGGTCCCACTGGACTAGTCTATTGGCCATTTGCACACCATGATCACTTAAGGATTTTTTAAAAGTAACCAAATCTATCACTGTTTTTCCTTCAAGGTTTTCACCTTTGGATTTACACTTAGAAAAAGATTTCTGAAGTTCTGAAAAAATTTTTTCAAATAAAATAATAAAAGTGGTTTTCTTTTGTTAAATGATGGTCGATGATAGGTTAAAATGGGATCATGTTTCAAATGCTGTAGATTCTTCTCAGTTCACAAGATTTTATTTTATGAGTCATATGTACTTCTGGAAATCAGATCTGAAATCCCTATAATCAACTACAAAAAGAGGAAGCTCCACTGAATTGCTGAT
Source organism: Budorcas taxicolor (assembly GCF_023091745.1). Classification (NCBI taxonomy): domain Eukaryota; kingdom Metazoa; phylum Chordata; class Mammalia; order Artiodactyla; family Bovidae; genus Budorcas; species Budorcas taxicolor. Next base: position 46,225,334 of record NC_068923.1, on the reverse strand, counting down.
GGTAAGAAGTGTCATGTGGCAGTGGAACTCCAGAGATAGAAATGACAGAGTTGCAATTCAAGGTGGGGGAGAATACATTTCCATAAACAAAATGTTGTGGTCAATCCTTTTATTTGACTTAAAAGTCCCTGACCTTTCAGAAAAACTTCTTTTAGACACAAATATTCTATTCCACATGAAATAGAAAAGAGAGCTTTACAATGGAAAGAATTGGTTCTCTCTCCCTCTCTAACTCCAGTGAAATAAGGGAAAACTTCCTTTATGTTGGTGGCAATTACATTGCAAATGTATCTCATTACTAAAATAGATTACAACAAACAAAAAGTTTTTTATAAAATATACATTCAGCTTTGTTTATGCATTCAGTTCAGTTCAGTCACTCAGTCGTGTCCTACTCTTTGTGACCCCATGACCCACAGCACACCCTGTACACCACCAACTCCCAGAGTCCACCCACAGCCATGTCCACTGAGTCAGTGATGCCATGCAACCGTCTCACCATCCATTGTCCCCTTTTCCTTCTGCCCTCAATCTTTCCCAGCATCAGGGTCTTTTCAAAATGAGTCAGCTCCTTGCATCAGTTGGCCAAAGTATTGGAGTTTCAGCTTCACCATCAGTCCTTCCAATGAACACCCAGGACAGATCTCCTTTAGGATGGACTGGTTGGATCTCTTTACAGTCCAAGGGACTCTCAAGAGTCTTCTCCAACACAACAGTTCAAAATCATCTATTCTTCAGTGCTCAGCTTTCTTTATAGTCCAACTCTCACATCCATACATGACCACTGGAAAAACCATAGCCTTGACTAGATGGACCTTTGTTGACAAAGTAATGTCACTGCTTTTATGCATTAATTTAACCAAAATCTTGTCCTCTATCTTAATTTCTTTCTGTCCTCAGCTTAGAAAATTCCAAGTTCCTGTTCCATTATATCTCAAAGATGAGAGACCCAATAATGATTTTCCTTTTTGTTGTCCTTGTTCAGTTGCTAAGTCTTGTTCATGGACCGCAGCATGCCAGAGTCTTCTATCCTCTGCTATCTCCTGGAGTTTGCTCAAATTCATGTCCGTTGTGTCACTGATGCTATCTAACCATGTCATGCTCTGCCAGTCCCTTCTCCTCCTCCTCTTCAATCTTTCCCAGCATCAGGGTCTTTTTCAATGAGTCTGCTCTTCACATCAGGTGGTCAGAGTATCAGCATCAGTCCTTCCAGTGAATATTCAGGGTTGATTTCCTTTAGAATTGACTGGTTTGATCTCCTTGCAGAGATTCTCAACAGGCTTTTCCTTTAGCTTTTTTAAATACCCCACTTCTAGACAAATGCCAAGAAGACACAAGAAGTAGAAAGTTTCATTAGGATAGCAGAGTCTTATGAATATCATTTTAGAATATGGACACCCCAGACCAAAATTTTAATTGGTATCTGTTTGTATGTCAATAAAAATGCAAAAAGTAAGAAACAAATCCCCTGGGCCTAAAAGAAGGAAAGAAATCATCAGGGAAATTCCATTTTGATCTGTCAGATCCATCTTGGAAAGATGGAGAAAGACTATGTTGATAATCCCAGTGCCTGTCAAGTTTATTATTTGGCCAACATTAAAAAAAGAAAAATCTCGTAATAGACTATTTTCTCTTATTTGACTTTAAAAAAGAAGAAAATTATATCCTGAGAACATATGAATATATTCTAAAAGGATATGCATGATTTTCTCCTCCTTGGTGTATTATAATACTGTGGTGTTGATATTTTTATATGACAGAATGGGTGGAAAAGAATCTCCCATCCAAAAATCACTGAGAACTTTATGTGCCCTATTTTGTAACTCTTTAAAATAACTACCTTATTCCTTTACCACAAAACGTTCTTCTTTTTGACTTTTTTCCTTGGGAGCCCATTAAGATTTCTTCAGTATATTTGGTGAAAAGAGAAGCATTTCAAAGTGTATGATTCAGTCCAGTGTTTGGAAACTTGGACTAAGAAGACGACACATTTTTATACCCTATAAAAGGAGTGTGACTGACTAAGAAGCTGCTATTCTCAGACAAGTCATGGGATGAGAATATCTGTTAGAGTCTTTTTTTATTCTTAAATGAGGTATAGTTGATTTACAATTTTTTTCAGGTGACTCAGTTATATATATATATATATATATATATATATATATATATATATATATATATATCACAGAATACTGAGTAGAGTTCCCTGTGCTATACAGTAGGTCCTCATTGACTATCTCTTTTATATACAGTATTGTGTGTGTGCTCAGTTGTGTCCAACTCTTTGCAAACCCATGGACATCACCCTGCCAGGCTTTTCTGTCCATGGAATTTTCCAGGCAAGAGTACTGGAGTGGGTTACCCTTTTCTTCTCCAGGGAATCTTCCCAACCCAGGGGTCGCACCCTTATCTCCTGTATTGGCAGGCGGATCCTTTATCAATGGGCCACCTGGGAAACCCTAGATATATATGTAGAGAGAGAGAGAGTAGTGAAAGTGAAGTCACTCAGTCGTGTCTGACTCTTTGCGACCCCGTGGACTGTAGCCTACCAGGCTCCTCCATCCATGGGATTCACCAGGCAAGAATGCTAAAGTGGGTTGCCATTTCCTTCTCCAGGGGATCTTCCCGACCAGGAACTGAACTCTGGTCTCCCACACTGCAGGCAGACGCTTTACCCTCTGAGCCACCAGGGAAGTCTATATATATATATATAGTAGTGTGTATATGTTAATCCCAAACTCCTAATTTATCCCTCTTGGTAACCATAAGTTTATTTTCTATATCTGTGAGTCTGCTTCTGGTTTGTAAATAAGTTCAGTCAGATTCTGCATATAAATAATATCATATATGTTTGTCTTTTCTCCATCTGACTTCACTTAGTATGGAGAATATCTGTAAGCTTCTACAACTTCTGACAAAAAGATATCTTCTCATTTCTCTCCATACTTTGGATTATCCTTTATTGAAAAATTTTAAATAAACGTTTATTAGCTTCTATAGTATTTCTACAGAATGAATGTGTGTTGGTGTGAAGAGGAAGTATGTTTTGTTTTTATTTAGCCCAAGTTGTGGGGTTCTGTATTTAGAATCTTTCATTTAAGCTATTTAATATTTTGATTGCTTTCTGATTTCTTATGGAATAATTTGATAGCTTCCTGGACCTGCTTCCAACAGAGTAAGCATTAGTTCACTGTGACTTTTTTAAAATAAAGATTCTTGAAATCATTTGTTTATTTTGGGAGGTGCTGGGTCTTCGATGCTGCACGTGGGCTGTCTCTAGTTGTGGAGGGCAGAGGCCACTCTCGGGTTGCGGTGAACAGGCGTCTCACTGCAGTGGCTCCTCTTGCAGAGCATGGGTTCTAGAGCGCATAGTAGTTGTAGTTGTAGGCTATAGTAGTTGTAGGCTTAGTTGCTCCGAGTCTTGTGGAATCTTCCTGGACCCTGCATTGGCAGGTGGATTCTTCACCACTAGACCACCAGGGAAGTCCCCAGTGTGACTCTTAAAGGCTTAAGAATTTTGATATCTAAATATAAGGCCACTGCTTAGGAAAGAATAAAGGTCTTTGCCTATGAGCAACAGCCATGAAGCTACTCAAAAAATCTATAGGATCTCTTCCTAGGGTTTTGTACTCATTTGTTTGTGTTAAGTTCCAATGTGATGACCCATCCGAAAATGAACTCTTTGGAAGGGTAATGCCTAAACCCTAACTTGTGGTCTTTAGTTTTTGTTGTGGGTTCCTATCTTACTGTCATTTAGTGAGTCTTTGTTTTCTACAAAAACATCACAACAGAGCCAGTGTCTAGGCCACACACACAAACATTCTAGACATTCTTTACATTGTTGATGGAAGCAGCCCAGGTAATGACTAAAAAGACTTGAATACTGAGAGCCTTTCATTTTAAGCCCTTTAACATTCCAACATTCCTGTGAATGAAATATAATTCATATTTATGAATGGAGCTAATAAGGAAAAATGGATCCCATGAAAATATAGTATCATAAAACAAAAATAGAAATACTTTGAGTGCTACAACAAACGGCTTCTTTTGATACTTGTCCAAACTTGCTTCAGAAAATAGCAGGGTTTAGGAATTCTTCTAATGCCTCTTTTCCCAGATTAAGCCTTCAAAAAATCCTTACACATTTGTTAAATAGACTTAGAAATTTATTGTTATAGAAAGAAGAAAGAGGAGCAATTAAAATCACTAGTTATTGTACCGTGTAAAATTATAAGGCTCTTATATCACTTTTTCCAGTGATTGTTTTGTCTATTACTGCAATAGTATTAATTTTTTGGATTTAAAATCCAGAGCTTGGGCCCATTGGAAATAAATTCATAATGAAAAGAAATCACTTGGCTTATAATGCTTATTATTAGTTATTTTTTTTCGCCCCAGTACCTCTTAGAGACGTTTCATGTATGGTTATTCATCCAAGCCTAATCTAGTGCCTTGTAGGCAGTTCAGTTCAGTTCACTTCAGTCAGTTCAGTTGCTCATTCCTGTCCGACTCTTTGAGACCCCATGAATCGCAGCACGCCAGGCCTCCCTGTCCATCACCAACTCCCAGAGTTCACTCAGACTCATGTCCATCGAGTTGGTGATGCCATCGAGCCATCTCATCCTCTGTCGTCCCCTTCTCCTCCTGCCCCCAATCCTTCCCAGCATCAGAGTCTTTTCCAATGAGTCAACTCTTCGCATGAAGTGGCCAAAGTACTGGAGTTTCAGCTTTAGCATCATTCCTTCCAAAGAACACCCAGGACTGATCTCCTTTAGAATGGACTGGTTGGATCTCCTTGCAGTCCAAGGGACTCTCAAGAGTCTTCTCCAACACCACAGTTCAAAAGCATCAGTTTAGCCTGACTCTAAATATTTATTTATTTTTGGCCATTTGTATATTTTCTTTGGAAGAAATATCTATTCAGTTTCTTTTCTTATTTTTTAATTGGGTTATTTATTTTTTGCTATTGAGTTGTGTTTCTTGCATGTTTTGCATATTAAACTTTTACTGGATATGTGATTTCCAACTATTTTCTCCCATTCTAGAAGTTCCCTTGTCATTTTGTGGATGATTTCCTTTGCTATGCAAAAGTTTTTAAGTCTGATATATTTTCACTTTATTTATTTTTTATTTTATTGCCATTGCTTCTGTTATTAAATCAAAAGAATTATTTCTAAGATTAATGCCAAGGAGCTTAACCCCTATGTTTTCTTCCAGGAGTTTCATAGTTTCAGGTTTTATGTTCAAGTTGATTTTGAGTTGATTTTTGTGTATGGTGAACTATAAGAATCCAGTTTTGCTCTTTTTCTTCTTGAGTAACCAGTCTTTCCAACACAATTTATTAAAAATGTATTATATATTTTTGGCTTCTTTGTCATACTTTACATGTGTGCTTTATTTCTGAGATCTCTATTCTGTTTCATTGATCTACATGTATGCTGCTGCTAAGTCGCTTCAGTTGTGTCTGCCTCTGTCGGTACCATACAATTTTGATTAGTATTACTTTGTAATATATATAATCTGAAATTAGGAATTGTGTTACCTCCAGTTTTTTTCTTCTTCCTCAAGACTTCTTGGGCCATTCATGGTCTTTTGTCATTCCATCCAGATTTTAGGATTATTTACTCTGTTCTGTGAATAGTGCCATTGGAATTTTGATAGAGATTGCTTTGAATCTGCAGATGGCTTTGAGTAGTGTAGGCATTTTGACAACATTTATTCTTCCAATCAATGAACACAGAGTATTTTCTCATTTTCTCGTGTTTTTTTCAGTTTCTTTCATCAATATCTTACACTTTTCAGTGTACAGATCTTTTGCCTCCTTGGTTAAGGAGGCATTTTCAGTGGAATCCATCTTGGCTAAAAGATGTGCATACACACATGCAAGGATGCTGAGATGTAGCAAATATGAACTCTGAAGCAGGCAAATAAAAATGACTGGCCAAAGGAAACCCAGAAGTGCCCTACAAAAGTAAATCAAACTGCCATGAGAGTGCAACTCAGCAGCTCTCCATCTGAGCCCACCCATGTGTCTACCCACACATGCGGTACTCTTTCCTCCTAATAAACAATTGCTTCACTACTTTCCACCTTAGTATAAATTCTTTTCCTGCAAAGCCAAAGGGCCAGAGCCTTGTCATTGACCACTGGTCTAGTGGCTGAAATTTGGTGCTTTCACTGCCACAACCTGACCTCAATCTCTGGTTGGGAACTAAACCCCTGCTTCAAGCTGAGGCCACCTGAGATCAATATCATTTACTGAACAGGGACCTTGGGTTTGCAGACCCTCCATGACAGACAAGAAAAAGTAAAAGGTTAAGATATCAATTAAAGTTAGGTATCAATGAGTTTTAAAAAAGCACACTTGAAGATACTTTTGAGAAGTTTATCTCTTCAAAGAAATAGCTCTTAAATAAAACAGATCAAACACCAACTAGATAATTTCAGTCCTCTTCCAAAAATGGCAGCCCAAAATGCAAGGGTTTCAGCCAAATAGGAGTCACTTATATGATATGCCACTACCCTGGGAGTTATTTTAGTGCTCTAATGGCTAACAATCACAGCACAATTACCAAATTGACAAATTTGACCTTTAAGGGAGCTGTATTTGAGTTGAATGCAAACCACCTTTAAATACAAAAAAGTATATTTTTAGATGTGGTAGAAATGTATCATAGAGTTGGTAAATAATATAGCCCATTTTCTGATTGAGTGATGTATTCCGCTTCACTCGGTTCAGTTCAGTTCCTCAGTCATGTCCGACTCTTTGTGACCCCGTGGACTGCAGCATGCCAGGCCTCCCTGTCCACTGCTAACTCCCAGAGTTTATTCAAACGCATGTCCATTGAGTCAGTGATGCCATCCTGTGGTTTCAGCATCTCCTCCCACTAGCAGATGCTGAAACCACACACTCATTTTTTTTTTTTAATTTGAGTAAATTTTCATCTTTCTGGAGTTTGATTTGGATTTATGGAGAAAAAAACGAGGAGATTCCATTCCACATAGCTAAAGCAGTAAAGTTGAGATGGCAAAGGAAGCCATGGGAAGCCACGTTCTCTACCTAGTTCCCACCACAAAAGCAGAAACGGACACTTCACACGAAGCCACTCACCGCACTGCAACCACATTGGCCGACCTTATTCAAGTCCTTATTTCTTTCACTGGCATCCTTTTTCTTCTCTCATTCTAGTAAAATTGCATATAGAAAAATGGAAACTCGATACATAGACATTATTCCCCTTGTTTTAAACCTGTAATTGACAGATTGCAAGGAAAGCAAACTCAAAAATCAAGGAAAAGATAGGACGTGTTCTGTTTCAAGCCACTCTGTCTTAAACTAACTCTTTGATACAAAGTGTTCCGATATGAGAGGTACTCATTATTTTAACCACATAAAATATTTCCTGTGAAGGCACAAGGCATTTCTATGAAGTCAGATTTGACAAATGAGGATCAATCCTCATAAAACTATGATTATTTTCCCTTTCTCACTACATTTATACTTTTACTAGCTTCCCAAAGGCATTTAAATGTCTACTGTCTTCACACGAAGCTACAGCAGATTTCTTGAGTCAGAGATAAGGCCCTTGCCCATCTGCAAAGGATAATCTCCAGGCAAGAATACTGGAATGGGTAACCATTTTTTCTCCAGAAGATCTTTCCGACCCAGGGATCGAACCAGGTCTCCTACATTGCAGGCAGATTCTTTAATGTCTGAACCAGAGGGAAGCCCTAATTTTACACATGTATTAGCTTAAAGAAGTTCTCAGCTACCCTCCCTTTTCCACAAATAGGGGGTCAAGTGTTAATATTGGATTGTTTAATTTGAAAATATTGTATGAAATCACTTTGCTGGAGGTAAAGTTCAATTAAAACCTGAATGTAGCTAGAAAGCTCTCTCTCTTTGGATATTTAGTAGTTCAGTTAAGTTGAGTCACTCAGTTGAGTCCGACTCTTTGCAACCCCATGAACTGCAGCATGCCAGGCCTCCCTGTCCATCACCAACTCCCGTAGCCTACCCAAACTCATGTCCATTGAGTCAGTGATGCCATCCAACCTTCTCATCCTCTGTCATCTCCTTCTCCTCCTGCCCTCAATCTTTCCCAGCATCAGGGTCTTTTCAAATGAGTCAGCTCTTCACATCAGGTAGCCAAAGTATTAGAGTTTCAGCTTCAACATCAGTCCGTCCAATGAATACCCAGGACTGATCTCCTTTAGGATGGACTGGTTTGATCTCCTTGCAGTCCAAGGGACTCTCAAGAGTCTTCTCCAACACCACAGTTCAAAAGCATCGATTATTTGGCACTCAGCTTTCTTTATAGTCCAATTCTCACATCCGTATACGACTACTGGAAAAACCATAGCCTTGACTAGATGGACCTTTGTTGGCAAAGTAATGTCTCTGCTTTTGAATATGCTGTCTAGGTTGGTCACAGCTTTCCTTCCGCGGAGTAAACGTCTTTTAATTTCCTGGCTGCGATCGTCATCTGCAGTGATTTTGGAGCCCCCCAAAATAAAGTCTGTCACTGTTTCCACTGTTTCCCCATCTATTTGCCATGAAGTGATGGGACTGGATGCTGTGATCTTAGTTTTCTGAATGTTGAGCTTTAAGCCGACTTTTTCACTCTCCTCTTTCACTCTCATCAAGAGGCTCTTTAGTTCTTCACTTTCTGCCATAAGGGTGGTGTCATCTGCATATCTGAGGTTATTTGGTAGAAACCTTCATAAATGATACATACAGGAATGGTGATTTTTTTTCTATTAACTGCAAAAACTTAAAAATTTCATAATAAAATGCTATGAAATCATACCATAACATTATCATTTTAATTTATAAAATATATATTTACTCATCAATATTGCGATGCAGAAATAAAGATTTTCTTTGATGATATCTTTCCTTACTAGATTTTGAGGTCTTCCTTATATAAACTATGCTTTTGTTATAATATCTATGGATTATAGATTTTGTTATAATATCTATGGATTATCTATGGAATTAAATTTTCAAAGTAGAGCTGCGATTTAAAGATGCATTCAAAGTAATCTGAATGCAAAATGATTCTAAATTTGTGCAACTTTTTTTTTAATAATTGACTTTCTCTTACCTAATTCAATCACAATATTTTAAATGACTTTCCTTTATTAGTTAAAAAATTAACTTTTTATATAATCAATAGTTTCAAAATTTTTTCCTGATTTATCTTTCCCTTCACACCCATATTCACTAATGTGTTTTTTAATTGCATTATGTAATTACAACAACAAATTCAATTGCCAAAACATAGATTTGGGGACAAGTACAACTGATTTTTCTTTCTTTCTTTTTTTTTTTTTTTTTGCTTAAAAGAGAGAGCACTTTGTAGAATTTGTAGTCTATTATTATTTGTTGGTTCACTTATATTATAAACTTTCCAAATGTTTCTTTACTATTTAATTGGGATCTAACACATCACATTTTAAAATAATTTTTCCCATTTTTGCCATTATATATAATAAAGCAAGGTCTTCTTCAGTGGCTTAGAAGTAAAGAATCCTCCTGTAATGCAAGAGACAAGGGTTCAATTCCTGGGTTGGGAAGATCCCCTGGAGGAGGGCATGGCAACCCAATCCAGTATTGTTGCCTGGGAAGTCCCATGGACAGAGGAGTCAAGTGGGTTACAGTCCATAGGGTCGCAAAAGAATCGGACACAACTTAGCGATTATACAACAACAAAAACATAATGAAACAAAAACAGTTTGATATATCCTACCACATTTAGAGGGTATTTTCAAAAAGGGCTGACTTAAAAATATAAATGCATGTAAATGAATATAAATGCAAAATTCACTTTGGGAGACCAGTGTGAGTATTTAAAGAAGGCATCAAAGTTTCTCCCGAGAAGCTACCAGTTATGATTTGTGTAATAAGGTGGATCTGGTTTGAATGCCTCTGGGTACATAGAAGCCAAGGTTTGTGAGTTTATTTATGCTTACTAATTCTCCCAAGCTCTGCTGCCCAGCGTAGCTAGTTTGAGGTTCTGAAAGGGAGAGACTATGTCTTCTGTATCTTTGTATCTTCAGCAACCGGTGGTGTGCATGTCAGGTAGAAGGAACTCAATAGTGTTTGTGGAATGAATATTTTCCAAATGTACTAGGCCCATATAGCCTAGATCTCTCCAATTCATTCTTACAGTCCTCACAAGACAGTCAAATTCTGCAGATTTTGTCTTCTTTATTTCCACCAAAATGTAGACAACAGGGCAGAGATTCTGGGTATCTTCTTGACTTCTGTACCTTAAGCACCATTCAATGACTGACACATCATAGGCACTCCATAAGTATTTGAGGGATGAAGTCAGAACACATGATTTAAATCCTTCCTATCTTCTCTTTCTCCAGTGCTACTGGCTAAATTCAAGTTGTCGAGAGACAGTGTAGATTGAAGCTGAGAGCATTAAGTACCATCAACTGAGATCTTACTGAAAATAACACTGTTATACTGAGCAAGCTATATAATCTTAGTAAGTCTCTGCTTGCTAATCTTCAAAATGTGAGCAAACCAAACTATTGCTGGTTTAGAACATGTCAGGGTATCTTCTTTCTTTGCTTAGGCTGAATTGTATGATTTCTTCTTTCCTGCCTGTGGATACATAATCATCTTTAAAGACTCTGCTCAAGCATCACTTGCTTTAGGAAGCTTTTCTTATCTCTAATCTGTTCTTGTCACCATTGATTTTCACCCCCAAACTCCCACCTCATGTAAATCTGAACACACCTTTTTTCCCTGTTTACTATTCAGCTTCTCTATCACTGCAATGCAGCAAGTCATTGCTTTAATTTATTAGCACTTATGTCTTCCTCTATTGGAATGCAAGCTCCTGGTGGATAGGGTTGTGTCTTGTTGACATCAATATTTAGTTAGAATGGGCAATCAATACATTTTGTGACAACTAAAATGGTTTGCACATTAAGGTTATTTTTCCATCACTGGGTCTCTTTAGATCCAATCATATGAGAAAAATAAATCCCAAATTCAAAATACTTAATCAAGTATTTTAATAAGACTTCTCAGCTGGATGCTGCAGAAATAATTGCAATAGTATATGAAAGGGAAATATTGTTGATACACAGTAAATAAAGTGATGGACGAAGATGAGTATGATAAATTTAACTCCAGTTTACCAGAGAAGATTTATAAATACTTACAAAAGTATATAAAGAATAATAATTATCTTTCATATTTGCACATACTAACTTGCATTTATATAAATGATCTGTTCAATTGCCTAGCAAAATACGTAAGCTGTTTTTCTTATTTTTTAATAAAAATCATTGCTTTGGCTTTAAGTAATGAAAATGAAAATTTTGACCTCATTCTGGAGTCAATAAAAAATAGCATGGAGAAGTTTGGACAATCAATTGGTTGGCCTCTAAAGAAACCAAACCTATCATTGTCCCTCATTACACAGTGAATTAATTTAAAATCCTTGTGTCTAAGGAGACAAAGACCCCTTGCAACATGTCCTTATCCTTCCTGACATGCGTTGCAGGCATTAGTTACAATGAAATAATTTCCATCCTGAAAAGCAGTGTATGTATTCATGACACTTTGTCTTTGCCTTAGAGTTTTCTCTGCTTTGAAATCTTACCCAGCTGTCAAAACTTGAATATCACTTTCTCCATGTGACCTTTGTAGATTTCCAAAACTAGAGGTAAACTCTATGTTCTATGAGGTGCCACGGGACTTCAGTTATCCCTGTTGTTACCATCAACATTCTATAATTCAGAATATGTTTCCCATCATAAGAACTTTCTGGAATACTTGATAACATACAGATGCAGAATGTTTGAAAACTTCAGGGGAGGCCTGTTGGACTCTTACCAGTACCCCCAGGTAAGTCATACTGTAGGGAACATTTGAAAAACACTGTTAATGCGTATTTTAGCCATTTGGGTAAGTCTTATCACTCTTTAAATTCATTTCAATGTCTTATTCAATTTTTTTATTTTAATCTTCCAATGTTTTATGCAATATTTTCTATGCATTATTAATTAAAATTAATCTACTTAAATGGAAAATTATCATATATGGAGTAGGTATTTTGCATGTGCCTAAAAATCTTTCCAGAAAAAGTAAGCATGAACAATAGAAACAAACAGATATTCGGGACAGTGAGGCAAAACAATTCACTTGAGAAATAGCATAATGAATTTAGGGCTTCTCAGGTGGCTCAGTGGTAAATAATCCGCCTGTCAATGCAGGAGAAATGGGTTCAACCCCTGAGTTGGGAAGATCTCCCAGAGGAGGAAATGGCAACCCACTCTAGTATTCTTGCCTGGAGAATCCCATGGACAGAGAAGCCTACAGTCCCTAGGGTCTCAAAGAGTTGGACATGACTGGGTATGCATGCAACAGCAACATAGCAAGTTTAAGGACACTGGGAATAAAGCATCCGGGTCTGGCTTCCAGATCTGTGGCTCATCAGTTTATAACCAACATTTTCATTTTAAGTCTGCTCATGTTTAAAATGAGGTTGATAACACTTATGCTTTCTACTTTGTCAAATGAGACAGGGTGTGAAATTGCTTTGTAATCATATAAATACTAGTTATTACTGTAGAAGCAACTGTGTTTTGGAAGTTTATGAATCCTAGGAGTTGCATGCTTAAATGGGCTTAGGTAGAGGACAAAGTTCTTAAAAAGTGAAATTAGAAAGGTAAAAGGGAGCTTATTACATGGTTTCACTTTATCCATTTTCCTGCAGGGCTCTTTCCGAATTAAAGGCCTCTGTGAGGGTAGTGATATTTACTAGCTGGTGATTGAAAACTTAGACTTTTCTGTCAACTTATTGGGTTGGCCAAAAAGTTTGTTCGCGTTTTTCCATACAATGTAACAGAAAAACCCAAATCAACTTTTTGGTCAAGCCAATGCTTTGCAAAATATTGGCTCAACATTTCTGAACCTCGAAATTTGTATCTTTCCAGTGTTATCTTTTAGTAATTTTATTCATGAAGTTCAAAACCCATGTCTTGCCTTTATATATGTCCTTTCTTCCATCTTTCTTACAAACCAGACTTTGAGCACAGACAGAGCTCTATGAATTGGAGTGATTGAATGTTTGGTAGCATTTTTAAGCTTGTTAAAATGAAGAATGGCAAGGATGGAATTTAACATTCTTAGCATAGATTAATTAAAGCCCAAGGCCAGAAACTCATGGAAGAGGATAAGTAATAAACGCTAGCCAAACAGGCTTTAAATAATACTAATGAGCATATTTAGTTTCAAAAATAATTAGTGATTCAGAGTAGAGCAGTAAGTCTATGCCCGAACTAGTAACACTGAAGAAACTGAAGTTGAACGGTTTTATGAAGACCTACAAGACCTTTTAGAACTAACACCCAAAAAAGATGTCCTTTTCATTATAGGGGACTGGAATGCAAAAGTAGGAAGTCAAGAAACACCTGGAGTAACAGGCAAATTTGGCCTTGGAATGCGGAATGAAGCAGGGCAAAGGACAATAGAGTTTTGTCAAGAAAATGCACTGGTCATCGCAAACACCCTCTTCCAACAAAACAAGAGAAGACTCTACACATGGACATCACCAGATGGTCAACACCGCAATCGGATTGATTATATTCTTTGCAGCCAAAGATGGAGAAGCTCTATACAGTCAACAAAAACAAGACCAGGAGCTGACTGTGGCTCAGATCATGAACTCCTTATTACCAAATTCAGACTTAAATTGAAGAAAGTAGGGAAAACCACTAGACCATTCAGGTATGACTTAAATCAAATCCCTTATGATTATACAGTGGAAGTGAGAAATAGATTTAAGGGAAGATCTGATAGATAGATTGCCTGATGAACTATGGAATGAGGTTCGTGACATTGTGCAGGAGACAGGGATCAAGACCATCCCCATGGAAAAGAAATGCAAAAAAGCAAAATGGCTGTGCGGGGATGCCTTACAAATAGCTGTGAAAGAAGAGAGGCAAAAAGCAAAGGAGGAAAGAAAAGATATAAGCATCTGAATGCAGAGTTCCAAAGAATAGCAAGAAGAGATAAGAAAGCCTTCTTTCAGCAATCAATGCAAAGAAATAGAGGAAAAGAACAGAATGGGAAAGACTAGAGATCTCTTCAAGAAAATTAGAGGTACAAAGGGAATATTTCATGCAAAGATGGACTTGATAAAGGACAGAAATGGTATGGATCTAACAGATGCAGAAGATATTAAGAAGAGGTGGCAAGAATACATGGAAGAACTGTACAAAAAAGATCTTCACGACCCTGATAATCATGATGATGTGATCACTCATCTAGAGCCAAACATCTTGGAATGTGAAGTCAAGTGGGCCTTAGAAAGCATCACTATGAACAAAGCTAGTAGAGGTGATGGAACTTCAGTTGAGCTGTTTCAAATCCTGAAAGATGATGCTGTGAAAGTGCTGCACTCAATATGCCAGCAAATTTGAAAACTCAGCAGTGGCCAGAGGACTGGAAAAAGTCAGTTTTCATTCCAATCCCAAAGAAAGGCAATGCCAAAGAATGCTCAAACTACCGCACAATTGCACTCATCTCACATGCTAGTAAAGTAATGCTCAAAATTCTCCAAGCTAGGCTTCAGCAATATGTGAACTGTGAACTCCCTGATGTTCAAGCTGGTTTTAGAAAAGGCAGAGGAACCAGAGATCAAATTGCCAACATCTGCTGGATCGTCGAAAAGGCAAGAGAGTTCCAGAAAAACATCTACTTCTGCTTTATTGACTATGCCAAAGCCTTTGACTGTGTGGATCACAATAAACTGTGGAAAATTCTGAAAGACATGGGCATACCAGACCACCTGACCTGCCTCTTGAGAAACCTGTATGCAGGTCAGGAAGCAACAGTTAGAACTGGACATGGAACAACAAACTGGTTCCAAATAGGAAAGGGAGCACGTCAAGGCTGTATATTGTCACCCTGCTTATTTAACTTCTATGCAGAGTACTTCATGAGACACGCTGGACTGGAAGAAACACAAGCTGGAATCAAGATTGCCGGGACAAATATCAATAACCTCAGATATGCAGATGACACCACCCTTATGGCAGAAAGTGAAGAGGAGCTAAAAAGCCTCTTGATGAAAGTGAAAGAGGAGAGTGAAAAAGTTGGCTGAAAGCTCACCATTCAGAAAATGAAGACCATGGCTTTCGGTCCCATCACTTCATGGGAAATAGATGGGGAAACAGTAGAAACAGTGTCAGACTTTATTTTGGGGAGCTCCAAAATCACTGCAGATGGTGATTTCAGCCATGAAATTAAAAGACGCTTACTCCTTAGAAGAAAAGTTATGACCAACCTAGATAGTATATTCAAAAGCAGAGACATTACTTTGCCGACTAAGGTCCGCCTAGTCAAGGCTATGGTTTTTCCAGTGGTCATGTATGGATGTGAGAGTTGGACTGTGAAGAAGGCTGAGCGCCGAAGAATTGATGCTTTTGAACTGTGGTGTTGGAGAAGACTCTTGAGAGTCCCTTGGACTGCAAGGAGATCCAACCAGTCCATTCTGAAGGAGATCAACCCTGGGATTACTTTGGAAGGATTGATGCTAAAGCTGAAGCTCCAGTACTTTGGCCACCTGATGCGAAGAGTTGACTCATTGGAAAAGACTCTGATGCTGGGAGGGATTAGGGGCAGGAGAAGAAGGGGACGACCGAGGATGAGATGGCTGGGTGGCATCATGGACTCGATGGACGTGAGTCTGAGTGAACTCTGGGAGATGGTGATGGACAGGGAGGCCTGGCGTGCTGCGATTCATGGGGTTGCAAAGAGTCAGACCCGACTGAGCGACTGAACTGAACTGAACTGAAGTTTAGTTTTAGGAGTAAAGGGATATTTAAGCTTATCAGGCTAGACTGTTAAGCAAATCCTGGTCAGCTGGGATGTGTAAAGGTGACCCAGAATGTTTTATGTTCTTTCAGACTGTGGACTGTGATTGTAGTCATGAAATTAAAAGATGCTTGCTCCTTGGAGGGAAAGCTATAAAAAACCTAGACAGCATATTAAAAAGCAGAAACATCACTTTGTTGACAAAGATTCATATAGTCAAAGCTATGATTTTTCCAGTTGCTATGTGTGGATGTGAGAGTTGAACTGTAAAGAAGTCTGAGCACTGAAGAATTGATGCTTTCAAATTGTGGTGCTGGAGAAGACTCTTGAGAGTGCCTTGGAATGCAAAGAGATCAAATCAGTCAATCCTAAAGGAAATCAACCATGAATATTCATTAGAAGGACTGATGGTGAAGCTCTAATAATTTAACTACCTGATGCGAAGGGGCGACTTATCAGAAAAGACACCGATGTTGGGAAAATTGAAGGCAAAAGGAGAAGGGGGTGACAGAGGATGAGATGGTTGGATAGAATCACTGTCTCAATGGATGTGAATTTGAGCAAACTCAGGGTGATAGTAAAGGACAGGGAAGCCTGGCGTGCTACAGTCCATGTGATTGTAAAGAGTCAGACATGACTTAGCAACTGAAAACAACAATTAATCCTGGAAGCTTATATTGAGAAGCCAGAACAGAAGTTAGACCAGTGAACTCTAGTGGGGAATTATGGTGCCAAGAATTAGGATGACACAAGCAGCAGAAAAGATTGGGAAATCTAGAAGAGTTTTAGGGTTGTCTTGCCTGAATCAGAGCCCAGAAGCCTGAGAAATAGTCTAGTCTAGAAGCGATCGCACACTTAACTAGTTTGCATTTGCATATGCCTTTGGGTATGTGGAGGGTGCCGATTCTTACAGGTTTTTTGGTTATAGAAAATGCCATCAAGATGTTGTGGTATTCTAGGGGCATGGTTAAATTAATTTTCTTCTTTTCTTTCTATTTTTTTATTTTAAAAATTGAGATGAAATTCACATACTATAAACTTAATTTTAAAGGGTACAAATTAGTGGGTTTTGTTATGTATTCAAGCTTTTAAAATGTATAATTCTTTAAACAATTTTTAAGGGATGTACTCCATTTACAGCTATTACAAAATATTGGCCATATTCCACGTGTTGTACAGTGCATCCTCAGTGAGTTTTAATACATTCACAATGCTGTACAATCACCACTTCTATCTAATTCTCAAACATTATCACCCCCAAAGAAAATCCCATAGCCATTAAGCAGTCACTCTAAAATTCTCTCCCTGCCCCTGGAAATCACCAATCTGTTTTCTGTCTCAATGAATTAGCCTCTTCTGGATATTTCAATATGGGACCTTTGGTGTCTGGCTTTTTTCACTTAGCATAATGTTTTCGAGATCCATGTACATTGTAGCTTGTTATCCATACTTCATTCCTTTATATTGCTGAATAATACTTCATTGTATGTGTACACAACTGTTTATTTCTTTGTTCATCCATTGATGGACATTTGAGTGGTTTCCACACTTTAGCTATTATAAACAGTGCTGCCATGAACATTTGTGTACAAATTTTTGTTCATATACCTGTTTTCAACATGCTGGCTATATACACTGGCAAAGACTTGTTGGATCATACGGTAATTCTATGTTTAACCCTTTGAGAAACCATCAAAATTTTCTACAGTGTCTCCACAATTTTACATTCTTACTGACAAAGTCTGAGGGTTCTATTTCTTCACACCCTTCAGTTCAGTTCAGTCTCTCAGTCGTGTCTGACTCTTTGCGACCCCGGGAATTGCAGCACGCCAGGCCTCCCTGTCCATCACCATCTCCCGGAGTTCACTCAGACTCACGTCCATCGAGTCAGTGATGCCATCCAGCCATCTCATCCTCTGTCATCCTCTTCTCCTCCTGCCCCCAATCCCTCCCAGCATCAGGGTCTTTTCCAATAAGTCAACTCTTCTCATGAGGTGGCCAAAGTATTGGAGTTTCAGCTTTAGCATCAGTCCTTCCAAAGAACACCCAGGACTGATCTCCTTTAGAATGGACTGGTTGGATCTCATTGCAGTCCAAGGGACTCTCAAGAGTCTTCTCCAACACCACAGTTCAAAAGCATCAATTCTTTGGCACTCAGCTTTCTTCACAGTCCAACTCTCACATCCATATGTGACCACTGGAAAAACCATAGCCTTGACTAGATGGACCTTTGTTGGCAAAGTAATGTCTCTGCTTTTCAATATGCTGTCTAGGTTGGTCATAACTTTTCTTCCAAAGAGTAAGCGTCTTTTAATTTCATGGCTGAAATCACCATCTGCAGTGATTTTGGAGCTCCCCAAAATAAAGTCTGACACTGTTTCCACTGTTGCCCCATCTATTTCTCATGAAGTGATAGCACCAGATGCCATGATCTTCATTTTCTGAATGTTGAGCTTTAAGCCAACTTTTTCACTCTCCTCTTTCACTTTCATCAAGAGGCTTTCGAGTTCCTCTTCACTTTCTGCCATAAGGGTGGTGTCATCTGCATACCTGAGGTTATGGATATTTCTCCCAGCAATCTTGATTCCAGCCTGTGCTTCTTCCAGCCCAGTGTTTCTCATAATGTATTCTGCATAGAAGTTAAATAAGCAGGGTGACAATATACAGCCTTGACGTACTCCATTTCCTATTTGGAACCAGTCTGTTCCATGTCCACACCCTTACCAATGCTTATCCCCACCCCCCCAACCCCTCGCTTTTTTTTAACTATGTCTATCCTAATGGATGTGAAGTGACATCTCATTGTGGTTTTGCTTTGCATTTCCCTAATGAGTAAGGATGCTGAGCAAATGCTTGTTGCCCATTTGCATACCATCTTTGAAGAAATACCTATTCACACGTTTTGCCTATTCGTTCATTGAGTTGGTGGTCTTTTTGTTATTGCATTCTAAGTGTTCATTATGTATTCTGTATACTGGACCCTTATCAGATATATGATTTGTAGACATTTTTCCCCATCATATAGGTTCTCTTTTTACTTTCTTGGCAATGTCCTTTGTTGCATAAAATTCTTAAATTTTTATAAAATCCAATTTATCTGTTTTTTTGTATTGTTAGCCATGTCTGCTGTGTCATATCTAAGTATCCTTTGCCAAATCTGAATTTATGAAGAATTATTCCTGTGGGTTCCTCTAAGAGTTTCAGAGTTTTAGCTCTTGCATTTAGATTTTGTTCCATTTTGAGCTAATTTTTGTGAATGGCATGAAGTAGAGGTCCAACTTCAGTGTTTTACATGTGAATAGTCTAGTTATTCCAGCACTATTTATTGAAAAATTATTTTTTCATCATTGATATGTCTTGTTGTCTTTATCTAAAATCAGCTGGCCATGGAAGTATGAGTTGATTACTATAGCTTGGTTGCTGCTGCTACTAAGTCACTTCAGTCATGTCCGATTCTGTGTGACCCCATCAACGGCAGCCCACCAGGCTCCCCTGTCCCTGGGATTCACCAGGCAAGAGTACTGGAGTCGGGTGCCATTGCCTTCTCCAATGCATGAAAGTGAAAAGTGAAAGTGAAGTTGCTCAGTCGTGTCCGACTCTTAGCGACCCCATGGACTGCAGCCCACCAGGCTCCTCGGTCCATGGGATTTTCCAGGCAAGAGTACTGGAGTGGGGTGCCATTGGTAGTACATTTTAAAATTGGGAAGTGTGAACTCTCCAGCTTTGTTCTCCTTTTTCCAAATGGTATCATTTACTCCTAATTATTTTTTAATAGGACCTGTCTCCAAATACAGTCACATTGGGAGTTAGGGCTTCAACATACGAATTTTGAAGTGACATAGTTCAGTCCACGACAAATATGATGTTACCTATGGGCTTTTTTTCATAAATATCTTTCATCATGTCGACAAAGCTCCCTTCTATTCCTAGTCTGCTGACTGTTTTTATTCATGAAAAGGTGTTGTATCTTGTCAAATGCCTTTCTGCATTTGTGTATATGATCACTTGGTTTTTCTCCTCATTCTATTGATGTATTATTCTGTGCTATATCTCACCAATTGATTTTTGAATTTTGAATCACCCTGCATTCCTGGAATAAATTTCACTTGGACATGGCATATAATCCTTTTAATATGCTTCTGGATTTAGTTTACTAGTATTTTTTATAGCATTTTTACATCTATAATCATAAAGGCTTTTGGCATGAAGTTTTCTTTTCTTGTGGTATCTTTTTCTGGTTTTGATATCAGGGTAATACTGGCTTCAAACAATTAGTTGAGAATTGTTCTCTTCTCTTCTATTTTTAGAACTACCTGAGAAAGGTTGGTGTTCTTCTTTAAATGTTTGATAGGATTTACCAGTGAAACCATTTAGTCCTCAACTTTGGTAGTTTTTGACTACTGAGTCAATCTCATTATTTGTTATATATTTATTTAGGTTTTCTACTTATTCTAGGCCAGTTTTGGTAATTCGTGTCTCTAGAAATTTGTTCATTTCACCTAGATTATCTAATTGATTGGTATACACTGGTATACACAGGTTCACAGTGTTTTCTTATGATCCTTTTATTTCTGTGAGCAGGATTAATTAATTACATGACATAAGCCGAAACCCACACAGTACAGTGTTTACATATTAAATCATGTGTTATACTGATGTCTTCTAGAGTGACAGTGCCCAGAAATCAAGAACTTACATGTTTTTCTTTTAAAGTAATTTTATTTATGCATTTACTTTTGGCCGTGCCAGCTCCCCATTGCTTTTCTCAGACTTTCTCTAGTTGCAGAGAATGGGGTTACTCTTCACTGTGGTACTTGGGCTTCTCCTTGTGGTGGCTTTTTTTTGTTGGGGAGCGTGGGTTCTAGGTGTGAGGGCTCGTGTTCTAGTAGTTGCGGCTCTCAGGCTCTAGAGCGTGGGTTCAAGAACTTACATGCTCTTCGCTTAGCACCTGGCTTCCCAAAACACTCATGTAAAGTGCTTTCATTTGTAGTGAAAATATTGCTTTCCATGAAAAACTGAATACCTTAAAGGCTAAAATGAAATAATAGAGTGGAAATATTAATGACATCTGCTATTATGGGCTCTTAATATTTTCTAGGCAACACACTAAACACTTTATATCATTTAATCCTCATCACAACTCTCCAATACAAGTACTACTTTAACCCCATATTTACAAATGCAGGGAAGGAAGCTAAGCCTAAAAAAAATTTTTTAAGAAAAACATGACTCGTAAGATCACAGAATAAGGGGCAGAAGTGAAACTTGAACCTAGGTCTTTCTGCTCTTGCTTCCAAATGACTACATAGAAACAGTAGAAATTAGTCTTAGTATTTTTCCATAGTTTGTGAACATTTGGGCACTTATTTCTCATAGAAGAGTCAGTTTCTCAATTCTCCCAATGACTGAGTTGGGTTGAGAATGTATTTGAGTTGTGATTATTTCCTGCTTACACAATGAGAAATGTCACAGGATTTTAAGGTTGTTGACTTGCCTGAGACATTCTGGAAAGAAGTAAAACCATTTCATAGCTGAATAGCATAGTTATTTCAAGGGAAGAAAGTTTACAAAGTTCTAAAAATTTCAATGTAGCATGAAGCACACGAGGCAAAACTGTAAAAACAAATATACCATATTTCAGTCTTTAATGACTCAATAAGGTTTTTATTATTCCAAAGTGGATTTACTTAGACCAATAAATCCAATAATCTAGCTAAAAGGTTCCTTTATTTTCTTTTTGCAGCTAAGCAATGAAATGAATTCTACCTAAAGACAAATGTATTAAAAGCAAATAATAGCATTTTTAAGGAGAAGCTAAGAGAAGGCTCACTGTGCCCAGAAATATCAATGGTCTTACTGTAGACATTATACAAAAAGATTTCTGATATTTTTGGTATAAAGATGGCAGTTTTATGCATCTTGGAACTTGTAACTCTACCAGATAAGTACACTTGATTTCACAATTGATGGAAAAAGGATGATTGCAAACAACAAAAAAAATCCAGGCCCATTAAAATTTGGAACATGTAGTTCCTGATTTTAAACCACTGTCATCTCATTAAAATGTTAGATTTATAATACACAACTCAAGATGAAGATGGAATAACTAAAAAAGTATTGTAATCTGTATTAAACCAAGGGCTAGTAACAATATGAAAGCCTATCCATGAGAAAACACAAAGGTAAAATGCCTCTGTCATCACTTTAAGTTTCATTATTCAGCAGTTAATGAACTGTCTCTTTTAGAGCAGATTGAAGACAATCCCATTTTTATGATTTAGGAAAAACTCTTGCACACACATTTAAGCCAAAGTCTTTGACTGTGTGGATCACAATAAACTGTGGACAATTCTGAAAGAGATGGGCATACCAGACCACCTGACCTGCCTCTTGAGAAACCTGTATGCAGGTCAGGAAGCAACAGTTAGAACTGGACATGGAACAACAGACTGGTTCCAAATAGGAAAAGGAGTATGTCAAGGCTGTATATTGTCACCCTGCTTATTTAACTTCTATGCAGAATACATCATGAGAAACGCTGGGTTGAAAGAAGCACAAGCTGGAATCAAGATTGCCGGGACAAATATCAATAACCTCAGATATGCAGATGACACCACCCTTATGGCAGAAAGTGAAGAGGAGCTAAAAAGCCTCTTGATGAAAGTGAAAGAGGAGAGCGAAAAAGTGGGCTTAAAGCTCACCATTCAGAAAACGAAGATCATGGCATCTGGTCCCATCAATTCATGAGAAATGGATGGGGAAACAGTGGAAACAGTGTCAGATTTTGTTTTGGGGAGCTCCAAAATCACTGCAGATGGTGATTTCAGCCATGAAATTAAAAGACGCTTACTCCTTGGAAGGAAAGTTATGACCAACCTAGATAGCATACTGAAAAGCAGAGACATTACTTTGCCAACAAAGGTCCGTCTAGTCAAGGCTTCTAGTCATGGTTTTTCCAGTGGTCATGTATGGATGTGAGACTTGGACTGTGAAGAAAGGTGAGCACCGAATAATTGATGCTTTTGAACTGTGGTGTTGGAGAAGACTCTTGAGAGTCCCTTGGACTGCAAGGAGATCCAACCAGCTCATTCTAAAGGAGATCAGTCCTGGGTGTTCTTTGGAAGGACTGATGCTGAAGCTGAAACTCCTATACTTTGGCCACCTGATGCGAAGAGCTGACTCATTTGAAAAGACCTTGATGCTGGGAAAGATTGAGGGCAGGAGGAGAAGGAGATGACAGAGGATGAGATGGTTGGATGGCATCACTGACTCGACAGACATGGGTTTGGGTGGACTCCAGGAGTTGGTTATGGACAGGGAGCCCTGGTGTGCTGTGGTTCATGTGGTCACAAAGAGTCAAACATGACTAAGCGACTGAACTGAACTGAACTTGCACTTTTCCTCCAAATATTTTTAAACCTACTTAGGAGAACAAATAGTTCTAAGCAGGTATTAATGAAGATGGAAATTTGTCAACCTGAATGTGGGACAGTAAAACGCTATTGTTCCAAAGATTACTACTGGAATCCCTTCCCTGTAAATTATTTTTCATGCAACACCTTTTCTCAGGAATCTCAGAACATAAATGATGGTAACTAAGTAGAAGGAAATAGAATTTTACCAGGAAAATTCTCCTGTGGAAATTCGTTATGTTTTCTCTGATCTTATAGTTTCGAAGAATGCACAATTTCTATCAATAGCATAGTTAATCACAGTAAAACAGTGATTCTGAACTCAAGACTATCTGGTTGGAGGCATGTCTTCACCAAGGTGTGATGATGGGAAGGTCTCAACCTCCTTTTTGGTCTGTTTTTTTCACGTGTAAAAAAGACAAAAATAATATCTACCACATAGAGTTGTTGTGAAGATTATAAGTTTTGTTAACTTCTTAGAACTTCATAGAGCACATGGTAAGATGCCAAAATATTACCTGTCTTTTTTTTTTCTTTTCTAAACGACTTCAATGGTCTTCTACCAAATCTCTCTGGTGACAATCTTATTTCTATTCCATCCATCACCTGTAATTGACTACAGTGATCTTCCGGTAGGAAGATGACTAGAGATGACATCTCTTTGGTGATACGTCTATCTTCTCAGTACTCTTTTCTTCACAGCATTTAACTTCATCTAATACATATTTTCACTTCACAAATAGCTTTGAAATACGTATATATTTTACACAAACATATAGAACATTTTGCTTATTCATTTACTTTATTTTTTATATTTCTCTTTCCCAATCAAATATACACTCCAAGGACAAGGATTTTTATCTGTTTTGTTCAATATGGGCAAGATGTGTGATGGCAAATATTGCAGTGTAATGTAGTCTGGATGCAGCAGTCAGACTCTATTGGGGAAACGCAGAAGTCAAAAGATCATTAAGGAGGAACACAATCTCCATTCTCTCACAGTCTCCCAGAGAAGGCTTCAAGATACTCTTGGACACACAACAGGGTTGTGCTCCATAGGAAGCATGGTCCCTGGTCATATCTTTTACAGTGAGAACGGCTTTGTGTATGTCTATTAGTCAACAGTCAGGTCTCTGGCACCACAAAGTCTGAGTAGAAGCAGTTGTCTGTGAGCACCAGGTGTTAGCACCTGGTGATCCCTTGAGCAGAGTCTACTTGCTGAATGGCAGAAAGGAGGCCTCCTTCTGCCTTCCGCCATTCCCTTGGAAAGTTGGGTTCAGTGGTTGAGTTCAAAGACAAGCTATATTCCTCTAAGAGAGTAGAAAACTCTCTCTCCTGACCTAATAGACACAGAGCCTCAAATTTCAGGAGATTCATTGCCAGGCATCCTGAGGTTCCAGGATAATTCCTCAACGATAGTAACTTACACCTTTATCAGCTTATGTTTTAGTAGAGGCACGTAGCCAAGGCCAAGTCTTAAGGTATAATCATATAACAAGAATAACCATTTCTTTCAGTCCACAAATTTCCAGTTGTGGCTAAGCCCTGAGCAAAGTTTTTATATACATTATTTCACTTAATATTTAAAGTGAAAGTGAAGTTGCTCAGTCATGTCCGACTCTTCGCGACCACATGGACTGCAGCCTACCAGGCTCCTCTGTCCATGGGATTTTCCAGGCAAGAGTACTGGAGTGTGGGTGCCATTGCCTTCTCCAGGGGATCTTCCTGACCCAGGGATTGAACCCAGGTCTCCTGCATTGCAGGCAGACGCTTTACCCTCTGAGTTAAAAGGACCATATAAATATCATAAATCACATATTATGTGAAGAAGACATAAGGCTGAGAGGTAATTAATAATTGTTATTTAAGATGCTATAGTAGCTTTCAGGTGAACTAGGACATAAACCCAAATATGAAAGAGAAAGTGAAAGTGTTGGTTGCTCAGTTGTGTCGGACTCTTTGTGATCCCATGGACTGTAGCCCCCCAGACTCCTCTGTCCAAGGGGTTTTCCAGGTGAGAATACTGGAATGGGTTGCCATTTCCTTCTCCATGGACTCTTCCTGAACCAGGGATTGAAACTGGGTCTCCCATGTTGCAGACAAAATCTTTACCATCTGAGCCATCAAGGAAACCAGGGGTAAACCTCAATATATCTGACTGCAAAGTTTATGGTATTTCTAGAATAAAACCACACAGGTCTATTTCAATGAGATGCAAAATAAGCATTTTTGGTGAAAATTATTTGGAGATGAAAAGGCTTAGAGAGAAAGTGAATGAAAGGAGGGACAGGTGGATCAGAAGAGAATACAGTCTAGTCCACTAACCTGTCAATTGAGGCTTACTCCTCTGACATCATGGAATGACATTAAGAAGAAAAATATTGATCTCTGCAATATTATGACATACATTGTTGAAAGGTCTGACAGAGCGTGGTCCACTGGAGAAGGGAATGCCAAGCCACTTCAGTATTCTTGCCTTGAGAACCCCATGAACAATATGAAAAGGCAAAATGATAGGATACCGAAAGAGGAACTCCCCAGGTCATTAGGTGCCCAATATGCTACTGGAGATCAGTGGAGAAATAACTCCAGAAAGAATGAAGGGATGGAGCCAAAGCAAAAACAATACCCAGCTGTGGATGTGACCAGTGATAGAAGCAAGATCTGATGCTGGAAAGAGCAATATTGCATAGGAACCTGGAATGTCAGGTCCATGAATCAAGGCAAATTGGAAGTGGTCAAACAAGAGATGGCAAGGGTGAACGTCGACATTCTAGGAATCACTGAACTAAAATGGACTGGAATGGGTGAATTTAACTCAGATGACCATTACATCTACTACTGCGAGCAGGAATCCCTCAGAAGAAATGGAGTAGCCATCATGGTCAACAAAAGAGTCCGAAATGCAGTACTTGGATATAATCTCAAAAACGACAGAATGATCTCTCTTCGTCTCCAAGGCAAACCATTCAATATCACAGTTATCCAAGTCTATGCCCAACCAGTAATGCTGAAGAAGCTGAAGTTGAATGGTTTTATGAAGACCTACAAGACCTTTTAGAACTAACACCCAAAAAAGATGTCCTTTTCATTATAGGGGGACTGGAATGCAAAAGAAGAAAGTCAAGAAACACTTGGAGTAACAGGCAAATTTGGCCTTGGAATGCGGAATGAAGCAGGGCAAAAACTAATAGAGTTTTGCCAAGAAAATGCACTGGTCATCGCAAACACCCTCTTCCAACAACACAAGAGAAGACTCTACACATGGACATCACCAGATGGTCAACACTGAAATCAGATTGATTATATTCTTTGCAGCCAAAGATGGAAAAGCTCTATACAGTCAGCAAAAACAAGACCAGGAGCTGACTGTGGCTCAGACAATGAACTCCTTATTACCAAATTCAGACTAAAATTGAAGAAAGTAGGGAAAACCACTAGACCATTCAGGTATGATCTAAATCAAATCCCGAACAATTATACAGTGGAAGTGAGAAATAGATTTGACAGACTAAATCTGATAGACAAGAGGGCCTGATGAACTACAGATGGAGGTTCGTGACATTGTACAGGAGACAGGGATCAAGACCATCCCCATGGAAAAGAAATGCAAAAAGGCAAAATGGCTGTCTGAGGAGGCCTTACAAATAGCTGTGAAAAGAAGAGAGGCAAAAAGCAAAGGAGGAAAGGAGAGATATAAGCATCTGAATGCAGAGTTCCAAACAATAGCAAGAAGAGATAAGAAAGCCTTCTTCAGCGATCAATGCAAAGAAATAGAGGAAAACAACAGAATGGGAAAGACTAGAGATCTCTTCAAGAAAATTAGAGATACCAAGGGAACATTTCATGCAAAGATGGGCTCGATAAAGGACAGAAATGGTATGGACCTAACAGAAGCAGAAGATATTAAAAGAGGTGGCAAGAATACACAAAAGAATTGTACAAAAAAGATCTTCACGACCCTGATAATCATGATGATGTGATCATTCATCTAGAGCCAGGCATCTTGGAAAGTGAAGTCAAGTGGGCCTTAGAAAGCATCACTACTAACAAAGCTAGTGGAAGTGATGGAATTTCAGATGAGCTGTTTCAAATTCTGAAAGATGCTGTGAAAGTGCTGCACTCAACATGCCAGAAAATTTGGAAAGCTCAGCAGTGGCCACAGGACTGGAAAAGGTCAGTTTTCATTCCAATCCCAAAGAAAGGCAATGCCAAAGAATGCTCAAACTACCACACAATTGCACTCATCTCACATGCTAGTAAAGTAATGCTCAAAATTCTCCAAGCTAGGCTTCAGCAATACGTGAACCGTGAACTCCCTGATGTTCAAGCTGGTTTTAGAAAAGGCAGAGGAACTAGAGATCAAATTGCCAACATCTGCTGGATCATGGAAAAGTAAGAGAGTTCCAGAAAAACATCTACTTCTGCTTTATTGACTATGCCAAAGCCTTTGACTGTGTGGATCACAATAAACTGTGGAAAATTCTGAAAGACATGGGAATACCAGACCACCTGACCTGCCTCTTGAGAAACCTGTATGCAGGTCAGGAAGCAACAGTTAGAACTGGACATGGAACAACAGACTGGTTCCAAATAGGAAAAGGAGTACGTCAAGGCTGTATATTGTCACCCTGCTTATTTAACTTCTATGCAGAGTACTTCATGAGACACGCTGGACTGGAAGAAACACAAGCTGGAATCAAGATTGCCGGGAGAAATATCAATAACCTCAGATATGCAGATGACACCACCCTTATGGCAGAAAGTGAAGAGGAGCTAAAAAGCCTCTTGATGAAAGTGAAAGAGGAGAGTGAAAAAGTTGGCTGAAAGCTCACCATTCAGAAAACGAAGATCATGGCATCCGGTCCCATCACTTCATGGGAAATAGATGGGGAAACAGTGGAAACAGTGTCAGACTATTTTGGGGGGCTCCAAAATCACTGCAGATGGTGATTGAGGCCGTGAAATTAAAAGACGCTTACTCCTTGGAAGAAAAGTTATGACCAACCTAGATAGTATATTCAAAAGCAGAGACATTCCTTTGCCGACTAAGGTCCGTCTAGTCAAGGCTATGGTTTTTCCAGTGGTCATGTATGGATGTGAGAGTTGGACTGTGAAGAAGGCTGAGCGCCGAAGAATTGATGCTTTTGAACTGTGGTGTTGGAGAAGACTCTTGAGAGTCCTTTGAACTGCAAGGAAATCCAACCAGTCCATTCTGAAGGAGATCAACCCTGGGATTTCTTTGGAAGGACTGATGCTAAAGCTGAAACTCCAATACTTTGGCCACCTGATGCGAAGAGTTGACTCATTGGAAAAGACTCTGATACTGGGAGCTATTGGGAGCAGGAGGAGAAGGGGACGACCGAGGATGAGATGGCTGGATGGCATCACGGACTCGATCGACGTGAGTCTGAGTGAACTCCGGGAGTTGGTGATGGACAGGGAGGCCTGACGTGCTGCGATTCATGGGGTCGCGAAGAGTCGGACATGACTGAGCGACTGAACTGAACTGATTGACCTGATTTCTGTTGATGTGTCTCAGTCTAGGCAAAATCATTTGTAGGACGGTCATTAACGTTTGCTGAATGTTTTCATAATTAAAGACCTCTATGGCTCTTGAAATGTAAGCAAAATATGATATGGAGACCCAAATAACTCCCTGAGGTTTAAGTACGCAAATGGGGGCATTTATTTCCACGTTCTTCTTTGCTCACTCCTAATCTTAAATGTCCTTGATTTCCAAGTACACACATAATTATGTATATCCACATGTACATACATACACACACACACCAAAGCCTAAAATCATATCATGTATTCCAATTCTTAAAAATCCTTTCTACTTCCAAGCACCGAGGTTTCTCATTCGCCCTTCCCTATGGGTTTTATGGCTTCTGGGTGTTTTATTGGCTACTCCCTTTCTTCCCTTCCCTTCTCTTCTCTCAAACAAACTCCCTTACTTTTTCCATGCATAGTGAATCAACGATCACTACTGGATTCCTGGGCTCGGACACCAATCCATGCCTTCAGGATTTTATCTTTTACTCCAAGTGTTTTTTAATGTATTTTCTTGAACAAAGTCTATGTCCTACCTGTATTAGCTATCTATTACCATTCTCTCCTCCAGGGGATCTTCCCAACCCAGGGATCAAAACCACATCTCTGGGGTCTCCTGCACTGCAGGGGATTCCTTACCACTGATCTACTGGGAAAGTCCAACTATGTAAAAAATTACTCCCCCAAACTAGTAGCTTAAGACAAAAAACATTATCTCACCATTTCTGTGGGTCAAGAATTCAGGAGCAGATTATCTGGTGGGTTTGGCTCATGAGGTTGCTATGGAGACAGCCTCGAAAACTATAGTCATCCGAAGGCTCGACTGGGGATGAAGGATGTACTTCCAAGATGGCTCCCTCACAAGGCTGTTTGTAGGAGGCCTCAGTTCTTTGGACTCAGTTGTCAGGAGGCTCCAGTCCTCACAACGTGGACTTTTCCATATGTCTGTCAGAGTAGCACCACAGAATGGCATCCAATTTTCACTGGAGAGAATAATTCTAGAGAGAAAACCTCAATGCCATTTATACCCTCTTCTTGGAAGTTCCACACTGTCACTTCTGCAAAATTCTATTTGTTCGGAGCAAGTCAATATTTATAGCCCAATATCTAGGGAAGGCAGATTGAGTTCCACACCTTGAAGGGAGAAGTATCAAAGAATTTGTTGACACGTTTTAATGCAATCATACTTTTGAAAAGAAATTCTCATGCTAGAATGCATTTTTCTTCTCATTACACATAAGACAGTTTGCTATAACTGAGTATAAATTCTTATAGTAATATCTATTAGAATAAATGCTGAAGCAAGTGAAATACTTGCTTTGGTCTAGAGATGCATATATTTTACTACAGGAAATATTTAATGAATATTGCAAGTAACCTTTGCAAGGACTTTGCCTTATGAGCTCTTTAGTGAGTGTGGTCAGGGCAGCAAACATTTCTTTCTAAACACCAACAGTGCCGAATGGTAAAGAAGTGACAAGTGCAATAAGCATACACAGTGTTATGATGTATCCATAATGTCTGTCTAAATATGATAACTTGTTTAGTATGATTGTGACATTTTTAGTCTCCTCATGGATACTACCAAAACTTTTTTCACTAGAAACAAAGATGTTGAGAATCACTCTCCAATTTTTGGTAGTTTTACCTTAAAATGAAAAAAATAATAGGGGATGTGTTCAGTTTAGTTAAAAAATAAAAGACAGGTAATTAAGTCTAGTTAATATATAGTCATCCTCTGTTTTCTCCGCCCCAAAATTATGGTTCTATCAACTGAAAAGTTAACAAAAAACAGTCTACTAAACAGCTGTTTTGCTATTATGAAAAATAAAAGATTAATTTGCCATTTCTGCTGTAAAGGAACCAAGGTGATATTTTGACATCAAACAAGACTTTCTCTCTTAGGCCTCTTGAGTGAAATTATATCCAGATAAATTGGCTTTATTTAATTTAGTATCTTTTATTAAAAGTAAACAAAGCCTGTCTGAGAAATGTCGCCAGGACCACTGCCACTGTATTCTGCAGTCACCACATGACATGATAGATAAACAGCTGTGAGCTACTCTCACTGAGAAATCCAGGGGCCCTCAATGAAGATTTACCTTTCCTGTGGCTAGATGAGGAGTGCGGTGGGGATTAGACTCCGGAACAGCTGACTCATCATTGCTGATTCAAATTTTCACTTACTGTCTTTGTTCAGGTTGGAAAAGTCCCTTCTGTGTGGCCAGTAAAAGACATGAGGAATGCAGGGCTCCTGGGTGGGTGGATTCCATCGCAGGTTTCTGCCAACCTTTTTGGGGCTGTAGGATTCCAAATGAGACACAGGACAGCTGCATAATCCTCTTAAGCACCATATGAGAGACTCACTATCACCACTCCCACCCTCCAACACACACACACATAATACTAAGCCATAATATTTAACTCATCAGTAATAACCGTTGGGCTTCAGAATACAGTGGCACTGTTTAACCAACATAATTTCAAGGAGTCACAGAAAAGCATAATTACTGAGTTCTAATCTTTCAAACATATCTCTGCAGGCTGGGATTGTTGATATCAGCATAATAGCCTTTTCAAACTCTGGGAATGTGTGTGGGTATGGGTTTATGAATTTTCATTCACTGATTTATATTTTCAGGCTCAATCATTGATCTCTCTTTCTCTGATGACATAAGGACAGAAGTAAATGATTGCAAGAGGAAATTTTTAAGAGAAATAAGAACTCCATATAACTAAAATAGCATGGACGAGCTGTGCCTCTAGCTTCCAGAAGAGAAAAAGGATTCTAGATAAGCCAGGTGAGACACCCCTGATCTGCCTGAATTCTGTGTTGTGTGATGGACTCCAAGACAGTGCTCTTGGCCCCCAGGAGAGTCACTGACAGTTTCTGTTCCTCAAGTGGAAATGGGAATAGACAAGCATGGACTCACACAAAATCCTTTGAACTGGGTCTGAAACTGATAAATGGTCATTAAATGTCATCTATCATTATTGTGCAGGAAACAGAAGGAAAAACCCCAACCATTTACTAGCTATTGAGTGCTGCTCTCTTAACATTTTTAAACCTTTTTAAGAGTCCAGCCTTTGGCTATGTTGTCAAGACTTTTTGATATATTCCCTAAAGTATGTCATAACTTCAGAGCCACAAATACAAGCTACAGAAGAGTGGCTTACCCTATTATCAGTCTTAGAAGACAAATCTTTAGTGGACAGCAGAGTTTTAATTGTAAAGAAGTTTTTTTTAAAAGCTATCTAGATGAGATTTAGGTAAAGAATTTTCCTGCCAAAGCAGGAGATCCAGGTTTGATACCTGGGTCAGGAAAATACCCTAGTGAAGGAAATGGTAACCCACTCCAATATTCTTACCTGGGAAATCCCATCGACAGAGGAGCCTGGTGGGCTACAGTCCATGGTGTCACAGAGTTGAACACAACTGAGCAACTCACATTTTCACTTTCAGAGAGACCCATTAGGAGGCAGACAACATTTTAGACCTATTAGAAGGGGACGACAGAGGATGAGATGGTTGGATAGCATCACTGACTCAATGGACATGAGTTTGTGTAAGCAAGCTTCAGGAGTTGGTGATGGACAGGGAAGCCTGGTGTGCTGTAGTCCACAGGGTCACAAAGAGTCTGACATGACTGAGCAAATGAACTGAATTGAACTATTAGGAGACAAGAGGTGGTGGTGATGGCAAGGTCATAAGAAAAGGTCAAATTCTGAATATGTAGTATTCGAGGTTAGATCCAATAGGATGTCATGATAAATTAGCTGTGATGTGAGAAAAATACATGTGTTTACATGACCATCATGTTTTTGATTTGAGCAATTAGAAGAATGCAGTTGCCTTTTATGGAGGTGGAGGGGACTACTGCAAGGTGGCTTGGTGTAGGAGGAGTGTCTAGAGCTCAGTTGTGATGTTTTTATTTTTGAGATGACTCCAGCACATCCAGGTGGAGACACTGAGGTGTTAGGTGGTGGAGTGTCAGATAAAACATGAGACACCCAGTTAAGCTAGAATTTTAGATAAATACAAAACAAACATTTTATGACACACACTTGTACTAAAAAAAATATTCACTGTCAGAAATTCTAATATTACTGGATGTCTTATATTTTACTGGACAAATTTGGCCATCCTCTCAAGTGGGCAGTTGGATCATGAGAGGTCAACCTAAAGACCATCTTTAAAGCCATAAGGTTGGATAATATCATCAAAGAAGTGAGTTTGACTACAGAGCAAATTAATCCAAGAAGTGAGTCATGGCCCTTGGAATAGACATCATGTGATGAGGAGAATGTTAAAAGTTACTAAGGAGGAGAAGACAGAAAGTTACAAGGGAAACCAGATGAGTGTGGTATAATAGAAGCCAAAATAAAGCAGTGGTTTCAAGGAGGAATGATTAATCCTGTCTATTGCTGCAGATAGGTGACAAATGATAAAGAGGACTGGGAAGCCATGTATCAAAGAAGAGATGTTGAATGATATCCTTAATGATGAAAACTTTTTTTTTTGCTGGGTTGTGAAGGGGAAAATCTGACTTTAAGACTATGTTCAGAATTCTTTTGGATATGAAAAGGAACAGAAATTCTCTCAAGGAGTTTTATAAAGTATAGAAAAAAAATTATGTCACTACCTGGAGATAAGGGGGGTGTCAAAAACTTCACTTTTTTACTAAAAGAAGCAAATGTTTGTATGGGGACCAGTATGATCCAAGAGAGAGAAAACATAATGATGCAGGAGAAGGAAGGGATAACTGTTCCCAGAATATCGTTGTATTAAAAAAAAAAAAAGGAATGGGATAGAGAGACAAAAGGGGGAACTATCTTTGGCTAAAGACACAGGTCAGCAAAAGTATGCATTAATATACACATGGACGTATTTCCAGGGGAAGAACAGAGATGCAGGGAATGGACGGTGGACACAGCAGGGAAAGTAGAGGGTGGGTCACACTGGGAGATCAGGACTGACGTATATACACTATAATGTACAAAACAGATAGTGGGAACCTACTGGATACCACAGGGAGCTCAGCTCAGTGCTCAGTGGTGACCCAGATAGATGGGATGCGGAGTAGAAGGTAGAGGAGGGACGGGATATATATATATATATGTTCAGTTCAGTTCTGTTCAGTTGCTAAGTCGTGTCCAACTTTTGGGACTCCATGGACTGCAGTATGCCAGGCCTCCCCATCCATCACCAACTCCCGGAGATTACTCAAACTCATGTCCATTGAGTCGGTGATGCCATCCAACCATCTCACCCTCTGCCATCCCCTTCTCCTCCTGCCTTCTACCTTTCCCAGCATCAGAGTCTTTTCAAATGAGTCAGCTCTTCGCATCAGGTGGCCAAATTATCGGAGTTTCAGCTTCAACATCAGTCCTTCCAATGAATATTCAGGACTGATTTCCTTAAGGATGGACTGGTTGGATCTCCTTGCAGCCCAAGGGACTCTCAAGTGTCTTCTCTAACATCACAGTTCAAAAGCATCAATTCTTCAGTGCTCAGCTTTATTTATAGTCCAACTCTCACATCCATACATACTGCTGGAAAAACCATAGCCTTGACCAGACAGACCTTTGTTGGCAAAGTAATGTCTCTGCTTTTTAACATGTTGTCTAGGATGGTCATAACTTTTCTTCCAAGGAGTAAACATCTTTTTATTTCATGGTGGCAATCACCATCTTCAGTGATTTTGGAGCCCCCCAAAATAAAGTCTGCCACTGTTGATACTGTTTCTCCATGTATTTGCCATGAAGTGACAGGACTGAATCCCATGATCTTAGTTTTCTGAATGTTGAGCTTTAAGCCAACTTTTTCACCCTTTTCTTTCACTTTTATCAAGAGGCTCTTTAGCACTTCATTTTCTGCCATAAGGGTAGTGTCATCTGCATATCTGAGGTTATTGATATTTCTCCCAGCAATCTTGATTCCAGCTTGAGCTTCATCCAGCCCAGTATTTCTCATGATATAATCTGCATATAAGTTAAATAAGCAGGGTGACAATATACAGCCTTGACATACTTCTTTTCCTATTCGGAGCCAGTCTGTTGTTCCTTGTCCAGTTCTAAACTGTTGCTTCCTGACCTGCATACAGAATTCTCAAGAGCAGGTCAGGTAGTCTGGTATTCCCATCTCTTTCAGAATTTTCCACAGTTTATTGTGATCCACACAGTCAAAGTCTTTGGCACAGACAAGGAGGCAGAAGTAGATATTCTTCTGGAACTCTCTTGCTTTATCGATCATTCAGCAGATGTTGGCAATTTGATCTCTGGTTCCTCTGCCTTTTCTAAAATCAGCTTGAACATCAGGAAGTTCACAGTTCATGTATTGCTGAAGCCTGGCTTGGAGAATTTTGAGCATTACTTTGCTAGTGTGTGAGATGAGTGCAATTGTGCAGTAGTTTGAGCATTCTTTGGCATTGCCTTTCTTTGGGATTGGAATGAAAACTGACTTTTTCCAGTCCTGTGGCCATTGCTGTTTTCCAAATTTGCTGGCATATTGAGTGCAGCACTTTCACAGCACCATCTTGGATTTGAAATAGCTCAACTGAAATTCCATCACCTCCACTAGCTTTGTTCATAGTGGTGCTAAGGTCCACCTGACTTCACATTCCAGGATGTCTCGCTCTAGGTGAGTGATCACACCATTGCAATTATCTTGCTCGTGAAGATCTTTTTTGTATAGTTCTTCCATGTTCTTGCCACCTTTTCTTAACATCTTCTGCTTCTGTTAGGTCCATATCATTTCTGTCCTTTATTGTGCCTATCTTTGCATGAAATGTTCCCTTGGTATCTCTAATTTTCTTGAAGAGATCTCTAGTCTTTTCCATTCTGTTGTTTCCCTGTATTTCTTTGCAATGATCACTGAGGAAGGCTTTCTTATCTCTGCTTGCTATTCTTTGGAACTCTGCATTCAAATATGTATATCTTTCATTTTCTCCTTTGCTTTTGGCTTCTCTTCTTTTCACAGCTATTTGTAAGGCCTCCTCAGACAGCCATTTTGCTTGTTTGCATTTCTTTTTCTTGAGGATGGTCTTGCTCCCTGTCTCCTGTACAATGTCACGAACCTCTGTCCATAGTTCATCAGGCACTCTTGTCTATCAGATCTAGTCTGTCAAATCTATTTCTCACTTCCACTGTATAATTGTTAGGGATTTGATTTAGATCATACCTGAATGGTCTAGTGGTTTTCCCCACTTTCTTCAATTTAAGTCTGAAGTTGGCAATAAGGAGTTCATGAACTGAGACACAGTCAGCTCCCGGTCTTGTTTTTGCTGACTGTATAGAGCTTCTCCATCTTTGGCTGCAAGGAATATAATCAATCTGATTTCAGTGTTGACCATCTGGTGATGTCCATGTGTAGAGTCTTCTCTTGTGTTGTTGGAAGAGGGTGTTTGCTATGACCAGTGCATTCTCTTGGCAAAACTCTATTAGCATTTGCCCTGCTTCATTCTGTACTCCAAGGCCAAATTTGCCTGTTACTCCAGGTGTTTCTTGACTTCCTACTTTTGCATTCCAGTCCCTTGTAATGAAAAAGACATCTTTTCTGGGTGTTAATTCTAGAAAGTCTTGTAGGTCTTCATAGAACCGTTCAACTTCAGCTTCTTCAGCATTACTGGTTGGGGCATAGACTTGGATAACTGTGATATTGAATGGTTTGGCTTGGAAACGAATAGAGATCATTCTGTCATTTTTGAGATTGCATCCAAGGCAGTACTGCATTTTCAACTCTTTTGTTGACTATGATGGCTACTCCATTTCTTCTAAGTGATTCTTGCCCATGGGAGTAGATATGATGGTCATCTGAGTTATATTCACCCATTCCAGCCAATTTTAGTTCGCTGATTCCCAAAATGTTGACGTTCACTCTTGCCACCTTCTGTTTGATCACTTCCAATTTGCCTTGATTCATGGACCTGACATTCCAGGTTCCTATGCAATATTGCTCTTTACAGCATCGGATCTTGCTTCTGTCACCAGTCACATCCACAACTGGGTGTTGTTTTTGCTTTGGCTCTGTCTCTTCATTCTTTCTGGAGTTATTTCTCCACTGATCTTCAGTAGCATATTGGGCACCTACTGAGCTGGGGAGTTCATCTTTCAGTGTCCTATCTTTTTGCCTTTTTATACTGTTCATGGGGTTCTCAAGGCAGGAATACTGAAGTGGTTTGCCATTCCCTTCTCCAGTGGACCACATTTGTCAGAACTCTCCACCAGGACCCGACCATCTTGGGTGGCCCTACACAGCATGGCTCATAGTTTTCTTGAGTTACACAAGGCTGTGGTCATTGTGATTAGATTGGTTAGTTTTCTGTGATGGTGTTTTTCAGTCTGTCTGCCCTCTGATGGAGAAGGATAAGAGACCTATGAAAGCTTCCTGATGGGATAGACTGACCAGGGGGATACTGGGTCTTGTTCTGATGGGTGGGGCCATGCTCAGTAAATCTTAATCCAATTTTCTGTTGATGGGTGGAACTGTGGTTCCCTCCCTGCTATTTACCTGGGGCCAAACTATGGTGGAGGTAATGAAGAAAATGGTGACCTCTCTCCAAAGATCCCAGGCATGCACTGCTGCAGTCTGTGCTCTCAACCCTGCAGCAGGCCACCATCGGCCCACGCCTTTGGCAGGGACTCCCGGACACCCACAGGCAAGTCTCCTGCGGGGTCACTGTTCCTTTCTCCTGAATCCTGGTGCACAAGGTTCTGTTGTGCCCTCCAAGAGTCTATTTCCCAGTCCTATGTAAGTTCTGGCAGCTCTATGGTAGGGTTAATGGCAACCTCCTCCAAGAGGACTTATGCCATACCCACATCCAGAGCCCCTGTCCCTGTGTCAGACCACTGCCGACCCACACCTCCA
The DNA here is from genome assembly GCF_023091745.1 of Budorcas taxicolor. Taxonomy (NCBI): domain Eukaryota; kingdom Metazoa; phylum Chordata; class Mammalia; order Artiodactyla; family Bovidae; genus Budorcas; species Budorcas taxicolor. The sequence continues at coordinate 46,187,650 of NC_068923.1, read as the reverse complement.
CAACAGATGCTCAAACACAGTTCTGTCTTGGTCTCTGTGGGGTCTCTGGGTCCTGGTGTGCACAATGTTTGTTTGAGCCTTCTGAGCATCTCTGGCCTGAACAGGGTTTGATTCTAAAGGCAAATTTATCCTTCCTACAATCTTGCTGGGGCTTCTCCTTTGCCCTTGGACGTGGGGTATCTCCTCACAGCCACTCCAGTGCCTACTGTCTTACTGTTTTTTTCCTGATCTTGGACGTGTGGTGTCTTCACACAGCTGGTCCAGCGAAGCACAGCCACCGCTCCTGACATTGGACATGGGTTTTCTCTTCTCGGTTGCTCCAGCGAAGCGCAGGCACTGCTCCTGACCTTGGACATGGGGTATCTCCAGCACCACACAGCTGTAAACATACATATGGCTGTATCAGTTCTGTTCAGTCGCTCAGTCATGTCTGACTCTTTGCGACCCCATGAACCACAGCACGCCAGTCCTCCCTGTCCATCACCAAATCCCAGAGTCCATCCAAACCCATGTCCATTGAGTTGGTGATCCTATCCAACCATCTCATCCTCTGTTGTCCTCCTCTCCTCCTGCCCTCAATCTTTCCCAGCATCAGGGTCTTTTCAAATGAGTCAGCTCTTCGCATCAGGTGGCCAAAGTATTGGAGTTTCAGTTTCAACATCAGTCCTTCCAATGAACACCCAGGACTGATCTTTGTATACATACATACATACATTTAGCTAATTCATTTCATTGTACAACACATTTTAAAGCAATTATACTACAATTAAAAAAAAAAGATACAGGTCATCAGTGATAACCTGTGATAAGGTGGCATTTAGGGCAGGGTGCAATGAAGCTAGTAGAAGTGGTGGTGGTATTTAATGGAAGGTGATATTTAACTGATTGTGTCAGTTTTCTCAGCGAGGAGGTAATGCAGACAGTACTTTGATGAAAGTGAAGGTTAATGAGAAAGTGTAAGGACTAAACCACTTTGTTTCTTGTCTCTCTCTCAACTTTTTTTGCAGTTTCATCTTTTCTGAATTTGTTCATTCCTCTCTTATAAAACTTTGGACTTTCCATCTTTTTCTCTATCCTATTTGATGATCCATGTGTCATATCTCCTATCAGAGATTATAACCTCTCTGAAGGCAGAGTTCATGCCAGTTTATCTGTGAATTCCTATGGTTGGATCGCAGTAGATGGTCAATAAAGATTTATTAAGATAATTTAGTTTTTATGATAAATTTATTTATTTATTTTAAAATGAAATGCACTGTAATGCCCAGAAACTCTTTTACTTAAGCTAAAATATATTTGTCTTTTTTTTCCTGAAGATCTACTCTGTATTGTAGAAGATTCAGACAAGTTAAATCAATTATTTGGTCCAGCAGTTATTAAAAAAATGTGCATTACAGAAAACACTGTAAGAATGTATTAGCAACATACACTGAACCAAAAAAAAAACTTTAGTGTGTATAAAATTATCAAATAGCATAAACATATCAATTGCAGTTTAAAGAAAGAAAAATTCTTGAAGTAAAGCCACATAGATTGCAAATTGTAAGCAGTGTATTCTACATAGACCTTTAAATGCAATTTTAAAACAGTTTTTTAACGTTACCAACTATGTTCTTCTAAAATATTAACCAGATAAAATTATGTAACTATCTTCTAAAGGGTAAAAATATACAAAGAATTATTCTCAAGATATCACCATATAATAGGGGCCACAAAGTGTTGATATATTAATGTATTTACAAATAAAATAATAGTCAGTTGTACTTGGTGAGTAGATTAGGTATTAACTTCAAAAGTTTATATAATTATGGCTCTGGTTTATTTTACAGTATAGATCTAACCACACACTATGTAAATTTAAAAGATATTATAGTCACTGTTTATGTAATTGTGTGGTATTTCCTCTAAAATTATAGTGAAAATATCTATAATTAAATAAATGCTCTCCCCAATTACTGAAAAGTCTCATAATCTTTTTGCCTCTGTAAACAAAGAGCTATTGTAACATCTTTATGAGAGATAGCCATTCTTGACATTTCCACACGTTTCCACTTTCTTTTAGAAGAAGTAACCAATTAATTCAGCAAACATGAGTTATCACATAAATACATTAAGCTTCATATTAAGCTTCAGTAATTAGAGATAATGACACTGTATTCCTCCACTATTACAGATTGGCTAATTGTCTTTTCAATTTATATACTGTGCTTTTAACACTAAAACTGTTCCACATATTTCAGATAGAAAATGAATTTTTAGTGATTTTTAATCAAATGATCTATCTTCCATTGGCTCAAATAGTCCCCAAAATGTCAAAGAAACAACTACATCTGGATTCATCTTCAAACTATTTGATGTAACTATTTCCAAAAGGCTGGCTGGCTTAATAAAATAATTAATCAATTTAAAGTCTAAGGTTATTGTAAACAGCTGACTTGCAAGCATGTGACTGTTGAAGCTATCAGCCCTGATCATTTTATTCTTTTGAGTTTCATTTTATCTGCAAATTCATTCTTTTCTTTTCTGGGATTAAGCTCCTTTTTTTTTTAATTCAGGAAAAATTAGCTTTTGGTATGATAGGAGGCTGAGATTTGACATTTAAATATATGTAGCATCTATTATTTCTAAATCTTCAGTGTCTGTAAATATTCCCTGGCTGTGCTTCCTGTGGGGGGGCTGTCATTTTCTGGGGCTGCTTCCTTACTTCTGGACTCCTCTGCCTTCTCTAAATGGGACTACTTCACTGGAGCTGCCCAGCATTATTGCTTTCCATGACTAAGACAGAACTAGAGAACACTCGAGTGGAATGCTCTGCAGAGTCCATGCTGTCTACCATCTTGCCTTATGGCTGAGGAATGAGGCCTAGGAATGGGATTTAACCTGACTTATAAGAGGCTTCCCTGGTGGCTCTGACATTTAAAAAAAAAAAAAATCTGCCTGCAAAGTGGGAGACCGGCAGTTTGATCCCTAGTTCAGGAAGATCCCCTGGAGAAAGGAATGGCAACCCACTCCAGTAATCTTGCCTGGAAAATTCCGTGGACAGAGGAGCCTTGCAGGCTACAGTCCATGGAGCAGCAAAGAGTTGGGCATGACTGAATGACTGACATATATTGAATAATGAGATAATCAGGACCAGAATCCCAATCATATTACTCTCAACTGAGTGCTCATATTTTCATGTACTTTTAGGTTAAAATTTACTTCTCCATCTTCCTTCAACAAGACTTGCCTGAATTCATTTTTCCTTACTTTCCACCAAAGATTTCAAGCTAGAGTATGGTTCTGTTTTCCTTCCTGCGATCGTATTCATGTTTGTGAACCTAGCTTAGAGCTTGCATGAGTACCTGCAATATTGGTATACCAGCAACCCTTTGGTGATCTGTTTGTTGTTGTTGTTTTTTTCCCCCTCCAAGCAAATGTTATCTAAGCAGTATAAAACTTCTCTTCTGGGTTGGTTGGTGACTTAACTGATGCTCTTCAGTCTCCTCCTCTGTGAACTAAAGATGATAATATTCATACTTAGCATCACAAGGAAAAGTAGCCTAGTGACCTTTGTCGATGTTCACTATGTGTCAGACCTCTGGGTCTAGAAACATTAATAATCATTATTCTATTTTCACAAATACTTTATGGTTTGGTTCTAATACTTGCTCTGTTTTACAAATGAGCAAACTGAGGTTTAGGAAATTTAATTAACCTATCCAAGATCTTGCAGCAAGAAAGTGGGAGAGGTAGGGTTTGAACAAAGGCCCTTCCAGTGCACTATTCAAGAGTTCTTAGCACACATCCAGAGAGGACCATACATGTAATCCCTCACACTCAGTCACAGCATTCTACAAGTGGGAACGATTATTTGGCATTATTTTGAGATATATCTGTTTTGTGGTTCTCTAAAATCATGACAAGGGATGTTAAGGAGAAGGACATATACCTCCGTTTTTAATATGCTCTACTCACCCACAGTGTAACTTTAGGCAAGGTTCTTATACTAATGGTATCCCTTCTTTCTTCATCTTATTAATAAGTCACTTAACACAGTCACACAGTCATGTCCAACTTTTTGCAACCCCATGGACTGTAGCCCACCAGGCTCCTCTGTCCATGGGATTCTCCAGGCAAGAAAACTGGAGTGGGTTGCCATTTCTTCCTCCAGGGGATCTTCCCAACCCAGGGATTGAACCTGTGTCTCATGTCTCCTGCACTGGCAGGTGGGTTTTTACCACTAGTATCACCTGGGTTATCTCATAGAAAATGTGGGTTTAGGATTTAGGAGTCTTCTTCTAGGCTCTGCATCTGGCCCCTAGCTTCATCTCAAAGTAGGGACACATTCTGCTTCAAAATTTTTACAGGATAATCTGAATAAAAGTGGTATTGAGAGTGCTAATACCAGGTGTTATTTAACAATATTATAAAACTATAAGCTAGAAATAATCATCCTTCTTAAAAGGGTGAAACGTTTCAGTATATGAAAATATATTTTGTCATCAATGTTTCTTGTACCTAATCCTTGGACTGTGTTGGGAATTAGGATATAGTATATATTTCTTTACAGATATTGACTACAGCCCAAAAACTAGGCAGAACTAATAGCAGAAAAAGAGAACTAAAAAGATGCTTACTAGTGTAGCAGTTTATTGTAATGACTAATCTTACAGTAAGATTTTTAGAATCTGAAGAAAACATATGCTAGCTAGTAGTGCAATCTATATAATTTTGTGAGTTCTTAATTTAAGCTTTGCAAAGTATTTGAAGATTTGGATCAAGGCTTGGTGACTTGAACCAATATTTCACTTTTCCTAAGTGACTGTAGAAGAAAAGACATTGTTTGAATCTTTATGTATTATTCAGAATGCATCTATTATTTGTTCTTTAGATGACCTTTGTTCCTAAAATTACTATATTTAAAAACCACCTCCAAAAAATCAAACAAGAGCCACTTAAACAAGACATGGCATGTTAAGGAAATCACTTTAAGTTATTGTTTGCAGAAAAGACACATTTATTTAAAAGTCCCATATGAAGAGACTGTCTTAAAAACCAATGTTAGAGCCTAAACATGAGCAATCATTTGGTGATAAATATTAGATTGGTGATAAATATTAGATACATATTAGGTTTCTCATGCCAGATACAAAGTAAGGCCTTGAAATTTGTTTTCCAATTAGGCACACACACCAATTTGTTTATTATCTGTCTTCCATATTGATAATAGCTTACTTCTCACAAACTTTCTGTTGTAGAATAAGGGACAGACCTGATCTAACCTTAAAAACAGACTAACAGAAACCCCAGCAACGGCACCTCACTCCAGTACTCTTGCCTGGAAAATCCCATGGACGGAGGAGCCTGGTAGATACAGTCCATGGGGTCACTAAGAGTCAGACACAACTGAGCAACTTCACTCTCACTTTTCACTTTCATGCCTTGGAGAAGGAAATGGCAACCCACTCCAGTGTTCTTGCCTGGAGAATCCCAGGGATGGGGGAGCCTGGTGGGCTGCCTTCTATGGGGTCACACAGAGTCGGACACGACTGAAGTGACTTAGCAGCAGCAGCAGCAACAGAAACCCCATAAAACACAAATTCTTTCAGTAGCTCTGGAATTAATTAGATACATTGACCATTTTGGAAACTAAAGACATTAACATGCTTTTAAAAAGATAGTTTTGCTCCCTCTAAACTTTGCGAGCACAAGGAAATAAAAACAGCCAGAAGTTAAGTAGGCAGATCATTCAAAGTTGTGCCTTTCCGAAGATGGTCCACAAGGAAGAATCACGTTAGAAAAACTGTCCATTCTAGGCGCCCCCATTCCAAATCCACAATCAAAGCACAAAATGTTACCACATGGGACCATGAACCATAAAGTGTGGGTTGAGGGGGAAGTTTGAGCATGTTAGTAGTTTACTTATGCAAGCTATTTGGATGTCTGAGTTTACTTTTAATTAAAAACGGGGATTATGTCTAAATATTTCAGATCTGTTGAGAGTCGGAGCTAGGTTATCACCTGAATTATAGTGAGACCTCAATCAGGTGAAATGTTTTAACTTCAATGATAATGGAAGGCCTGAGGGACATAAAATCATTAACTTATATTCCAGAGACTAGAGGATGCCAGGAAATTTGAAATGATTAGGGTATGAAATACAATGCACAATGAACAGATAGTTCCAGAGGGCATCTCAGTGTCTCTTTGACATGGGATGTAAGAGCATGGGAAAACATGCAGGCACCCACAGGAAGCATGCCTCCTGGCATTCCAAACATTTTCTGGGATGCTCATGAGGAACAGTTGAAGAGAAATGGCCTCTTATCTATTAGCCAGATTTAAGAGTATGCCTCACTGCACATTCTTTCTGTACAGAAAACTTGCCTGAAATTAGAATTTATATAAATTTTTAACATTCTACCCTGAAATAGGAAGACTTTGGTTAGTTGAGATAGTAAATTTCTTTCTTTTAATCTACTCAGAGTTTGGTCTTCTTTTGCTGTGGACTGAAAATAGCCCAACTGATATATTGAACTTAAGGAAGTAATCAGAAACACAGATATAATTTTTGTATAAGGGTTGCTGTGTTAATTATCATGTCAAAAATGGAAACAATAGCAACTTGTTTAGTGGGGTCATGGCATGACACAGACTAAAGATACTCAGAATATTCCAAAGAATATTCAATGACATTGGAAAACAGACTATGATATTTTTTCAGTTCTCAGTTGTATATAGAGGATAAGGCTTGAGTTTTATATATATATAAAGGCTTCCCAGATGGTGCTAAAGAACCTGCCTGCCAATGCAAGAGACATAAGAGATGCGGGTTCAATCCCTGGGTCAGGAAGATCCCCTGGAGGAGGGCATGACAACCCACTCCAGTATCTTGCCGGAGAATCCCATGGACAGAGAAGCCTGGTGACCTACAGTCCATGGTGTTGCACAGAGTTAGACATGACTGAAGTGACTTAGCACACATATATGTGTGTGTATATGTATATATATATATATATAACAACATTGTTAATATTTTATGTTTATCTCCTTGTTAATACAATAAATTTACATACATTACAAAGATGTAAATATAAAAATGCTAACAATTGCTGTATCTTAATTTTAGATAATTTAAATTTTTGTCGCATTACCTTTCTAAATGTTTGAAATTGATTTACTGTGAATAGGAAGTATTTTATAATCAGGAAAACACATGTATATATTTAAAGAAGTGCTTCAGGAAATGGAAAACCTTGTTTGTGAGAAAGTAACTGGGACTTCAGCTAAGAGTAGTTGGGATCCTGGAAGGAGAAATTGAAAAATCAGTGATTAATGGCAACATATTCATCACTTTGCATAAAACTAGAGAAAAGACTTGCCCTTCCATGCCTGGCATGTGATAAGCAGTTTCCACATGTTATGTGCTAGGAAGCAGAGCACAGGGGAGAAATAGACATCTTTACATGATTTTTTTTTCAGTGTGATGAGGCGTATCTATTACTGGAACTCTGCAAGAATAAGGAAGTTGGCATGATGACTGAGTGTATGGTCATGACCTCAGCATTTTCAGCAAGTGTAACTCAGGCATGTGGCTCAGCTCCCAAGCTCAGCTTTCCCAATGTGGTGTTTCCTAGACCCACATTCTTGAAGCTTGAGAGTTACTCTCCTGCTAAACACTGAGCCATGTGCTAGAATCATATACCTCCCTCTCAGAATACTTGACCAACAAAATGGATTAAAGTTGTGTTTGCAAAGGTGGGTTATAATGATTTTACCTATTGAGAGTTATTCATCCGTGTGTTGTTTTTATCATTTCAGATGTTGTTTGTGGAAGGAGAACGTGATTGCTAGCCAAAATCTACATTATGTCATCTGCTCTGTTCTATAAACAGATTACACACGCTGTACAGACATATGCTGTGGGCTGTGGTTAGCTAATTACGTTTAATGCAAATACACACATGTATAATTCATTTTAAAGGGATTAATTATAAGTGCAATATTTTAGTTATGAGGGCTTTTGGAAAGACCTCATCAGAGAAGTACATCAGAGCCATTTACCAGTTTTGTTTTTTTTAATGACTGAAAACTATTTGGAATATTGTATACAAAAGTGATTCTTGAGAAAATATTCACTAAATACATTGCATATGAGATAATTTGGCAAAAGTGCTCATCTATATTACAGATATATTTGCTCCAGGTGCATCTGTTGTCAAAACATAGCACTTCTATTTTTATTTCAAATCTAGCATACAAACTATTTCCACATACAGTCATTTGACTAGTAAAGATAAACGATGAAGCATATAGCATTTGCCCTGATAACAAATAACTGAGCAAATGCATTTGTTCCTAGGTAAAGTAGAAAAAAAAAAATTTAAATCCATCATGTCAGACAGGCACAATGTTTATATTGTTCATTCAAACCACTGTTCACCGCCACAGACACTTCTGCCTGCCCACTCATTGTCTGTTCTCCCCTTCACCTGTGGTGACAGCACCTGATTTTGACTGAGACAGTATGCAGCCAGGTGCACCATTGCATTTCCTAGCCTCCCTGGCAGCTACAAGTGGTCATGTGATCATCTTGGCCAATGAAGTGAAAGTGGAACTTTGGGGAAGGGAGCTCAGAATAGGTTTTTAAAATGAACCTCAATTCACTTGTATACAAGTTTTGTTATTCCACTTCTTCCTGCCTAAACTGCTGCATGCAGAGAATCCAACCTGTGAATACAAGGCAACAACCATACATAGGAAATCTGCACCGTGGGCTACTGGACAGAAAGTTGGAAGGAGCCTACATCACTGCTGGTATTACAGAGTCTCCTATAGCAGTTCTGAGCAGCCTACCTCCAGGCATCTTGTTTCATGAAAAAAATAAAATTTTGTCACTTGAGTCCCTGTAATTTGGGTATCCTGTAAATGAGGCTAAAACGCATTCTTTCCCAATAGAAGTACCAATTATGATTGCTAACAGAAGTTTATTGTTTAGTAGTTCTTTATTGTTTAGCAAACTCACTTAAAAATTGCCCATTCCCAATTCATAAAATAACAGCAACAAAAATGTCTGGGTGACTTAAAATCAAATCAGTGCTTTGGGTAACTCAAAAGGAGTTATTCTTTCACATCAGCCAACACATTGCTTCTTTGGCTTTAGGCAAGGGCTTTTTAATTCTGAAGACTATTTTTTCCATATTAAAGCATTTGTAGTCTCTTTAAAATCCGTGGTATCTTAACATAGATGTTTGCGAATGGGTTTCATGTATCCTAAGGTTGTAGATTTGTTCCCGTATTAAATAAGCTATTTTAATATCATGAGTTTATGTTTACATGAAGGTATAAGTGGATGTTCTCTCTTTTTTCAAATTATGAATTTTTAGAAATTGAAGTATAGTTGATTTACAAGGTTTCAGGTGTCCAGCAAAGTAATTCAGTTATAATTTACATTATTTTTCATATTCTTTTCCATTATGTTTTATCTAAGGATATTGAACATAGTTCTCTGAGCTCTACAGTAGGACTTTATTGCCCAGCCATTCTATATGTAATAATTTGCATCTACTAACCCCAAATTCCCAGTCCATCCCCAACTCCCTCTTAGTAACCACAAGTCCTGCCATCCTGCAGTCCATGGATTTACAAAGAGTCAGACACGACTGAGTGACTGAATTGACTGACTGATTCTCTGTCTGTGAGCCTGTTTCTATTTCAGAGAGAGGTTCATTTGGTTCTACTGTCTTTAGAATCCCACTTACAAGTTGAAAAGCTAGCCTAGCTCCAACCCTCACATCTACAATCCAGTCATCAGGAAAGATGAAGGGTTAAATGAAGGACATGCTACCTCCATTTAAAGATGCTTAGCAGAAGTGGTAGAGGACACTTGCTTTTATTCCATTGGGCAGAACTGAGGCATGTGGTCACAATGAACTGCAAAGGAAGCTGGGGAGTTTAACCTTTAGTGTGTGTGGCAGTGTGCCTCCTAAAAATAACTGGGGAAGTTCTGTTATTCTAGAAAAAGAGAGAATCGATAATCAGAAGACAATGAGCAGTGTATGGCAAACCAACATAAGAATCTTATAATGAATTCTGTTAGGCATAGATTCCTGATAACTTTCAGGAGGGAGAAACACAATCAGATTTGTTCTTTTAAAACGTCATGGTGCAAAGAGTAGATTTGAGAGTGGCAAGGGGGAACATGAACCAACCAATTGGTTGAGAGGCTACGGTGATAAGAAATGACAATCATAGGGGATATGGAGGATGGATAGTTTTCCAAGCTAATTGGAGGACATAATTTTAAAAATTTGATGACTGATTGCGAAAGGATAAGGGAAAGATAGGAAGAATGATTCTTTAAAAAAAATATGGTCACATCCAACAAGATAAGAAAGAATTCAGAAGTGAACTTCCAAAAATGGATATAAAGTATATCAATTGGGCAGAAGTAACCATTACATTTAGCGATCATGGTTGTTGTGCCTTTGGGTGCTTTTTTCAGAGGCATCTGCAGATTTGCTCAGTTTAAACTTCTATAATCTCAGTAAAGCAAATCTATAGTTTTGGCTATGTTAGCAAAATGGCCTAATCTTCATTCACTAGATCTTTCCACATACAGGAAAAGAGACAATACTAACAAAACAAAACTATTAGAGTTAATTATATGCTGTTTTAATTCCTACACAGTATGTGCCAAGCACTGTGCCAAATTCTCCTATTCTGTTTTCTCAACTTAATTATAATAAAAATAATAGACCAAGTAACTTTCCTTGAGTATTTACTCTGTCTCAGGCACTATACCAGTGAATCTAAAAATATATTCTTGTTTAGCTTCACAACAACCTTAAGAGTCAGGTAATATTTTCCCCATTTTGCAGCTAAGTAAATTAAGGCTTAAAGAGTTTAAGATATACACATGAGATGATACAGTTATTGACTATCTGGTCCAAACTCTAAACTCTGTTTAAATTCTAAACACTATACCTATTTCCTTAATGTCTAATTAAGCGGATGCTAAGTTATGTCCTATGAATCCTAAGGACTGGTACTCCACTTCCATATCATACCCAGAATTTATACTAGCAAGTGCCTCTTTAAATTCTGAAATATTTAGAAATACTTAAAATCGTGGTGTAGAAGCACACAGAGCTTCATGTGATAAGTCTCAGTGCTTTTGGCAAGAGAATTTAAGTCTCTGAGTAATGAAATGATGGGAAGATCAGTACCAGAAGTTGATCAGAGGAAGAGATATCCTGTTGTGGTTTTGGAGTCTCTCCAAATGTATCAAATGTAAATCATTCTATTTAGAGTGCCTTTAATGTGTTTCTGTTCTTTCTTTCCTCAGTGACTTTTCAATAGGATAATGAGTCATGACTAATTCTTCACCATGGTTTATATGAGTCAATTTACTCCTGGATATTTTATCCTTTTTAAAGGAGAATGTGCTACCACTCTAGAACACTTTTTAATAGACATTAAAAAGTATAGGTTGATACATGCTGAAAACTATAAAACATTATAAGAGAAATTGAAGAAGATTCAAAGAAATGGTAAGATACCTTTTCTCTTGGATTGGAAAACTTACTCTAGCTAAAATGACCATACTATTAATACTCAAAGCAATCTACAGATTTAATGCAATCACTATTAAAATGCCTGTGATATTTTTCATAGAACTAGAACCAATAATCCTAAAATGTATATGGAATCAGAAGACCCAGAATTGCAATTCTGAACAAAAAGAACAACACTGGAGGCATAACTCCTCCAGACTTTAAGCTATAGTACAGAACTACAGTAATCAAAAGAGCATGGTATTGGCACAAAAACAGATATATGGATCTATGGAACAGACTGGAGAGCCAGAAATAAAGCTGTGCACCTATAGTCAGTTAATGTACAACAAAGGAGGCAAGTATATACAATGGAAGAAAGATTGTCTCTTTAGCGAGTGATGTTAGGGAAGCTGGAGAACTATATGTAAAGTAATGAAATTAGAACATTCCATTACATCATATACAAAAATAAACCCAAAATTATTCGATAACCTAAATGTATGACACAACACTATAAAACTCTACTAGAGTACATAGGCAAAACACTCTTTGACATAAATCAGAGCAATATTTTCTAGATCAGTCTCCTAAGGCAAAAGAAATAAAAACAAAAATTTAAAAATGGGACCTAATTAAATCTAAAAGTTTTCACACAGCAAAGGAAACCATAAACAAAGTGAGAAGACAACCTATAAAATGAGAGGAAATATTTTCAAATGATGCAACTGACAAGGGCTTAATTTCCAAAATATACAAATACCTGATACAGTTCAATATCAACAACACAATCAAAAAAATGGAAAAAATACTTTAATAGATGGTTTTCCCAAGAAGATATATAGATGACCAACAGGTGCATGAAAAGATGCTCAATATCACTGATTATTAGAGAAATGTGAGTCAAAACTACAATGTGGTATGACCTCACATAGATCAGAATGGCCATCATCAAGAAGTCTACAAATAATAAATGCTGGAGAGGGTGTAGAGAAAAGGGAGTCCTTGGACACTTATTGGTAGGAATAAAAGTTGGAGCAGCCATTATGGAGAACAGTATGGAGGTTCCTTAAAAAACTAAAAATAGAGTTATATATAATATACAAACAATAAGGACATACTGTATAGCACAAGGAACATTGAAAAGAATATATATATATAAGAATATATATATATGAATATTTGTATAACTAAATCATTTTGTTGTACACCTGAAACATTATAGATCAAGGATACTTCAATTAAAGCAAGAAAATAAATAATAAATAGGCTTATAAGCAATCTTTTAGGGAAACACTAAACAGATCATTTAGTTAAGAAGCATTTTTCTGTTAGTTCTTCACTTGTCCCTGACTCTTTGTGACTCCATGGATGGTAGCTCACCAGGCCTCTCTGTCCATGGGATTTCCCAGGCAAGAATCCTGGAGTGGACTGTCATTTCCTTCTCCAGGGGATCTTCCCAACCCAGGGATCAAACCTGGGTTTCCTGCATTGCACGCAGATTCTTTCCCATCTGAGCCACCAGGGAAGCCCTTTGCATAAGTTAAGATGCAGCAAATTCCATAATAGATGTGCCTGTAACAGCAAAGACGTATTCTCATATTAAACATGAATGAAGGGGAGAAAAATCTACCATGTTGTTTATTAGTAATTTAATATATAGAGAAATATGGGGCAAAAAGTTTCACAGGAGCCTGGATGCCTTTCATCATTCTTCTACTTCTTGTTCATCAGCACATACAGGCTCAGATTCTTAGCTACATTGTTAGCTTACATTTTAAATTTATTGTTCAGTAAATGTGTCCTTTGATTGTTTCATGAATCTCAGCGGTGTGCAGCAATTGTGTAAACTTGATGCCAAAGATAAGATAGCTATACACATGGTTGAGAGTTAATAAATTTGGCTGCCCTTAAATAAAGTTTACCTCTCTTGCAAATATATTTAAAGCACAGGAATTAAATGACAAAAATCCTATTTACTACTGGAATTTAGCCCTATAAATCCCTAGCAGTGTTGAGATTATTTTGAAAGGTTGAAAGAAAAAGCATATGGTGAAAAAAAATTTTTTTGAAAACAGCCTTAAGAAACACTCATTAAATATTTAAATATTTATAAGATAAACCTTATATGGAAACACAAATAGAAAAATGGAAAATAGAGGTATAAACAATAAAGGTATAAAGAATAGAAGCACAATTAACTAGAATCCTTTTTTTTTTAAAGTACAATGTAAATCTTTGAAGAAATAAAATTTTTCTTGAGCTATGTACAAAGATACACATTACACACAGAATACACACATGGTGAGTGGGGGAGGGGAGTTTGAGTTCTTAAGTTTTATCCTAGTTGACCAATGTTAGTGATTTAAACAGATACTAGCTCTGTTGTTAAAGAATCTGTCTGCAATGCGGAAGGCCTCCTACAATGCATCCCTGGGTGGTGAAGATACCCTGGAGAAGGAAATGGTACCCACTCCAGTATTGTTGCCTGGAGAATTCCACGGACAGAGGAGCCTGGATGGCTACAGTCCATGGGGTTGCAAGAGTTGGACACAACTTAGCAACGAAACCACAAACTTGTATCAGGGGACTTTTACAGGGGACTTTTGTGAGTAGTGTGTGTGTGTTTTGGGAGTTATGTGTGAATGTGAGTGTGTGAGTATATGTGGTATTTTTACATATTCTTTCTTAAGACATTAAGCTTTTTAATCCAGTTATTTCATGCTTTTATTGTGAATTTTCTAAATTTTTAACTGCTAACATTTTAATATATGTTTTAGGTTATTTTGGAGTAAATAGTAATTTACTGGTAGTCTAAATCTATTTTGCCCACTGGTTGGATCACTAGAATCTCTTAATGGTATTCTAAATCTGAAGCATCATGTTACATCGTTATCCTACCGGATTTACGATTTATCATAGCTCATAAAGTCATTATTACAGAGTGTCATAATTTTCTTCTTTCCCACTTGTCTTACATACAATTAGCCTTACTTTCCAATTATGAATCTATATTATGAGTATATAACCATCATATTGAATTGCAGTATTTAGCTCACATAATTCATATAATCACAAGCATTTCACAATGCCAGTTTAATTACAAAATCAAGATCAGTTCAGTTCAGTCGCTCACTCAAGTCCGACTCTGTGACTCCATCATTCACCAACTCCCACAGCTTGCTCAAACTCATGTCCATTGAGTTGGTGATTCCATCCAACCATCTCATCCTCTGTCGTTCCCTTCTCCTCCTGCCTTCAATCTTTCCCAGCATCAGGGTCTTTTCCAGTGAGTCAGTTCTTCACATCAGGTAGCCAAAATATTGGAGTTTCAGCTTCAGCATCAGTCCTTCCAGTGAATATTCTGAACTGATTTCCTTTAGATGGACTGGTTGGATCTCCTTGCAGTCCAAGGGACTCTCCAGAGTCTTCTCCAACACCACAGTTCAAAAGCATCAATTCTTCAGCATTCAGCTCTCTTTATGGTCAAATTCTCACATGCATACATGACTACTGGAAAAATCATAGCCTTGACTAAACGGACTTTTGTTGACAAAGTAATGGCTCTGCTTTTTAAAATGCTGTCTAACTTGGTCATAGCTTTTCTTGCAAGGAGCAAACGTCTTTTGATTTCATGGCTGCAGTCACCATCTGCAGTGATTTGGGAGCCCCCCAAAACAAAGTTTGTCACTGTTTCCATTGCTTCTCCATCTGTTTTCACTGAAATGACAGGACCGGATGCCATGATCTTAGTTTTCTGAATGTTGAGTTTTAAGCCAGTTTTTTTCACTCTCCTCTTTCACTTTCATCAAGAGATTATTTTGTTCCTCTTCACTTTCTGCCATAAGTCTGGTATCATCTGCGTATCTAAGGTTATTGATATTTCACCTGGAAATCTTGATTCCAGCTTGTGTTTCATCCAGCCTGGCATTTCACATGATGTACTCTGCATATAAGTTAAAGAAGCAGGGTGACAATATACAGCCTTGATGTACTCCTTTCCCAATTTGGAGCCAGTCCATTGTTCCATGTCCAATTCTAACTGTTGCTTTTTGACCTGTGTAAACATTTCTCAGGAGGGAGGTAAGGTAGTCTGGTATTCCCATCTCTTTAAGGATTTTCCATAGTTTGTTGTGATCCACACAGTCAAAGGCTTTGTTGTAGTCAATGAAGCAGAAGTGGATATTTCCCTGGAACTCTCTTGCTTTTTTGATGATCCAGTGGATGATGGCAATTTGATCTCTGGTTTCTCTGCATTTTCTAAAATCAGCTTGAACATCTGGAAGTTCATGGTTCACATACTGTTGAAGACTGGCTTGGAGAATTTTGAGCATTACTTTGCTAGCTTGTGAGATAAGCACAATTGCGCAGTAGTTTGAACATTCTTTGGCATTGTCATTCTTTGGGATTGGAATGAAAACTGACCCCTTCCAGTTCTGTAGCCACTGCTGAGTTTTCCAAGTTTGCTGGCGTATTGAGTGCAGCACTTTCACAGCCTCATCTTATAGGATTTGAAATAGCTCAACTGAAATGCCATCACCTCCACTAGCTTTGTTTGTAGTGTTGCTTCCTAAGGCCTATCTGACTTTGCATTCCAGTATGTCTGGCTCTAGGTGAGTGATCACACCATCGTGGTTACCTGGGTCATAAAAATGTTTTTTGTATAGTTCTTCTGTGTATTCTTACCACCTCTTCTTAATATCTTCTGTTTCTGTTAGGTCCATACCATTTCTGTTCTTTATCGTGCTCAACTTTGCATGAAATATTCCCTTGGTATCATCTCTAATTTTCTTGAAGACATCTCTAGTCTTTCACATTCGGTTGTTTTCCTCTATTTCTTTGTATTGATCACTGAAGAAGGCTTTCTTATCTCTCCTTGCTATTCTTTAGAACACTGCATTCAAATGGGTGTATCTTTCCTTTTCTCTTTTGCCTTTAGCTTCTCTTCTTTTCATAGCTGTTTGCAAGGCCTCCTCAGACAACCATTTTGCCTTTTTGCATTTCTTTTTCTTGGGGATGGTCTTGGTCCCTGCGTCTTGTACAATGTCACGAACCTCCATTCATAGTTCTTCAGGCACTCTGTCTATCAGATCTAATCTCTTGAACCTATTTGTCACTTCCAAGATTACCCAACCTGGGGATCTGGCATAGGGACTGAGAACTCCCAGGGAATTTGACTTTGGAGGCAAGTGGGATTTGATTACAGAACTTCCATAGGACTGAGGAAACAGACTCTTGGAGGGCCAAACAAAGTCTTGCGTGCATCAGAACCCAGGAGAAAGGAGCAGTGACCCCCAAGAGACTGACCCAGACTTGCCGGTGCGTGTCCAGGAGTCGCCAGCAGAGGCATGGGTTGGCAGTGGCCTGCTGCAGTGTCTGGGACACTGAGTGAGGCAGTGCACGCACAAGCCTTTTTGAAGAAAGTCACCATTATCTTCACAACCCCCACCATAGTTTGGTCTTAGGCCAAGCAACAGGGAGGGTACAGAGCCCCACCCATTATCAGAAAATTGAATTAAGGATTTACTGAGCATGGCCTCGCCCATCAGAACAAGACCCAGTTTCCCCCACAGTCAGTCTCTCCCATCAGAAAACTTCCATAAGCCTCTTATCCTTATCCATTAGAGGGAAGACAGAATGAAAACCGCAAAATCAGGATACACAGTTCTTAATTAGGGCTTCCCTGGTGGCTCAGATGGTAAAGCATCTGCCTGCAACGTGGGAGACCTCTGTTCGATCCCTGGGTCGGGAAGATCCCGTGGAGAAGGAAATGGCAACCCACTCCAGTATTCTTGTCTGGAGAATCCCATGGACAGAGTAGCCTGGTAGGCTACAGTCTACGGGGTCACAAAGTCGGACACGACTGAGCGAGTTCACTTCACTTCAATTATGGGAGAGTACTATGGCAACCCATTCCAGTACTTTTGTCTGGAGAATCCCATGGACAAAGGAGCCTGGTGGGCTACAGTCCATGGGGTCGCAAAGAGTTGGACACTACTGAGCAACTAAAACACAATATATAATGTATTCTTTTTCTAAATATTTTATTTATTTATTTCTGACTGTGCTGGGTCTTTGTTGCTGAGGGGGTTTTTCTTTAGTTGTGGTGAGTGAGTGAGTGAATGAAGTCGCTCAGTCGTGTCCGACTCTTTGCGATCCCACTGACTGCAGCCTACCAGGCTCCTCCGTCCATGGGATTCTCCAGGCAAGAATACTGGAGTGGGTTGCCATTTCCCTCTCCAGGGGATCTTCCGACCCAGGGATTGAACCCAGGTCTCCCACATTGCAGGCAGACGCTTTACCCTCTGAGCCACCAGGGAAGCCGGGGCTAATCTCTAGCTGTGGAGTACAGCCACTAGGGGGCGTGGGCTTCAGTAGCTGTGGCTCCCAGATTCTAGAGCGCAGTCTTAGTAGTTGAGGCACTTGGGCTTAATTACTTGGGCATGTGGGATGTCTTAGACCAGAAACGGAACTGTGTCTCCTGAATAGGCAGGTGGATTTTTTTTTTTTTTAACCACAGAGTCCCCAGGGAAACCCTTAATATGTCCTCTAGTCTTATAGGACAATGCCAAAAAAAATATTTTTTTTTCTTGGATATTTATACTTACTTTTGATTTTATTCCTTATAACAAAAGAATAAGAAACAATTTTAGATTTCTTGTTTTAAATATCCATGCAGAATGAAACTATGAAGTTGAAAAGGGTGCAGAAAAAATATTTTTGTTCTCTCTTGAAATTTAATAAAAACTAAAAGAAATAGTTGGGTGTGAATGATTTCAGATAATCTGTTAATATTTGAGCATAAATAAAATGGTCCCAAATTCAAAGGCAGTGAGGTGACCTAAAATCAATGTTATCTGCGTAACTTAGAATCTAATTAAAATAAAACATTATCAACTTGAGAGGCAACTATGGGCCTTAGGAAGAGTACCAGCAATTGAATTGTAGAACTTGAATACATGAGTAAATTGGGAAATTGATTAGTTAATCCAGCAACATGAAACTGTAGAAAGCCCTTATGATGCAGAGAGGAGAGAACATAATTCAAGCTCTAGTTCTTCCTCTTACAAATGCCTAAGTTGGATATGTTTCTCTCCAGAACTAAGTAACTAATTTTCTTTGTAACACTTTCTGTATAGGGCTTTCCTGGTGGCTCAGAGGGTAAAGCATCTGCCCGCAACGTGGGAGACCTCTGTTCAATCCCTGGGTCGGGAAGATCCCGTGGAAAAGGAAATGGCAACCCACTCCAGTATTCTTGCCTGGAGAATCCCACAGATGGAGTAGCCTGTTAGGCTACAGTCTACGGGGTCGCAAAGTCGGACACTTTCTGTATGAATTCTGTGACACCACATCCTTCTGCCACACTGGCTAATCCTCAGTTCTTAATGTTTTATCTGAACTGTCCTTTCCCTGGGTCTACAGCTCTATTTCCCCTTGATGACATTATGTGGTCCCAAGGCTTCAACTATTATCCATCAGCTGATGACTCCCAAGGTTATATTTCTAGTTTTAACCACTCTTTTAATTCCAAATTAACTATAGTCAACTATTGTCTTGGAATATCCACATGAATATATATGCTGTGCTTAGTCGCAGTCATGTCTGACTCTTTGTGACCCCATGGACTATGGCCCACCAGGCTCCTCTGTCCATGGGGATTCTCCAGGCAAGAATACTAAAATGGGTTGTTATGCCCTTCTTCAGGGGATCTTCCCAACTCAGGGATTGAACCCAGGTCTCCCGCATTGCAGGCAGATTCTCTACCATCTGAATCACCAGGAAAGCCCATATGAATATATAATTGGCATATTTTTATCCTGTCAAAATAGAAGTCTTGACTTTCCATCTCACTTTGGTCCACTGAAACATCAGTAAATCATACCATAGTCTACCAAAGTATATAAACCAGAAGTCTATAGCTCACCCTTGACTCCTTCCTTTTCCTCATTTCCCAAAGTTCACCCTATCAGCAAATCCTATAAGTTTTATGTCCAAATTCGATCTTATATCCCCCTACTCCTTGCTTCCATGGTTGCCTCCCTGTCCAAACCACCGTCCTCTCTGTCCACGACCACTGCTGCAATAGCCTTCTCCCAGGACTCCTGTTTCCAGAATCTGACCCTGTGCAAATCATTCACTGAATCACAGCCCCTCTCCTTCTAAAACCACATTAATGACTTCCCACTGTATTTATAATTGGCAAATCCATTGGTGTGGCTTATTGGCCCTACATAACTTTCTCTGCCTGTGTCTCCAATTTCAGCTCTCCCCATCTTCTTTCTGTATCTGACTCTTGTCACACTGACTTCTTATTGTCAAGCTCATGCCATCCTTTGGGACTTGCCCTGACTCTCCATGGCTGGTTCATTCCTAGTCTTTGGATCTGTGTTCCAATGTTACCATTGTAGAGACCTCTCTTTTTAAAAAATTTTTCAAACTTATTTTATTGAAGTATAGTTGATTTACAATGTTGTGTTAAATTTGGCTGTACAACAAAGTGATTCTGTTATGCATATGTATATATTATTTTTCATATTCTTTTCCATTAGGGTTTATCAAGATTGTGAATACAGCTCCCTGTGCTATACAGTAGGACCTTGTTGTTTACCAGCCCCATATGATAGTTCACATCTGCTCACCCCAAATTCCCAATCCATCCCTCCCCCTACTCCCCACCCCCTTGGCAACTACGTTTATTCTCTTCTTCTGTGAGTCAGTTTCTGTTTCATAGATAAGTCCATTTATTGCAGAGATCTTTCTTGAACATTCTGCACAAAGTATTTATTCAGACGCTTTCATTTTCTCTATTATAGCCACCTCGCTATTTCCTTCAAAAATGTGTCATTATCTGTAAAGATCTTATGATTTTTTTTTCACTTGTTCATTATGTTTCTCCCCTCCTCAAAATGTAAGTGCTCTGAGGGCAGAATCCTGTTTATATGACCAAATCTCCCACTCTACTGAGAGCTTCCTGGAATATAGTTAGGAATTGATTTGATCATTGCAACTTTAGTTTATTCATCAGCTGAGAAAATGTGACTACATCCTAGTGTTCTTAGGAATGTTAAATAAAACAATGTAGGTATTATCACAGGATATAAAACTTGGAATATTACAAACAAACAAAAAAATCCAAGAGCAAGCAGCCATTACCAACACCAACCAAACATGGTAGCCATAGATCCCTAGGGTTGTTCCATGATGGTATGGGTCACAGCTTGACAAACTATGGGTAAGAAGGATTTTTACATTTTTAAATGACTGAAAAAAACTAATATTTTACACCCATGAAATTTGTGTGATATTAAATTTTAGTGATCATAAGGTTTTTGTGGAACAGAGACCCATTAAATAGGAATGTTTTATTTACATATTGTCTGTATTGCTTTCTTGCCACAAGAGCCAAGTTGAGTACTTGTGATAGACACACTATGGTCAAGACCAGGTTGTCATGTGAGAGTGTATTATATCAACTCATACCTATTTCTCTACAATGTAGATTACTTTATCTTCATTTTGTTGATATAGAAACTAAACTTAAAAGTGAAATCTGAGCTTTCCTCTTATTCTAGGGCCCAATCTGTCTCTCTACATCATTTAATGTGATTTTTACAACAATCATATGATACAACATTACTAAAATGTCATACAGCTCATAAAACACACAGCTAGAATTCACCCCCTGATCTGACTTCTCTTTTCATTGTATTATCACTGATTCTTTCATGGTTGCCGATTGTGTGTATTAGCCAGTTTATTTTTCCCACTCAAAGACATGGATACAGGTTTCCTACAAGCTGGCTGTTAACACTTATGACATTCTTAGCAATTTAACTCAAGACACTAGGAAAATCATTAAAGATCTTGTGGTTGTATAAAGGAGCCAATAATTATACGTTTTGCATTGGATAAATACATGGAAAGTCCTAAAAACATCCCTGGAGAACAACTCAGTGAACCCAATGGCTCAGACTAATAGCCTGCATTAAGAAACTTGATCATCGAAGATTTTCACTGGTTTAAAAGGTGAAAACTGCCATATGTGCCTACTTCTTGGGCAACATGACTGCCAAAAGTTTATATAGTCAAGCAATAGGAAATAATTTTGAAATATTTTTAAGGTAAAAATGTAAAATGAAATGTCAATTTATCTTCTAGAAGCTGAGGAACTTGAACAACCTAAACTTTGTTCCTCCTTCTTCTGGTTCAGGTTAAGTCATCTCAATGAAGCTTTTCTGGTTGCCTCTCCCCACTTACCCTGTATCTGCTGTATCTGGTACACTTCTGAGGGCCCACGTTCAGGCAAGTGACTAACATAGCCCATCAGGTGGATGTATTCATTCACAAGTCCACTTCCCCTACTTAGCTCCTCAAGGGTTAACACATCATTTATGTATCTCTATAATTTATACATGGCATTCCCAGGTTGCCCAGTGATAAAGAATCTGCTTGCCAGTGCAGGAGTTGCAGGAGATGTGGGCTCAGTCCCTGGGTGGTGAAGATCCCCTAGAGTAGGAAATGGCAACCCACTCCATATTCTTGCCCAGGAAATCTCATGGACAGGGGAGCCTGGTGGGCTACAGTCCATGGAGTCGCAAAGAGTTACACAGAACAACCAAGCACATAATTTCTAATATAGGACAATGGCTAACATCTAATGCTTTTTAAATGTATTTTTTTATTCAGTGTAAGCCACCCCAGTAGTAGGAAAATAAAGGTCTATTGCCAAACAATGGTAATACACTATACTTGGCAGGATTAGGCAAAGTGAAGGAAAATCAGCTTCAATGCTTCTAGCCAGACTTCAGCTCTGTCCACGTTTTCATATTCTATCTTCACAAACTTCCTAGAGATGGCAGCATCTTTCTTCACATAGTCCTGGCACTACTCCACACAAAAGCAGATATTACCTGAGCATAACAGCATCAGAGAAGCATAATTACTTCCTTTGCAATCTCTCATCTATGGTTTAAGCCATACATTGAACCTTTGAGAGTTTTGGTATTGCAGAGTGATTTAAGCTGGACAGTAAATGCAATCATCATAATTTTCATTATCCAGTCTACCTTAACAAATATAAACTTTGAAATGGTGTGGTTAACACAACTTTGAGAGAAGTCCCAAGATCTCATGCCATCCAAGTGCAATATTTATGCAACTCCTTTCAACTGTCAGAATTTCTAGGATGACCACTTACCCCTGATATGGCATTGAGCCTGTATCTTAGGGAGTAAAACATTTTGATACAGGACAAAATTTGGTCTTCTACTGGATACTGATTACTGACTGGTTTAAAACTTACTTATTCCTACAGTATCAAATCAACTTGTTCTAAAGCAGTGGAGGGTGTCTGGAAAAAAAAAAGACAGAAGTAATTTTTTAGAAGCTACCATTTCTTTCTTTTTTTAAGGTAAAAAGTCTAGTGCAGGGATTTAATGTGTATTTGATATGTTTGTTAGAATCTGTGAACCATCTGTTACTACATTTTATTTCTAATAACAATAAAGTAGTATAAATGCCTCGAGGATCAGTGTATATATTACTACACATAGTTAACTTTCTGATTGAGGCAAGATTCATCAGAAAACCTAAAAAGAAACTCTCCATGAATCATCAGGAGAATAAATGGATTTAAAATCTTTAAGTTTTAATGGACGTCCAAATAAACCCTTGGCTTCAAAATGCAAATTTTCAACTTCTTTAGATACAGATTAAGATCTCTGGACCATCAGTGACAATTAGAGGGAGGAAAAGAATTTAAATTGTATGGCTGTCAGAAGGAGAAAGTTAAGCAGAGTTCACAAGTTTGTACAGAAAGATCAAATGACATGGCCCCTAACCACATTAGATAAGGAGGGAAACAGAATAACATGATTTGCCCTTTGTTGGAATCACAGTTTTCCGTAGCAAGCACATGAAGGGGAACCCATGAGGATAACGGGGTTGGTTACACTAGCTGGACCTGCAGAGAGTGCCCTGTGCCCTGAGTAAAAAGGCACTTATGTCTTTCACAGGAGTTCTAGAATGCTCACTTCAGGTTTCCTCAGTTCAGTTCAGTAGTTCAGTCATGTCCAACTCTTTGTGACCCCACGGACTGCAGCATGCCAGGCCTCCCTGTCTGTCACCAACTCCTGGAGTTTACTCAAACTCATGTCCATGGAGTTGGTGATGCCATCCAACCATCTCATCCTCTGTGGTCCCCTTCTCCTCCTGCCTTCAATCTTTCCCAGCATCATGGGTCTTTTCAAATGAGTCAGTTCTTCACATCAGGTGGACAAAGTATTGGAGTTTCAGCTTCAGCATCAGCCCTTCCAATGAATATTCAGGACTGATTTCCTTTAAGATGGACTGGTTGGATCTCCTTGCAGTCCAAAGGACTCTCCAGAGTCTTCTCCAACACCACAGTTCAAAAGCATCGATACTTCAGCGCTCAGCTTTCTTTAGAGTCCAACTCTCACATCCATACATGACTACTGGAAAAACCATAGCTTTGACTAGACAGACCTTTGTTGGCAAAGTAATGTCTCTGCTTTTTAATATACTGTCTCGGTTGGTCATAACTTTTCTTGCAAGGAGCAAGCATCTTTTAATTTCCTGGGTGCAGTCACCATCTGCAGTGATTTTGGAGCCCCTCAAAATAAAGTCTGTAACTGTTTCCATTGTTTCCCCATCTATTTTGCCATGAAGTGACATGACCAGATGCCGTGATCTTAGTTTTCTGAATATTGAGTTTTAAGCCAAATTTTTTCTTCTCCTTTTTCATCAAGAGGCTCTTTAGTTCTTCTTCACTTTCTGCCATAAAGTTGGTGTCATCTGCATATCTGAGTTTGCTGATATTTCTCCCGGCAATCTGGATTCCAGCTTGTGCTTCATCCAGCCCAGAGTTTTTCATGATGTACTCTGCATATAAGTTAAATAAGCTGGGTGACAATATACAGCCTTGACGTACTCCTTTCCCTATTTGGAACCAGTCTGTTCCATGTCCATTTCTAACTGTTGCTTCCTGATCTGCATACAGGTTTCTCAAAAGGCAGGTCAGGTAGTCTGGCATTTCCAGCTGTTGTTCAGTTGCTCCATCTGGCTCTGCGACCATATGGACTATAGCATGCCAGGCTTCCCTGTCCTTCACAATCTCCTGGAGTTTGCTCAAACTCATGTCCATAATTGTCTTATTTCTTCTAAAATGCCAATAGTGATTTTTTTTAATTAAGCCAGCAATTGTGTTTTATCTTATTATCAAAACAAACCTATGTGACATTTCTATTTCCCCCACCTCAAATTCTATGTATAATCTAAAGCTTGTACCTGTAGAACTCTCTGCATTAGTGATCCCATAATTAATATTTATGTATGGGCATTATTTTTAAGAGTTTTGAGTCTGGAATCAACTCACAGCTCTGTTCCTCCATAACATATAACCTTGGACAAGTTACCTCTCTTAGCCCTCATCTCTCCCAGCTATAAAATGTGGAAAGTAAGTATCTATCTCATTGGTTGTTTTTTCACTAAAAGAAATGAAGCTATTGAACACCTAAAATATTGTACCTGGCACTGGGTCACAGTAAGTGCCAATGCATGGCATTATTCTCTATTTAATATCGTTGTTGTTCAGTCACTCAGTCATGTCCAACTCTGCAACCCCATGGACTGCAGCACACCAGGCTTCCTTGTCCCTCACTATCTCCCAGAGTTTGCTCATATTCATGACCATTGAGTCAGTGATGCCATCCAACCATCTCATTCTCTGTTGCCACCTTCTCCTCTTGCCCTCAATCTTTCCCAGCATCAGAATCTTTTCCAAGGAGTCAGCTCTTTATATCAGGTAGCCAAAATATTAGAGCTTCAGCTTCAGCTACATTTTCTTAATTAAAAAACAATTTCTGATTTCCTTAGTTTTTCTTCTGTCCACTTAGAAGTGGGGGAGGGGGTTGATTTCTTACTCATCAATGTTTTATGTGTTCCTAGAAGAACTGAACACTGCATTTCTGAAAAGCCACTAAAAATTAGGCTCAACAAAACAGCTTGAAAAGGAGAACCAGGAAGACATATTCATCTTGAGCCCTGTACAGAGGAATTCACCCAATTCTTCCTCATTCTTCAAACTGGGGCTGGACATCTGAGACACTTTAATGCTCCTCATTTTCAGAAGTAAGCAGCTCAGTGTAGGCAGTTAGAGAAATAAAACAGATAGCTGTCAAATAATATCGCCATATCAGATGGCAAGATGTAAAACCATCACAAAGGAAGAACAATCAAGCTTTGTCTGAAAGGTACAGGTTGCCATTGTGGATTAAGCTGGTTCCATAGTTTATGGTTTCAAAGGGATCAGTCCATTGTTTAAGTCCTTATTGCTGTAAAAGCACCAGGTTAAGCATAGCATTTTTAAAAATGTTATGAAGCATTTAAGGTTCGGCTTCTTTGTGTATTAGTGGGTCGAAAGCATCTCTTCTGGCTAAGGAAGTGCATCCTGGGTCAGTCTTGGGATGGCTTTCAGCTTCAATTCAATCACCTCTGAAAAAAAGCCAACTTTTATTCTTGCAGCGAAGCAGATGTTTATGGGTGAAGATGGCAGTGTTATGAGAAGACAGAAGAGGAAGGAAAGCTTAGGAAGAAGATGAAATATTACTTAGCTGCTTTTAACGCAGCAAATAGCCAGGGTTCTGTGGCCTGCATTCCTTTGACATCTCCTTGCCCAGACATCCCATGACCTGGAGTTATTCTTTGTATGTTGATGTCATCCTAACCAGAAGCCAGATCTTGATTTGTTTTATAAAATGTATCCGGCCGGAGTTGTCTCCGCCAGGAACCACAGTTTCCATTTTGTTTTTTAACTCGGTGGATCTCTTATTGTACTTTCTTTTTCCAGGATTACCCTAATTTGACAAATCATGAATTCTCATTTGAAGTTTTGACCAAAGAGAGAGCATTTGAACAGTTCAATTCAGCTGCCTACAAAGTTATGATCAATCTACTATAAAGCCTGCTAGCAATTCATATGCTTTTAAAATCATGTTTAGCCTAGGACCATATGGAAAGAGCTTTGTGTATATAAGGGAATATTTTATCTTTTGCCTTTGTTTAAGGTACTTTAAATGCTCAGTGCAAATCCACATTTGGGAAAATAAACAGTATTGATGCTGTCTTTGACACAGTACTTACTCTCACAGTAAAAGTATCTCTTAAAGAACACTCTATTAAATATAACAACGTTTATGCTCATCTGACATTTCAGCTTATGAGGTTCTTTTGGCATCCCCAGTCAATTAATCTTAATTACCTTTACCAATTAAGGAGACCAGCTATAAGAATATCTGGTTTAAGTGAATCATAGCTCATCTGATGTGCATTTTTATTAGGCAAATGATGTAGCTATTGCTTCTTGATACAACACGGAGTGTCTGTGACTTATGATTAAACTGATGATTTTCCTTTTGCCTGTTTGCTGTATAGAAGCCAAAACTGATGCAGTTTCATCTCTCCTTGATTGACAGGAGAGACATGGTGTTTTTGCAACACCCAGACATAAGTTGTTTAGTTTGGGAGTGCCCTCACAAGGGTCAGGTCTCATAATTTTTTAAAACTTTATCAACCAGGATTAGAATAATTGAAACTGGAAAAGGAGTTAAAATTTTCCACCAAGTTCCTGTCCCTGAAGTAATCATTCACTCGTCTTGAAGAAGTTACCCAAACCAGTATGATAAATATTTAATTAAGCAATTTTTTAAAGCACTTCTATTCTGGAAGGTGCTGAAGTGACTTAGCATGCAGCATTCTAGAAAGAGCATGTGTGCTCAGTCACTAAGTTATGTCCATCTCTTTTGTGACCCTGTGGACTGTTGCCCACCAGGCCCTTCTCTCCATGAAATCCTTCAGGCAAGAATACTGGAGTGGGCTCCCATTTCTTTCTCCAAGGGATCTGCCTGACCCAGGGATTGAACCCGCACCACTTACATTGGCAAGGGGATTCTTTACTACTGAGCCACCAAGAAAGTCCCTATTCTGGAAGGAGATGGGATAGCTATTAACCTAAATGCAGATGTTTTAACATGAGCAGTTCACTGTTCTCTTTGGTAATAAAAATTATTGTATGTGGTTGAAAGGAAACCATTTCATTGAGTAAGATTTTGCTCTCTGGGTGCAGGGGTAGGGTGTTGAGGGTGTGGATATGTTTCCTGGGTATAAATTCATAGATTGCAAGTATGACTACAGATTAGAAACACACAGGAGCTTATAAGACATTGCAGAGCTCAGACCACCCCCACGCCCCACCTCCCTTGGTGACTGTGAACCCTTGCATCTGAGAGGGTATGAGTGTCTAGGAGTCTAGACACTAACAGACTAGGGAACTGGTCTGAGGAGTTACTTCTGAGATGAGGGCAGTGTCATCAGTGTTTCCCGCATGAATGGCCAGTGAATGCAGCAGAGAGGCCCAGGAGGGAAGACTCAGCACCCTGAATTTCAACTAACCTCCTACTTACATGTGCCCATCAACTGCAAACCAAGAATAACTGCAGGTCATAGAGAGGACAAAGCCAGGAAGAGAGAGGATGTCCAGCACCGACTATTGACAACACCCTTTCCTCACCTCAGCCTACAATTACCCCAAGCTGGGGGAAAGAAAGAGGTTTTCTTTAGATAAAAATGGAAATGTCAATAGTACAATGAAACTTCCTACTCCCTGAAATTAGACTGCTCTATGCAGATGACACCACCCTTATGGCAGAAAGTGAAAAAGAACTAAAGAGCCCCTTGATGAAACTGAAAAAGGAGAATGAAAAAGTTGGCCTAAAGCTCAACATTCAGAAAACGAAGATCATGGCATCTGGTGCCATCACTTCATGGGAAATAGATGGGGAAACAGTGGAAACAGTGGCAGACTTTATTTTTTGGGCTCCAAAATCACTGCAGATGGTGATTGCAGCCATGAAATTAAAAGACACTTACTCCTTGGAAGGAAAGTTATGACCAACCAAGATAGCATATTCAAAAGTAGAGACATTACTTTGCCAACAAAGTCCATCTAGTCAAGGCTATGGTTTTTCCAGTGGTCATGTATGGATGTGAGAGTTGGACTGTGAAGAAAGCTGAGCACCAAAGAATTGATGTTTTTGAACTGTGGTGTTGGAGGAGACTCTTGAGAGTCCCTTGGACTGCAAGGAGATCCAACCAGTCCATTCTGAAGGAGATCAGCCCTGGATGTTCTTTGGAAGGAATCATGTTAAAGCTGAAACTCCAATACTTTGGCCACTTCATACGAAGAGTTGACTCATCGGAAAAGACTCTGATGCTGGGAAGGATTGGGGGCAGGAGGAGACGGGAACGACAGAGGATGAGATGGCTGGATGGCATCACCGACTCGATGGACATGAGTTTGAGTGAACTCTGGGAGTTGATGATGGACAGGGAGGCCTGGCAGGCTGCAATTCATGGAGTCACAAAGAGTCAGACATGACTGAGTGACTGAACTGAACTGAACTGTGACTGAAAGGAAGCCAGGATCTCTCTGAAATTTCATCTATGGGAGAATGTGACCACTAGGATGTTAGACCTTTGACCAGAGTTACTTAGTCATTTTCCATAAAACACCAAGGAAGAAAGTCTGTCTTCATCCCAGTGTTCAACAGGACTTTCTAAAGAATGAACTAGACATCTGCTGAAGCTGAGACTTGGTGGTGTTTTCTCACCAAAGCAAGCAAAACCTGACCATACTAGGACTTGTTTGGCTATGTCAAATCAGTGTGCTAGTGGGTAAAACCTTAAAGAAATTCCCTGGTGAGAACAGAGACAATGGAAGCCAAAAGCAAACTTAGGGCACTGGGGAAAGTATTGACGGAGATCATGATAAGAAACAGATACCAAGGGTCAATGATAAATAAGTAACCAACGAAATAAATAAATGTGATGGTTGGTCAAAGACAAAATGCCCAAGAAGGAGGTCAGGATTATTTCCCCAGACACATGTGTTTAGTTCAGTGATATTATCATTTTGGTTAAAAAAAATCGTTTGACTCATGTTTTATAGTTTTGAAATATTCAGAAGTTTATGTCTAGTTTTATTTTTAAGGCAAATATTACATTTGATTTGAAACATGGAAAGCTTAATACAATTTTTTCTCTTTTAGCATTTGCCATTTGGGTAGTTTATTTTGATTTTCATTTCAGTCCTTGTTATGGCTATTCAGAAGTTCTTTGGAATGTCTAGAATAGGGAAAAGTAACCTTTGTAAAATGGAATGGAATCAATAGTAATGCCATAGACAATTTCAAGTGCTGGGTTAATTTTTTTAAGGTTGATTTATAATGAAAGGCTGAAATCTAGAGAACCCAGGAATTTAGGGTCAGCACATCACTCAAAAATTTTCCATTTCCTTGAGGGTGAAGGAAGAGAACAGGGACTGAGAAATGGCACATTTAATAGTTCTAAAGAAGGGATAAGTATTTTTCCTAAGATTTTAAATAAATGTCTTCTTATCCTTTGTAATAACACTTAGTGTTAGTTACTCAGTCATGGCTGACTCTTTGCCACACCATGAACTGAAGCCCACCAGGCTCCTCTGTCCATAGAATTCTCCAGGTAAGAATACTGGAGTGGATTGTCATTCCCTTCTCCAGGGAATCTTCCCAACCCAGGGATCGAACCTGGGTCTCCTGCATTGCAGGCAGATTTTTTACCATCTGAGCCACCAGGGAAGCCCAGTGAATTAAAATTTCAGGGGAGCAATGAGTGGTAGCAGTTAAGCAGCTGAAGGATGTAGTGATAGGAAATTGGCCCCAAAACAGGATGATCAAACCACACCCCCTCCCTGCCCCTCACCCTAAAGAGAAATACATGTTTCAAAACCATTTTGCTTTGTGGAATTTCAAATGTGTCCTCCTCATCCCCAGAGTATCTACATTATTACTACTGTATTAGCATGATTTATATTCCTGAAATTTTTTTTACCTTTTCAAAGCTCAAAGTGATTTAATAACTTTAAATTGGAGATAGAGAACAAAGGAATGGACACCTAAGTGGAAACAGGAATGTGGGATGAACTGGGAGATTGGGATTGATATCGAAACAGAATTGATTATGTATCACCTCCCATACATAAGGTGCTAGTGGTAAAGAACCTGCCTGCCAATGCAGGTGACATAAGAGACTCAGGTTCAATCCCTGGGTTGGGAAGATCCCTTGGAGGAGAGCATAGCAACCCACTCCAATATTCTTGCCTGGAACACAGAGGAGCCTGGTGGGCTACTGTCCATACGGTCACAAACAGTCAGACGACTGAAGCAACTTAGCTCACATTACGTATAAAATAGATTACTAATGAGAACTTACTGTATAGCACAGGGAACTCAGTGCTCTGTGGTGACCTAAATGGGAAGAAAATTGAAAAAAGAGGGGGTATCTGTATATGTATAGTTGATTCATTTTGCTGTATAGTAGAAACTAACAAAAAATTGTTAAGCAACTATATGCCAATAAAAATTAATTTAAAATATTAGCAAAAGCTAATAATCCAAAATGCCAACATGAAGACATAGCAACCTGGCTGTTCCTAGTTCTTGTGGGGAAATGTAAGCATATTAACGTTTTCTTCACTCTTGGAGTTGGAGGGGCTATGAAAATTGCGAGGATGCTTCAGTCCTTTATGGTTCTTATTCTAGCATATCTATCGGCCCCTTCTTGCAGTTCTTATCAGCATTAAGACCATGTATAGAAATCTGGGCTTCTCAGGTGGCACTAATGGTAAAGAATCCGCCGGCAATGCAGGAGACGTGGGTTTGATCCCTGGGTTGGGAAGATCCTCAAGGGGAGGAAATGGCAACCCATTCCAGGATTCTTGAAAGAATCCTATGGACAGAGGAGCCTGTTGGGCTACAGTCTCTGGGGTTGCAAAGAGTCAGGCATGACTGAGCATCTGAGCACATAGAAATCTACCTTCACTTCCAGAGACTTAGTGAACTGCCAGAATAGTGGATCCAACTTCTCTGTTTTATGGTGGGACAGGGCATGTTCTTACCCTTTCTATTGGATAGCAGACTGAAATGCTTGAGGTGGTGGGAAGGGTGGCAGACAGGACTCAGAGTAGTCTTCCCTAAGGGGGACTGTGATGTTTTGGGCACATAGTTCCAGCTCTCCTACTGTTATTTTTATGATTGGTGAAAATGACTGATTGGATAAATATCCACTTAATTGTCCAGTGATTTTGATGACTGCTCAAGACAACCAAAATATCCTTAGAATGTGCTATCCCCTCCTGCTCCCCAAGCCCAGATTTGTCTCATAAAATTTCTCTAGGTATTACGGAACTCTTATTTTACTTATCTGATATGCCTACTCAGGGTTATAAAGTACATTTCACCAACATTTTAATCTATTTAGGGTAGTGCTAGGGGATAAAACTTTTTTCAAGGAAATTGGTGAAAACATGGAAAATAAACCACATTTCCAATTTGGTTTTGCAATTAAAAAAAATCTTTTGACGGTGCCTTGTGGCATGTGGGATCTTAGTACCCCCACCAGGGATTGAACCAGCACCCCCTGCATTGGAAATGAGAAGTCTTAACCACTGGACTTCCAGGCAAGTTCCATGGTTTTGAAAATTTTTAATCTCAGAAGTAATCCTACAACTATTTCTCAAACTGTTCAGAACTGGTTGGGAATAAGAAAGATGATCAATTAGCATGCTTCCAAACCAAAAATGATAATAGAATGTTTATGTTGGCCTTCTTTGCTTTCGGTCTGCTTCTTTCCCTTCTTAACGACCAAACCCCTATCCTTGGTTAGTCATCTTACAAAGACATGACATGAATCCAAAAGTGACTTGGGTGGAATTGCCACAGACCCAACAGAGCAAATGTACCTTCCTAGAACAGGACCCAGGCATGAGCGTCTTTTACAGACGATTCAGTGCTACTGTCTCCATATATGCAGACAAATCTTACTATCTATTCAAAGAAGTCTAAGAAATAGTCAGAAATTTAGAGGCTCTATTGGAGTCTATTATTATCTAATAAGATCTCAAACCTTTACTTTTAAAAAATTTATTTATTTTTAATTGAGGGATAATTGCTTTACAATATGTGTTGGTTTCTGCCATATATCAACATGAATCAGTCATAGTCAAACCTCTACTTTTTAAACAAAAAACTCATTTGACTAACAAACTAGGTAGGTTAATGTCATTAATATTACTCGCATGCCCTAAGATTTCTCTGGGGACACAGAGTCAAAAATTATTTTGAAAATCTATTTTGTGTTGCTAATTATTAGCTTTTTTTCCTACTAAATGTATAGATACATCCTTTCAAATACTACCAGCAATTAAAATGTTTTATTAATGATTGAAAAGAGCACTCAAGAAAACTTATTTTCAAAATAAAATCAATCCTATGATTAAAATCTTTTTGTGTTATGTTTTTTAAATCTTCCAGTACATCTTGTTCCCAAATATCTTAGATGATCTCCAGTTGGGGGTTACGTCTTTGTTTCTTCTGTTTTCTATTAGTAAAAATGTGGAAAGAACAGATAAAACCAAGAGAAAGAAATTTCAAATGCAACAGACACACTGTACAGAAGATCTTTGGGGTATAGCTTAGCTTTAAACTGTTAATAAGTACCATGCCACCCAGATCAAACGATGTTTAACAGTAACAGCATCTCTGTTATTTGGAAATTTTTGCACTTGGAAACTTCAAGGGGGGGAAAAAAGCTTTTTATTCGTAGAGTCGAGCATTTCAACAGGAAACGGGAGTTCAGACACTAAAAAAGCTTTTTTTTTTTTTACCCTGATACAAATTTTGCCATTGTGCCTTGATTGACAGCTATCCCACTGTCTATAAACAATCTACCGGTTGCCCCAAATCACCATCCCATACCCCATCCAGCCTTTCAACATTGAGTGGTTTTGCGCTCAATAAAATTCCTTTTCATTTCGCCCCAGGTTGCCATGTCTCTTCAAACAGAGACAGAAAAGCCATGGTCTGTGTCAGACAGATTTTAATTTTCAGTCCTCATCCATTCGGGGGAACTAGACACAGCAAACAGACTCTGCCCCAAAACCTAGCAACCTGGAGTTTAAGCAGCCAATGCATCTGAGTCCCGGGATGGGGGCCTGGACCTGTTCACACATGAATAAAGAAGATTAAGATTTTCTTTCAAAGACGTGAGGCCTTTTTGACAGCCAGTGTCAACAGCGCTGTCTGCTTTCAATGTGAACCAGTCTTCCAGCCCCGATTCCCACAGGGAGGTCCCGCTGATTTGCATGCCCCACACTGTCGCTCCGTGTCGGTATTTAATTGAAGAATAAGGGTGTAAAGTTTTGCAAACTCTTACTTACCCACAAAGAAAGGCTAACTTACAGGAATTGTTGAAAGAGAATACCAGTGAACATGAACACCCACAGGGAGCATTTAAAAGTGAAGAACGGACCGGGGAAAGGAGGAACCGCGTTGGTTTCTATTATCTAATTGCAGAGACCTTAACAAAAGCTTTGTAGTCAAAATACATGTTTCGAAGTCACAGAAATCAGCTTTGGCCCTGCAGAAAGAAAAGGTGGAGGGCATAGCTTTTCTTTCCAAATAGGGTTATAAAATTGTACTAGCGAATAGACATTTATTCTGAAAGCATTCAGCAAATTCTATTTGCTTTAGTAAATAGTTTAGGGGAAAATCCTTATCCCGAGATATTACTAAAATGTTAAATAGGACTTCTTTGCACATAGTATTTAGTAATGCTCAGTAAAGTAACTGAGGGCTTTATTAAATAGTATTTCATATCATCTTAACATATCCTTAATAAGGCTAAAAAGGAAAAAAAGAGTCACATCTACAAATGTTAATTCATTAGTTTGGTTAGCCCACTTCAATGACAAGTTCACTTAAAGATGTTAAAATATAGACTATTTCTGCTTTGAAATTATATACTCCTATTAATTCAAACGTGCTGATTATTTGGGGATGAGTTAGAGTTGCTGATTATTTGGGGATGAGTTAGAGTTGCCTATTTACAGGAATACTTCTATTTTTTATTATGCGACAAATGTTTATGCAACTTGATGTCATCTGTGTATTCTTCAAGGCTGGATAAGAATGAGGGAAAATCCCAAATGTGCTACCCACTTCTATAGATGCCATACTTTATCAATGGCACATGAATATTGACTTTCTTGTCCAGTGGTGTGAGGGCTTCACACTGATCTCTCCATTTTCATTCATTTGTTAAATACTTGTTTATTGCACACCTGGGCTTCCTTGATGGCTCAGTGGTAAAGAATCCACCTGACAGTGCAGAAGACATGGATTCCATCCATGGGTCTGGAATAGTCCCTGGAAAAGAAAATTTCAACACACTGTAGTATTTTTGTCTGGAAAGTCCTATGGACCGAGAAGCCTGATGGGCTACAGTCCATAGGGTCACAAAAGAGTCGGACATGACTTAGCAACAAAACAATGAACAACAACATTGAGCACATACTGTTTAGCAGGTGTCTGGGAGGGAACAGGAGGTAGGGGCTGCAGTATCCTGGGACCAGGTCCTACAGTCTTGGGAGATCCCTGTGTGCTCATCCCCTCCCAACTCTGGGTTTGGTGTCATCACGTTGGTATTTTGAAGTTGACTGTTGTGGGAGTATTGATAGCACAGCTGTCAGCAATCCTACAAATCAGGGCTTCATTTTCCAATCTATTATTAAACATTCACTAGGGTATCACTGCATAGAAGGATGAGTAAAATTGATAAAGTTCCTGCCTTAGGAGAGCCTCCAGCCAGGTGTTGCTTAGTTACCATTATCTGGAGATAATAGTGCATTTGTGGTAATAGACCAGGGAGAAATTACAAAAGGATTGACTCTAAAGTTTAGCTTACTGGGTTTTTAGCAGAGTTGGTACAAGGCAAGAATGTCTGCAAACAAATATCAGAGGCAGACAAAATGGTAGGAACTGGGGGTCAAATCAAGGCTTGGACTCTTCAGGGTCATAGTAAAACCTAACCTATAGTAAATTCTCAACTTATGAGACCATAGAGAATGAAGGAATGTCAGGTGTGAGCCATCAAAGATAAGATGTCTTTCAAGATATCTTTCTAGAACTGCATTAGGTCAATGCTACCTGATCACCTCCATACCTAACACATACACTGTCTGCCAGCCCCTTATCCTTTCTTGATGTAGAGAGGTGCCCTAGGGCAGTCATTCTCAAACTTTGATGTGTATTAGAATCACATGGAGGCCTTGTTAGACCACAGAAGGCAGGTTCTTAGCCCTAGAGGCTTTGATTTAGGGTCTGGGAAGGGGCCCAAAGAATCTGTATTTGTTTTTATTTTTTAATTTTTAAATTAAAACAATTTTTATTTTATGTTGGAGTATAGTTGATTAACAATGTGTTAGTTTCAGGTGTAGAGCAAAGTTATACATATACATGTATCTATACTTTTTCAAAGTCTTTTCCCATTTAGATTACTACAGAGTATTGAGCAACCTTCCCTATGCTATACAGTAGGTCCTTGTTGGTTGTTTTAAGTATAGCCATGTGTACAAGTCAATCCCAAACTCCCAACTTATCCCTCCCCACTACCCTGCCCCTCTGGTAATCTTAAGTTCATTCTCTACAGTATGGTACTGGCACAAAAACATATATGTAGATCAATGGAACAGAATAGAAAGCCCAGAAATAAACCCACACGCATAGGCGCTTAGGTCAATCACTCTACAACAGAGGCAAGACTATACACTGGAGAAAATATAGTCTCTTCAACAAATGGTGCTGGGAAACTGGACAACTACATGTTAAAAAAAAATGAAATTAGAACATTCTTTAACACCATACACAAAAATAAACTAAAAATGGATTAAGGCCTGAATGTAAGACTGGATAGTACAAAACTCATAGAGGAAAACATAGGCAGACATTCTTTGACATAAATCATAGCAATATCTTTTTTGACCCATCTCCTAGAGTGATGAAAACAAAAATAAACAAATGGAACCTAATTAAACTCAAAAGCTTTTGCACAGCAAAGGGAACCTGTACTTCTCTCTTGCTACCAGCTGATGCTATTGCTGCTGGTTAAGGGGCGACACTTGGAGAGCCACTGTTCCACTGCTCTTGAATGGAACCAAACATCCCAACATCACCTGGTTCAGAAGAGCAATAATCCATGTACCACTTTGGAGGCACAAACTGCTTCTCATTCATGCAGGAGACTTGTTAATGACTGTAAAAATCCTCTCTAACTCCATGGGAAAATAAGATACAGAGAATTACTGCCCATTAATATATTTCTTCTTCAACATCATTTGTGCTTCATGGGAAATGCAATTTTGGAAGATATCTGCAGAATCTTTTGAACTTCAAATCTCAATTCATCACTTAAAACAAACACACATTTGTAGCCTGCCAGGCTCCTCTGTCCATGGAATTCTCCAGCAAGAATACTGGAGTGGGTAGCCATTATCTTCTTCAGGGGATCTTCCTGATCCAGGGCTCGAACCCAGGTCTCTTGCATTGCAGACAGATTCTTTACCACCTGAGTCACTAGGGAAGTCCTAGGTACTATAAAATATAGCAATTCACGTACAAAATACTTTATTGTAACAGCAGTGACCACAATGTATATTCTTATGCATATGCATCATTAATTATCATCTGGAGGAAGGCGTTTGAATTCAACCAATCAGGTCTCAGCGATGCTCTTTCTCCAGGTAGCTTCCCAGAACTGTATTTTAATACCAGCCACAAGTAAAAAACAATCAATTCTAATCATAGCCATTGCAACATAGACTATTTATTTTTTTATTTAAATTTATTTATTTTAATTGGAGGCTAATTACTTTACAATATTGTATTGGTTTTGCCATGCATCAACATGAATCCCCCGCAGGTGTACACGTATTCCCCATCCCTCTGGTTCATCCCAGAGCACCAGCCCCAAGCATCCTGTATCCTGTATCAAACCTGGATCATTTAAAAAGTATATAAATAAGTAATGAAAAAATAGTTCAGAAATACTCTACTCATGACCAGGAAGAACAATTTCACATTATGCAACAAACAAATGGAGCAACCTCTGCTAAAATGGTGTTACAGCTTTCCCTTGCTTTGTTCCTTATTGTGTTCTAGCTAATTCAGCTCAGTGGTCAAAGAATTGGGTTTCAGTCAAATGTGACCTCATTTGTAGGAAGAGTAGGTGACTCTCAATGTTATTCATTTGACTGGTTATCATGAAGGGCCATTTCCAAAAGAGATAGGCCCACTGCCTATCACTCCATAGTGATATATGTATCTGATATATAATAGTTGACTCACTTGGACCTTCAAGATGTATTCATATTCAGAAATCATCTTCACCATTCGCTGTAAATGCCCTCATCAAAGACCTACTTCATGAAGCTGAAAATGTGATATTAGCTCAAAGGCAAACATCACCTGTTCTCATGAAACTGGCACTTTCAGCCTGGAAACTGAGTCTTTGTATCTCTGTTGATTTGTGCCAAATAATCACTCATTCTCAACCTAATATTTACTTCTTCAAAGTAAACATGTTTTTACTGAAATCAATTGCAAAACAAATGACATAGGATATCTGAAAAGGCTGACTTTGAATTTCTGAATGCATTCTGAATGTTATGGAAAGTACAGCAAGTAAATTGAAAGAAAAAGAGGAGTGAGAACTCTGTTAACTGGAAATAAACAAAGACAGGAAAGGATAACTGAGATGGCAAGAATCAACGTTGAAAGCATCAAAGAACTTCCTCTGAAATTATACTGTACACAAAATTGATGCCCAATCTCTATAAATACCTGTGTAGCAGATGCTGCCTGACAATATTTAGTCAGAACCAGGTGTGCTATTCTATTCATATTTTAATGAATCCACTATCAACTTAAAATACATGATAAAATATTTTATAGCTTCAGTTTCACTGGGATTCATTTTAAGTTAGGTTAATTTGAGAAAATTATAATAAGCAGTTATTTATATCATGAACATGTATAGAATTTCATGAATGAAATTTTAATTGATAACATGTTTTTCATCCAGTTCACATCATTTTATGTTTCACAAATAGAAGTCAATTTATACTCGAATTTACTGAAATAAATATGTCTAGACGCTGAAAGATTATAGGGAAACACGCAAAGATAAGAATAATAGATATAACACAAACACTCTGAAGTTGATTCTGTTCTCTCAGATTTCAGCTCTTTATAGGAGTTCACTTTCAGAATGAAGTATAGCATCTGACAGCAGTCAAGGACTCGTCATTTTAAAACATAATTTTTACCACAAATAAAAGCACTTCATTCCAATAATTTGTTCTAGTGAATCCAAACCAACTTAGAGAATCATATGTATTGTTTCCACAATCCCTGTGACATTGTAAAAACATTATTCCTTCAGTGTGGTTCATGTGAACAGCCTCTTGTTTATGGTTTTAAGAAAACTCAGAACAATCAGAAGCAATGGAGGTATTTCGTTCCCCATTAAAATTGAGGCTTAAGACAGAATCTTGGTTGTTTTTATATAATCTAAGAACTTTATCCTCCATTGCATAACATGTATTTAAAAAATTAAGAAAAACTTTCTTAGCTTTAAATGAGTTGGTTGGAAGAACAGGATAAGGATGGATAAAGAATGCATGCATGCATGCTCAGTCTTATTTGACTCTTTGTGACCCTATGGATTGCAGCCCGCCAGGCCCTTCTGTCCATGGGATTTTCCAGGCAAGAACACTGGAGTGGGTTGCCATTTCCTTCCCCAGGGATCTTCCCAACTTAGGGATCAAACCCCACATCTCTTGCATCTCCTGAGTTTTTTACCGCTGGCACCACCTGGGAAGAACAGAAAGAAACCCAAAGATTCCATTGGAAAGAATAAATTATTTTCCTTCTAGTCCAAGTCCCAGCAACAGACTCTGCATTTGTGTTCTTCAGAAGATACTGAAAAGGTACAAGTGTGGACACTCAAGACACAGCTCAACTTGTCTTATAGCTGAGGGGGTAATCTTGTTATCATAGGGAGGTGGAAAACTCAGAGCTGTCATTTTAGAGATTTCTCAAGACTTTGTTGTTTCAGATCAAATGCACGTGAGTCCCACCATCTATCTCTCAGCATATATCCCGGTTTCCTTCAGCACACACGTATGCATGATACTGTAAATTGTGTTTATCTTCATTATAATTAGCTTAATAAATTTTTTCTCTAGCATTATAGTAGGTGGTTTCTCTCAAAATTGAAATAAAGTGCAAAAATTTACATTTTATCATTTACATTTACATTTTATCATTTACATTTATCATTTACATTTACATTTTATCATTTACATTTTATCATTCTTCAAGCACCTTTACATGTAATTCGACAACATATTCAATGGGCTAAAGTGATACTAGGCGGTTTCTCTCAAAATAGAAATTAATTGCACAAATTTAATTCGTTCTAGAAAATCTTATCATTCTTCAAGCACCTTTACATGTAATTCAACAACATATTCCATGGGCTACAGTTTAGATTTCAATGTTAGATTGCATTTCTTCCTCTCCAACCATCTCAGGTTCAAAAATTTAAGCAGATTGCTTTGTGCATTTGTACGGCTGTTATCACCATCATGTCAATGCTAACTTCTACTTCCTGAGCCCAACAGGACCCCTCTGAAAAGCTCTGTATATTTGTCAATATCCTGGAGTTCTGAAAATCTCAAGTGTTCCCTCCATTTAACCTAAAACTTCCTTTCTTCTCAGATTTCTGTCTCTAAACACAAAGTAAACAAACCTTTGGTTAAATTAGTCCATGTGTGAATGTTTAGGTCATTTGTTTCAGATCCACAAAGACTTCAAGTCTCTTTGTGAAATTTTGATATATCTTTACTCAAACGCCAGTAGCCTGAACTCTAAGTCTAGCAATCAGACACCCTGTCAGTTCTGTATTTGGATATTTGTACTCCATTCATTTCTCCTTTCAGAACATAACAGAAGTATAGGAATAGCACTTTTGTTGGATGTTGACACTAAAATAGCTGTCAATCTGTGGCACTTACAACAATCCTAAGTTAGAATTCCCTGGTGGCTCAGTGGTAAAGAATCCACTTGCCAATGCAGGTGACATGGGTTCAATCCCTGCTCTGGGAAGATCCCACCCGCTGTGGAGCAACAAAACCCATGAGTCACAGCTTATGAGCCCATGCTCTAGAGCCTAGGAGCCACAGTTCCTGCGAGCACATGCTTCAGCTGCCACAGTTCCTGAGAGCACATGCTTCAGCTACTGAAGTCCTCATGCCCTAGAGTCCATGCTCATCAACCAGAGAAGCCACCACAATGTGAGGCCCATGCACCTCAACCAGAGAGTAGCCCCAGTTTGCCACAACTAGAGAAAAAGTCCACACAGCAATGAAGACCCAACACAGCCAAAAATAAATAAATAAATAAAATTTTAAGAA
This sequence comes from Budorcas taxicolor, assembly GCF_023091745.1. Taxonomy (NCBI): domain Eukaryota; kingdom Metazoa; phylum Chordata; class Mammalia; order Artiodactyla; family Bovidae; genus Budorcas; species Budorcas taxicolor. The sequence continues at coordinate 46,146,691 of NC_068923.1, read as the reverse complement.
TGTTTTAAATTTTAAAAATAAAAAAAGAATCTAAAGTTATTCACCGTTCTGTCAGTGTTTATGGACTTGATGATACTATTCACATTATTTGGAATTGCTCTTTTGTGGTCAGTTTTCTTTGGACCAAATAAACTCTGTTATTGATTATTAAAAACAAAACAGCAAAAAATAATAATTAAAATTATTGTTTGGGGGAATTTTGAATTGTAAAAAGATATGACACGTTAGATGTGATTTCTCAGTATTTCAGTCTTTTGTTGCCTTTGGGAAAAAGCAGCACCTAAATCAAAATGGGATATTTTAAAATTTTTATCATTTTCCTTAGTGTTGAGGCAGGCATTGTCATTCTCACAGCTGATTCAGTGACTTGTCAGAAATGATGAAATCCTAAATAATACTCCTTAAAATTTCAACTGCCAACATATAACATAAATGCATTTAAAAAATAAAGTTTTGCCTCTTATCACATCTGAATAACTTGTACACTATATAATTCAGGCAAGCAGTCAACATTTCATTCATTCAATAAATATAAACAAGGAAAATATGACAGATATTAGGAAACACATCAAGTAGGACCAGATGTTACACAGGAAATTTATGATCATCACACCTATTTAAATATTTCAAATAGATCTCTCCTGTCTATTATGATGTCATTAGAAAACTAGGTAAAATAATATTCTGAAACTTTGGTGAACTTAAAGTATAAATTAAACAAAACCTTGACAATGTTAGTAAATAATTTTTCTTCTTTTCCAGGAAAAGTACATTTGATATGGATTTTGAAATGGTATCAAAGTAGAAGTCTGGAAAGAAGAGGGAGACAGTTGAGATACAAACTGCCTATGGGACGTTTGAAGCCAACCACTGAGACTGAGTTTTCAACCATCCAGCAATCACTATGAGCCCTCAGGACCAACCTTCAGGGGCTGGAAAGTCCCCATTCCATTGACTTGGTCTTAGGACCTCTACAAGAACTGAGAGAATCACAGTGACTGTGTAGAGATGGTGAGCTGCATCCTACTAACAGAACTTTAGTTAGAAACTGCTAAAAAAAAAAAACAAACAAACTTTCAGCAACCCAGAATGACTCATTTACAGAGCTGTCCTAGTCACTAGGAGTCCTCTAAGAATTCTCAAACTCAGTTCTTTCTTAAACGAACACAAGAGAAAAATCCAGGGCATTCAGCATTGACACCCCAGAGTAAAATTAAAAATCACAGAGTCATCAGCTGATAAAAATAAACAATTTTAAGGTGTTATGTGTCAAGGTATTGTGTTTCTATAATAATTAAAATAAATTATATCAATGATCCAGGGCCAGGATAAACTAAAATTTTATTTTAGAAGACTCTCTAGTCAAAGAAAAACAAAAACAAAAACAGGGCCTTCCCTGGCAGCCCTGTGGTTAAAACTCTGTGCTTCTACTACAGGGGGCAAGGGGTCAGTCCCTAGGAAGGGAATAAGATTTTTCATGCCTCACAACCAAAAAAAAAAAAAGAAAGAAAGAAAAGCATTGAAACACAAATATCAATCAATAATGGTAATGATAATGATGAAGATGATGATAATAATAAATCTTCTATAGACAAATACAGAGACATTAGGGAATAAAAAATGAGTACAACAGCAATCTTAAAAAAGTTCAATGACATACTTCTGAAGTTATTTAAAATTTTCCAATTAAAAATAGAGTACTTTACAATAGCTAATAGATGGAAAAAACCTGAGTGACCATCAACAGATGAATGAATAATGAAGATATGCTATGTATACAATATTATCCTGGCCTTTGTGACAACATGGATGGAGTTAGAGGACATTATGCTCAGTGAAATAAGTGAGAAAAAGACAAATAGTGTATGCTGCTGCTACTGCTGCTAAGTCACTTCAGTCATGTCTGACTCTGTGCGACCCCATGGACTGCAGCCTACCAGGCTCCTCCATCCATAGGATTTTCCAGGCAAGAGTACTGGAGTGGAGTGCCATCACCTTCTCTGAATAGTGTATAATCTGTCTTTTTTTTGGGAATCTAAAAAAGAAATTTCTCTTATAGTCAAACTCATAGAAACAGAATAGAATGGTATTTACCAGGGGCTGGGGAATAGGGAGTACTTTGGCCACCTCATGCGAAGAGTTGACTCATTGGAAAAGACTCTGATGCTGCGAGGGATTGGGGGCAGGAGCAGAAGGGGACGACAGAGGATAAGATGGCTGGATGGCATCACCGACTCAACGGATGTGAGTCTGAGTGATCTCCGGGAGTTGGTGATAGACAGGGAGGCCTGGCATGCTGCAATTCATGGGGTGGCAAAGAGTCGGACACGACTGAGTGACTGAACTGAACTGAACTGGGGAGTAGGGAAAATGGGGAGATGCTGGTCAGAAGGTAAAAACTTTTAGTTCTAAGGTGAATACGTTCTGAGGACCTCCTGTGCAACATGGTGACTACAGTTAATAATGATGTGTTGTGCTCAGCCACTCAGTCATGTCCAACTCTTTGTGACCCCATGGACTGTGACCCACCAGACTCATCTGTCCATGGGATTTTCCAGGCAAGAATACTGGAGTGGGTTGCCATTCCCGTCTCCAGGGGATCTTCCTGACTCAAGGATCGAACCCAGGTCGCCTGCATTGCAGGCAGATTCTTTACCATCTGAGCCACAATAATACCATATAGTATATTTGAAATTTGCTAAGAGAGTAGATCTTAAGTATTCTCATCACACACACACACATACACACACAAGGTACATATGTGATGAGATAGAAAAATCGTGGTTATCATTTACCATTTGATGTATGCACTGTGCTTATTCGCTCAGCTGTATCCAACTCTTTGTGACCCCATAGACTGTAACCTGCCAGGCTTCTCTGTCCAGGGGGATTATCTAGGCAACAGTACTGAAGTGGGTTGCCATGCCCTCCTCCAGGAGATCTTTCCAAACCAGGGATTGAATCCAGATCTCCCACATTGCAAGTGAACTCTATGCCATCTGAGTCACCAGGGAAGCCCATGAATACTGGAGTGGGTTCAGTTCAGTTCAGTTCAGTTCAGTTCAGTTCAATTCAGTCATGTCCAACTCTTTATGATCTCATGGACTGCAGCATGCCAGGTTTCCAAGTCCATCACCAACTCCCTGAGCTTACTCAAACGCATGTCCATCAGGTTGGTGATGCCATCCAACCATCTCATCCTCTGTTATCCTGTTCTCCTCCTGTCTTCAATCTTTCCCAGCATCAGTGTCTTTTCAAATGAGTCAGTTCTACGCATCAGGTAGCCAAAGTATTGGTGTTTCAGCTTCAGCATCAGTCCTTCCAATGAATATTCAGCAATGATTTCCTTTAGGATGGACTGGTTTGATCTCCTTGCAGTCCAAGGGACTTTCAAGAGTCTTCTCCAACACCACAGTTCAAAAGCATCGATTCTTCAGTGCTCAGCTTTCCTTATGGTCCAACTCTCACATCCATACACGACTACTGGAAAAACCATAGCTTTGACTAGACAGACCTTTGTTGGCAAAGTAACGGCTCTGCTTTTTAATATGCTGTCTAAGTTGATCACAGCCTTTCTTCCAAGGAGCAAGTGTCTTTTAATTTCCTGGGTGCAGTCACCAGCAGTGATTTTGGAGCCCTAAAGTTAAAGTCTGTCACTGTTTCCACTGTTTCTCCATCTATTTGCCATAAAGAGATGGGACCAGATGCCATGATCTTAGTTTTCTGAATGTTGAGTTTTAAGCCAGCCTTTTCACTCTCCTCTTTCACTTTCATCAAGAGGCTCTTTAGTTCCTCTTCACTTTCTGCCATAAGGGTGGTATCAGCTGCATATCTGAGGTTATTGATATTTCTCCTGGCAATCTTGATTCCAGCTTGTGCTTCATCCAGCCTGGCATTTTGCATGATGTACTCTGCATATAAGTTAAATAAGCATGGTGACAATATACAGCCTTGACATACTGCTTTCCCAATTTGGAACCAGTCTGTTGTTTCATGTCAGTGGTAACCTATCCCTTCTCCAGAAAATCTTCCCAACCCAGGAATCGAACCAGGGTCTCCTGCATTGCAGGTGGATTCTTTATCAGCTGAGCTACCAAGGAAGCCCTGATATATGCACAGATATATCAAATCATAATGTTGTGTATCATATGGCAATGCTGCTGCTGCTGCTGCTAAGTCACTTCAGTCGTGTCCAACTCTGTACGACCCCATAGACAGAAGTCCACCATGCTCCCCCGTCCCTGGGATTCTCCAGGCAAGAACACTGGAGTGGGTTGCCATTTCCTTCTTCAATGCATGAAAGTGAAAGTGAAAGAGAAGTTGTTGCTCAGTCATGTCCAACTCTTAGCGACCCCATGGACTACAGCCTACCAGGCTCCTCTATCCATGGGATTTTCCAGGCAAGAGTACTGGAGTGGGGTGCCATTGCCTTTTCCTCATATTGCAATAAAGCTGGAGAAAAAAGAAAAAAAGAAAAATGTTGCCTTATGTGGATTTTATAGAAGATGTTTTGGTATATATATTCAAAAATAGCCTATTTTTCTTGAATAGGATGATTGAGTTGAGATGATTTTCAGTTCCTATCTTCTAAAACACTTAAAACTATAAACATGATATTCAATTGTAAAAATGTTACTATGTCATTAATACTTGATTATTAACACAGATCCATTTTTAACCTTGAAGCTTCTCCTGCAGTTTGTAAAAAGGACATCATTAATACATAGATTCAGACATTTTGGTGTTTCGCGATTCAGACCATAAGTATTCTAATGTTTCTGGTAAAATAAAATACCCAAAGTCTCTCTCTGTTAGTTGATATATATCTGTGACTACTTCACACCTCATTTGACAGAAATATTACAAGATCTGAGTTGGTATTTGTGGATAACTCTGTATATTTTTCTCAGGCAAAGAGCCAACAATAATTTTACTCGTCTACTGCTTTTTTATGTAGAGCTGTCTTTGAAAAATGCTTGCCAGAAATACCTCAATGGAGGTCTAACCTTAGATGACTGCCAACAAACAGATATTACAGACAAACATGGAAGGGATATGGAGAGACAGAAAAAAAATAAAACAGAACAAAAGTAATTGAATTTTAACAAAATTCAGACCAAAAATCAGTAAATGGTATATTAACAAAATGTAAAAGTATAAGGCAAAGCCAGCAGAAAAATAGACGGATAAATTTTGATAAAAAGAGATTTCACAAGTAAGACATTTATGCGTTCATCAGGGAACTTTCATGGGGTTTCTAAAAGGACAGCACCCAAAACTCAGTCTAAATGGTGGTGGCTTCCCCCTGGGTCTTAAGAAGTGTCTTGGCAGAGCTCTGGATATAGGCAGACCTTGCTAAGGCATTTCGAGACACTCCTTAGATCCTTTGGTCTGTCTCTGAGCTTGACTAACTTTCCCCAAATATTTCTTCTCCTTCATCTCTGCATCTATTTTCATTTGCTTAGTCCTTCTCGACTGAGTGACCTGACCCTCTCAAGATTATTCTATTCTGAATGCAAAGCTAAAAAGATAGTTTTTACATTTTAGTATTAAAGAATATTCACTAGAATAGAATTTTAGAAGCAGATTGAAAGAGAATAATTCAAGTTTTGAATGGATACATGAAGTGGTTCCATTGGATACATGAAGTGGCTTCACTGTTATTTTGACTCAAAGGAAGTCAACTTTTCTCAAGTGTGAATTTGGTTGTCTGCACTCTAGTTGTATCTTCTTTCATTGCTAACCCAATATGACCAGATCGTGTGTTTTCTCCCAGGATCCAAGACAAAGTCAGTACTTCTTTTTCATTGCCAAATAAGTCTAAACCACGTCATACACACACAAAAATATTTCTGGAAAGTTTTCCCTTCCAGAAACTGAAAAGATTGAAGATTACCTATTTAGACACCTTCTGGTTTATATAAGATACCATATATCTGTATCTCAATATAGAGATGTAGAATTTGTGATTTTGTTTTCTTTTTTTTACTCTACTTGCAAGCTAACAAGGTAGCCTGCCATGGTTCCTTGGATGATGGAAGAAGACATGAGACTAGGGACAGATACAAAAGGTAGTTTGTGACTTGCAATAAACCACAATAGTAAATAACTTCTCTTGTTGATTTGGTTGTTACTCATTTAAAAGTTATTACTTAAGATCAGTGGACAAGAATACTGACATATATGAAAGAATATCAGAAGAGAATTCCCTTCAGGGTTTTCATAATTTGCCTTCTTTCCAAAGTAGAACAGAGTCTGCATTAGCCAAACAAAGAATATCATCTGAAGCAATACAAATCTTATAGGAGTGTTTTCTGAAAGACTCAGTTCCCACTCTTGCTAAGTGATTTAAGTTACTGAATATGAGAAAACACTAGTAACGTGTCAGACTTGATAAGTAATCACTACACACACAGGAAAGTTATGACCAACCTAGATAGCATATTCAAAAGCAGAGACATTACTTTGCCAACAAAGCTCCGTCTAGTCAAGGCTATGGTTCGTCCAGTGGTCATGTATGGATGTGAGAGTTGGACTGTGAAGAAAGCTGAGCACCGAAGAATTGATGCTTTTGAATTGTGGGGTTGGAGAAGACTCTTGAGAGTCCTTTGGACTGCAAGGAGATCCAACCAATCCATTCTAAAGGAGATCAGTCCTGGCATTTCTTTGGAAGGAATGATGCTAAAGCTGAAACTCCAGTACTTTGGCTACCTCATGCAAAGAGCTGACTCACTGGGAAAGACTTTGATGCTGGGAGGGATTGGGGGCAGGAGGAAAAGGGGCGACAGAGGATGAGATGGCTGGATGGCATCACTGACTCAATGGACGTGAGTTTGAGTGAACTCCGGGAGTTGGTGAAGGACAGGGAGGCCTGGCGTGCTGTGATTCATGGGGTCGCAAAGAGTCGGACATGACTGAGCAACTGAACTGAACTGAACTGAACTGAACACGTGTATTGGCCAATTATTATAACTTTGCAGTTTAACAGTACAGAATGTTAGCACACATTAATAAATATTTTATATTATAAGCTGCCACAATCATATGATTTGATTAAGCATAACACACATTTCTGGAGAAGGCAATGGCACCCCACTCCAGTACTCTTGCCTGGAAAATCCTATGGACGGGGGAGCCTGGTGGGCTGCCATCTATGGGTTTGCACAGAGTCGGACATGACTGAAGCGACTTAGCAGCAGCAGTAGCAGCAACATATATTTCAGAATTGATTCTGTTAAAATTGTATAACAATTTCTGCATCTCAAATTTATATACCATGCCCTCAGTGGTTTCCATAATGCTTATTTAGACAGAATGCTCCCAACATCTTTATAGAGATATTATACACATAAAATTAAAATTGTCACCTAATTATTACTGCATTATTGAATAAATTCAAAACAGCCTTTTTGTATAAGAAGACATGGCATTCATACTATACAAAGATGAATTACATTTAAATAGAGATTTTTTAATTGTGTTTCTATTACAGAAAAGAAATTAATTTTTAAAAATTCATAAGCCAAACACTTATTTTGAGAGTTAGAAGCAGGTTCAATGCTGTTATGGGAATTGGTGATGGACAGGGAAGCCTGGCGTGCTAGACTCCATGGGGTCACAAAGAGTCAGACATGACTGAGCGACTGAACTAAACTATGTGCAGTTAATAGTGTCAAAGTGAGATTCAGCCTTGGAAAGATGTTAGAAGTTATAAAGTTGTTAAAATTAGCAGTGCTGAATATGGAGAAGACAAGGATGGCTGCATTGGATGGCATGGTTTCAACCAACAGATTCACTGAGTCCAGGCCCCTACAAGCTCCATCATTAAGTAGTGAGCCAGCACAGACAAACCACAACCTGCAGACCAAACCCAGTCCATTGCCTGTTTTTCTTAATGAAGTTTTATCCAACACAACTATGCTCATTTGTTTATTATTGTAAACTGCTTTCTCACTGCAATGGTGGAGTTGAGTAGTTATTCCAGAGGTCATACAGCCTGCAAAACCAAAAATATTTACCATCTGGCTCTTTACAGAGTAGAGAAAGCAGTAGAGAAAGGTAACTCCACATGTTTTATAAAAGTTGAGAGCAGTTAGTCAAGTTTCTAGCTGATTTAAACAAAAAAGAAATTTACTAATGGCTGCTGAGTAGCTCACAGCTTCATCAGGAGAGCTGGAGAGCTGATTAGAGCTCCCACTTCAGGAACTAGGTTGAAAAATCATGTTGTAGAACTAACCACTGCTATTGTTACTGCTGAGCATTAAGTGCTGCGGAATGCCCCACCAATACCATCACTGGCCCCTGGTTGTTGTTGTTTGGTTGCTGAGTTGTCCAGCTCTTTGCAGTCTCATGGAATGCAGCATGCCAGCCTTCCCTGTCTTTCAGTATCTCCCAGAGCTTGCTCAGATTCATGTTCATTGAGTTGGTGATGCTATCCAACTCTTATCCTGTACCATCCCGTTCTCCTTTTGCATTCAATCTTTCCCAGCATCAGGGTCTTTTCTAATGAGCTGGCTCTTTGTATCAGGTGGCCAAAGTATTGGAGCCTCAGTTTCAGCATCAGTCATTCCAATGAAGCCATTGGAGCCCAAACCTAACACCACTGCTTCTGCCTCAGGACTCAGACCACCATGACTACTTGCCAGTCAGAAAGTCTTGTGGACAGGTGGGTCTGACTGGAAATACTACAGCATTGGGCCAGTTAGTAGACATTTTCCTTTGAATGATAAGAAATCAAAAAGAATTATTTAAGATGTGAATCAGAGACTCACAAAGGCCACACAGGCAAGAAGGCACATGAGATCGACTAGGTTAAAAAATAAAGTGACAAACAGGAGCACATAAAATCAATCTAAAGATAGACAGTTGCAATTATTTTGCACAAGATGGCTATGTAATATTCACCAGGGAAGTCAAGTCTTTGAAATGTGGATAGAATTTCAAATTTAAGTCTGTAATGCATAATCGTACGTACAATCACATGACTTCTGGTAACTTAGAACTTTCAATTTTTAATAACATGTCTGCACCATTAAATTGAAAGGTTGTTAATATTGGCCAACATTATTTATTGTGACGGTTGCATTTGTTTGTTTATGTTCCTAAATTAGGAGAACTTATATCAGATTGGGCCCTGTGGACTTGGATTCTCTCCAGAAGAAACAAAAATATAACTAGAATGTAGAACTATTGAAAGTCTATAAAGAGGCTATGGATGTGCTTAATGGCATTTTCTAACCACGAAATTAAAACCAAAAGTATAAAAATTAAAAGATTAATATAATGCATATATTTCCATGAACTAAAATGAAGTATTCTCAAGTTCACCTTTTGTAGAATTCCTTGTCTACGAAGCTGATGGCAAAGACACTAATGAATTCTCTCATACCTTAGGATTTCTACATGATCATAATATACAAAGAATTCAACTATGACCTTTAAAGCAAACTAAAAATAAACTAGTCTCTCAATTTCCTAATGTAAAGTTGCTAAGTATTTTGGGAAAAATTACAATTACCCGAAATCTAATCTAAACAATAAAATGAATGGTAGAGAAATGTGTAAAACTAAATAATCAGTTAAAAAGTTGGAGATATCATACATATCACTGTCACTAGGAATAAGCTTAGGTGAGCTTGAGGTAGATTTAAAATGTTCTGAACCAAATTAGAAGGAAATGGGAACTTTGGCAAAGCCTAAATTCACACATAATTTTTAAAAATAACCAATCTTTTTCAGATTTGATCATGAAATTCATCTAAAATTATAAAGAGTTCTCTCCATTCTGCAGTAAAGTTTCATTTTGAGTTTTGTGCCTCTTGTTTTGTTTTGCAAATTACTGGGGAAGAAACCCTCATGGAAAATAATCATGCCGTATATATGGACAGAGTCTTTCCAAGATAAACCTTGGTCAATCAATAGTAAATGGTAAATCAATATCATATGGGCTTTCATTTTGGACATTAACATTTAAAGTTTACATTTTCCCAAGGAACATTTGGACAAGACATTTTTCTTCATTGGCTTTAAAACCAAACAGAAATCTCACATTGAGAACTAGTAGCCCTGACTGTCCACAGTTAGTATCATCTACCTAACCAGCATCTCTCTCTGTTATGTCCATTCCCAAACTATGTGATACTTGAAAGTGCACATTGAAACTTGTTTGAGGACACATATTTAGGCCCTTTGTCATATTTGACATATTTGACATATTTGTCATCATATAAAATTAGAAACCACAAAAATGTCCATCAATAAGAGAACAACTAGGTAAGTTAGGGATCATCACATACAATGATATGCGTTCTAAGTTATAAGGTAACTTTAGATGTATGGACCGAAAAAAGTGTACATGATATATTACATTTAAAAAGAAACTTTAAAATGTGTATAGCATGTCCTTTCTCTTTTTAAAAGATATATACTTCATACCTGTGTTTACATATGCACAGAGAAAAAAATACTAGGATTAAAGAAGACAAAGGGACTTTCACTTCAGAGTCTACATAAATTTTAAAAGGCTATGAGTGAGTTGTACTTTCTAATATGTTTATTTTTCTCTATTTTTCAAGTAAAACATCCCACTATTAATTCAGTGGGTGTATGCAAATAACTTTGCCAACCACTGTAAAACCAGAAACCTTTTGGGGAGTTTAAAATCTCAGCCTCAGGGCGCCTTTGACCTCAAATCAAAAGAAAATGTGTTTCCTGTTCAGTTTCTAGTTCAATATATGGTGCTTTGTGATTTTTTAAAAATCTACTATAAAAACATTGAATTACCATCCCACATCACTAAATGACGTTCTATTCATTGATGACTGGATTTTTTTTTTAACTCTGATTTTTAAAAAACCAACTTATTTCATGTTTTATTCCTTTTTAGTCAGTTTCTGTAAGTTTTTAAAGAGTACTTTCTACATTAAAGTAACCGTGGTTAATTGGGATGTTCTTCAACCTCAATGCTATGGTAGTACTGAGGGAGGGCATGGAAAAACTTACTTTAGATATTTTAAAATACTGATCTATTAGCAAGAAAAGATGTTCATTACATTTTACTTTGTGAAGAAAGCTTGCAGATTAGTGTCATAACATGTGTTGGTTGTGTACTCTCATTCATTCATTTCAGTCACTCAGTCATGTCCAACTATTTGCGACCCCATGGATTGCAGCACACCAGGCTTCCCTGTCCATTACCAACTCTGGGAGCTTGCTCAAACTCGTGTCCATTGGATCGGTGATGCCATCCAACCATCTCATCCTCTATTGGTCCCCTTCTCCTCCTGCCTTCAATCTTTACCAGCATCAGGGTCTTTTCCAATGAGTCAGTTTCTTGCATCAGGTGGCCAAAGTATTGAAACTTCAGCATCAATCCTTCCAATGAATATTCAGTACTCTCAGAGATCATCATATACTTTCAAGCACTGTATTGTCTCAGTAAAGAAAATATTTCAGAAAATCAGCTCTTCTTACATTCACTGCCAAATCTCTGTTGAGGACTTATTGTGTTCTTAGCTTACCATTCAAGTTCTTTTTTTTTAGGCTATGTCTTATGCATAGAAGTGGCACAAAGAAAAATTTTTTTATAACCAAGTATTCTAGCAATTGGAGTGAAAAATATGGTTACTTTAGTTAGATGTTAACATATTTGTACTCTTACCACTTTGACCTCTTTTGACCATATTTTACAGCTTGGGTATATTAAGTATATATAAGATACTCAGCTTGGATATCTAACTGTAGAGGAATAAAGTCCTATAGGCAATGTTCATTGGCCCATAATAAGGAAATGATGTGATATTTAATGAACAGAGACAACTAGCAGTGTGCAGTTGTTACGCAAGTTGAAATTTAGTTTTTAGGACCAAGATCTGATCACAGGTCACTTCTCCTAACAGAAACAGGAATAGTTTATAGTCCATAAGATTTATCTGCTCAGGGAGAAACATCTAAGAGCATTGTTACACTTACTGAAATATGTGTCTCAGGTCTACTTTAGAGAAATTTATGAAGATATTAGTTAGAGCAAGAACCATCTCCTTGCAAGTCACTTTATTCTCTTCAGTTAGAAAACAAAATAGCTCCTGATGACCAGACTAAATGGAAAAGGTAAATACCACGGAGTACTTTGTGACTTCCCAGGTGGCACTGTGGTGAAGAATCCACCTGCCAATGTAGAAGATGCAAGAGATGCAGGTTTGATCCCTGGCTCAGAAAGATGCCCTGGAGAGGAAAATAGCAATCCACTCCAGAGTTTTGCCTGGAAAAGCCCATGGACAGAGGAGCCTGGCAGGTTACAGTCCGTGGGGTCGCAAAGAGATGGACACAACTGAAGTGACTGAGCATGCACACAAGCACTTTGCAGTTCATAATATTGTTTCTTTTTTCCAATAAAAAGACTAATTGAAGAAACTGAAGTAAGTCTTTGGGAGTAAAACTGATCATCTCTCTAAGATGTGATGAATTAGGTCTCCAACAAATCATTTCTTGAATATCATGTATATACTGTTCAAGTCATCGGTGCTGTTGATCACATATTTCTGGCTCTCTCTTTCAGAGCACCAGATAGAACTGTGCTTCCCTATGGTCTGTGAAGTTGAACTTGGCCAAGCAACTTGCTTTAGTCAATGAAATCCAAGCCCACTATTCTTTTTATCAATTTTTAGGAATTACTTAAAAAAAAAAAAAAATATATATATATATATATATATATATATATATATATATATATGTTTATTTTGGAGAAGGCAATGCCACCCCACTCCAGCATTCTTGCCTGGAAAATCCCAAGGATGGAGGAGCCTGGTTGGCTGCAGTCCATGGGGTTGCTAAGAGTCGGACACAACTGAGCGATTTTACTTTCACTTTTCACTTTCATGCATTGGAGAAGGAAATGGCAACCCACTCCAGGGCTCTTGCCTGGAGAATGCCAAGGATGAGGGAGCCTGATGGGCTGCCGTGTATGGGGTTGCACAGAGTTGGATACGACTGAAGCGACTTAGCAGCAGCAGCAGCATGTTTATTTCAGAGCCTGGTTGAGGTTTGCCATGTCCTCAGTAAAACATCATCTATAGTAAAACAGAAGAGGACCCTATGGGGCCCTTCTAGGAGAGAACCCCACCCCTCAACCTTCCATGAATTCAATTTGCCTTTTGTTTGTAAGAAAATTATAGGAAATCAAGAGATACCTGGAGTAACAGGCAAGTTTGGCCTTGGATTACAAAATGAAGGACAAAGGCTAACAAAGTTTTGCCAAAAGAACACATTGGTCCTAGCAAACCCTCTCTTCCAACAACACAAGAGATGACTCTACACATGGACATCACCAGATGGTCAATATCAAAATCAGATCAATTATATTTTTTGTAGCTGAAGATGGAGAAGCTCTAAACAGTCAGCAAAAATAAGACCTGGAGTTGATGGTGGCTCAGATCATGAACTCTGGTGTTGCAAAATTCAGGCTTAAATTGAAGGAAGTCGGGAAAACCACTAGACCATTCAGTTTAGTCGCTCAATGGTGTCCAACTCTTTGTGACCCCATGGACTGCAGCACACCAGGCTTCCCTGTCCATCACCAACTCCGGGATCTTGCTCAAACTCATGTGCATCGAGTTGGTGATGCCATCCAACCATCTCATCTTCTGTCATCCCCTTCTCCTCCTGCCTCAATCTTTCCTAGCATCAGGGTCTTTTCCAATGAGTCAGTTCCTCACATCAGGTGACCAAAGTATTGGAGCTTCAGCTTCAACATCAGTCCTTCCAATGAATATTCATGACTGATTTCCTTTAGGCCATTTAGGTATGATCTAAGTCAAATCCCTTATGATTATACAGTGGAGGTGAGGAATAGATTCAAGGGATTAGATCTGATAGATGGAGTGCCTGAAAGAACTATGGATGAAGAGAGGTTTGTAACATTGTACAGGAGGTGGTAAGCAAAATCATCCCAAAGTAAAAGAAATGCAACAAGGCAAAAAGGTTGTCTGAGGAGGCTTAACAAATAGCTGAGAAAAGAAGAGATGTGAAAGGCAAAGGAGAAAGGGACAGATACATCCTACTGAAAGCAGAGTTCTCAGTTTAATCAGGGAAGTGAGAAGATGCAAAAACAAAGGAAAACAGTCACCCAGGACAGAATAAACATAGCTTAGTCGATAAACAAAGTCAAGGACATTTAGTTATTCCTCGAGGGCTATAGATGATATTCTAAGTCATTTCTTGTGAACTGTCTTGTAGATAGATACTAAAATCCCCACCAGCTGGAAAGAGATAATAACATGAGGACCAGGCTCCAGCCATGGTATCAGTTGTCACAGTTCTGAGAACTGGCCTCAAAGAAATGGGAATGAATCAACTCTGGAATTAAACATTAACTGTACTTAAAACAATCATGCACTGATCAGACCACCAGCGATCAGTTTCAAGATGACTGTCAGAGCTCACTGTATGTAGTCCCCTCACTTCCCCTCTGAAACTCTTGTTCAAAAATTCTTGCCCACGGATTGTTGGGGATTAGGGGGAGTTGATTTTCAAAGGGCAAGCAGCCAGACTCCTCTTTGAATAACAGCAGTAGAGTTAAGTCAGGATGAAGCCTGTGTCATTCTAGGTCTTTGAGTGACCAGGATGAGTGGAACTTGCTGGCCACAAGATGGATACCGAGTATGAGAAACCATCTTCTGTTGGGCTAAAATTTAGGAGGTGATTTTTTAACTCCTGAAGCATAATGTAGTCCATCCTGACTAGATACAATACCTATCTCCTTTCAGTTCGAACATCTGCCTCTCCCACCCTTTCATTCTATGTCTAATTTCATTTATAACATCTGCCTGACTCGTATCTAAGAAGACAGTATCCTTTGTAAATTTCTGAGTTTGAAATGTCACTGGGATATAGCCAACTCTAATGTTATTCTCTAGGAGAATGAAGATGATAGATTACAAAATATATTTTAAAATTTTTCATGAGGTGGAGCATAGAACCCTGAAGAAAACAGACACCATATACTGTCATTTATTCTCTTGAAATACAAACAATATCCTATCATCCTATCTCTTTCACGTTCACAAAGATATTCCTAGAAAAATTATAAAATACAACGCCCATAATTCTTAAAAAGCATACTTCTGGGAAAAATACATAACAAACAAACAAACAAAAAAAAAACCTGGATTTTAAAAATCGCATTTCTGTCTTTGATATCAGCAAAGCAATCACCAACTTCCATCAGGCTTAAGACCATTAAGGTCTAATATTGAATAAACTGCCAAAGGATTTTGCTGTCAGCTTAGAGAACATAATAAGGAGAACACCCAGCACAGCCTCAGTCAGATCTATAACAGTTAATGTTTTAGAAACTGAAGAGGAAGATTAGAAAACCTGGATGATCTACCAATTTCCCTTGCCCTTTCAGCAAATGCCTTCCCAATTGCTGAGGAGTAAAATTCAGTTTTGAAATTTTCAGAGTTTTCCTTCCTGTGTTTCACATGAGAAAATATTTATTGTTCATAGTGGAAGTGAAAGTCACTCAGTGGTGTCTGACTCTGCGACCCCATGGATTATACAGTCCAGGGAATCTTCTAGGCCAGAATATTGGAGTGAGAATAAACGTTGGGAAGAGCAACCTTTCCCTTCTCCAGGGGATCTTCCCAACCAAAGGATGGAACCCAGGTCTCCTGCATTGCAGGCAGATTCTTTACCAGCAGAACTGCACCTAAATACATAATGAAATATTTCTCAGCCATAAAGGAATGAAATTAGGTCCTTTGTAGAGATTTGGATGGATCCGGAATCTGTCATTTGGAGTGAAGTAAGTCAGAAAGAGAAAAACAAATATCATATATTAACATATACATGTGGAATCTAGAAAATGGTTCAGAGGAACCTATCCAGGGCAAGAATACAGATGCACACATAGAAAATAGATGTGCAGATATGGGTGTGTGTGTGTGTGGTGGGGGTGGCAGGGAAGAGGAGGTGGGATGAATTAGGAAATTGGGATAGACATCTATATACTACCATGTGTATAACAGATAGCTAGTGCGAAGTTTCTATACAGCTCAGGGAGCTCAGCTTGGTGCTCTGTGATGATATAGAAGGGTGGGATGAGAGGAGGGAGGGAGGATCAGAAAGGGGAGGATATCTGTATGCATGTAGCTGATTCACTTCATTCATTGTACAGCAGAAATTAACACAACATTGTAAGGCAACTACACCACAGTTAAGAAATATAATTAATTCTAGTACGAAATATTGAAAGTGTTAGTCAGTCAGTTGTGTCTGACTCTTTGTGAACTTATGGACTATAGCCTACCAGGCTCCTCTGTCCATGGGATTTCACAGGCAAGAATACTGGAGTGGGTTGCCATTCCCTTCTCCTGAGGCTCTTCGCAACCCAGGGATTGAACCCAGGTCTCCTGCACTACAGGTAGTTTCTTTACATCTGAGCCACCAGGGATATGAAATATATACTTTGATGATAATTATTGCATCCTCAATTAACAAGCCACAGCATCCTGGTTTTTTTTTTTATAAAAGCAACAATATTTTCCTAAAAAATAAATTTCTTGAAGTTGTGTTCATATTTCCTTGAGTATCCCCTTCCCTTCTGCTACCATGAATCCTGATCACTGGCAGATACTGATTTCTAAGCCTGGAAGGTATGTTGGAGTCTGATAATGAATATTTGGCAGCAGTTTTGGCAAGAATGAAAAATTTTCTTAATTAAAGTGTTTCTTAAATGTATTTTAAATTGCTTTTGCAAACATGGACAGCCTCAATTGTAACTGTGAATTTTTTAATGTGCAAGTAAATATGTTGTGTGTTCTTTTTTCAGGCTGATTTAGAAGAGCCAAATCAAAGGATGTAATTGGAAAACATCCAAAATAGGTTAGTTTAAATTATGAATACCAAGAAAAGTTTCTCTCAAATTTTATACTTAATATAATTCCTTTTTATTAAGAGCATATCGATTACTGTTGAGTAAAAGAAACAAACAAAAAGCCCAAAACAAACAAAATGGAGAGGAGATATATCTTTGAAACTCAGGAACCTTTAAGTTCACACTGTTTTTTGGCTACATGAGAAATTAGAATGTAGGGAACTCATTAAGGAATCTTAATTTAGAATCAGAAAGTTCTGAAGAAACATGGAAATTAAATGGTCAACTCATCATTAACAGAGACTGGACTTCAGTTCAGTTCAGTTGCTCAGTTGTGTCCGACTCTTTGCAACGTCATGGACTGCAGCACATCAGGCCTCCCTGTCCATCACCAATTCCCAGAGTTTACTCAAACTCATGTCCATTGAGTTGGTGATGCCATCCAACCATCTCGTCCTCTGTTTTCCCCTTCTCCTCCTGCTTTCAATCGTTCCCAGCATAAGGGTCTTTTCAAATGAGTCAGTTCTTCACATCAGGTGGCCAAAGTATTGGAGTTTCAGCTTCAACATCAGTCCTTCCAATGAATATCCAGGAATGAACTCCTTTAGGGTGGACTGGTTGGATCTCCTTGCAGTCCAAGGGACTCTCAAGAGTCTTCTCCAACACCACAGTTCAAAAGCATCAATTCTTTGGCGCTCAGCTTTCTTTATAGTCCAATTCTCAGATCCCTATATGACTACTGGAAAAACCATAGCCTTGACTAGACGGACCTTTGTTGGCAAAGTAATGTCTCTGCTTTTCAATATGCTGTCTAGGTTGGTCATAACTTTTCTTCCAAGGAGCAAGCATCTTTTAATTTCATGGTTGCAGTCACCATCGGCAGTGATTTTGGAGGCTAAGAAAATAAAGTTTTTCACTTTGTCACTGTTTCCACTGTTTCCCCTCTATTTCCCATGAAGTGATGGGACCAGATGCCATGATCTTCGTTTTCTGAATGCTGAGCTTTAAGCCAACTTTTTCACTCTCCTCTTTCACTTTCATCAAGAGGCTCTTTAGTTCTTTGCTTTCTGCCATAAGGGTAGTGTCATATGCATATCTGAGGTTATTGGTATTTCTCCCAGCAATCTTGATTCCAGCTTGTGCTTCTTCCAGCCCAGCGTTTCTCATGATGTACTCTGCAAAGAAGTTAAATAAGCAGGGTGACAATATACAGCCTTGATGTACTCCTTTTCCTTTTTGGAAGCAGTCTTTGTTCCATGTCCAGTTCTAACTGTTGCTTCCTGACCTGCATACACATTTCTCAAGAGGCAGGTCAGGTGGTCTGGTATTCCCATCTCTTTAATTGCTCAATAACTTTATCCAAGATGTACATTTCTAATTACATGATAATAATATGATTGTGACAGTAACTTCAACAATAAGTTCATATTCCAACAAAAGCTTTCTTTGAAAATGATCATCAAAAGGAAAATGACTTACATAAAGGCACTCATTACTTTCTTCAATAGTCTCTAGAGAAATAAAAATATTACAAATGGAGTCTTGCATCTCTTTGAAGCATGATTATGAAAATACTAAAGCTGGTAACATTAAGAACCCCACAGGATCTTAGTCTCCCACCTCAGCTTATATGCATTCCCACTGAAGCAATACCTAGCTTCTTCCAAGGATCTGAATCTGTGTCAAAGTCCTGAATTTTGCTCTGAATAGTGCCTCTAATTTAGAACATAGCCCTCAGTGGTGGAGTTTCCCTCCTATGAAGCTTTACCCATAGACTTTGAACTGAAGTTCCCTGGCTTTAATCCATTCCTATCATTTCCATCAGGTTGTATCTCAAAACTGAAACATTTTCATAAGAAAGCTATTTCATTCTTTTTTTATGGATTCTGTGCTGGTAAAAGCTTTCCTGGTGTTAGATACTTTTTTTCTCAACCAGAGAAGGCTATATTATACATTAAACATAGAATAACATATGGTGCCTTCTCTCAAAAGCTCTTTTAATCTCTACTGAGTTGAACTGAATTTCAATAGACCATGGCTAGTTAAAACCAAATAAAAGACAGTGAGAGGATCATTTGATGATGGGTTTGACAAATCAATTGCCTGATATTTGAAAATGGATATGATTTGCTTAGCTGAGTTAAGACAACTAAGTAAAGCAACATGTCAAGAAATCAATAATAAAAGATCTTAAAATAAGTTGCATTCCTTATTATTCAAAATCTTCCCCCTCCTCTTATCATCCCCCATCTCTCCTTCCCTTTTTCGCATCTGCTTTGATAGCTCCTCTATTGGGATGAGTCAAAAAGTGAATGTGAAACTAAGGAGAAAACGCTTATTTCTCTCTGTGCTTAATTTTTATTAAGATTTTTTTAAAAAATTTATATTCAGTTTCTTTCATTTCTAAGATGAATTTATGTTGCTTGGCCCTTTCTAGTCATTGTTCAAGATTCATCAGCAATTGATATACAGGTAATTTGCAAAGAACACCTTCATATAGTTTTTGACAGATACAAATAATTCTTGGTCCAGGATACTAAGAAGAAAAAGAAAACTCATCAATCTTGTAAGTTGTTAGATTTACTGTGTGAATTTACCAAGAGACCAAGGTAAAAACAGTGTTCCTTAGATTTAGTTTATGTGAAAATAATCCATGGCGGCTCACTTGCCATCTGTTAGGAAACAGTGACAACCATTGACTTTGAAATAATTTTTATAGGCAGCAGTAAATCACTCACCTTTTTCTATAAACACTAAATCCCTAATAGGCTTAATGTTTGTTTATTCTTAACAAATAAGATAACTATTTGTTATGATAACTATGTTATGTTATGTTAGTAGAGACTAGCCCTCCAAATAATTTTAATTTAATATTTTTTAAAAGTATAATTTATGCATCATAAAAGTCTGTATAATAGCTGATGATTTTTATTAAATTTATATAAATGTGTAACCACCATCATAACACAGGTTTAGAGCATTCCTACCACTCCAGAGTGACTCCTGCCTATCTGTAGTCCTACTCCCACTATCAGCCCCAGTCAACTGCTGACCTGCTCCACCTTTACGAATTTCCCTTTTATAGAAATTTCATGCCACATGAATAGAATATAGTTTCTTTTCTGCCTGGCTTTTTTCACTCAGCAGAAGGCTTTTGAGGTTCACACACATTATTCCAGGTATCAGTAGTTCATTCCTCTTTATTAATGAATAGTAGTTCATTACATGCATATACCACATGTTGTACATTCATGAACTAGTGGATAGGCATCAAAGCTTGGTTTCAGGTCTCAGCTGTTTTAAATAAATGATGTTAGGAATATCCAGACACATGCCTTTGTATTGACCTGTGTTCTCATTCTTCTCAGGTAAGCAACTAGAAGAGTTGCTAGGGTATATGGTAATAACATACTTTAACTTTTATGAAACTGTCAGTATTTTCCAAGGTGGTTATACAATTTTGCATTCCTAATCCAAGGAAATATGAAGCTTCTGATTTCTCCATATTCTCACCAACACCTGAGATACAGCAATTTCAGTGAAAGTAAAGTGGTATCTGACTGTAGTTTTAATTTGCATTTCTCTAGTGACAGACTGGTTCCAAATAGGAAAAGGAGTATGTCAAGGCTGTAT
This sequence comes from Budorcas taxicolor, assembly GCF_023091745.1. Taxonomy (NCBI): domain Eukaryota; kingdom Metazoa; phylum Chordata; class Mammalia; order Artiodactyla; family Bovidae; genus Budorcas; species Budorcas taxicolor. The sequence goes on along the minus strand of NC_068923.1, from coordinate 46,126,185 downwards.
ATTGTCACCCTGCTTATTTATCTTCTATGCAGAGTACATCGAGAAATGCTGGGCTGGAAGAAGTGCAAGCTGGAATCAAGACTGCCAAGAGAAATATCAATAACCTCAGATATGCAGATGACACCACCCTTATGGCAGAAAGTGAAGAGGAACTCAAAAGCCTCTTGATGAAAGTGAAAGAGGAGAGTGAAAAAGTTGGCCTAAAGCTCAACATTCAGAAAACAAAGATCATGGCATCTGGTCCCATCACTTCATGGGAAATAGATGGGGAAACAGTGTCAGACTTTATTTTTGGGGGCTCCAAAATCACTGCAGATGGTGATTGCGGCCATGAAATTAAAAGACGCTTACTCCTTGGAAAGAAAGTTATGACCAACCTAGATAGCATATTGAAAAGCAGAAACATTACTTCGCCAACAAAGGTCCGTCTAGTCAAGGTTATGGTTTTTCCAGTAGTCATGTATGGATGTGAGAGTTGGACTGTGAAGAAAGCTGAGTGCCGAAGAATTGATGCTTTTGAACTGTGGTGTTGGAGAAGACTCTTGAGAGTCCCTTGGACTGCAAGGAGATCCAACCAGTCCATTCAAAAGAAGATCAGTCCTGGGTGTTCTTTGGAAGGAATGATGCTAAAGCTGAAACTCCAGTACTTTGGCTACCTCATGCGAAGGGCTGACTCATTGGAAAAGACTCTGATGCTGGGAGGGGTTGGGGGCAGGAGGAGAAGAGGATGACAGAGGATGAGATGGCTTGATGGCATCACCAGCTTGATGGATGTGAGTTTGAGTGAACTCCGGGAGTTGGTGTTGGACAGGGAGGCCTGGCGTGCTGCAATTCATGGGATCACGAAGAGTCAGACACGACTGAGTAACTGAACTGAGCTGAGTGACTAGTGATATTAAGCATTTTCACAGTTAGTAATTAACCTTTCACATATTTGGTGAAATGGTTATTAAAATATTTTGACCATTTTAAATTGTTTTTCTTCTTATCATTGAGTTGTAAGAGTTCTTTTACATTCTGGATGCACGTTCCTTATTAGTATATAATTTATACATATTTTACCCAAGTGTTTGTGTTGACTTTTCCTTTTCTTAATTATGTCTTTTGAAGAGAAAAGTTTTTAGTTTAGATGTTTCAGCTGTATGATACAATGATTCAAAATTTGTATATATTGTGAAATGATCACCACAGTAAGCCTGGTTAACATCTGTCACCATACATAGATACCCTAAGCACTTTCAATTAGAATTTTCTCAAATCATTGGGAGTAGAACAGGCAGAGAAACATGGTAAATTGATTATTGGTGCATAGTTGGAGTTTTCAAATTACTATTTACCACTGTTCATAGCAATTTTATTTTTCTTTCTTGGGATGCCATTTTCTCTTTTTTTTCTTTCTCAGCTATCTGCCTTGTTTAATCCCAATTTTCTTTTTTTTTTTAAGTTTTATTTTTATTTATTGATTTATTTTAATTGGAGGCTAATTACTTTACAATATTGTAGTGGTTTTTGCCATACATTGACATGAATCAGCCATGGGTGTACATGTGTTCCCCATCCTGAACCCCCCTTCCACCACCCTTCCAGTCCATCCCTCAGAGTCATCCCAGTGCACCAGCCCTAAGCACCCTGTCTCATACATTGAACCTGGGCTGGTGATCTATTTCACATATGATAATATACATGTTTCAATGCTATTCTCCCAAATCATCCCACCCTTGCCTCCTCCCACAGAGTCCAAAAGTCTGTTTTTCACATCTGTGTCTCTTTTGCTGTCTCGCATATAGGATCATCTTTACCATCTTTCTAAATTCCGTATATGTGCATTAATATACTGTATTGGTATTTTTCTTTCTGACTTACTTCAGTCTGTATAACACCCTCCAGTTTCATCCACCTCATTAGAACTGATTCAAATGCATTCTTTTTAACAGCTGAGTAATATTCCATTGTGTATATGTACCACAGCTTTCTTATCCACTCATCTGCCAATGGACATCTAGGTTGCTTCCATGTCCTAGCTATTGTAAACAGTGCTGCAATGAACATTGGGGTACATGTGTCTCTTTCAATTCTGGTTTCCTTGGTGTGTATGCCGAGCAGAGTGTTTAATTCCAATTTTCCATCACTGGAAAATATAACAATAGGTCAGGAAAGAATAACCTGGAAAACCACTTTGGGGAGATAAAAAGGTACTTGTGACTAAGAAAAGACAAGAAGTTTGGAAATTGAGAGTCCCAAGTAGCTTGCCCCCCACCATGCTAGAGACCATTGCCTCAGAGTCCTAGCCCTTATGAGCAATTTCTCATCAACAAGGATTACTTTTATATGATCTATTTGTGTATTCTAATAATGCCAACATAGGACCCATGTTTTTTTTTCTCAAAAGGAACAGGAATAAGATTTTTGTTCTCAATTTACCATTTCATCCCATCTTCTTCACTATATTCTTACAGCAATCTTCAAATATACATCATTTTCATTTTGTTTCACCTGTAGCAATTTCAAACATAACGTCCCTGGAGGCTATTTTTGTTCAAATTTTCAAACAATTTTTCCAGATAATCTTAGTTCCTTTACATTTAAATTATTTAATTTTTAATTTTAAGATATAGTTTAAGGTTTTCCTTTTGGCAATTTAAAATTCCACATGAAAATATTTACTTCATACTGTTATGATTTCAGGTTTTATAATAATGTAATCATTTTGAAGATTTAAAAATGCCGCTGGATTTTATTTACTCTTATGATTTGCATTTTTTAATGTAGTCTAAGCTAAACATTTTTCACATAGTCTAAGGTAAGCACAGAATTCACTTATATTAAAGTGGTGATGGGAAATTGATAATGTCTAGCCAAATTGTGTGTTCTCAGAGTGAAGCAGCAGTTAGAGAAAGCAAATGAAAGCTGGAGAGTGGGAATGAGTGTGAAACTGAATAGACATTCTTCTAATTGATCAAATGCCAACAGCATTTACAGCATCTCCAGTAGGGAAAAACCACCACCAACAACAAATCTTAAATTTCTGTTGACCTTTTTAATTTTTAGCCCAAACCAGATAGAACAATGGAATTGGGGGTCATAAATAATTTCCAGAGAATGAAGATACATAAAGCCTGAGTTCAGGATATTCTGAAGTCAATAGGTCAGAGCCCAATAATAAACACAGAGGAGACATTGGCCAGAGCTGGAGTGTCTGAAAAACTGGCTACATGCACCCTTGTTTGAAAGCATGAGAAAATGGTCAAGCCCTGCCCGTGGTGATGGAGCTAGGATGAGGCAACATCTAAACAGCATCTTTCAGCAGTCTTATTTTGATGCAATAACTTCCAGGGCATTCTGTAGTACAGCACTAATGTTACCGGAATCTCTACTAACATGTCTTTTCCCTTCAAAGTTCACAGCTCCAAACCATATCTGGATTATATTTCAGTCAGAGCAATGGGCAGAGGGGAACCGGAGCCACATTGAGAGTAAGAGTGACTGTTTCTGGGTGGCCTTGGAAATCAAAGGGGGACTCAATTTTGAACAAAACTCTTCAGGGTCATTTCAGGAAAGCCATTAAGTGTTGGACACTATAAGCAGCACAAAGGACATGATTACATTTGTTTTATCCCGTACCGTATGCTCTGTTCCTGGTATAGAGCCTGTCCTGTAGAAAGTATGCAGGAAATACTTTTAAATGAAAGATTGGATTCCTCCTCTGTTCAAGATAACCTTCCCCATTTATGCAACATTTAGTTCACCAAATGCCTAAAGATTGAAAACTTTGTGATGTGTTGGTGATAACAAGATGACAATGCCAGCATAGGGTGTCCAGTGGAGATGGAGGTACCCCAATTTCCAAACTAAACTTTCTCAAAACTTTCTGATAGGATGGACAAATGCCCAAGAGGCAGGAACCAACTCCAAATGTAGCCATATGGACATACAGGACAACTGAGTCTCTTCTTATCAGGAACACAGTCTGGCCAGAAGTTAAGGAGTGTCCAGGCAGAAAAATGTTTGATACAGATATAGTCTCACAGACATCCTGAGATTTACCCCAGATAGCTGGGAACCAGACGAACTTTCTCAATTTTCTTATAATTACTACACTTTTTTCTTTGGCAGATCCTAGAATAATGTCACAATTGAGCAAAAGCAGCCCAGTGAGAATGCTGGCTTATGTTTCCAACACTTCAGTCCTAATACTTACAAAGAACAAAGTCTGTACTCCAGGAAAGGGTGACTGTTATTAAGCTACATTGATATATAGTGTAGACTAAGTAGAAACAGAAATATTTAATGGTATTTTTATATTCCAAATCTACTTGGGACTGCAGATAATCTTCTTCAAGTTAGCTGTCAAATTACATCTTATATATATTTTTATAAGAATGACCATTAAGAGATAATTGGGATCTTGCCTAGAGTCCATGGCTGAGAAAAACAAGTTTGCATATTATTTCTAGAAGTAATGGAAAATATTTAGAAATGCCAAGACTAAAAGGATGACCACATAATCAATTCTTTTAGCATAATATGCAATAGCTTAATTGGAAAAAAATATTAATCACTATTAACAAAGTTGTTTGTTAAACATCAAAGCTTTTATTTCTAATACATTACTTCAAGCTTGATTTGAAGTTAGACTACATCTTTATAGCAAAATATGTACTGGTTGTATCAGCCTTATAAGTGAAGCAAAAGTTATTCACTGACCCATCAGCAGACACCAACTGCATTTATTTCTTCTGCTCAGTGGTGATATTACTCAGCTGAGACATAGCTGTCTCCTGACATGCTCAGTCCCTCAGTCAGTCTGACTTTGTGATCCCATGGACTGTGGCCCACCAGGCTCTTCTGTCCATGGGATTTCCCAAGAATACTGGAGTAGATTGCCATTTCCTCCTCCAGGGGATCTTCCCAACCCAGGGATCAAACCTGTGTGTCCTGCTACTCCTGCATTACAGGCAGATTCTGCTAAAAAACGTGTCTGAGTTATGGGACAATTTGAGACCACAGAACAGAATGAATCAAATGCAAAGGTTTATGAGTGATCAAACTTGAACATGGAATTTGCTATCCAGTGTTCTGACTGATCTCAAGAAACCTATGAAAGGGGCCCCTCTGAGTGTCTGACAATAGAGTGTTTTACTTCATTCTAGAAACTGTGGGCTTTGGATACTTTCATTTTCTCTAAATAAAGTAGAAAAGGCATGAATAACAGTTCATCAGCATTTACAGAGTTCTCATAAAATCCCTCAACCTGGATTTTATAGAATTAGAATTTTGAGGTTTCCTTCTTAGTTACAGAGCAGTTGAAGCCTCATACTTTAAAATCCTTAAGAGTTCATACTGAAGATATATGAGTAAAATCATTCAGTAGGTCATCTTAACCTTTGGTGATTTGTATTTCCTGGAAACATGACTCTCTCTTCAATAAATCAGTAGAGAATGCCATTATCTTCCCCCCAAAAATGGCAGCCTGGATTATTCCATTGTACCCTTGATGCACAGAGTCGTTATTTAGAACATCATCCAAAAAAAGATTAGGAGGGTCGGATGTCTTTATTTAAGGAAAAAAAAAAACCTAAGAGATGTAGTTATGTACAAAAGAAAAGAGGAGAAATTTTTATCAAGAACTCTGAATGAGTATATATTTCTATTAAAAAATTACCATATTGTAGCCAAGTTTCATCAGCAGTTGCCATTAGCCAACTTTACTTGGAAATAAACATTCATAGAATGGAAACCCAAGTCCAAGAGCTCATATCTACTCAGATATTGGAAGACAAAATAAAAACAAGCAGATTGCTGAATGTGCCAAGTTTCCAAGGGAATAAGGCTTACTCCTTGCAAGCTTACTTTTTGAAAAAGAAGAAACTTACCAAATTATGTCATTAGGAATTTAATTTACACACTGCAACATTCACCACCACCAGCTCTTTTTCTTGTTCCATTTGTTTTTCCACTCTGCAAAACCCAATCCAGATCCTTTTGCATGCACCATGTTTTCAAAGAAAAACAAATACTGTAAGTAAAACAGACAGACATATCTGCCACTAACAGTTAAGATTTATAATGTTTGTCGACGGACTACAAACTGAAATTCCATCACGTTTTCCCCCTTTGCATTCTAAAAAAGAAAACATTTAACACCTTTTACAATCATTAAAGTAATTGAAAACACACTACACATAGATTTCCGTTTGTACTCGTTAGTGCTCATCATATATACATGTCTTCCCACTGTATTCATAGGCCATACATATCTTTTCCTTTATAATACTTCACACAGTTGCAGAAGGAACTACAATTTGATATTGACAAATCTGGTTTAATGTTTAAAGTTGTGCTGAAGAACATGAGGAAGTTTTTCAGACTAGAACTGAGGGGCATTGTACAATGCTGTTCTGAAACCATCTAAAGGATCCTCTACAAATGGCCTCTAACAAGGCAGCAAAAACCAAGGGAGACGTTCCTACACTGTGTAGATCACATAGCTCTCTGTCTGGAAGGCTTTGTAAAGAAAACACATTAACCTTAGTGACAGTGAAATAAGTAGTTTGGTTTCCTAAACGGTGATTTCCCATTAGGCTGTTAAGCTTACATGAAACCTCCCTTCACAGAAGAGTATTATTAAGACCTGGAGCTCTTATTAAATTGTACATCTATTATTTAGACTAAAAGATGACAACTTATCCTACATCTACAAATGTGTCCATTTCTTTTCCTGCTGTTGAACCTATCACTTGACTGGTGACTAATACAGAAGAAGTTTTATGACAGAATGCCGCTTTATCTCTTATTCATATCTGTTTTTCTCCATGTGGTCTATGCTCATGAAGGAAAATTTTGTCTAATTGTCTTGATTAATGGGGGAAATAAGGAAGAGAAATGGCTGTAACTATGGGTATTGCTCTATTAGAGTTGGTAAGAAAAATTTCTTTAATAAGTGAATAAATGCAAATATGATATGATTTCTTTTTAAAATCAAAGGCAAGTATTGCACAAGAAAGAGTTTGGATTCAAAGACTTGGGAATGGTCTTGGTGTCCTGTTACCAGAAGGGAAGTGGTTGTTGATGAGTCAGCTATTTATACCCATTAGACCCATTAATGCACAAATTAAATGTGTTTGTAATATCTATCTTTGAAGCAATTACAAATGACTTCAGGACTTCATGAGTGTCTAATTTCAGAAGATAAAATATCAGAAGCATTTTTATATAGCAGAATATTTTGGAATTAAGCAATTGTATGTAAACCTCAGCTTTCAATAAAAATAAAGATCTCAACTTTGAAATATCCCCCTTTTCCCCTTTGAGACAGAAGTAACTAGAGAAGTACTTTACCTGTTTGCCCATCAGCTAAGTAATTTCTAAACATGGGTCTATTTCAAAAATTCTTTTATGAGTTAAAAGATTAGCTCAAAGTTTCTTTGGATAGTGTCCAGTTACTTGAAATAAAATAACCAGTTTTTAGTACAACTTTGAAAAACTTCTTTTATGAAAACTTATAGGTGCAAGCATACATGTCTTTTAGCTTGTTTCTTGGGTTTTGGGTCTTATTTCTTGGATCTTAAAACTATAACTGTCATTAAAGAACTACTTTAAAAATCCTTGTGATTACAATAGTAGTGATTTTTTAGTAGTTTAGTGGTCATCTATATTTCTTTTCAAGTATATATTTTCAAGCTCTTAAATAATGAGATGGCTGGATTGAATCAAATGAAGTCAGATTTTACCCTTTTTCTCACAAGACTATTTTGTTTACTAGTTTTCTTCTTAAGTAATGGATAATATGTTCCATTATCAGTTTTCTGACATTCAACAAGCATCTATCAGGCTGTTACTCAGTTCCAGATAGTGTGATCATTGTCCAATACACAGAGCACATTGATTTCAAATGAGCACTTTTTGAGCATAAGATACATAGAGGCTACCAAAGCTATGATCTTCCCTGGTGGCTCAGACGGTAAAGCGTCTGCCTACAACGTGGGGGACCTGGGTTCTATCCCTGGGATGGGAAGATCCTCTGGAGAGAGAAATAGCAAACCACTCCAGAACTCTTGCCTGGAAAACCCCATGGACAGAGGAGCCTGGTAGGCTACAGTCCATAAGGTCGCAAAGCGTGGGACACAACTGAGCAATTTCACTTTCACTTTCAACAAAGCTATTAAGTCTTCCAAATCTGATTTCTGAGTTCCTTACAGAACGTGTCACTTACATATTTTCCATTTGGGGAAAATAAAATGTAGATGAAGTTCATAAAATTGACCCAGTAGGCACAAGCACCATGTGACTATTAACTTTTTTTGGCAGATCTGTGCTTCTTTGATTTCTGAACTTTGCTCATTACAGTCTGACACAGATTTGAAGGGTCAGACTTAGCCCTGATTAGGATAGTGCCCTTTAGTCTGGGTTCAAGGCATTTGTAACTCGGGGAATAGGAAGTCCATAGAGAGGATTAAGAAAGTTCATGAACTTGAATATAAGCAACAATTGTTGTTGTTCAGTTGCTCAGTCATGTCTGACTCTTTGCGACCCCATGGACTGCAGCACGCCAGGCTTCCCTGTCCTTCACCATCTCCCGGAGCTTGCTCAAATTTATGTCCATTGAGTCAGTGATGCCATCCAGCCATCTCATCCTCTGTCGTGCCCTTCTTCTCCTGCCTTCAATCTTTCCCAGCATCAGGGTCTTTTCTAATGCACTGGCTCTTTGCATTAGGTGGCCAAAGTATTGGAGCTTCAGTAGGCAACAAACCACCATACTATTAACAAAGGTGTGTTATTATTGTCTTTGCTGTTATTAACACAGTGTTGCAGATCTTTTGAAATATAGGTAAGAAGTATTTGACTTATCTTCTTATTTAACATGTTAATAAAAGGCCCATAGATTACCATATCACAAATTTTCTAATGTTTTGATAGGCTTGTGCTCAGTCACTCAGTCATGTCTGACTCTTTGCAGTTCCATGGACTGTAGGCTGCCAGGCTTCTCTGCCACTGGGATTTCCCAGGCAAGAATATTTGAGTGGGTTGCATTCCCTTTTCCAATGGATCTTCCCCACCCAGGGATTGAAACCGTGTCTCTTGAGTCTCCTGCATTGCCAGGCAGATTCTTTACCACTAGCATCACCTTCGAAGCCCGATGCTTTGATAACTACATTTCAATGCAATTTTTTTTTTTTGGTAGTCCTAGGTATTTTATTTTGGGCATTTAGCAACTTACTCTGGCAGACGGTTTTTTACTAGCGTGCCAAAGGGGTCCATGGCATAAAAGGTAGAAAACCTCCTGAGTTAGAGGACCATTTAAAAGAAAAACATGGGGGACACACTCATGAGGATTTCCTTTTGCTATTGATGGCCCATTCCATTTAACAAATGTTTAATGAACAAAGCACAACTCTCATCATTGTGAGAATATTATTCTCAAAGTGTGCTATGACCGCTCTCCATGAGAAGACATTTAGAGAATATGAACAAATTACTGATTGATTGTGCTAGCCACACTAGGATACATCCAGGATGTGTGTCAAGATCCAAGATCACATACCAATTCAGAGGAACTTATACACTGCTAAAAATCTTCATAGAAAACAGATGCCCCAAGATCCTGTTATATTGATAGCAAGTTGGCCCTGCTGTGTGATTGCCTCAAGAGTTCCAGTCCTTTCTATGGTTCCCAAAGCTCTAGTTGCCACAGTCTGTCTTTTGCCCTGGGTACTTTCAGTGTTCCATTCTCTTGGAAAGACTATTCCCAGGGCTTCCCTGGTTGTCCAGTGTTTAAGACTCTGTACTTCCACTGCAGTGGCTGTGAGTTCGATCGCAGCTTGGGGAAGTTCCACATGAGGTACAACCAAAGAAAGAAAGAAAGGAAAAAACCTCTCTCCCCACAAAATAACAACAGGCAAAACAAGAACTACACTGGAGTGTATGAAGTATCACAAGAGATACTTGGTCACTGTAATTCCATTTCTGAAGGTAGATTCACCATAACCTCAAATTATAAAATTTAAGGTCTTTAAATAAATATTAAGTGACATTCTTTGCTTCAGAGTACTCACTGAATAAGTTTTCTAATGGTAATTCAGGAAGACAACGATTTTATACTTAGTAATAGAAACATTACATACATACTGAGTATAAATGTACAATATATAATTATAAATATACTTCCTCCATATGAAGGAAAGAACTTCATTTGCTTATGAACCATGGACAAATTTGCTGTTTCATATTTAGTGTTTCCCATGTCAACCACTATCCCTGGTGGCTCAACAGTAAAGCATCTGCCTGCAAGCAGGAGAGCAGGTTTTGATCCCTCGGTTGGAAAGATCCCCTGAAGAAGTGAATGGCTAGCCACTCCAGTGTTCTTCCCTGGAGAATTCCATGGACAGGATAGCCTGGTGAGCTACAGTCTATGAGGTCACAAAGCACTTTCACTTCATGTCAAATACTATGCAAAGCACAGATAAATGAAGTCACTGAATCTGTATTATAATCCTATGGGAACTGAGGTAGCATCGCACCTGTTATACAAAAATAGGAACTATGAATCAGAGAAAGAGAGTAACTCACCTAAGGTCACACATAAATGACATGACAGAGATTCCAACTCAGGATGTGTATTACTCTTACATTGCTATGTAACAAATCACCACAAGCTTATAGGTTTAAAGAAGATCCTTTTACCAGATCCTGTAAGTCAGAGGTCTGGGCATGGTGTAGTCAAGTTCTCTGCTCAGGACCTCACAGAGTGAGATCAGTGTCTTGGCTGGACTGTATTCTATCCTGTAACTCTGGGGAAGGACATGCTTCCAAGATCACTGGCTGTTGGCAGAATCGATTTCATTGTGATTGGAGGACTGAAGTACCCATTGTCTTGCTAGCTGTCAGCCTGGTACCACCATCAGCTTCTAGGGGCCACTCTCAGATCTTTGCCATGTGCTACCACCCACCTCAATGTTGCACTCAATATGCCAGCAAATTTGGAAAACTCAGCAGTGGCCACAGGACTGGAAAAGGTCAGTTTTCATTCCAATCCCAAAGAAAGGCAATGCCAAGAACGCTCAAATTGCCGCACAATTGCATTCATCTCACACGCTAGTAAAGTAATGCTCAAAATTCTCCAAGCCAGGCTTCAGCAATACATGAACCGTGAACTTCCAGATATTCAAGCTGGTTTTAGAAAAGGTAGAGGAACCAGAGATCAAATTGCCAACATCTGCTGGATCATGGAAAAAGCAAGAGAGTTCCAGACAAACATCTATTTCTGCTTTATTGACTATGCCAAAGTCTTTGACTGTGTGGATCACAAGAAACTGTGGAAAATTGTGAGAGAGATGGGAATACCAGACCACCTGACCTGCCTCTTGAGAAATCTGTATGCAGGTCAGGAAGCAACAGTTAGAACTGGAGATGGAACAACAGACTGGTTCCAAATAGGAAAAGGGGTATGTCAAAGCTGTATATTGTCACCTTGCTTATTTAAATTCTATGCATAGTACATCATGAGAAATGCTGGACTGGAAGAAGCACAAGCTAGAATCAAGATTGCCGGGAGAAATATCAATAACCTCAGATATGCAGATGACACCACCCTTATGGCAGAAAGCGAAGAGGAACTCAAAAGCCTCTTGATGAAAGTGAAAAAAGAGAGTGAAAAAGTTGGCTTAAAGCTCAACATTCAGAAAATGAAGATCATGGCATTTGGTCCCATCACTTCATGGGAAATAGATGGGGAAACAGTGGAAACAGTGTCAGACTTTATTTTTTGGGGCTCCAAAATCACTGCAGATGGTGACTGCAGCCATAAACCAAAAGACGCTTACTCCTTGGAAGAAAAGTTATGACCAGCTTAGACAGCATATTCAAAAGCAGAGACATTACTTTACCGACTAAGGTCCATTTAGTCAAGGCTATGGTTTTTCCAGTAGTCATGTATGGATGTGAGAGTTGGACTGTGAAGAAGGCTGAGCGCTGAAGAATTGATGCTTTTGAACTGTGGTGTTGGAGAAGACTCTTGCGAGTCCCTTGGACTGCAAGGAGATCCAACCAGTCCATTCTAAAGGAGATCAGGCCTGGGTGTTCTTTGGAACAAATGATGCTGAAGCTGAAACTCCAGTACTTTGGCCACCTCATGCGAAGCGTTGACTCATTGGAAAAGACTCCGATGCTGGGAGGGGTTGAGGGCAGGAGGAGAAGGGGACGACAGAGGATGAGATGGCTGGATGGTATCACCATCTCAATGGATGTGAGTTTGAGTGAACACCAGGAGTTGGTGATGGACAGGGAGGCTTGGCGTGCTGCAGTTCACGGGGTCGCAAAGAGCTGGACTCAACTCAGCGACTGAACTGAGCTGAACTGAACCTCCCACCTCAGCAACAGAGAAATCCACCTAAAAGGTCAAGAAGCAACATCTAAGAGGTCTACAAATGCCCCTGGGGTTTCTGAAGGAAAAAATGCTTCTCACATTTCAAAATCCAGGTTTTCAGAGATGAAACCAAGAGATAACATGATGACAAGAATATTGAAGAAAATGCAAGTGTAAAAGTCCTGAAAATTTCAAATTCCACAAGCATCATGAGTCAAAATTATTCACAAATGACACGAACACTTCTGTCATATGCAACAACCATTCATTATTTCATTTTCCAAGAGATCAGACTCATGCTACATCTGCAGGCACAAAGTATTCTATATTTCACTTTCTTTAGTAGGAAAAACAATCAGTTTTGACAGCACTTCTTATAACTAGCCAGGGAACATTTATGACTTAGAGGTAAATATACAAAAAGTTTGGGGAGACCCGTTTTTGTCATAAAGCAAGAGGGTGAATTAAATACCTCTTGCTGCTGCTGCTGCTGCTAAGTCGCTTCAGTCGTGTTCGACTCTGTGCAACCCCAGAGACGGCAGCCCATCAGGCTCCCCCGTCCCTGGGATTCTCCAGGCAAGAACACTGGAGTGGGTTGCCATTTCCTTCTCCATAAATACCTCTTAGTTGCCCCCAAACTTCTAGCAGAGTCAGATTAATTGAATTCCTAGCCTAGGAAGACCTAAACAATTACAGCCTTCACTCAGCTCTCAGAACACTTCAACAGACTCATAGCACTCACGAGGCACCTATGAAGGTCCTTACATTTACATGTATGGTTTAAAATATATTTTAGATTATACTATATTTCTTGCATTTTATTCCAGAGACATAACGATCTCATTAATAGCAAGAACTATATTTTAGAATTCTTTTGTAATCTGCATCAGCATCTAACTCAATGTTAAAATACACTCAGAGCTCGTTAAACCGTTGACTGATTGATTAAAAGTTACAAACTCTCAGGTTAGAAAAGCAACCATCCTGCTTACTCTGTGAGCCAGCATTCCCAGACCCTCTGAGCTTACATTGGAGTTCCTGTTCTCTAGTAAGGGCTGCCTATCAAAGCTTCCAAATGCACATAGGAACCCCATTATTCCCAGCAAGGTTTTCCATTGCCTAATTAATTCAACCCTACTCTTTCAAGATCTCCCAGTGAGTAGCACTATTGAATCAGAATGACTTAAGAGGCTGGTTCTCACAGCAAGGAGTTTTATGAACTGAGTGCGAACTAGAAGCAGTGATAAAATATTACCTGTCCCTATTGCTCTATTTGTACTAAAGCTGTTATTTTGAAAGTGGCTATTCCTGTCTAAATACCATTCACATAGAACTAGGTTTTAAATCAGACAGATTTCCGAAGAAGCCAGACGTGTTAGAAGGAAGAAGGGCAGTGAAATGATGAAGCAGAAACTGGTACTAAAATATTCACTGTGCTCCCCACACACTAAGGTTTAAAGGCTGAGTCTGTTCAAAATGTTCAGTTCTTATGGAGCTTGGTATAAGTTGAATTCCTGGGAGGCCAGTTGATGTTTTCTCATGTAATAAAGATGCAAACAAGACTTCTTTTAGCTCATGGTCTATGTCTGGACCATCTCCAGATTCCCAGAGTCTGACTCTCCGAGGCCAATGGTGAGTGTTACATACTTATCAATCCAGTCCTCTGGAGAAGTTTCAAAAGACTTCCCCTCTGAGATGATATTAATATCTTGCTTCTCTTAGCCTCCCCTTTATGACATGTTGGCCATTTATCTTCTTTGTCTCCAACATAAAGATAATAAGTACTTTGAAAATCACCTGTCTTTCCCAGTGGCTTTATTATGCCTTTCATTGTTAGCATCAAAAATAGTAAGCTCAGGACTACAATTATTTACAAATCTGGAACCGCCTGAAGTCCTTGAGGAGTAGACGATCAGGCTATCATGTAGAAAGTAAATCAGTGAACAAAGGTAGAATAAATAACCTTGACTTGCGTAGGTGTGAGAACAAGACCTGTGAAATATAGTTACACATAAAGACACTTGACAGAGAAAGAAAGACCTCTGTCTTACATCTGGAAGTTGAGTCGCATTTTCCAAAGCTCAAAACCAAATCCACTTCAATCTTACTTCCTGTTCAATGAAGTCTTTCATTTGAAACCCCACTCAATCACTGAATTTTCTGCTTATGATTTTTTTCCCCTCTTGCCCCACCTCTAGGTCATTTCTAAAACTAACTCTATTAAAGTATAATTTACACGCAATAAATGACATCCATTTAAAATGAATAGTCCAAAGAACTTTGACAGATCCATATATCACAACCAAAATACAAACTGTTTATATCCACCCGCAGAAGCTTTCCCATGTCCCTTTGTTATCCATTCCTTTGGCTGACTCTGGCCCTGGGCAACCACTGATTTACTTTTTATCATTTTAGTTTGCATTTTCAGTATTTCATATTAATGGAATCATTCAATATGTAATTTTTGTTCTTGACTTCCTTCATGTAAAGATTTTAGAGTCGTCTAATGTTTTGAATGTTTTGCATGGGCTTCCCAAGTGGCACTAGTGGTAAAGAACCTGCCTGCCCATGCAGGAGATGTAAGAGATGCAGATTCAATCCCTGGGTTGGGAAGATCCCCTGGAGGAGGGCATGGCAACCCACTCCAGTATTCTTGCTTGGAGAATCCTATGGACAGAGGAGCCTGCTGGGCAACAGTCCATGGGATTGAACAGAGTCGGACATGACTGAAGCAACTTCGCTGCATGCGTGCAATATTTTGCATATGTCCACACTTTGCTCTTTTTTATGGCTAAATAGCAGTTTGTTGTATGAATATACCACATTTTGTTTATCCATTTACTTGTTGTTGTATTAATATTTATTTATTTGGCCATGCTGAGTATTAGTTGCAGCACTTGGGATCTTCATTTCATTATGTCATACAGGATCTTTTCATTATGGGGCCTATCAAATCTAGGCCCCCTGCATTGGGAGTGTGGAGTCTTAGCCAATGAACCAGGGAAGTCCCTCCATTCAGTTGTTGGCAGACTTTTGAGTTATTTTTAGTTTTTGACTATTTGAAATCAAGATGTGTGTAGGCATTTATTTTTTCTGGTTAAATATATGGAAGTAGGAATGCTGGTTCATGCAATGGATGGATGGTTTTCTATTTGAAAATCTGCCAAAGAGATTTCCCAAAATTTTACATTCCCATTATCAATGCATGAGTTTTCATATGGTTATAAAGTGCATTTCCCCAGTGACAGTGTGTTGTTCAGCATCTTTTCATGTTTTCATGTGGTTATTTGCCATTAGCACGTCTTTGGAGAAGTATTGAAATCTTTTACTCATGTTTTCATTGGATTGTTAGTCTTATGACTGAATTGTGAGAGTTCTCCATATATTTCAGCTGTCAGTCTTCTATCAGAAATATGTATTGGTATCAATATTTTGTTTTATGATTCACGCTTTTTTATACTGCTTCTTGAGCATTCATGCTACCTATGCATTCTTGGCTCTCTCTAAGGGCACAAGGATTTTCTCTTGTGTGTGTCTATTTTTTCCTAAGTCTTGTTAGAAGTGAACTCCTTTCAAGAGTGGTCTAGTTTTGGTCATCGAATATCTCATTTATTCAACTTATGGACTCTGATATTTGTATCTGATAATTCTGGGAGAGCCTCAGAATGCCTAAGGGTAATAAATGGTCCATAGAGGAGTGTTGAAAATTAAGTTAGGTTTTTGGTGTAAAGCTATTTATTTATTTATTCTTTTGATGACTCTCAATTCAGTTCAGTCGCTCAGTCATGTCCGACTCTTTGTGACCTCATGAATCGCAGCACGCCAGGCCTCCTTGTCTATCACCAACTCCCAGAGTTCACCTAAACTCATGTGCATCGAGTCAGTGATGCCATCCAGCTATCTCATCCTCTGCCATCCCCCTTTCCTCCTGCTCCCAATCCCTCCCAGCATCAGGGTCTTTTCCAATGAGTCAACTCTTCACATGAGGTGGCCAAAGTATTGGAGTTTCAGCCTCAGCATCAGTCCTTCCAATGAACACCAAGGACTGGTCTCCTTTAGGATGGACACTCTAGAAGCAGCTAAATTTCATCCATAGGATTTAAACCCAGAGGGGCCTTAGAAATCTTCTAGTCTGATTGCCTCATTCTGCATTACAAGAAATTTATAAAATGTTAAGTAACTTTTCCACAATCACTGAATTTGTCCTTTGTCTTTTTCCTACACAGTTTATCTTGTTTATTATCAGTGAATTATCAGTTTATTCAGTAAACTATTATTTATCAGTTTATTATCAGTGAATGAAAATCTGATCTTTCACATGCAGTTCTAAACTGTCATTTCAACTAGTCTTGATAAAAATCACTGAGAATATGCCTTAGTTTTAAATTTTAGTTTATACTGTGCCTCATAAAGCCTATCTGAAACTTTCTAATTTGAATCAAGAATTTGCCCCCCACTCCCAACCTCAGATGGTATTTTTCTAAATAATAGAATGCCAGAAAAAACTCCACTTACCTAAACATTTGCTACACACCTGCTGTATTAGTTCTCTATTAGCGTTAGCATTGGTTGCTCAGTGGTGTCTGACTTTTTGCTACCCATGGGCTACAGCCTGCCAGGTTCCTCTGTCCATGGGATTCTCCAGGCAAAAATACTGGAATGGGTTGCCATTCCCTAGTTATCTACTGTATTTGCTATTGCTGTATAGCAAATTACCCTGAAGCTTAGCGGCAACTTATTTATTATCCCACGATTTCTTAAGATAGGAATCCAGGCTTAGCTGAGTCTTCCGCTAGAGGATCCTTCACCAGGCTGCAGTCAAGGTCCTGGATGGGTCTGTACTCAAGGCTTGACTGGGGAAGGATCAGCATTCAAGTTCACTCTCATTAAATGTTGATTGGATTCAGTTCCTTCTAGGATGTTGAACTGAGGGGTTTAGTTCCTCACTGACCATTGGTCAGA
This sequence comes from Budorcas taxicolor, assembly GCF_023091745.1. Taxonomy (NCBI): domain Eukaryota; kingdom Metazoa; phylum Chordata; class Mammalia; order Artiodactyla; family Bovidae; genus Budorcas; species Budorcas taxicolor. Next base: position 46,108,859 of record NC_068923.1, on the reverse strand, counting down.
GGCAACCCTCATTCTTTGCCAACTGGTCCCTTCCACCAGGGCAAGCACATAAGCTGAGGGTCAGAGAAAATTCCACAGTCTCTTACAAGCTCACTCGCAAGTGAGAGCTCTTCACTTTTGCTGCATTCTATTTCTTAGAAGGAAATCTCTAGGTCCAGTCCACACTCAAGGGGAAAAGATTATATGATGATAAAAATGTCAGCGCCATGTTAGAAGGCTGCTTACCACATCTACATATGACAATGCCTATACTTCCAGCATCAAAGCCTCCTAATGCGAAGGGTTGACTCATTGGAAAAGACTCTGATGCTGGGAGGGATTGGTTGGGGGCAAGAGGAGAAGGGGACGACAGAGGATGAGATGGCTGGATGGCATCACCGACTTGATGGACGTGAGTTTGAATGAACTCCAGGAGTTGGTGATGGACAGGGAGGCCTGGCGTGCTACAATTCATGGCGTTGCAAAAAGTCGGACATGACTGAGCGACTGAACTGAACTGAATATTTAAGAATTGGAACTTCAAAATTGACATTCTCCAAAATGATTCCATTATGGGAATGATAACATCTTACTTTATTATTACATGTCAGACCTTTAATATGGATTTATTTGTTGGAGAACTAGATCCTATAATACAGGGTAATATAGAAGCAAATAAAAAGTTAAAAGTCCAAATTATGTATTCTTAACCTGTGGAAAAAATTCAAATAGTCAAGCAGCTCCATGGAGGCTTGTAAGGTGGGAAAGAACAGAGAAGGGCAAAACAGAGTGGCAACAAAGCTCTGATATGGGAGTCTCTGTCTAGAAGCAACTTCAGCCTCAAGAGATAGAAAATCCTTGTACTGAAAACAAAAAACAAATGCATTGAATTTGTTGCATTGGCTCAGTCTGTAGAGTGATCACATCTTAGCTTAAATTGGCTGATGCTACTTATCAGCTGTTCTCCACCCCCACCTCCAAAAAGTGAAGTCGCTCAGTCGTGTCCAACTCTTTGCAACCCCATGGATTGTAGCCTACCAGGCTCCTCAGTCCATGGGATTTTCCAGGCATGAATACTGGAGTGGGGTGCCATCTCCTTTTCCAAAGTTCCCACTCAAATAAGACTTTTCTAGACAGCTCTAACCAGGGTTTATTCTACTCTATGTAGTTCTCTTGATGAGAAAAAATACAAACCCCTTAAGAAAAGGAAGCCTCTGGACACATGACTGGGAGAGCAGAGGGCACATTTTAAGGAGAAATAGTCACCCTTTCCTCTGGTAGATGAGTCCTCTGTGCCAGCTGGCACCAGGCTTGGACAGGAGAGCATAGAATCTAACTTCAACCAGACTCCTCTCCTCAACTGGGAGACTTGGTGCAGCACACATGGTGTACAACTGAATTCAGCAGCCTGAATTTCCAATCAGAGTAAAAGCAGCATTTTTCTTTTTCTTCTCCATACAAAGTTGAATTTGGATTTAAAAGATCTGAGATTCACTTTTGTTACATATTTAGTTGATGACCGAGGGCAAATATGTCTTAATGTTTCAGTTTCCTGTTTCTGGAGGAGATTCGACATGACAGAGGAGATTTTACATGACATAATGTGTGTTAATTAAATGGCATCATATTTGGACATTTTCTAAGCTGTAAGTCTTATATGGCAGAGACATTCTGATTGCCTTTTGGATAGACCAGTGGGATCTGGGCTTAGGGTCATGCTTTTTGTCTTCTCTCCAAAAGAGTTAGTTGGAGAAGTTGCAGTTCGGTAGGGTCACAGACTAAATTGTGTGTGTCCGTCATTCTTGGCTGCAGTCCACATGGATGCTCATTACCACAAATATACTGCTACAGGTAAGCATTCAGATGTCACGAAACCATCCATTTCTTCCATAGATCAGAAAAGCTCATTTTTCTGAAAGAACTAATAAAGAAACAAGAGAACTGCAAATGTATTTTGGAAGCATTGTGAAAATTATGGACATTTGATCTCTGTCTAAAAATCCATAAATTCTCAATGACAACTACAACAATAAAATGCTTTTAAAATTTTCTTAAATCCCCCCTGGAGAATAAGAGAGGGGCTTTGAGAGTCTTAATGGTCTTAAAGGACAGGACTCCCCTGGTCTCAGTTTTCCCACATAAATAAGCCCACAACCTCAGTTATCTGAGTTATTTCCTTGTAAGCATCTCCTCCCAATCTTATTGATAATGTCATGGTTAAGATAGGGAAGGTGGGGAGGCAGGTTATGGCTTTAACGACAATGACATGAAAAGGAAACCAGGCACAGAAGAAAAGACCACAAAGGAAAATGTTAATTTAGATATGAGATTAGATTAAATACCGAAGTATTGACAAACTTGGCCTTGTCTATGGGTCTCAAGAAATTTATATGCTGGATTACAAAGAGAAAAGCAGGGCTGTGCAAGGGTTGAACTTCCTGTGAGGCAAGAACCTCAGCTGTGAGGAAGCAGCTGAGTTCAGGAGGGGAGAGGTTCTGGGCTGCTCGTCCCTCCCTCCTAGTTCCCACACCCCCGGATGTGGAGGCTCCCCCAGGAGACCTTTCTCCTGAGAGATTTTGTAAACAAGTCAGCCAATACACGATGGAAGCTGATCTCCCTTCCTACCCAAAAAAGAGATGTGAGAAAAATCCATTTTCAACCTACTGCAGCACTGACAAGACTGGAACTTAAGAAACATTCTCAGGGAAAACAAAACAAAAAGCCCGCAACAGCTTGCCACACTGACCTCATCATGGAACAAGTATGAGAGGCAGTGGGTGTGTTCCCAAAGCTTGAACGAAGTACAGACTCAATTTCAGGGAAAATATTTTCCTCCTGTCCCTCAGTGCACTAGAACACTTTGTCCTACTGTTGTAGGAAAGAAAGTGGGGCCAGAGGGGATGGTCAAGTCCCAGGTCTCAGGGGAGTCCCTAGGATGGGCCACCAAGTGTGGGTTCTTGGCTTTGAGCTGAAAATAATTCAGGAGCTAGTCATAATGAAATGAAAGCTTTTCATTCAAGAAGATACATACTCCACAGCCAGAGTGTGGGCCAGCTTGGAAGGTAGAGGTGCCAGGGTGCAGGGCTGTCAGTTTTTATAGGGGTGGATAATTCATAGGCTAATTAATGAGTGGGACTCATTGAGCATCACTGACTCAATGGATATGAGTTTGAGTAAGCTCCAGGAGTTGGTGATGGACAGGGAAGCCTGGCATGCTGCATTCCATGGGGTCGCAAAGAGCTGGACACAACTGAACTGAACTGAGTGAGTGGGAGGATTATTCCAACTATTTTGGGGAAAGGGTAGGGATTTCCAAGAATTGGGCCACCACTCACTCTTTGGCCTTTTATGGTTGACCTGGGAACTGTCATGGCACCTGTGTCATTTAGCACATGCTGCTTGTTACAATGAGTGAATACTGAGATTTGAGGGCTATTGGAAGTCAACTCTTCTGCCATCTTGGACCTAGTTGGTTCTAATCAATTTATGTTATGTCCTCCATGGCTGTCATTCTTTTAAAGGTTGTGCCCTGCCCCCTTTCTGTCTCACTACTATCAAAGCGCCCCACCCAGTTACAGAAAGTTTGGCTGAAGAAAAGGTATATTCCACAAAAATGACTTTCTATTGTGAATTATTATTGTAGCTTGTATTTATAACTTAATATGTTTTTGTATTCTCAGAATATGTCTGTGGACTCCCAGGCTTGAGAATAAACATTAAAATAGATAAAGGATAGTTTAGTTATGCCTAGTGTTGAATATCGGCACAGACAATTAAATGCATGATATATATTAAGTTGCTTAATTATTGAGCCTAGTGGGATTAACACAGAGCCTGGCACATAGTAAGTGCTAAATATTTTTTCAACCTATATTCACAAATGATTTCATACTCTATTTTGCACCATAATCTAGGTAAGAAGTCATTGAAGTGGCCTAAATTTATAAGATGTTTATTATCCCTTTGTTTCTTCTTCTTTTTTTATTTTGGATCAAAAATGAGGTTTCAGGTAAACATACTAAGTTTTCTGTCTCAAGACAGGGCATTATCACTTTCTCATCTTGAAAGATCCTCATCTCTTTCACTTACTTCTAGGCACTGTGAAAGGTCAGCTTACTGGGTGGTACTAATGATAAAAGCAGGTTAGATGTAAGAGACTCGGGTTCAGTCCCTGGGTGGGGAAGATCCCCTGAAGGAGGGCATGGCAACCCATTCCAGTATTCTTGCCTGAAGGATCCCATGGACAGAGGAGCCTGGCAAACTGCAGGCTATAACGTCAAAAAGAGTCGGACACGACTGAAGCAACTTAGCGTGCACGTGCACATGTGGAAGGTAGAAACCACACAGATGGCACTCCTTGAAAACTCAGAAATGTTGAATAAAACAGAATAAGAAAAAATAATTTAAACTATATAGGCAAGTTCAAGAAAAGGAAAGAAAAAATTCTCTTCAATGCAAAAGTGAGGAGTGAAGGCAAAACTAAGGCTATAGCTCGGATGTGAATAAAGGTTTTGAGGAGTGAGGTTTTGGGACCTAAGCTGAGCCAGGAGAGATGGTCTGGGGGTTGTGGGAGAGGGGACAGGATAAATCACAGAGGGCCATGAATAAACCTGGCAGGCTTGAAGGAATGCACCTTCCATGAAACTGGAACTAGAAAATTCTACCTACTGTCTAAGGAATTTGATATCTTCAGAGATTTCTGAGAGGCACAGAGGGATATTAAAAACCCTAGTCGATAACATATGCAAGAGTGAGGTGTGAATTTGTACCATACTGTGGTTTGGGAAACTCACATGGAGGAAGTAACATAATAACTGGTGTGGATCTTAGGGTGCAGGAAGAATGCAAAAAATATGTAGAAATACTTCAACAACTCAGAATTCACGGCAGTTCCATGTAAGTAAATTCCACCAAAGATATGCTTGCATCTAAAATAAATGATTAGTCATAAAAGGAAATGTACTAGCATCATAAAAAGACAATCAGTTCAGTCAGTTCAGTCGCTCAGTCGCGTCCAACTCTATGTGACCCCATGGATTGCAGCATGCCAGGCCTCCCTATCCATCACGAACTCCCGGAGTTTACCCAAACTCATGTTCATCAAGTCAGTGATGACATCCAACCATCTCGTACTCTGTTGTCCCTTCTCCTCCTGCCCTCAATCTTTCCCAGAATCAGGGTCTTTTCAAATGAGTCAGCTCTTCTCATCAGGTGGCCAAAGTATTGGAGTTTCAGCTTCAGCATCAGTCCTTCCAAAGAACAGCCAGGACTGATCTCCTTTAGAATAGACTGGTTGGATCTCCGTGCAGTCCAGGGGACTCTCAAGAGTCATCTCCAACACCACAGTTCAAAAGCATCAGTTCTTTGGCACTCAGCTTTCTTTATAGTCCAACTCTCACAGCCATACATGACTATTGGAAAAACCATAGCCTTGACTAGACGGACCTTTGTTGGCAAAGTAATGTCTGCTTTTGAATATGCTATCTAGGTTGGTCATAACTTTCCTTCCAAGGAGTAAGCGTCTTTTAATTTTATGGCTGCAGTCACCATCTGCAGTGATTTTGGAGCCAAAACAAACACAATATATGCCCCAAAGTTGGGAAAAATAATGGAGCAGTTGACACGATATTGGCTTCCCCAGTGACGCTAGTGGTAAAGAACCCAATGCAGGAGACGTGAGAGGAGCGAGTTCGATTTTTGGTTGGGAAGATAACCTGGAGGAAGGCACGGCATGTTATAACTGCAAAAGGAACTTTTGACAAAATGTCAGCACTTGCGGCTTCTAAGAAGCCAAGACAAAGGACTACTGTTCTTTTACAGGGTGTATGTGTGTGTGCTTGTGAGATTCTGATAGAGTCTAGAGTGACTTAGGAAGGAGTTACCCATTACAGCCTGGAGTCTGTGATTTATCAAGACAGAGACCAGTCTTGGAAAGAGAATGGATGCAGGGAACTTTGCATATAGTTCAGTTCAGTTCAGTCGCTCAGTCATGTTCGACTCTTTGCAACCCCATGAATCGCAGCACGCCAGGCCTCCCTGTCCATCACCAACTCCTGGAGTTCACCCAAACTCATGTCCATTGAGTCAGTGATGCCATCCAGCCATCTCATCCTCTGTCATCCCCTTCTCCTCCTGCCCCCAATCCCTCCCAGCATCAGAGTCTTTTCCAATGAGTCAACTCTTCGCATGAGGTGGCCAAAGTATCGGAGCTTCAGCTTTAGCATCATTCCTTCCAATGAACACCCAGGACTGATCTCCTTCAGAATGGACTGGTTGGATCTCCTTGCAGTCCAAGGGACTCTCAAGAGTCTTCTCCAACACCACAGTTCAAAAGCATCTATTCTTTGACCCTCAGCTTTCTTCACAGTCCAACTCTCACATCCATACATGACTACTGGAAAAACCATAACCTTGACTAGATGGACCTTTGTTGGCAAAGTAATGTCTCTGCTTTTGAATAGGCCATCTAGGTTGGTCATAACTTTCCTTGCAGGGAGTAAGCGTTTTTTAATTTCATGACTACGGTCACCATCTGCAGTGATTTTGGAGCCCCCCAAAATAAAGTCTGACACTGTTTCCACTGTTTCCCCATCTATTTCCCATGAAGTGATGGGACCAGATGCCATGATCTTTGTTTTCTGAATGTTGAGCTTTAAACCAACTTTTTCACTCTCCTCTTTCACTTTCATCAAGAGGCTTTTGAGTTCCTCTTCACTTTCTGCCATAAGGGTGGTGTCATCTGCGTATCTGAGGGTATTGATATTTCTCCCAGAAATCTTGATTCCAGATTGTCCTTCCAGCCCAGCATTTCTCATGATGTACTCTGTATAGAAGTTAAATAAGCAGGGTGACAATATACAGCCTTGACGTACTCCTTTTCCTATTTGGAACCAGTCTGTTGTTCCATGTCCTGTTCTAACTCTTGCTTCCTGACCTGCATATAGGTTTCTCAAGAGGCAGGTCAGGTGGTCTGATATTCCCATCTCTTTCAGAATTTTCCACAGTTTATTGTGATCCACACAGTCAAAGGCTTTGGCATAGTCAATAAAGCAGAAATAGATGTTTTTCTGGTCTCCCTTCCTTTTTCCATGATCCAGCGGATGTTGGCAATTTGATCTCTGGTTCCTCTGCCTTTTCTAAAACTAGCTTGAACATCTGGAAGTTCACGGTTCACGTATTGCTGAAGCCTGGCTTGCAGAGTTTTGAGCATTACTTTACTAGTGTGTGAGATGAGTGCAATTGTGCAGTAGTTTGAGCATTCTTTGACATTGCCTTACTTTGGGATTGGAATGAAAACTGACCTTTTTCAGTCCTGTGGCCACTGCTGAGTTTTCCAAATTTGCTGGCATATAGAGTGCAGCACTTTCACAGCATCATCTTTCAGGATTTGAAATAGCTCAACTGGAATTGCATCACCTCCACTAGCTTTGTTCATAGTGATGCTTTCTAAGGACTACTTAACTTCACATTCCAGGATGTCTGGCTCCAGGTGAGTGATCACACCATTGTGATTATCTTGGTCATGAAGATCTTTTTTGTACAGTTCTTCTGTGTATTTTTGACACCTCTTCTTAATATCTTCTGCTTCTGTTAGGTCCATACAGGGCCGCAAAAGATATCTTTGCTGTTGTTTCAAAAGGAACTAGAAAAAAATCCATCATCCCAGTACAACAGCCAGGGAGCATTGCCATTTACCTGGAACTACTGGTGACAAAAGAAAAAGGGACAAGCCTGAAACTGGATGTCCCTCATAGCTCAGCTGGTAAAGAATCCACCTGCAATGCAGAAGATTCCCGGGTTCGATTCCTGGATTCGGAAGATCTGCTAGAGAAGGGATAGGCTACCCATTCCAGTATTCTTGGGCTTTCCTTGTGGTTCAGCTGGTAAAGAATCTGCTTGCAATGCAGGAGACCTGGGTTTGATCCCTGGGTTGGGAAGGTCCCCTGGAGAATGGAAAGGCTACCCACTCCAGTATTCTGGCCTGGGGTCAGACCCAACTGAGTGACTTTTACTTCACTTCACTGAAACTGAAACTGAATACCAGCCTGTTCCATATGGGATAGAGGAGCTCATACATATTTAGCCCTTTGGGGAGCTAGTACCCTAAGGTCAAACACTCTGAGATGAGTGAAACCCAGAGATACTGGCAGAATCCAAAGCAGAACTATCTTCCAAGAATATAAACACGAACAGAGCACATGAAAAGCCCCTGAAGAAGTTCACAACCTTACATCCACAACCATAGGAGAAACAAGATGTAAATCAGCATATGGAGAGCAAAGGAGAATTAGCACCCCAAAATCTGGTGGTAACAACAGTCTGATTTATATTGTAAATATGTTTATAAGGGCAACAGAGTAAAAGGAAGAGGGAAAGAGGTGATGATTAGTGTCATGTGTTCTTAAACACTTGCAAGTTGGAGAAGAGTTAGAGACCATTTTGGACTAATGGAGATTTTAAGGAAAGCCACTTAAAGGACAGAAATAGAATGAACAATTTCCAAGCTCATGGAGGGGTGGGGTGGAGAGCAATAAAAGTAAACTAAATTAACTAAATAGAGCAAAGGAAAAGAGGATAAAGAGAAGCAAAGGAAAAAGGTGGAAATAAGATGCACACACACACACACAACAAAACTTGTGAAAAGAAGTTCAAATATATTAGTAATTATAATTTCTTAAAATAAAATATTCCATTGTATGTATTTTTGTAACTTGCTTTACCAATCTCATAACTCATAGACTTTTTGAACAACTCCAACATTTTCTGACACAGTTAATATCCTTGTTTGTGTACATGTGTATATTATTATGCATGCATGTGTGTTAAGTCAGTTTAGTCATGTCTAACTCTTTGCAATCTGATGGACTGTAGCCCTCCAGGCTCCTCCATCCATGGGGATTCTCCACGAAGAAAACTGGAGTGGGCTGCCATGCCCTCCTCCAAGGGATCTTCCAGACCCAGGGATTGAACTCAAGCATCCTGCATATCCTGCATTGACAGGTGGGTTCTTTACCACTAGCGCCACCTGGGAAGCCCGTGTGTAACTATATATACACACCATTAAGAAATCTCCTGTTAAATCAATAGGATATGATAGAAATGGAATAGTAAGATCAAAATATTGGTGCATTTTTTTATTTTGTTAGTTGCTATCAACCAATTTAACTTGCAACAGAAAAATAATAGAGTGTCTGTTTCTCTACCCCTTGGCCATAGTCGTTCATCATTTTTGTTTGTTTTGTTCTTTAATCTTTGCCAGTCTGATGAAGGACAATGGTTTATTCTGTTCAGTTCAGTTCAGTCGCTCAGTCGTGTCTGACTCTTTGTGACCCCATGAATCGCAGGACACCAGGCCTCCCTGTCCATCACCATCTCCTGGAGTTCATTCAGACTCACGTCCATCGAGTCAGTGATGCCATCCAGCCATCTCATCCTCTGTTGTCCCCTTCTCCTCCTGCCCCCAATCCCTCCCAGCATCAGAGTCTTTTCCAATGAGTTAACTCTTCGCATGAGGTGGCCAAAGTACTGGAGTTTCAGCTTTAGCATCATTCCTTCCAAAGAAATGCCAGGGCTGATCTCCTTCAGAATGGACTGGTTGGATCTCCTTGCAGTCCAAGGGACTCTCAAAAGTCTTCTCCAACACCACAGTTCAAAAGCATCAATTCTTCAGTGCTCAGCCTTCTTCACAGTCCAATTCTCACATCCATACATGACCACTGGAAAAACCATAGCCTTGACTAGATGGACCTTAGTTGGCAAAGTAATATCTCTGCTTTTGAATAGGCTATCTAGATTGGTCATAACTTTCCTTCCAAGGAGTAAGCATCTTTTAATTTCATGACTACAGTCACCATCTGCAGTGATTTTGGAGCCCCAAAAAAATAAAGTTTGACAGTGTTTCCACTGTTTCCCCATCTATTTCCCATGAAGTGATGGGACCAGATGCCATGATCTTCGTTTTCTGAATGTTGAGCTTTAAGCCAACTTTTTCACTCTCCTCTTTCACTTTCATCAAGAGGCTTTTGAGTTCCTCTTCACTTTCTGCCATAAGGGTGGTGTCATCTGCATATCTGAGGTTATTGATATTTCTCCTGGCAATCTTGATTCCAGCTTGTGTTTCTTCCAGCCCAGCGTTTCTCCTGATGGACTCTGCATAGAAGTTAAATAAGCAGGGTGACAATATACAGCCTTGACATACTCCTTTTCCTATTTGGAACCAGTCTGTTGTTCCATGTCCAGTTCTAACTGTTGCCATTACTATTGCTTAAATTTGTATTTCTCTTAATTTGACTTTTAGAATCATTTGTATTTTTTGTTTCTCCATTTGCTTCCCTATCATCACTTTTAAACTTCACAGCCAGAGTTGGATATCAAAATCTATCATTCCTTCCACTGGGTTAAGGCTCCTCCCCTCAAACAAGTGATTCCCAAAGCCCCTGTAAGGCACCCGTGGGCACCCTTACTCACTCCCAGCCTCAGCTCTGGCTGCTCCTTCTCTTTCTTTCTGCCCTACTGTTCCACTGGCCCCTTCTCAACTAGTAATATAAATTATATAATATTCATGATATCATGTCATTTACTCTACACAATAATTTGCTATTTACTATATAGTAAATTTTGTCAACTCATCTCCCATTATCTTCTCTTGTTCTTTACCATTTTTCTTGATTCAGTTGTTAGATTTTAAAATATGGATTTGTATGGGAGTTCCCTGGTGGTCCAGTGGTTAGTACTTGGCACTTTCACTGCCAAGGGTGGGTGTTCAGTCCCTGATCAGGGAACTAAGATCCTGTAAGCTGTGTAGCATGGCTAAAAAAATAGAGAAATAAATAAGATGTGGATTTATGGAGCATTTTTATAAAATGAAAAGTGATTTTTATTATATGTGTAGCAGATTTTTTTCTGAACTGATTGCACATGTTCTTATATTTTATGTTAAGACCAAATTTATTGATGTTGTGCCTTCTGTTTTTTTAAGTTGTATGTTTAGAGGTCTTCCCATTCTGTGTGTGTATATGTATATAAGACAAAGAATATTGCTTGTTGTTTGGTTTTACAAGGATTAAATTATTAATATTTGCTGCTGTAGTCGCTAACGAACTATGTACCATAAAGGGAATTCAGAACCGAAAACACTAAGTAACACTGAGCAGTTATTTCTGTAGCTATCATTTAATATAACATATTTAACTTTTTATTTATTTTGATAGATATCAACTGACTATCCACTATGAGGCTGTAAGAAATAAGCCTCTCCTGCTTCATTTCTGTTTTCCTTCCTTTCCTTTCTTCTTGCCACCACCATGTAATAGCTGATTGTATTAGTTTTTGGTTCTCATAGTAGTTAGCTTCATGATATTGAAAAGACACTTTAATTACCGGATTTATCAGCTTTTAAAATAAAGGATTGACGCTTGTCTCTTGAGCAAGGAATTAGTTTTATTTATGCTATTTCCCCAACTCTCTACAAAAGTATTTAATTTCGCCTATGTTGTATGTGTACTTTTTTTGGTGTTAGGAGTAATCTTTCAGAGACAGTCCAATGTAGAACCATCTCTATATCGCATTGTCAAAACTGGAAATCCAATAAGAATGTATGTCTCAACCCAAACAAGTATACTTTAAAAGGGAAGGAGATTTTCCCACAGTCAATAAAGAGTTAATCAAGGGTTTTCAGAAGGAATTTAGACAGAATAGAAGCCTGTACAACAGAGAAAAGACTAAGTTGAGCGGTCTAAGAGTAGTATAACATGACTCAGTTCTTACAGAGTACTTTTAAGACATCAATTTACATTGTCTCCTTGAAGAAGTGTTAGTATATAATAATGTTGCGGGAAAATGTTGTGAGACAAAGATAATATTTGTGAAGTGAAATAAGAACGGTATGTTTTAGCTTCATCTGCCTAGTGCCTTATATAAACACATTTTGTTTGCTCACTAGGAAGAATTAGTTGAGTACACAGTCACTGGACAGCTTGACATCTTGTCAAGAGGTGGAGTCTGCACTACTTGTCTAACTATGCAAACTTTTCATTTTGAGTTAAGTGAAAGAGGCAGTTTCTAATGGGTTTGTCTTTTGCATGAGAACCTCTTCACATCTCATGTGACCCCAGGAGAAAATGCCATTGGGTTTTCTTGGATTAGAATCAGGACCACCAGAATTGGATGTGTTTTATTTTCTGGGTCAGGGAGAGCCTAAATGTCTATGGGGTGACAGTTGCTTTCTCAGAAGGAGTTTAGTTTCAGTTGCTTGCCTGCGTGCTCACTTGTGTCTGACTCTTTGGGACCCTATGGACTGATGTAGCCTGCCAGGCTCTTCTGTCCATGGGATTCTCCAGGCAAGAATACTGAAATGGGTTGCCATTTCCTCCTCTGGGGATCTTCCCGACCCAGGGATTGAAGCCATGTCTCTGCATCTCTTGCAATGGCAGGCAGATTCTTTACCACTTCACCATCTGGGAAGCCTCAGTTGTTTAGGAAGTCTCAAATGGGCAGTTCCTGGGGTGGACTTTTATATACACTTAAGCAATTGAGCCTGCCTGATGGCATCCCCTGGAGTGCATAACATTTATAGACAAGGTTTATCTTCCACTGTCTGAGTGTGCTGATCACAAGTGCATCTTAACATTGCTTAACTTAACATTGCTCATTCATTCATGCATGTATAACCATAAATAAAGATTCCCACTGACTTGATTGTTAAGTAGACCTGCCATATCCCATTGGATCTCTAACACTGCTCAAACAGTATTTTCAGTGTTCTGGAATACAGACTCAATATATTCAAACCAGAGAGACAAACATTGCTGCCAAAAATGGCCCAGCAATTCACAAGCTTCAGCTACCATGCTTAAAATGTCATCAATATTAATCACATCTACCAAATTGTGCTCAGTTGCTCAGTCATGTCTGAATCCTTGTGACTCCAATGGACTGTAGCTCTCTGGGCTCCTCTGTCCCTGCATTTTACAGGTAAGAACACTGGAGTAGGTTGCCATTTCCAATTCCAGGGAGTTTCCCAATCCAGGGATCGAACTCACATCTCTTGCATCTCCTGCTTTGGCAGGCAGATTCTTTACCGTTGCGCCACCTGGGAAGCCTTTACCAAATTACCATCCTAAGAAAGTCAGTCTCCTTCCTACGTGTTCTAACTAAACGTAGTGCTTCCAGCTCAGAGATGATTTTCAGTCAATATCTCCATTGTGTTAACGTTCCTGCAGCTTGGCTCTCAGCCAAGGCTATGCCCAAGACATGAGCCCTGTGTTCCTGGAGTGAATTCAGCCTTTCTTATAGGGTGCAGGTATTTAATCACTTCATGTCCACACAATATCACTGTGAGCCCTGGGAAGCATAACCACATTTCTGTTTTTATTTTGTCACTCACTCCCCTGACTGGTTTGTTTTCAGTGGTTTAACTCAGCCTTTAGCCTAGAGGTTGTTTCCTTTACATGTGTTGTACAAAAGTATGCAGGAATTTTGCCAAGAGGCAGTATAACGAATGTTGGAAATGGGATGGGTTTTAAGGTCAGACGGACCTGCATTTGAGATCTGGCTCTGTGACTCACTTATTAAGCAACCTAGGGAAGTTTACTTAACTTTTCAAAATCTTATTTTTGCATCTGTAATTTTAAAAAACTGAAAATTAGAAATAAAGCCATATATGTAGTAGATATTAAAAAAGAAATAGCTTTTCTGTTTATGGGTATATATGCATTGAAAGAAAAAGATTCACAGAAAAATTATGACATTAACAATACTATTAAGGGGGGGAAAAAAAGGAAAGAAAACATAGTTGTTACCATAAGAGAATAAGCTACTCCTGCAATTTTTAGTTCTAATATTTAAGTTAATATATTTCATATAAAAAAGTATTTCACAAATTTTGAGTTACAGATGACTCAATCCAACAAAGATCTCAATCCACAGGGTTTCACTGGTGGCTCAGCCGGTATAGAATCTGCCTGCAATGCAGGAGATCCCAGTTTGATCCCTGGGTCAGGAAGATCCCCTGGAGAAGGGAATGGGATCCCACTCTAGTATTCTTGCCTGTAGAATTCCATGGACAGAGGAGCCTGGCAGGCTACAATCCATGGAGCTGCAAAATGTCAGACACAAGACTGTGTGAGGATTGTGCAGAGTGCCATGGGAAATTTAAGATGCATTGAAAAACCTTTGTTTTCAATGGTCATAAAGCCCAATGTTGTGAGAGGGCAGAATAAGGACATTATAACATTGACATCATAATCGAAACATCCCAAAAATTACCTAAGAACTGAGAATGCTATGTCATTTTAAAGAAAGAACTCATGTCTGGTTGGGGGGTGGGGGCAAAATTAGGAAGAACTTCAGAAAGGAGGAAATCTTTGAATTGACTCTGGCAAGATGGGTAGGAACTCCCCTATGGGGATGGAGAAAAGGTATTCTAGAAGAACAAAATAAAAATAAAAGTAGCTGCCAGTGGTTTACATTTTTAAGTGCCAGACATTCTAATAAATGCACTGTATCATTTAATCTCTGAAGTGGTCCTGTGAAGTAAGCATTATATCCTTTAATAAAATAGAGCCAAGGCACAGAGAGGTTAAGTCATTTGAGTGAGGTGAAATAGCCAGTAAATAAGTTCAGTCTTTCTTGTTGAATCAAGATCTATCTGATTCTAAAGTCACAATAGCAAACACTCTTCTATGTTTCCTGTAGTATGTCTGTAAAAATTAGGTAGCAATTCATTTTCCAGTTAAGCCTGGAGCTGTGTGGGACGGTCAAACGGACAAGAGCTTTGATTGAAAAAGCAAGACTTATTTTTAAAAAGCAGAGGGGTTTTGGAAATGTAGCAAAACAATTAAAATTTTGCCTTGAATATTAATTTAACTGTGGTATTTAGAATAGGGCCAGAGACAAATGAAAGTTAAATAATTATTTTGGAAGTTATTGCAATAGTCTAAGCAAGGCATAATAAAATCTGAACTAGCTTGGAAATAAGAAACATTGTCTAAGAATTATCAGATTATCTAAGAACTGTTCAATATAGAGGGTTTCCCAGGTGGTGCTAGTGATAAGGAACCCACCTGCGTATGCCGGAGAGGCAGGAGACAAGGGTTCGATCCATGGGTCGAAAGATCCCCTGGAGGAGGAAATGGCAACCCTCTCCCATATTCTTGCCTGGAGAATCCCATGGTCAGAGAAGCCTGGCAGGATATGGTCCATAGTGTTGAGATGCAACACGACTGAAGCAACTTAGCACAGCCATAGCACATTCAATATAGAAACTCACTGAGTATTATTTCACAAAACAAGGATAAACTCAAAGGTTGCTGTTGTAAAATAAAGAATTTGACTGGCATTTATCCCCGGCTCCTGGAAGTGAGACTGAATCTTTGGAATTTCCCAAGTGATAGTATCTTGCTATTCAGGAGCCTATGAGATCACTCTGAATTTACGCTAAGAGATGAGGTGACTCAGGATTTGGGCTCATTACCAGAAAGAACAGTCACGTGAATAGGAAATTGAGATAAGAGATTGAGTTCAATCATATGGCTAATGATTTAATCAATCATGTTTGTAGAGTGAAATCCCAACAAAACTCCTGGATGCCAAAGCTCCCTGGGGCTTTCTGACTAGCGGAGCCATCGTGGGAATATGATGAGTATTAATTCATAGAAAGAGAGGGCACAGAAGGTATGCATTCGGAACCCTTCTAGACCTTGCCCAATGTGCCTCTTCAATAGGCTAGCTCTGGTCTGTATCATTCATAATAAAACTGTAATCATAATACTTCCCCAAGTTCTCTGAGTCATTCTAGCAAATTATTAAAACTGGGTGGGTGATCCTAAGAACCCCTGAATTGTATCCAGTTGGACAGAACTGTGGGTGACCTGGAGACCCTAAAGTGGGGATGGTGTTTGAAGTGAGGATAGTCCTGTTGGGGACCATGTCTGTGGAGTTGGACACAGGTTAAACCAGGTGGTCAGTATCAGAATGGCATTTCAGGATACCAGGCAGAAGAGGTGCTCAGGAATTTCAAGCCTAATTGGAATGAAGAGAATGACAAAGATCATACTAAAAATGCAGAAATCACTAGGAATGAAATTTGGAGGTGTTGAATATATTCAGAAGATTTCTAGAAATATAAACTGTGGAAAATTTTTAAAGAGATGGGAATACCAGACCACCTTACCTGCATCCTGAGAAATCTATACGCATGTCAAGAAGCAACAGTTAGAACTGGACATGGAACATCAGACTGGTTCCAAATCAGGAAAGGAGTACATTAAGGCTGCATATTGTCACCCTGCTTATTTAACTTATATGCAAAGTACATCATGCAAAATGCCGGGCTGGATGAAGCACAAACTGGAATAATGATTGCTGGGAGAAATATCAATAACCTCGGATATGCAGATAACATCACTTTTATGGCACAAAATGAAGAGGAACTAAAGAACTTCTTGATGAAAGGGAAAGAGGAGAGTGAAAATTTTGACTTAAAACTCAACATTCAGAAAACTAAGATCATGGCATCCGGTCCCATCACTTCATGGGGAAACAATGGAAACAGTGAAAGACTTTATTCTGGGGGACTCTAAACATTCACAAAATCAAGATCATGGCATCCGGTCCCATCACTTCATGGGAAATAGATGGGGAAATAGTGGAAACAGTGTCAGATTTTATTTTGGGGGGCTCCAAAATCACTGCAGATGGTGATTGCAGCCATGAAATTAAAAGACGCTCACTCCTTGGAAGAAAAGTTATGACCAACCTAGATAGCATATTCAAAAGCAGAGACATTACTTTGCCAACAAAGGTCCATCTAGTCAAGGCTATGGTTTTTCCAGTGGTCATGTATGGATGCAACAGTTGGACTGTGAAGAAAGCTGAGTGTCGAAGAATTGATGTGTTTGAAGTGTGGTGTTGGAGAAGACTCTTGAGAGTCCCTTGGACTGCAAGGAGATCCAACCAGTCCATTCTGAAGGAGATCAGCTCTGGGTGTTCTTTGGAAGGACTGATGCTAAAGCTGAAACTCCAGTACTTTGGCCACCTCATGTGAAGAGTTGACTCATTGGAAAAGACTCTGATGATGGGAGGGATTGGGAGCAGGAGGAAAAGGGGACGACAGAGGATGAGATGGCTAGATGGTATCACCAACTCAATGGACGTGAGTTTGAGTGAACTCCGGGAGATGGTGATGGACAGGGATGCCTGGCGTGCTGCAATTCATGGGGTCGCAAAGAGTCAGACACAACTGAGTGACTGAACTGAACTGAACTGAACTGAAAATCACTGTAGATGGTGACTGCAGCCATGAAATTAAAGATGATTGCTTCTTGGAAAAAAAGCTATGACCAACCTAGGCAGCATATTAAAAAGCAGAGACATTACTTTGCCAACAAAGGTCTGTCTAGTCAAAACTATGGCTTTTCCCGTAGTCACGTGTGGATGTGAGAGCTGGACTGTGAAGAAAGCTGAGCACTGAAGAATCGATGCTTTTGAACTGTGGTGTTGGAGAGGACTCTTGAGAGTCCCTTGGACTGCAAGGAGGTACAACCAGTCCATTCTAAAGGAAATAAGTCCTGAATATTCATTGGAAGGACTGATGCTGAAGCTGAAACTCCAATACTTTGGCCACCTAATGCAAGAACCAACTCATTGGAAAGACCCTGATGCTGGGAAAGATTGAAGGTGGGAGGAGAAGGGGATGACAGAGGATGAGATGGTTGAATGTCATCACCAACTCGATGGACATGAGTTTGAGTAATCTCTGGGAGTTGGTGATGGACAGGGAAGCCTGGCGTGCTGCAGTTCATGGGACTGCAAAGAGTAGGACACGGCTGAGTGACTGTAACTGAAGTTACAGTTCATGGCTGAACTGAAGTTATGGTTTATCATTAGTAGTAGTTTTCTAGAGTTGCCATGACAAAATGCCACAGACTGTGTGGCTTAAACAAAGGAAAAAAAAGTTTTTTAATTAATTTTTTCGCAGTTTTAAAGATGAGAAGTGCCGTCAGCAGATGTCTTAGTCCATTCAGGCTGCTTTCTCTGTAACTACACCATTCTGGAGGCTGGAAATCTAAGATCGGGGTGCAGGCACAGTTGGGTTCTGGTGAGTCCTTTTGGTGTCAGACTGTTGACTTCATCTGTCCTCACATGGTGCAAGGGGCAGCAAGTTCTTGGGGTGTATTTTTTAAGGGCACCAATCCCATTCATGAAGGTTCTGTTTTCACGACATAATTACCTCCCAAATGCCCCATCTCCTAATATCACCATCATCAGGATTAGGATTTCTCATAGGAATTTGGAGGGGACATATTCAGACCATAGCATGGCACTGGATTCTTCTGAGAGCTTTTTCTTCAAATTACAGGTCACTGCCTTCTCTCTGTGTCCTGACATGGCCTTTTTTCTTTACTGTACACTCTGGTGTTTCTTTGTCTTCCTATCAGGACCAGTCCTGTTGGATTAGACCCCTATGCTCATAACCTTATTTTAACCTAATCATCCTTTTAAAGACCTTGTCTCTCAAGGTGGTTATATTCTTAGGTTATGGGAGCTGAGAAATCAACACGTGAGACTGGATGGAGAGTTCAATGGACAGTGGAGCCTGGCGGGCTATAGTCCACGAGGTTGCAAAGAGTCAGACACAACTGAGCATGCAAGCAATTCAGTCTATTAACACTGCAGTTTTTTGAGAAGTGGCTAAGTATAATCTATCAGTTGAAAATGTGAGGTTGGAGGCAATTGCCAAGGGAATAACTATAAAAGGGAACAGAGATAAGAGCTAATAATAAAATACTTGGAGCCCCCATGTAACAAAATTACAGAGCCAACAATCAGAAATCTAAGAATACATAAGGAATAAGAATGACAATAAAATCCTTAACTATCCAAATCCCACAAATAGTTCACGTTGGTTACTCACTTAATAAGAACATATCACTGTGACTATAGCAACAATTACCTATGTGTTGAGAGAAGAAGCTAATCTGGAAGGGAACTTCCAAAAAAGTGAATGAAGATGAAGAAAAGGAATGATGGGTATGGGCAGAAGAAAAGCAAAGAATGAACATCCATGAGAATAGCTATTTCATGAGGCCTTTTACTGAAAAGTGACCTCTGGTCCATGCTTAGAGGATCAGTTGGTTGTCTATCTGAATATCTCTGCTATCCTGCTGCTGCTGTTGCTGCTAAGTCGCTTCAGTTGTGTCCGACTCTGAGTGACCCCATAGACAGAAGCCCACCAGGCTCCCCCGTCCCTGGGATTCTCTAGGCAAGAACACTGGAGTGGGTTGCCACTTCCTTCTCCAATGCATGAAAGTGAAAAGTGAAAGTGAAGTCGCTCAGTCGTGTCCAACTCTTAGCAACCCCATGGACTGCAGCCTCCCAGGCTCCTCCATCCATGGGATTTTCCAGGCAAGAGTACTGGAGTGGGTTGCCATTTTCTTCTCTGTTTGCTATCCTAGGCATCTGAAAAAAAAAAAAAAAAAGCAACTTCTTCCTTACCCTCTTCCAAGGCTGAGGAAAATCTCTCATTGATTTTGCTTGAACTCATCAGTTTTGGGGAGAGAGGAAGAGATAGAAATAGAACTTTAATAGGCTAATTATTTATGCACATGAATAGAAGGACTACTAACTTTTTTCCATTATTATAAACACTTAGCAATCTATCTTGGAAGGAGGGTCCTTTCACCTGCTCACCAGGTATTAGAAGGCACAGAGGAATGAACAGTATCTATTGAAAATAGGCTTTACTAATGTACATGACTTAATAAACTCCAAAGCTATAGATTTTCCCAAAAAGAATTATAATAGCAGTGAGTACATGAACACTTTCAATGTTCTCTATTACTTCCAAATGCTTTAACAACTGTGTTGTTTCTCGAGCATGATTTTTCCACAAGCTGAGCTCTTACAGTCACTCGAACTGATGCTAGTCAGTTTCACAGATACCATGAAGGTTAATTCAAGAACAGAAAATGACATCACAGTGCTGTGCTTAGGCTGAAGTTCAGTATATATTTACTCATTTTGTTTTAGTAAAAGGAAGTAACTAGTAAGAACACCATATAAGTAACACATAAAGTCAACAATATATAATTCCTTTCCAACAAAAAAGGAATGGAACTTGTCTATGCTACTATATATCAAAAGATCCAAGCATTCTCTGTGAAAATAAGGACAATGATTAACTAAGTTTTGAGTTAACTATTCAGTTATATTGGTTGAGTGTTTCCCTAGGATGTTAAGTATTCATTTTTATAAATAAGAATATTTTGTTGAGGTAATAATAATTGTGAACAGAGTCTGTATTTCTAAGTCAGCTGAAAGATTAGGCTTTTACTTTCTTCTTCAACAGATAACATAAGTGCCCATAACAATATGCATAGAACCCTGTTCATAAAAAATAAATGTCAATAGTCAAGTCTAAGAAAGAAATGGAAAATTTTATTCGGGACAATCTGAGGGTTTTAAGCAGTTTTTCAGAAAGCTCAGAGGTGTTCCGAAGAGGCAGAAGGAAAGGCAAGCACATATGTGATTTTTGGTGAAGGGGCACATGCAGTCAGGCACACATCTGGTAGAAGGTTATTACCACTCTCAAGGCGCAGATATTAGTTAATGGTTTTAGGGCTTTTCTATGTATGCGAAAATGGGAGAAACCAGTCCATACAATTTTTTTTTTCCTGAAAATACCTAACCAGTTCTGCCGGTTTTCCCAGAGCACAGAAAGTCTAACCCTGCTCTTCATCCTGAATCCCTTCAGTGCTGTAGGTCAGCGACTGCCATGGTTAATGACTTGATTCTGGTAGAAATGGTGATGGGCAACATTATTTTATAATCCCCTCCCTTTTGGTCTTAATTTCTTCCAAGATTTGAGAGGCATTTGTGACCAGTTTGTTCCATGGTGCTAGAAATGCTCATTCCTAGGCCAGGGGAGGATTTCATCGACTGGCCACTCAATGTGCTTTTACTGGACTAAGCTTTACCAATAGTAGCCAAAAGACTCTGGACTGCCTGCCTTATTAGTTGGTTTGTTGTTTAGTTGCTAAGTGGTGTCTGATCCTTACAACCCCATAGACTGTAGCATGCCAGGCTCCTCTGTCCATGAGATTTTCCAGGCAAGAATACTGGAGTGGGTTGTCATTTCCTTCATGAGGGGATCTTCCCCTCCCATGGATCAAACCTGCATCTCCTGCATCCTCGAAATGGGTCCCTCTTGTTGCTTCTTCCCATGTCTAGAGCTAAACTATCATATGCAATCATTGATCTTATAAGACTACATACTTGGTCAATCCATTCAAGTCACCAAGTCATCACTATTTTTATCAGAGGCTCAGTCACACATTTGGTAAGACAAGTGTCAACACAAATGAATCAGGAGATCTAAGAAAGAAATGGAAAATTCTATTCAGGGAAATTTGAGGAGTATAACCCAGGAAGAGCGTCTCAGAAAACTCCAGGAAATGTTCCATTCTTTACAAGTCAAGGCAGAATTATATCAGTTTTTGGAGATAGAGGGCTGTACATTAAATTATGGATTATACAGTTTACACAATCCAGAGCTAAGCCTCACGTGGCCCCATATAAGATCAAGAAGGAATGTTATCTTTTAAGGAGTCGTCTTGTTGATGTGGAGAATGTTGTGTTTTATGGTTGAATAGATATTTCTGTTCACGGGGGAGGTTTGGCCAATGCTTGATTCAGACACACAGTGCACAGTAGGGGGAAGAGAGAGTGCCAAAGGGCAGCAAAATTTTTTTATGTTTAAATTTTTCTTGTCTTGTCATGAAATATGGATTTTATCTCACACAAGAAATAATCTTATCAAACAGGCAGAATACAAGTAATACAGCTATGAACATTAATAAGGTCACATGTAAGTAATGTCATCTTCTGAGCAGTTACATGACTGGGGCTAGAAGAAAACTGGATCTTTATGGTTGAGCCAGTATTTCTGCCATTGGGGAGGTCTGGTTAACACATAAAGCAGATGCAAGATGCACGCCAGGATAGGGTGAGGTGGGCCAAACAAGCAGAGAATGAGTTTTCATTTAAATGCTTCTTATCTTCCCTCAAAATATGAATTTTACTTCATCAACCCCTAACCTGTTACTTACAGAAATGAAACATCTTTAGAAGGAAATGTCTCCAGTTCCTTTTCTAACTGGGGCATTTGATTTCTTTCCAAAAGCCGTAGTTCTTTGTAGCTTTTTATGACATCCATATTCTGCCTGTATCATGTTTATCCACGGACTTGAATTAGTTTGTCCTTTGGTCTTAAGCAATTGTGGAGGAACTGGTTCAGAATAGGAATATTTAAAAGCTTCTCTGCTATAAACTAAAGAATGTTTGTTGCTATGACTTATAACCCAGTGATTGTAAAGCAAGACAGAATCTGCTGTTTTGTTTTGTTGAACTGTTTTTCTGAGCTGAAGCGATAAAACCGAGAATGTGGAGTTCCAACGTGGCTCACTTTACAAAGCTTACGCAATTCACAGCATTTAAAGACATTTTAAACAGGAGAACAGGGGTTGCTGGGGAGGACCTGAATGATTTGGAAATAACATTAAATCACTAAAAGTACATACATTGTGTTGGAGGGGAAATTTTTTTTCTTCTTCTAATTTCTTAGGCTTGTCTAATAATCAAATTGACATAAGACAGAAGAACAGGAGAAAACCCCAGTTTATTAACATGTTAAATGTTATCGTACATGGGCTTCCTAGGTGGCACAGTGGTAAAGAATCTGCCTGCCAATGCAGGAAATGCAAGAGACGCGGGTTCAGTCCCTGTGTTGGAAAGATCCCCTGGAGTATTATATTCTTGCCTAGAAATTTCCATGGACAGAGGAGCCCAGTGGGCTACAGTCCATGGGGTCGCAAAGAGTCAGACATGACTGAGTGACTAACACTTTCACTTTAATTTGATAACATGTGAAATTATAGTTTATTGAGGAAAATTTACTATGCCTGATGCCCAAGAGGTGGGCCTGTGTTAGTTCTGAATTTTGGCTGAACAGACATTCCACGAGGGTGTCCCAGGCTTTGAGACACAGTCGAAGGGCCTCTGCTTTGTCTCTGGAGATATACAAGCTCCTCAAATTGACATGCATGACAGGCACTGACAACAGATTGCTAAGTGTTTCTTAGAGAGGTAACACCATTTAGTCTTTTTTTTTTGTAACCGAGCAGGGATGGACCTGGGATGGACCCTTCCCGCTTATTTTCTGCTGCAGTCCCTTCCTGAAGTACCTAGATAATATTGCGGGTATACCTGTTCTGAGTTGTTTTACAGATGCTAAAACCACCCCCAATAGGGAAGAAAGTAACTCCTTGAACCCTCAGATCTACTGGCACCTAAGGAATGATGTGAGGGTTGGACTATAAAGAAAGCTGAGCACCAAAGAATTAACGCTTTTAAACTGTGGTGTTGGAGAAGACTCTTGAGAGTCCCTTGGACTGCAAGGAGATCCAGCCAGTCCATCCTAAAGGAGATCAGTCCTGGGTGTTCATTGTAAGGACTGATGTTGAAGCTGAAACTCCAATACTTTGGCCACCTGATGTGGAGAGCTGACTCATTTGAAAAGACCTTGATGCTGGGAAAGATTGAGGGCAGGAGGAGAAGGGGATGACAGAGGATGAGATGGATGGCATCACTGACTCAGTGGATGGGTTTGGGTGGACTCTGGGGGTTGGGGATAAACAGGGAGGCCTGGCGTGCTGCAGTTCATGGGGTCACAAAGAGTTTGGACACGACTGAGCGACTGAACTGAACTGAAGGAATGATGATGCCCTGTAACCTCAACATCAACCAATTAGAGAACTGTACATGAGCTGATCACACACGCTACAACACCCTCCCACCTGGCCTCTGAAAATGCTTTGCTGAAACCCTTCCGGGAGTCTGGGGTTATTTGGAGTTCCTCCTCTGCACTCCAATAAACCTTTCTCTACTCCAAACCCCAATGTCTCAGTTTATTTGGCCTCACTGTGTGTCTGACATAGGAACTTGCATTTAGTAACAATGTATTTATTATCTAAGCAAAGTTACTGGCTACTCCATGACTTGGATCAGCACTGATAAAGGTAGACCATAGAAACAGCCCAGAGAGGAGAAGGAAAGCAAGGACTAAGTTGGTGGTAGCTTGGATGGAAGGGGAAAGGCTACATTAAATAGTTAATTAGAATTTTCTGACCGGTTGGCTGCAGAGTACAAGAGAGAAGGGTCAGATATTTAGATGTTTCCCTCGTGGAATCAGGGTTGACTGCTAAACTACAAGAGTTGGTGAAAGCTCACAGTTGCAGTCATTTGAGAATTTCCAAATTCCAGGGTTCTTGGATTACTGATAGATCTTTTTTTCTAGTTTGTTTGGGTAGATTTGTAACAGACCAAGCCAGCAGTAGAATTTGTCTTTTCTTTTAACTTGGGACTCACATAGGCCTGTAAGACACTAAGGGAGATGAGATGAACTTCTTTGTGTGATCAGAAGTTTGATTCATGTGCAGAGGTGAATGAATAAGTCGTCCATGATTAAGTTTTTGTAAAACAAACAAACAAACAAACAAAAAACCCTCTTCATTTTCCTACTTGAAATAAAATTAACTTTCTTATAATATTAATGGTGTGGTGAAAGGAGTAACTATGAGGGTGAAAAGCTAAGCAATATTTAAAATTTTCTGCCTAAAAAGAAATCTCTAATCTGGCATTGTAGCAAATGGATGTTACATACAAGCTTCTTCTAAATCCCCACATAATTGATTTTTTAGAACTATGATTTAAGACCTTAAAAAAACTAGCAAGACTCTACAGGGTGCTCATGCCACCCCCCACCTCCCATTTCCTGTTTGTAGAAGAATGCTTTAGTCTCCTAGGTCTTTGAGTTCCAAAGAGCCCTGGTACAAGTAGTTAATAATTAGGGACTTAAAAGTATGCAGAAACAAAGGAAATGTGGTTAAACCAGAAAAATAATGACAATAGTTCAGCAACAAGAGTTCTAATTTCTCCTTAAGGGATACACAGAACAATCTGATACATAGATTTGAGTTGTTTTGCAGGAACTATACACCCACCCCCATCCCACAACCACCACCACCACCAGTGAGGAGTTTGGTGACTACATGCTGACCACAAAGAACTAGACCCCAGACTGGTTGGGATCCGAAGGTTGATGATTAAGATCCCTGAAACATCACCCTGTTACCTCACCACCAACCAATCAGAAGAAAGCCACGTCCCCTTCCACCTTCACCCTGCTGTGCCCCCCCACTCCCACTGCCGTGTTGCCTTTAAAAGGTTTCTATGACAGCCCTTGCTGACTTTGAGTTTTTAAACATGAGCTGCCCATTCTCCTTGCTTGAAAGTGGAAGCATTTAGTCACTCAGTTGTGTCCAACTCTTCGTGACTCCATGGACTGTAGCCTACCCGGCTCCTCTGTCCATGGAATTCTCCAGGCAAGAATACTGGAGTGGGTGGCCATTTCCTTCTCCAGGGGAGCTTCCTGACCCAGGAATTGAACCTGGGTCTCCATTGCAGGCAGATTCTTTGCTATCTGAGCCACCAGGGAAGCTCCTCTCCTTGCTTGATGCTATTCCATAAAAGCTGTCCTTTCCTTCATCACAACCCAGTGTCAGTAAATTGACTTTGGTGTAGGGCAGGTGAGTGGACTCAAGTTCAGTAACATTTTCGGGAATAAACTATATAATCACAGGAAAACTACAGATATGTCAAGTTTCACTGAAGGACAGCAGATAGGACCTAAGAGGAGAGGTCTTGTGTTTACTGAGGTACCCGAAATACACACACACACACACACACACACACACACACACACACACTCTGACTTTCTAGAACTAGAGTTACAGACATGGCTTTAAGAGCACCAGGACACAAATCCCATTCCTCTCGTATTCCAGGAGGCTGGTTTGTTTAAAGGGCATCTGAGAGGAATTATCATAATTTCTTTAATACCACCTGGTCCTGAACTTTCCCACAAGTCTGGTGATGGAGAGATTTCCCAAGGAGTTCTGTTTTAAGTATTTATATCCATCTGACTTCCAGGAAAAAGCCAAGAAATTGACAGAGAAACAAAGGATCCCCTAAAGACACTTAGAGATGTACCAGACTGTAATGTTGCACATTTCTTATGACAACATAACATATTAGATTGGAGTGGGTGTGCCTGGATGAGAATCAGAAATTCGGGGAAACAAGGGCTCTGTTAGCATACACAGCCTTCACCCCACCATGGAGCCTTGTTTTGCTTAGCACACTGTGGATTTAAAGTTATGGCCTAAGTGGCTATTCCCAGATCTCTTGATTTCTCATGAGCACATATATTCACATGCCCCAGACAAGATCATTTCCAGTTTTCAGCACTTGCAGTTCTGGGAAGAGAGAGCTAAATGATGTGAGAGCGCTCCCACTGGGAGAATACATACAGATAGTTATTCTAGAAACAATGAAGCTAGAGCAGTAAAGGGAATTGAAGGTTAGGCAAGTTTGAAACCTCAGACATTGTGTTCAGCTAATTATAACAGAAGGGCCTTAGCATGGATTCCAGCTCAAGTCTTAAGTATATAGTGACTGGATGAGACTCATAGGAGAAAACCATTACTTCTGGGGCTCCTTATGAAAATGAACTCCATAAGAAGCTCTTATTTTCTTAGAAAATATTAACACCTCAAAAAATTACTGTGGGAAGTGGTTAGAGGTGGGAGTTGGTGCTGCGGGCCTGGTAGGGACCGCAGAGCTGAAATGCGGAAGGGGCCACTCCCGTAACCAGAGCTGCCACACGACGTGAACTCGCTGGAGCAGGTGGAAGATCTCAGGCTTTCGAGAGGAGACTTACTGAACTTGTGTGTATATTATTGTGTATATTCTGGACACTGGGAACACAAAAGTGAGTATAGGTGCTCCTACCCCAGGCTCCCAGTTTCTGTACAAATCATTTATGGATTTGACAACAGAAACAAAATGAGAGAAATGTTATAACTAATAAGTCAACTCTTTTCTTAGAGCAGAAAGGCAAAAGAATATCTAAAAGCAAGAAGATATTCTCAAAAATAAATTTTATGTTACTCTGATGCAGGTAGCTAATATTCTCTCTCCCAAGTTTGATCAGATTTTTCAGACTGCCACTTGTCCTTAATGTTGTTGCTGCTCAGTCACTAAGTCATGTCTGGCTCTTTCCAACCCCTGAACTTAGCATGCCAGGCTCCTCTATCCTTCTCTATCTCCTGGAGTTTGCACAAATTCATGTGCATTGGGTTGATGATGCCGTCCAACCATCTCATGCCCTGCTGTCATCTTCTCCTTTTGGCATCAATCTTTCCCAGCATCAAGGTCTTTTCCAATGAGTTGGCTTTTTGCATCAGGTGGCCAAAGTATTGGAGCTTCAGCTTCAGCATCAGTCCTTCCAATGACTATTCAGGAATGATTTCCTTTAAGATTGACTGGTTTCATCTCCTTGTTGTCCAAGGGACTCTGAAGAGTCTTCTCCAGTACCACAATTCAAAATCATCAATTCTTTGATCAGCCTTCTTTGTAGTTCAATTCTCACATCCATACATAACTACTAGAGAAACCACGGCTTTGACTATATGGACCTTTGTGGGCAAAGTGATTTCTCTGCTTTTTTAATACACTGTCTAGGTTTGTCGTAGCTTTCCTTCCAAGGAGCAAACATCTTTTTTTGACTGAGACTTCTGCTCTTGAAGGTCTGGAGTGCAGATCCACTCACTCTGATTCCCATCCCAGAGCCAGCAGTTTGAAAATCACCTGCCTTCTATGAAACTGAGATACATTGACTAACTTCAGTGCACATGCTGGAGGGGCAGAGGTCTGGAAGATCTTTCTCTAGGGAAGGAAGGCACAAGTCCCCCACCCCCAGCCCCTGCTCCTCCAATCTCTCTGGCCTAGAACTGGCAAGCATATTTCCATCGCTCTCCATCACCCAGCTCACCCTGTGTGCTCCTCTCCAGGGTTCCATTCAGGATTTGCCCTGTCTAATCAACTGGCCCACCCGACCCTTTAAAGCAGCTCCTGCTCTGCCCCACCTGCCCTGCCAGGTGACCTCTGCCAGCACTAGACACCTTTCCAAGTGGCTCCTGCTCTGGGAGGTAGCCCCACATACCAGTACATCCACAGAAGTCATGGCCGGTCTTGTTTGCTGCTTGACTCTATGTGAACACTGGGCTTCCCTGGTAGATCAGAGGGCAAAGAATCTGCCTGAAATGTGGGAGACCCAGGTTCAGTTCTTGGGTCAGGAAGATCCCCTGGTGAAGGGAATGGCAACTCACTCCAGGATTCTTGCCGGAGAATCCCACTGCCAGAGGAAACTGACGGGCTACAATCCATGGGGTCTCAAAGAGTCAGACATTGAGCAATGACACTTTCACTTTCACATGAACATTATCTTTCATTGCCTGATATCTAACAAGTCAAAACCCACGTGTCATATATTTTGCTGGAAGGGTATATCCGGTTCTTGCCACCCACATTAGATGAAGTGGAAGTCCCATGGCTCATAGAAGTGTAGTTCTATCTCTGCTATCCATAGAAGAATAATTTCCAGAGCAGCAGAAGTCATCTGGGGCCATCAGCAGTTTGAAATGAGATGTGTTATTTTGCACACATCATCAGTGTATATTGCTCATCCTATGTCTTGGGGGAACATGTCTCTTCAGGTGAACAGATCATCCAGACAGGTTTGCACGGCTCAAAATTAAGCATCCAGTTCATCTTCTGACAGGTCCTTCAATTATTTAACTCATGTCCCATTGGTTTTAATCAGGAGCTGGTATTTTCTGTGTCTTATTAATTTCACTTCACATTCAGATGATTTCTGCCATTTAGGAGCCCATATTTCAAAGAAACCTACACCTCACTGGGATGTTTATTACTGCAGCCCACCCATACTCCGTTAGGAACCACATTTACTTTTATAGAATTCTGTACCTCATTCAAGATGTGAAGATATTCATTTGTTTTGGCTTTCCGCAACCTTCCTCAATTCATCTGCATTTCAGAATGTTTGGCAGATATTCTTCAAAGACTGTGGTTTAGGGAAGTAGCTGTTTTCCATTTTCACTGCAAATAAAATTACCTTTTTTTTTTTCTTTTGGTTTGGTTTCAGCAAGGATCATGGATTTTGCAAGTGCATGACTATCGTTCACTGAAAGCCCTGCCTCTGTTAATGAAGCTGTAAGTCTTCTTCCATTCATTAAGGTCTGAATCCTCACCTTTCTAAATATGGAGAGCAAGAGAAGGGTGAGGTAGTCACTTAGCTTTCAATTATTTTTAACACTTCCTCTTACATTGATCTCTTTCCCCCATCACTAAAACACTGGCCTAAGCCTTTATCATTGCAAGCTTGACTACTGAAATTTACTTTTTGTGTATTATTTAAAACCCTCCTTGTTTAACAAGTATGATCATATTGACTTACAATGTGAGATGTGGTTGCAAGACTACTTAGAGGTTAACTTTTCAGTCAGTCTTATCCTGACCATCATATTTAAAATTGACATCTATTCACTCCTGAAGGAAATTAACCCTGAATGGGTTGGTTTGGCAGGACTGATGCTGAAGCTGAAGCTCCAGTACTTTGGCCACCTGATACAAAAAGCTGACTCATTGAAAAGACCTTGCTGCTGAGAAAGACTGAAGGCAGGAGGAGAAGGGGGTGACAGAGAATGAGATGGTTGGAAGCCATCACTGATCCAATGGACATGAGTTTGAGCAAACTCCGGGAGAAAGTGAAGGACAGGGAAGCCTGGCATGCTGTAGTTCATGGGGTCACAAAGAGCTGGACACCACTTGGCGACTGAACAACAACAAATTCACACATGAAACTATCTAAATTCAATTTATCTTGTTCTAATTGCTCTTTTTTAAATAGAGGTTACAGAAAAGCTCTTTTGTATATATAATAAAAATATATCGAGGTATATAATTGTTATATACTAAATACTCTAATAAATGTTTGACTTCCTTTTTTATTATGTTTATTGTGTGTCTCTCTTTCTTAGAGGGTGTGTTTAGAGGAGCAAGGAATCTTTATTCACCTAGAACAGAGCTTGACATTTGAGAGATGTTAACACATATTTGTTGAATTAATAAACAGAGCTACAGGTACTTTTTGAAGTTTCATTTTAGCCTCTTAACTTTTATGAAAGACCTACATTAGTGTCTGTTTTCGCTAAATAGGAGAATTCTGAAGAGAATTTTTGCTTTAATGATAAAAGGCGAAAAGTGAAAATCGCGCCTGGCATTTATTAATACTTTGCAGTGAGGCTTTATGGAGGCATTACCCCAAACAGTGAGAGGAACGCCGCCAAGCGACTTCCCTAGGAACTGCACTCAGCACCGAGCCACCAGAGCTTTAAACTACTGTCTGTAAGCATCTGCCCGCTATCTTGATTTATCCTGTGTATTCATTAGCAAGATTTGTCCTAAGGTAACTGCTTATTCACTTTATATCATTTTGGCTTAGGAAAATTTCCGTAGGAAAGCTCTATTTCTGACAGAGAGGAAAACTCTGTTTAAAAACAGATAAACCATGTAAAGTAAGAGAAACAAATAAATGAGAAGATGGAATTAATTGCTGTGTTTGCTGAGTTTCTTAGCAGAAATAGAGGAATGTGATGAGCCACCAAGCTCACTTTTAATATAGATTAAAAGTTATCTTTTACTTAACATTGAACTCAGAAGAACGATTACAACAACCTCTTGCCTTTTCTCTCTGCTCTTGAAAATTCAGCCTTATTCCTACAGGATTGTTCTCACTAACGTGCTGCTCTATTACTGAGCATATTGTCTGCTCCAAAAGTTCAAGGTGTGCCCATGCTTGCTACAGGATAAAAGGTAAACTTAGTGAAATTCAAAGTCACTGTCAACCTGAACCTAATTTATCCTATATTCTTTTCGGTCTTTTAACTTATCAAACGTTAAACCCCAAGGTTATCTACTTACTGGCCAAAATATTAATTAAAAAAAGAAGCCTGTTAAGGAGCACTGTGTATCTCCTCTTCCTCTCTTTTATTTACACAGTTCATGCTGTCTCAGCTCGCTCAGGCTGCCGTAACAAAACACCCCCACAGACCGAAGGACTTAAACAACAGACATTTGTTTTCTAGCAGTTCTGGATAAAGAATAGAAAGTCCAAGGTTAAGTTCCTGGCATGGTTCAAGTTTTTGTGAGAGCTCTCTTCCAGACCTGCAAATGGCTGCCTTTTTAGCGTGTCCTCCTAAGAGGGGAAGACACAGTGAGTGACAGAGAAAGCAATCGCTGGTATTTTTTCCTCCTCTATAATGACACCAGTTTTATTGAATCAGGGTCCCACCTTTATGATCTCACTTAACCACAATCACCTTTGTAAAGACCTTAATCTCCAGCTTAGTCACACATGGGGTGAAGGCTTCAACCTACAAATTTGGGTGATCAGCCCTATACACCTGTATACTCATTCTGCATTATCCTTGATTTATCAATTTCCCTCTCCCTCTTTCCCCTCTCTGGCAAACTATTTCTCTTCTAAAACACTTTACATATCACTCATTAATTGTTTTCTCCTCCTCTAAGTGCCTATGAAAACAGAGAGAGGCATTCAGCTGGAGGTTAATCACAGACTACTGCATGCTCTTTCTGTTGCTGAGTTTGTGCATTATTTATCACTTTTGCTGATTAACCTTCTAAGTGTTTGTACTCTTTCTTTGTAACTAAATTGTAAGGTTCTTGGTGTCAGAGACTGTGATGTATCTCTTCATATTCTATAAGCACCTAGAATGTATTCAGTACCTATATGCCAATTTTCATGTTTCATAACTATCAATAATTTTTAAAGCATTTGCATATATTAATATAATAATGAATTTGAGTCTCATTAGATTACCTTGATAGGTAATACTAATCCCATTTTAAAGATGAAATGAAAACTCAGAGAAGCTATGCAACTTATCCAAAATAATACAAGTTAGCAACAGCACTAAGTCTAGGCTCTAAAGTTGATCTTTGTTTTGATCTTTCTCCAGCCACACTTACTAATTTATGTTTTGTAGAACAAGAGTTTCTTTAGCTGTCCCTCAAATAGCACAACCAAAATAATATAAATAATACCTTTCGGCCACCCATGTGGATTATCTCTAATAAACGGCAGCTGAACACATGGTGTGACTGGAGTTATCATCACTTGCCTTTAGATCATGACACTGAGTCATCAGTTGATGCAGTGTTAGTCCTTAAAGGCTCATCGAGATTCAGAGGCACAAAAAGAACCTGTGCTTCCCCTGGAGCTGAGGACTCAAGGCCTGCAACACCCCTCCTCATAAATGACCACTCATCATCTCTGAAGTCTCTATTACTATACTTTCAAATGCAGGACCTGACCCCAGATTGAATATGCAGTATCCTCCTCATGTCTCTCACTGTGAGGATGGGCCCCAGGAGGGATGACTGTAGCAGGAGCCACCTTCCAGCCTTAGGGAAGAGGCCCTGGCATTCAAGGCATCTGTGGGCCAGAGCTCCTGGTTAACAGCCTCCACTGCCTCTGTACTCCTTTGAATTCTTCTCCGCTGGATTTGATCATTTGAAGGAAAAAAACTGCCAGACCCACCCCTGGGATGGCATTTTTATTCATGGCCTAGAATTTAAGCAGCAGACAGAGTTGGACACGACTGAAGCGACTTAGCAGCAGCAGCAGCAGCAGCACTTTATATAAGTCAAGATACATAAGAGATGATACTTTCTTGGAAAGAGACTGAAGGCTTTGCCTTCAGAGAGAACGGGCTCAGAATCTGAGTCTAGCTCTAATGACTGGTGTGCAAGCCTGGGTGCTAAGTTGCTTCAGTCATGTCCAACTCTTTGCAACCCCATGGACTGTTCCCACCAAGCTCCTCTGTCCATGAGATTCTCCAGGCAAGAATGCTGGAGTGGGTTGTCTTACCCTTTTCCAGGGGATCTTCCCCACCCAGGGACCGAACCTGCGTCTCTTAAGTCTCCTTCATTGGCAGGCGAATTCTTTACCACTAGCGTCACTAGTGTAAAATTTGGCCACTTAATTTCTTTGGGTTCATTTACAAAATGCAGATAATCTTTGCCTTATATGATTGAAAGAGACTGAGAGATAATGTCCATCAATAGTCTAGAATATTGCAAAGCCTAGGAGGCCAGTGATATAGGACTGCTACTGAGAGATAGATAGGTTGGGAGATTCTTTCTCCCACTTAGAGCTACCTTGGATGGTAACGAGAAATGTTGCAGACTCGTGGCTACCAGGAATGAAATATTAGGTCAGAACTTAATAAGTTATCTCATATAATATAGACCCCTTTCAGGGATCACTACCTTGATTGAAGACAAGGAGAAGAGAGTGTCAGAGGATGAGATGGTTGGATAGCATCACCAATTCAATGGATGTTAACTTGGACAAACTTTGGGAGATAGTGAGGGACAGGGAGGCCTGGCATACTGCAGTCCACGGGGTCACAAAGAGTTGGACACAACTTAGCGACTGAACAACGTAATACAGAAAAGTGCCTCTCAGGGCATAGTTTGGTCTGAATTGGGGGCATATGGCACATTTGTGACCCCAGGAGTTACCTGCTCATCTAAGACAGACCATCCCACCAGTTCTCAGGATGAGGGAGCACATATAAAGTCAGTCCCAGTTTAACTTTAGATGGTCAACTTTCACCGTCCCAGATTGGAGACCTTTTCTTCATTTTTCTAAGAGTCGTGCAAAGAGAGAACAAGCAGCATATGTCTTGATTTTCCTTTAATTTTCCTTCAGCTACAAGTGTTAACCCAGAAAGCACAGAGAATGTAAGGGATGTCACAATCTGTATGTAGATGGCACAGAGTCATCAGACTCCCCTCCCAACCCTAGTACTTCCAATGTTCCTATCCGGAGGGTCAAGGGAACCAGTATCTCCATACATCCACTCTCCAGACAAAACCTGAGAGGTGAGCTGAAGGCAGCCCACGGCACCCGGTGAGATCTATTAATGCATCTCTTCCCAACTGTGTGCTCAGTGATGACTCACTGATGCTTGGAATCAGCCATAGTGAGAGGATCCTACATTATAGGCATAAACTATAAATTGAAGCCTTTTATTAGAGGAGATTAGGTTGATTAATGGGCTTTGCTGGTGGCTTAGATGGTAAAGAATGTGACTGCAATGCAGGAGACCTGGGTTTGATCCCTGGGTTGGGAAGATCCCCTGGAGGAGGGAATGACAACTTATTCCAGTATTTTTGCCTGGAGAATCCCATAGTCAGAGGAGCCTGGCGGGCTACAGTCCATGGGGTCACAAAGAGTCAGACAAGATTGAGCAACCAAACACAGCACACACAGCTTGATTAATATTAACTTCTGCACCACTGACTATGACCTTCAGCAGCCTAAGGGTCTTTAACAAATGCAGAATCTCAAATGTAGACGGGATATGATTGAACTTTGATATCTCTTAGAGGAGGAAGAATTAGTATAATATTTCACACCCTGCAAAGTTAGAGCTTTTGGATTATTGGAGGTGTATTTACGTAATGGCTCTGAAAAAAAGAAAGTTTAGCTCTTCAAATCAATGTTGCTGACAGATGACTGAAATAATAAACACAAAGCTTGCAAAGGCTCAGCCTGGGGAGGCCCACACGTCACTCCAAACCTCTTTGGTCTGGCTATCAGGCTGGAAATCTCAGACTGGGGCTGGCAGTGGATATTTCCACTGTTTCTGGGGTTTGGCTCAGTCAGGGATGCCACAATCTCAGTTCACTTTCTTCTGTGGTGTTGCTCAACTTCCGATTCCATAAGAACCATGTAGTCAAAGGATCAGGCAAACAAAACAAAGAACATGAAAAGGAAAACAGGAAGGGAATTTGATGAGCAACCCTCAGAGAGGATCTGGTTGCTTTGATTTTCATGGCAAGTATGGTCATGTATTTCAGACCAACTCAGGCTCCCCTCCCTCCAACCCTGTTCCTTGTCACCCCCTCACACTCTGCTTGACAAGATTTCAATGGAGAGATGCAAAGCCGATGCCATACATGTGTTTTGACTTCTGCCAGCTCATATGAGGCACCCTGGTAGGTAACAGTGAACCTGTCTTTGGAACCAATCAACTTGGCAGATGAAGACCTTCAACTTGGAGTGAAAGCAAATTTGGTGTATTTCCCATGTATCTGTGATCAGAACATCCAAGGCTTTTTTTTTTTTTCCCTGCCTAAAGATGACCTGTTCTGTTGAGATGCAATTTCAGAAAATAATCAAAGAGCAACCCTACAAGCTCCTTCTCCTTTTGCCAAAGATGCTTACTCCAGAGTAGAGCACAGACAACCCAGCAGAACGGTGGGCATCCACTCAGGAAGTCATCCCCTCTCTCCCCCTCTCTCTTAATACAGCACTAACATCTACATGGAAACAAAAACTCTTAAGTATTTTACCACAATTTTCAAGAAAAAAAAAAGAGGTGTGACTGAATAGAGGCAGGCAGGACTGTCAGGGAATGAGGTACCAAGTTGGGAGGTATGCCAGGATTAGCCATCATCTCTTTCTCTAGGCTGATCAAAGCTCAAAGCTGTCTGGCCCTGATTCCACATGGGAAATGCTTTGCTTTCACTGCGAGGCAAAGAGTTTGGTCTGCTGACCTCTAAGGAGGTCACCGACCACACCGTCCATCCATGACCTGCCTTTGAATACCTATACGACCTCGGCCAGCCTGGAATGGTACATGTATTCAAAGTCTGTCCAAAAGTCTAAAACTAAACTGGAGAGGACCAGGAAATTTCTCTCTAAAGATCAGAGAACAATTGTAAATATTTACTTTGAATCCCATACTGCCCAGTCTTATCCAACAGAGGAAAAAGTGGAGAGTAGGCCTTTCCCAGTGGAGACAGGAAAACCGGGGTCTCACGGTGGTCTGCCATACATCTAATCACTTACTCACTGCAATCAAGCTGATGCCATTCCATGTGCTCATGAAGAGGGGACAATGTAATAACCACATCCTTGGTTTCACACATCAGACAGCGGAGGTTCAAATCCTTGGCTCCACCATTCCTTGGCTTGAGTGACTACTCAGAGTGTTAACTCTCAAATACCTCATCCACCAAGTGATGAAGATACTGATGATTTGCTCGAGGGCTTCCCAAGTGGCGCTAGTAGTAAAGAACCTGCCTGCCAATGCCAATGCAGGAGATGTAAGAGACACAGGTTCAATCCCTGGGTCGGGAAGATCCCCTGGAGAAGGAAATGGCAACACATTCCAGTATTCTTGCCTGGAGAATCCTATGGACAGAGAAGCCTGGTGGGCTACAGTCTATAGAGTCACAATGTGTCAGACATGACTGAAGCAGCTTAGCACACACATGACACTTGACCCAAACTTTGTCTCACAGTAAATACTAAATATGAATAGCTATTCTTACAACTGAACATATTAAAAATATTAAGCCTCTCCCAACATATGTTATAAAACAAAATGCTTCCAGGCGACAGTGTTTATAGTCAGTGGAAGCCCAGGGTTCAGCGAGCCAGGCCGGACTCATCTGCTTAAGACCACTGGAGCAGTTTTCTCAACATCACTGCTGGCTTATCTTCTTGCTATGGCATTCAAGGTCTCTCCTCATTGATAAATAGTGATATCCCTTGTGATAATCTGGCTCTTTGGTTTAATGCTGTTGGTTTTGAACTAATAACCAGGGTATTAATATGATTATTAATATTCTTTCATCTGCTCTTGTCATCAGTCCTTCCAATATAAACAGTCTGGGTATGTATGGAGCCTCCCTGATAGATTTCAATTTGGGAGGATGCATGAGGTGACCTCCTTTCCAGGGTGGTGATACTCTTGTTGTTTGTTTCCCCAAGAAGAGCCAAGCTTAGGAAAATTCACTAGTCAAGCTAGGATTCTCCAGCTGCCTGCACTTATCTAACCTTAATGCTTATATAACAGTAATCACCAGCACTGCATGTGAATAATGTCTAATGTGTGACTCTATCATCAAGTAAGCTGTGACATTGGGACTTCCTTGGTGGCTCAGATGGTAAAAAATCTGTCTGCAATGCAGGAGACACAGGTTCAATCCCTGGGTTGGGAAGATCCCCGGGAGGAGGGCATAGCAACGCACTTCAGTATTCTTGCTTGGAGAATCCCATTGACAGAGGAGCCTGACAGGCTACAGTGCATGGGTTTGCAAAGAGTCAGACACCACTGAAGCAACTTAGCGTACGCGCGTGCATGCACGCACACACACACACACACACACACAGGTCAGCAGGAGCTCTGCACACAGTCATGAACCCAAACATCTTTAAACTCTGCTGTCTTAATTTATAACATCCAGAATCACTGACGCAGAAAAAAGAGAGAGAGAGAGTGGAGAACTCACACCTCTACTAAATGCCTTGGGCTGGAAATGCAACACAACACTTCCAGGGCCGGTCCATTGGACAGAATTAGTCACATGAACCTTCCTAAATGAAAGGCAAAATCTTTCCACATGCCCAGGAAGAAGAGCAGAGCAGTAGATGAGGTGAGCAATACTCACTTCTATCTCAGATCCAAAGAAAGACATCTCACAGCAAGTTTGAACAGTAAGTATAGAAGATGCTAAAAGCTGGCTCAAAAAATACTTCAGATATGCATATATTTGTTTTCTACAGTGAAACCTACATTGCGACAGCTCCATTTCAGCCCCTAATATGATCCTGACCATGCGCTCTACGGATTTTTTCCTGTATATGCTCATGAATCTCTGCCTAAAAAGTTTTGCAAAATAGGATCATAAAATTTCCACACAGTAGTTCCTTTTTCACTCAGGACCCAGGTGGTAAACTTTAGGCCAGTCATGCAGTGGAATGCCTGTGGTTTGTGAAGAGCCCTCAAGCACAGCTGCAATGCTCGGTGCTGGGAAACTGCAGGTCCACTGGGACAGCTGCAAGCTCTGCCAGAGCTTCCATTTTAAGCCATCAGTTGGTCACTTCCCTGGAGAAGCCAGGAATGTTGCAGTCATTCACTCCCCTTGCCTTGGTGAGGCAGTTTTGGAGAGAAAATTGCTATGTATTGGCTGAATCTGCCAGACACTGGGCTGTATTACTACTGTCATTTTGCATGGAACCCTTGAGGATCTTCAGACACATTTTTAACCATTAAAATAGTCAGAAGAGTCGTCAAATTATTGCTTCTGCCCAAATCCAAATTCGCTTAGGTTGGCTTTGTGGAGATCAATCCTACAAACATCAAATACTCAAAAGAGACAAGAAGCCATCATAGACATTTTTTAAAAACAAACAAAAAATAGTGGTCAGAGAGCCAAAAGCAGGAAACCAACAAATATTTGGAGAATAGGCAAGCCAGCATTTACAGCCAGGGAACAGCTCTGTCCCTGGGACCTGGGAAAATGATTGAGGCTCTGCCCTCTCCCCCACCCCCACCCCCCAAGAAGTGCCTTCTAAGACTCTGGCTTCAGCAGCTGGTGGTTATTTTCCTTATAATCAATTAAAAACTTACATTTGATTACTTTGAAGAAAAAAAGGAAATTAAGAATGTTGCCACAGGACAAATTCTTAAGTCTTTTCCTAAGGCTTTTAGTTGTCTTTTCATCACTGTTAATCAAAGAAGGCATTTTCAAGATAGATGCTTCCATACGCTGACTTTTAGTCAGATTGGTAATGCCTTAGTTTTTCTTCCTAAATTAGGGAAACTATGTTTCTTCTCCTCCTTCCACTCCCATATAGCTGCTTTTTATTCCAGCTATGCACAGGAAGTTTCTAGAGTCTCATAAGACCACCAAGGGCTGTTCCACAAATGACCCCATGCCTGTCTCTTCCCTGAAATCCAGCTGTGCTTAGAGGAACCAGGGACCTTGAAGTGCATTGCTTTTGACTTTCTGCTTCTTTGAAACTGGGTGTGGGCCACCCACTCTGTCTGGTGTGTGGACATACAATCTTTACTCCTGAATTCACTTTGTCAGTCCCCGAGCGCGAGCGTGTGTGTTCCTGAGGCATCTGTCCTGCTCTCACTGCACAAGTTCTCACTGCGTGATGCCGTCTACTATACCGACCTCCATTATCTCTGCTACTGCTAAGTCACTTCAGTCGTGTCCGACTCTGTGCGACCCCATAGATGGCAGCCCACCAGGCTCTCTGTCCCTGGGATTCTCCAGGCAAGAACACTGGAGTGGGTTGCCATTTCCTTCTCCAATGCATGAAAGTGAAAAGCGAAAGTGAAGTTGCTCACTAGTGTCTGACTCTTCGTGACCCCATGCACTGCAGCCCACCAGGCTCCTCTGTCCATGGGATTTTCCAGGCAGGAGTACTGGAGTGGGGTGCCATTGCCTTCTCTGCCATTATCTCTGGTTGGTTGTTTTTATGTGGGTGATTCTCCAAGTCTTGGTTATGCCCCCAGTCTAAGTTCTACATGTTCCCAACTGAACTCAGTATCTTTCCTTCATTCTAAACGTATTTCTAGAAGCCTTTTTTGTGTAGGGTTTTCAAGCCTACCCCACCAATAACTCTGGAGTCATGTTAAGAAACACAAAAGAGACAAAGTAAGGAATAATAGCCAGGGTGACTGCCAAGAGATTCAGATTTCATGTGTGACAGTTGAAAGAGGAGATAGGAGAGCAATCTGGGGAAATTTCCTGTTTGGGGTTCTAGTTGCTTACTGGCCTTGGCCTCTGAAAATGATTACTGGAGTTGACAAAGAAGAGAGGACAGAGGTGTGTGTGTGTATGTGTGTATGTGAGTATGTGACCTGACCAGTTGGCATTAATGAAGATTCTGTCCTTTCAAAAGTGAGCATATACCTAGTCTGGCTCCTTTGAGCCCGCCTCTTTTTTTTTTTTTTAATATTTATAGTTTCATTTTTTATTATTTATTTGGCTGTGTTGCATCTCAGTTGCAGCACATAAGGTCTTCCTTGTGGCAAACAGGATTTTTCACTGTGCACACATGGGTTCTTTATTGCAACTCGTGGGCTCTTCTCTAGTTGCGGCATGCAGGCTCAGTTGCCCCGTGGCATGTGGAATCTTAGTTCCTTGATCAGGGATCGAACCCATGACCCCTGCATTGGAAGGCAGATTCTTAATCACTGAACCACCAAGGAAGTCCCTGAGCCCTCTTCTTGATCAGCCTCAACCTTGGCCAATAAAAATTGGAGACTCTCAGTAGGTATGATTCTACCCACCTAATCCTACCCCCCATTAAAAGGCTTGAACCAATACAAACAGAGTTTCTAAGTCAAGGCATCATAGGATAATTCCACAGCCCCCATATGTTCCTGTCTGGGGAAGCCCAAGCTGACAAAAGAATCCACTCTTTGTTCCAGCTGACCTGAAAACAGAGTGCCTGCCACTCAGTCTCTGAGGGAAGATGGAGGTCAAACTTCCATGAGCACCAGTGAGCAAGACCAGATGGTTTCACGTGGATCAACTCCCCTTATCACTTTTAATAGATTTCCCTTTCCCTGATTCCGGCTCAAGTCCTGGACATCCCTCCTCCCTCCTCCCTCACTCCCTTTAAAACATCCAGTCACTTCATACAAATCGAAGCTGAGTTCAGTTCATGCTGAACCCTCTTCTCTATTGAAGTAATTTATCATGGAATAAAATCTGTCCTTGCCACTTTAATTCATGTCTAGTGGTAGCATTTTCAGGAATATACACTCTGATGGCCTGGTGGATCTCGTTTCTGAGTTTGACACGGCACTTAGTAGGGTGACTGTCTCTAGGAAAAGTCAGAAGACAAGAGGTGGACAAAAACTGACCAAGTGATGGCTGGAGGGAAGTCTGGCTCAGATGAAGGCACTGGGGCGATGTGTTTTAAGGAAAGTCAGTTCTCAACAGGGAGAACATTTGTATTCTCAGGTCTTTTTTGAAGATATACTTCATGGTAAGGATTTTTAAATAAAGGAGTGGTGTGGTCCCATAAACTTACTCCCATGCCTTCTCTCTTTTCTGTTCAAAAATAAACTGGTTTCTAAGCCTTAAATTTGTTTCTACCCCTCACCCCCCAAAAAGGAATAATTTTTATGAAAATTAGTCTCATGAGTTTCTATGCACACAAAAATGTTAATATAAGAAAGTTTATTATATTATTTCATTTAGGACTCTGACTTCATTCATACAATTAGAATTTCTTTGTTTATTCTTTAGTCATGTTCTGGCCTTTAATGTTTGTTTCTTTGAGAGTAGTAAACACACTTTTATAATTTAACTGTGTGCCTTAAAGGTCCAGAAAGTAAACTTAGATTACAACAAGTCAGATAAAACAGACGATAAGCTAAATAAAATGTACTTAGTTCCATTCACTTAGTAGCATCAATGCATAACACATTCCAAAAGCGGGCATATATCAAATTTAAAATGGATAATCTTAATTGGGTTCAATGATTGGATAAATGGTCAAACAATTTTCATTGAATATGCTTTGGGCCATGCACTTCATTCCTTGTTGATTTACCTTATGGAATCAAAATATCAATTATTTGTTTTGGTAGGAATAGGGAAGATAATCAGAGGAAGGGGCAGTGGTAGAGAATATGCCTTTTGCTGCTGCACAAAAATATATATGGCAGGTGATGACACGATAGCTAACTCCCATAGAGACCTAAATGGCTTATCTTGGCACGTGTGGATAAGTATGTTTATTAACCTAAAAAATGAGAAAATATTATAAAAATATAAGAAGTAGAAAACCCTAGACAAGTTAAAATACAGAAAAATTTTAAGCAAAGTTATTTGAATCAGGCAATATTTAATGTATCAAATAGTAATCTTAATAACTAGGTATAAAGTAACCTAAACCCAGGACACTAACCATGTCAAAAGGCAGCAGGCAGCCTGACCACCCCAGAATCCTTTGCCAGGGTTAGTGTTTTGTTGATTACACACTTAGGCACCCCCTGGTTACAAGAGTACTTGTTTATTAATGATATTATAAAAATAACCATTCTTTAAATGATTACACGTAGTAAATAAAATTAGAACTATACATAAGGATTTGATTAATTGCCATTTCTTTGAGGACCACTTGTAACTTCTTCTGCCTGCTTCACAGACCTGTAGGAGAGAAAGAAAACAAAAGAAGATGCACTTAATGATATGTCTATAGCACAACATGTGAAAAAGAAAGATTGGGATTTTCATGCTTTCCTCTACTCCATCTGAACTTTTACAGGGGCACTGACCTTAGAGGACTACCTCTAGTAACCATATTTAACTGTCATTATGTCCATTTCTGGTGCCTGTATACAACATCTTTGCATATAAAATATGCAAAAATAACTTGGACTGGTAAAATAGATGGACTTCCCTCCTAATAGTGCCAATGAGAAACACATGCCAGGTGTGCACACAATTACTCTCCTTGAAGGAAATCTGAGAGTGAGTTTAGAAAACTAGAGCAGCATAAAGTGAGTCAGTCTGTTCCACTTTGGCACTGAAACTATCTGTCCCACTCTTGATGGAAAGAACTGCTTTTTTCCCCAGAAAAATATGACTAGAATGTCAAGGGAATCTGTCCACGCTCCAAGAATATTTTATATGTTTTTTAATGCTTTTTACCTGAGTTATATCTAATATTCACTGACTAGATCATAAACACTTTGAAAGAAGAATATTAATCTCTGAATGACTCCCAGGACTGGAAAGAAGCCTTTGTGTGTGGTGGGTGATTAGTAAGCGGTTGTTTGATGGAAGAGAGAGGAGGCAGGGAGGAAGAGAGGTAAGGAAGAAGGGAGTTGGGTTATCTGTGTGCATATTTCTCCTTTATCTATCCCAACTAACCTTGCCAACTCCTTTATCTCACTCTCTCCTTTAGGGCTTTCTTTTTTCTTTTGGATGAGGACCATTTTTGAAGTCCTTATTTAATTTGCTACAATATTGCTTCTGTTGCTATATTTTGGTTTTCTGGCCATGAGGCATGCAGGATCTTAGCTCCTGAATCAGGGATTGAACCAGCATCCCCTGCACTGGAAGGCACTGGACCATCAGGGAAGTCCCATCCTTCAGGCCTTAAAGACCATTTCCTCAGGGCTCCTGACCACTAGTCAAGCTAGCGTTCTCCAGCTGCATGCACTTACCTAATCCTAATGCTTATATAACAGTAATCACCAGAATTGCATGTGAATAATAATATAATGTGTGACTTTATCATCAAGTAAGCTGTGACACTGGGGATTCTCTGGTGCCTCAGATGATAAAGAATCTGCCTGCAATGCAGGAGACAGGGTTTCAATCCCTGGGTCAAGAAGATCCCCTGGAGAAGGCAATGGCTACCTACTCCAGTATCCTTGCCTGGAGAATTCCATGGACAAAGGAACCTGACAGGCTACAGTTCATGGGGTTGCAAAGAGTCAGACACAGCTGAGAGAATAGCACACACAAGCTGTGACATCACCT
This sequence comes from Budorcas taxicolor, assembly GCF_023091745.1. Taxonomy (NCBI): domain Eukaryota; kingdom Metazoa; phylum Chordata; class Mammalia; order Artiodactyla; family Bovidae; genus Budorcas; species Budorcas taxicolor. Next base: position 46,065,497 of record NC_068923.1, on the reverse strand, counting down.
GTGACAGTGATGTGTCCTTCTTTGTTATAGTTCCTGATTCATCGTAGGCCTTTACTTAATATAAATCAGATGAATGAGTTTACACATTCAAATCTCTTAGACTGAAGGGCAGTATGCCTGTATGTCATGCAAAGAACATTTTAAGGCCCAAGAAAGAAAATCACATATTCTTCACATCGCTGCAATCGTAGAGTTATTACGTAGAAGGAAGATAACAGTTTTTGATTGTGAAATGAAAAGACCAAACCAGAAAGAAGGCAGCTACAAGGATTTAGATTTTGGGACAAAATAGGAGAGTGGTTTCTTTTAAAGTAGGTTTTAAATATTTTTAACAACATAAGAAATTCACGTTTGTTGTTTGTGGTCACCATGCTGTACATGATGTCCCCAAGATTTATTTTATAACTGGAAGTCTGTACTTTTCAACCACCTTCATCCATTTTACCCACTCTCTGCCTCTGGCAACCACAAATTTGTTCTCTGTATCTATGAGCTTGGTGTTTCATTTTGTTTAGATTCCACGTATAGATGAGGCGATGTGGTTTTTGTTTTTCTCTGTCTGAATAATTTAACTTAATGTAATGGCTTCAAGTTCTGTCCATGTTGTTGAGAATGGCAAGATTGCATTATTTTTTATGGCTGAATAATATTCCATTGTGTGTATATGTGTGTACATTTCCCTGTAGCTTCCCTGTAGATCAGATGGTAAAGAAATCTGCCCACAATGCAGGAGATTCCTATCTTTTTCAAGGGTCAGGAAGGGCTTGATTCCTGGGTTCGGAAGATCCTCTGGAGAAGGAAATGGCAACCCTCTCCAATATTCTTGCCTGGAGAATCCCATGGACAGAGGAGCCTAGGGGGTTACAGTCCATGGAGTCACAAAGAGTCAGACACGACTGAGCAACTAAAACTATAGACATATAAATACACATAACACATTTGATTAATCTATTCATCTATTAATAGATATTTAGGTTTTTCTCTATATCTTGGTTATTGTAAATAATGTTGCAGTGAACATATGGGTGCAGATAGCTTTTCAAGACCTTTTTAAACTATCCAGACAATATTTTGTAGATGTAAATACAGCTGACCCTTGAAAACGATAGGTGTGAACTGTGCAGGTCTACCTATATGAATATTTTTTCTGATAAATATGTACTACAGTATTACAAAATCCAAGATACTGAATCCACAGATGTGAAATCACGGATATGGAGGGCTGACTGTGAAGTTATATGTGGACTTTCAACTATGTGAAGAATCAATGCACTAACACCCACACTGTTCAAGGACCAACTGTATATGATTGAGTGTGTGTCTATGCATTATACATAACAAAAAATGAGCTGTTGTCTAGTATACAGTCCTATGACTCACTTTTTTATAAAACAATATTGTAAAAATGTTTACACATCAGATTATATATGGATATGACTAGATAGAACCAGTTAATATCAGTAAAAATCTATGTATGTATTAACACATCTCATTCTTTATAACACATGCACAGTAACCCATTATATAGATTGCTGTAATTTTTAAAATCAATCTTCCTTTCTGGGCCATTAGACAGTTTCCATTTTTTATGTTTTCCATGTTTTATCATAAAGCACGTGTAATGAACGTAATAATATTTTGACAACTACACAATGGTACACTGCAGACATTATTTCTTTAGGTGATTTTTTAATACAAAATGACTGGGTCACTGAGCAACTACAGCAGAACACAGAAGGTGGTATACCACCATTACATAGAAGCTGGTTAACCATTTGGTAGGGGTGTTTCAAAGAAGGGGTGAGTGTGAAACGGGAAGAGAAGTAGATCATTCTCAGATTCTTTCTTATTTTGATATTTTATGATTTTATGAGTGCTACGGACATATTCAATGCTTTACTCCTCCTGGTAACAGCCCTGAGAGAGATACTGAGAATTTTTCATCTCTATACATCCAGTTCATAGAGTAACCTCATGTCCCAGGATATGAAATTGTTTTGAGACAATTTCTATGTCTCTAAGATACATTTCATAGTATCTTAGGGTTAGGGTTACCACAAAGAGGGTAAATGTTTGCATCTCACATATATCTAGAAGTGATCTTCCTGCCAGGGACAAGAGATTTAACATCCTCACCCCACTTCCTCCACACAGGAGAACACAGACTCAATGAGGAGCCTGAGATCCACAGAACGTCACAAAAAGAAAGAGAAAACATCATGGAGGAGGAAAATCTTTTTTTCATTATAGGTCATAAAGACTATGCATTTTTTAAAAATCTAGATTTGAGCCATTTTAAGTGGTGCCCATCATTACCAGACATTGACATTAAGTGCCCTGAGCAAACATACCGGAGTAGACCAGAGCTGGACAAGAAGAGCAAGGAACACAAAGAAGAAGATCAGCAGAACCTGCACAATGGAAAAAAAAGAGGTAATGTACTGGACCAGGGGAAAAAAAAGTCAATGAAACACAGTTCCCTTGTGGTTTGATCAATTTCTTATGAGAATTAACTGAAATCAATATCAACACGACACTCAGAGTATATAGTGATGGCAATCATACATAATTTAACTATTTAAGTGTGTTGGTTCTCATTTCATAAGCCATTTTCAATTTAAACTTTTTCTGATTTTAAATAAAAACTAGGGCAAAAGGCCCCTCAAGATAAGTGCTATGAATATATATGTGTATCGCAAGAAGAAGATCCCGTCTAATCATAGTTGTAATTCTTATATCCAGCATGGGTTTGGCAGCAAAGGCATGCTTTACAGACTACTACCCTAACACAGCATGTTCAGGTCTGGATATATACATGTCACATATTATGATGCTATAACATTTGTAATTTAACATAATCATCACAAAATTATTATGAGATTTATATAAAGTGGTATGTATTTACATGTATATACTATATTTGCAATGCCTGGCACATAATATTTGTTGTTGTTGCTGTTCAGTCACTAAGTCATCTCTTGAGACCCCACGGACTACGGCATGCCAGGCTTCCCTCTCCTTTACTGTCTTCTTGAGTTTGCTCAAATTCATGTCCTTTGAGTTAGTGATGCTATCTAATCATCTCATCCTCAGCTGTCTCCTTCTCCTTTTGCCTTGAATCTTTCCCAGCATCAAGATCTTTTCCAATGAGTTGGCTCTTTGCATCAGGTAGTCAAAGTACTGGAACTTCAGTTACAGCATCAGTCTTTCCAATGAATATTCAGGGTTGATTTCCTTTAGGATCGACTGATTTGATCCTCCTTGCAATCCAAGGGACTCTCAAGAGTCTTCTCCAGCACCACAATTCAAAAGCAGCAATTCTTTGGTGCTCAGTTGTCTTGAGATATCAGTTTGATCCCTGGGCCGGGAAAATCCCCTGGAGAAGGGCATGGCAACCCACTCCAGTATTCTTGCCTGGAGAATCCCATGGACAGAGAAGCCTGGCAAGGCTACCGTCCATGGAGTTGCAAAGAGTTGGACACAACTGAAGTGGCTTAGTATGCACGCACAGCTGTCTTTATGGTCTAATTCTCACATCTGTACATGGCTACTAGAAAAATCATAGCTTTGACTATATGGACCTTTGTCCAAAAAGTGATATAATATGTTACACACATAATATTATATGCTAAATATGATTCCTCTGAATGCATCCTTGAGACAGAAGAGCAGAACCTAGTAGAACAAGGGGACATGAGTATTTTAATTAAAAGAGCAGGGAAATAAAAACAGAAGATCAAAGAAAATGAAATAAAGGCAGCAAGGGAGATAAGCCTTCATATTTCTTGAAGAGAAAGGAAATAGATTAAACCCAAGTTTTCCAAAGCAGATTTTGGAATGCTAGTCCTGCAAGGTGTTAATATAGATAATCCACAAATGGTTCTTTGATCAAAGACTTTTCAACATAACATACCATCTGCTTTTTTGGAGGCTCAAAATACACACAAGCATATTATAGGCTCTTCGAAGTCCTATAATAAAGGGAACTATTTAACCTGATATTTTATCAAAGTTATCTGATAATAGATTTTCATATAACTCACTTTTTAAAATTCTACAGAGGTATGTTATAAATACTGCTTCAGCTAGAATAGAGGCATGTCAGTGCAAAACAGAAAACTCAGTAACTAAAGAGAAAGCATAAGTTTTGTACTCAGATTTGAGCTCAAATTCTGACTTTACCCCTTCCAAAAGTGAAAGGAGTAGCTTTTCCTGGTGAAGGCTAAAAGGGAAGCAGTGTCTTCTAGGAACCATTTTGAATAAGACAATAAAGGCATGGAGAGTGCTCTTTGAATAGCACCAAAGTGATCAGTTTGCAAATCAAATTCCTGTTCCATAGGCCACAGTGGAAAGATCTGGGAAATATGTCAACAGTGGTTAAGAATACAAACACATGAGAAAATTTTATTTTGATAGGGGCCATGGGGCAAGGCAGAGTGGCCAAGGACAACAGGACTAAGAGGCAGAAGTAGCTAATCTCAAGTTTCTGAACTGAACTTCAGCATAACATCCTCACACGGCCACTGACTTTAAGCGTCCAGCTGAATACTGCTGGGCTCTGTGCATCAGGGCTGCCTGTACGGGGGAGAATATTCCCCAAACTCGTGGGGACGTAGGAAACGAAGCAGCTTTGGTGAGGGGAAGAACAAGCCATGAGCAGCTATAAAGTCTAGATAAAGAGCATCTTAATAAAGATAGTACGTTTGTTTACAGATTAGAACCTGTAATTCTTTCTTCTTGAGTGGTTTATTCAGTGAAAACCAGCCACACAATCAGCTGAGGCAATGCATCACAAATGCACGTATAGAGATGGCTGGATATTCTGTGTGAATGCGCCATGTTCATTGCAGTTCTAATGGAACCATCATTACTACAGACGAACAACACACTGAACACAGGAAACGTCACTGAATGTATCGTGTTTTGCTATGTATACTAATAAACCACTCATGATACACATCTGTCTATGTTTCTAGACATTATGACTGCTAAATAATCAGAAGAGCAGACTGAGGCTTGGCCTCTGCTCAAGTGGTCTTCAAGTCACTTAACCAATTTGAACTAAATTCAGCCATCCATCCATTCATTCATTCAGTTCATTCAGTAAACATTTATAGACTTCCCTGGTGGCTCAGACGGTAAAGCGTCTGTCTACAATGCGGGAGACCTGGGTTTGATCTCTGGGTTGGGAAGATCCCCTGGAGAAGGAAATGGCAATCCACTCCAGGACTATTGCCTGGAAAATCCCATGGGCAGAGGAGCCTGGTAGGCTACAGTCCATGGGGTCGCAAAGAGTTGGACACGACTGAGTGACTTCACTTCACTTCAAGTAAATACTGAATGTATATTTATTAAATAAATATGTGTTGAACACTTACAGCATAAAATAAGAATGGTAAGACCAAAATTTCCCTCATAGGTCTATTTTTGGAATTAAGTATGTGGATGCAACTTATAAATTATAAAGCCTTACATAACTAGGGGCTTCCCAGGTGGCACTAAGTGGTAAGGAACCCACCCGCCATATAGGAGACATAAAAGACTGATTTTGATCCCTGGGTCTGGAAGATCCCCTAGAGGAGAACCTCATGGACAGAGGATTCTGATTGGGGTTGCAAAGTCGGACACAACTGAAGCAACTCAGAAAATTATTTTAAAAGTTAACAAATGGAAAAACCTTTATGTCCTAACATGAAGGGGAAAGTCATGGCATTTATCCTTATGAATATAGAGAAAAGTTGTTTTTGGTCTGAAGAATGTTTAAATATACTAAATTGATATACAGTTTTGGAATATTTAGTCAACATTTCAAAACAAGTCATTTTGAAGAAATTTGGCAGCATGCTTTGAACAGTTGTGCTATTTTTAATAGCATACTATGGAACTGAAACTGTGCTTAATATAATTACTCAATGTTATTTATTTTATACTGTCAAAATTTTAATTTTTATGTTTATCATATATGCCTCCCTTAATTTTCTGGATGACTTTGCCTGTAGATAATAATTTGGAGCACAGTGTAAATATAACTATCTCAAGTTGAAGTTTATATTAAAAGCAGATTTCCTACTCAAATATATTACTGCTTGTTTCTTTATATGTCACTTTCCCTTATTTTCATGTTTTATAGTGTTTTCTTTATGATACAAACTCTTCCTTTCTTTATGATACAAACTCTTTCAGTGCTCAGCTAAATAATTCCTTTCTTGATATTATCTACACACATATGCCTTCTCCCTCCCTCCTTTTTTAAGCTTTTAGAAATGAAATGACATTTCAGAGTAGAACATATGGCTTTGGATTAAGTTAGAATGTAAATTGTACTTACTAATTGTACATCCTTGGAAACAGGTTTTTAACAAATCAGAGTTTATAAAATCAGTAATATCATTTACACACCAAGTTGTCACAAGAATTAAAGGAGATACTACATAGCACATAACAACAAAAATGTAAAAAAGTCAGTCTTTTTCCATTTTCTCCTTTTGTAGAGAAACATGTGTTTCTATATGAGCTTTAAAATGTCAGTGACTCATAATAGACTTTAAGGAAAAACTGAATACTATAATTCTTAATATATCTCCCAAATAGATTTTGTAGTTTTGTTAGGCTATATGACAATTTTCCCAGTTTATTATTAAATTATGTATCTATTAGAATATATGCTAATTGTTTCAGTGAAAAAGATTTATTATGCCATATTTTTGAAACTCTGCGCTTAGTACTCTTATTCTATATTTGTATACCTTCTATATTATGTCTATTATTACAAATAACTTCTTAAGCTGCAGTGTCTATTTTCAGGTTACGACTTCTTGCCAGACCCTAATAACAAATATTCCATTACCTCCTAAGAGATCTCACAAGTAAACTTTTAGTCTAACCGAAACAATGAAAATATAGCATCTTCTGGAGGGAATACTTCATTCTTGGATTTTTTTTGAAAACTTAGTTTCAGAAGTAAGTGCTTGAGTCTTAAGTAGCAGGAAAAAGATGAATGAAATAATAAGGTTGGTTGAGATGAAACCCTGCATGGTGGCAGGTATTCTAATTAGTAGATACAAGATGAACTCTCACAGCCTGTGATAATATGTAAGAGCATTGCATAAGACAATCGTGCCACCAATGAGGGGGCTTCCCAGGTGGCGCTGGTAGTAAAGAAACCACTTTCCAATGCAGGTTAGACATAGAGACGTGTGTTTGATCCCTGGGTCAGGCAGATCCCCTGGAGGAGGGCATGGCAACCCTTTCTAGTATTCTTGCCTGAAGAATCCCATGGACAGAGGAGCCTGGCAGTCCTTGAGGTTGCAAACAGTTGGGCACAACTGAAGTGACTGAGCAGCAGGCACCATCCATAAGCCCACTCAAGGGAGAGGTCAAAAATTGTTCTCTCCTCTGCAGTGTTAAGGCATATTAAAGGCAAGATATTGAATTGAAAAGACATATGATAATTAGGAAAAATGGAAAAGTGAGCTATAGCTTCACAAGTGGAAAGATAAATCATTCCTGGTTAGTAAGGAAAAGGCAAAAAGTATTTGGCAGAGAAACTTGAAGGATAGCAGTCTCCTTTATCCCTATGTAATGTGTCTCTGAGAGTTAAAATCTGAGAATTGGACAACTGTAGATGCAGCTGAGTGTGAATCCCTTCTCTGCAACTTATGAGCCTGGGGACCACAAGGCAAGGAAGGACATTAAATGTAAATGCACCTCCTGGCCCAGGGGGCCCACGGCTAGTGCCGGCCTGCTGGTGGATAGGTAAGCCCCCAGTGCCAATACGCTGGAGGGACGACTTCAGAATGGGGCTTGCCAGCACCAGTGTCCTCGCGTTAGAACAAGCTCCCCACATGGCTTTTTCCAGCCAGCATCTATATCCTTGAGGCGGGTGGTGAGGGGTCCCAGTCGCCTCCTGTCTTCTGCCTCTCCAGGAGACCCTTTGAGGTCAAAATGTGGGCTTAAGCCAGGCTCCTTTCAAATCGTTGTTTCTGAGCTGTCTTGTTTAAATACAGCCTTTTCTGATACCAGTTATGAAATTTTGACAGCTATTGCATGTGACAAGCAAGTTTTAATAAACAAAGCAGGTAGTCTGAAGCATGTAACCTGATATATCGCTGAGTAACTTGACACATTTTTCCTTTATACTTAATAGTAGTTTATTTGGTGAGATTAAATTTTATATGTTATTAAATGTTACCCTTTAAAATTTTTCTAGGAGCTTAGGAATCAATTGAACCATTCATAATATCAGAATTTTACCACAGATGTGGGAAACATTTCCAAGTAAGAATGCCACATGAATAATCCAGAGCCTTGGTTTCTAGAAATTGCAAAAACTTATTTATCACCAAAATAATTATATACAATCAGTTTATAATGAAAATTTCACTTTAATACGAGAATGTTTTGTCTCTAATAGATCATTAACAGCAATTATTAACTTAATTTTATATTTATTGGTCAAATATTAATTCTCAAATATTTATGATAACAGATACAAAGCATAGATATGGTGATATATTTGTAGGTGTGATAAATATTTATGTAATAATAACAGACCAAATATACAAATGTTGATATATTTAATTCAGAATAGTTATTGCCTGGGATGAGTTCAGATCCCCTAAATGTTTTAGGACAAGCTTTAGAATTTTCTGTACACTCATAGGAATTTGAATATGAAAAGTGAGACAAAGAATTATCAAGATTTTTTTAGTCTTCAAAAATAACCTACTATAGTTTGCCAGAAGTATTTGTCTTTCTTAAATTTAAGATCTTGTCTTCCTAATTATCCTTGTGCTATTACGACTGGATTAATATTATTGCTTCATTCTGGGTTGTTTCTAGTGTGTGCATGCCTTTTCTCTACAAATACATGACTTTTAAAGGAAAACAAAGTATCTAGTATATGCAGAGTACATTATGCAAAATGCCAGGCTGGATGAAGCTCAAGCTGGAATCAAGATTGCCTGGAGAAATATCAACAACTTCAGATATGCAGATAATACCATTTTAATGGCAGAAAGTGAAGAGGAACTAAAGAGCCTTTGGAAAAAGGTGAAAGAGGAGAGTGAAAAAGCTGGCTTAAAATTCAACATTTAAAAACAAAGATCATGGTATCCAGTCCCATCACTTCTTGGCAAATAGATGGGGAAAATGCAGAAACAGTGTCAGATTTAATTTTCTTAGGCTCCAAATTCAATGCAGACAGTGACTACAGCCATAAAATTAAAAGAACTTGCTCCTTGGAAGAATAGCTATGACAAACCGAGACAGTATATTAAAAAGCAGACACATCACTTTGCTGACAAATGTTCGTATAATCAAAGCTGGGGTTTTCCTTTATGGTTGGACCATAAAGAAGGCTGAGTGCCAAACAATTGATGCTTTTGAACTGTGGTGTTGGAGAAGACTCTTGAGAGCCCCTTGGACAGCAAGGAGATACAACCAGTCCATCCTAAAGGAGATCAGTCCTGGGTGTTCATTGGAAGGACTGATGTTGAAGCTGAAACTCCAATACTTTGGCCACCTGATGTGAAGAGCTGGCTCATTAGAAAAGACCCCAATGCTGAGAAAGATTGAAAGCAAGAGGAGAAGGGGGTGACAAAGGATGAGATGGTTGGATGGCATCACTGACTCAATGGACATGAGTTTGAGCAAACTCAGGGAGATAGTGAAGGACCAGGAAGCCTGGTGTGCTGCAGTTCATGAGGTCACAAAGAGTCAGACGTGACTTAGCGACTGAACAGTGTCTTGTTAGCCTTGTCTCATTTGTCTCCTGAGGTGTGTATAGTTGCATTCTAGTTTGCATTTCTGATGCCATGTCCCTCATACTATCAAAATCCTGAAAACTTCAAGTATCATGTACCCCTGACACTTTAACATAATTGTCTGTTAACTCATTTGAGTCTTTCAGTTATCTACAGTCCATTGCTCCCCAACCCGCCCCTTCTACCCTTCACTTGGCAGAGTGTTAGTCCTTATCTTGAGACTGGTTAAGATAATCAGCCATGCTACCCTAACTCCGCTGCCTCAAGCATTGTGCACATATGAATTTTGGGAGACTACCTGGAAAGAAATGACTAGAAGTTAGGTTAAGAAGAACAAAGGTTTTTGTTTAAGGTGAGAAGTTGGGCCACATCCTAGGTGGACAGTAGAATCCCACTGCCTTCCTTACTGCCCTAAGTAAACTCTGGCTCTCAAGAGTCACAGCATAAACTGTGTCACCCCCTTGGTAAGGGGGAGAGAAGGGAGGTACTAGTGAAAGATGAAGAAAAGGAGGTAAATATCACTGGACCCAAAGAGGAGCTCTTGGTTCTGCTCCTGCTTCTGTTATTAACTGGATGATGTGGCAAGATGACAATCTCTTAGAGCATCAATTTCTTCTCCACTAAGCTGAGAGAGTTGAAGTGGAGGGGATTAGACTAGGTTTGCACTTCGTAAAATCCCAGAATACATGTTCTTCGAGCAGTTAATAGGCGTTTTGCAATTTATAGGCTTTCTAGAAAATAGGAGTTAACGGGCATTCTGTAAAAAGGACTTCAGTAAATATGAAAAAAAGAAAAACTGGAATAAATACAATCAAGCAGGGGCTACCTGGTGACTTTACTAAATATTTTAGAAGTGACTCTGTAGTATTTCAAGTCAACAATGAACAACATTTCCCCCTATTTTAAGCCAGGATGCTGGTTACACTTGATCTGTTTACTTAGAATTGTAGAGCTGCCTTGCTCCTCTTGAAAAGGGATGTCTTACAATTGAGAGCCTCTCAAATATAATGATATCTAGAACTTTTCAATAAAAAGCAGAGACATTACTTTGCTGACAAAGGTCCGTATAATCAAGGCTATGGTTTTTCCAGTAGTCATGTGAGAGTCGGACCATAAACAAAGCTGAGCACTAAAAAATTGATGCTTTTGAACTGTGGTGTTGGAAAAAACTCTTGAGAGTCCCTTGGACTGCAAGCAGATCCAACCAGTCCATCCTAAAGGAAATCAGTCCTGAATATTCATTGGAAGGACTGATGCTGTAGCTGAAGCTCCAGTACTTTGGCCACCTGATGTGAAGTGCTGACTCATTTGAAAAGACCCTGATGCTGGGAAAGATTGAAGGTAGGAGAAGAGGACAAAAGAGGATGAGATGGTTGGATGGCATCACTGACTCTATGGACATGAGTTTGAGCAAACTCTGGGAGTTGGTGATGGACAGGGAAGCCTGGCGGGCTGCATCCCATGGGGTCACAAAGAATTGGACATGACTGAGCAACTGAACTGAACTGAACTGAACTGAAAATTTCTCAAAACTTATTTTACCAAACACTTGTTTTTAATAGTTTTTCATGAGATTGGATTTAAAGAAGCAGATACTGTCTGATTCTATAACCCATTACGAAGATATCATACTCTGGGGGCAGAGAGAAAACCAGGCTGTAAAATCAAGAAAAATAGGAGAGGAGAAATACTTTTAGAATGAGAGTATGTGCTGTGCTGTGCTTAGTCGTTTAATCATGTCCGACTCTTTTGGACCTCATGGACTATTTCCTGCCAGGCTCCTCTGTCCATAGGATTCTCCAGGCAAGAATACTGGAGTGGGTTGCCATGCTCTGCTCCAGGGGATCTTCCCAACCCAGGGATCAAATCCAGGTCTCCCAGATTGCAGGTAGATTCTTTACAGTCTGAGCCACCAGGAAAGCCCCAAATGAGAGTATAGACAGCTCAAAAAAATCTGCTTGTCTAAATATACAATGAGAATGTAACACAGGGAAAAATCACTAAAATCAACTTTTTTAAAACTCTGGAAATTAGAGAAAGGCTTACAATAATCCATAGAACATTCATTAAAGAAAATCAGTTGAATCTCAATAGGAATAATAACTATGCAGGGTTTTAACTTACCCAATATTAATATCCTTCTCTCTGGTTCTGTGGGAGCCTTGCAAATCAGTATCCTCACAACAATGGTAACTATGAAACAAGGAGCCTATGGTCTACTAGAGGGGACAAAATAGATTTAGAGTTCCCAAATATCTAGAGATTTGTCACTATTTGACCTATATGGAAATGCCTCACTGGTATTTTTTTTTTTTTTTAACATCACTCAGTGAGATACTCTGTCTGTATAACATTTGTCAAAAACAATCAGGGGTAATAGTTTTATATGGAAGCTGCCTGAGGCAAACAAGAGACTTACCAAAAAATTAAAAAGAAAATACAGTAAACGACATGTCCACAGGAAGTTTTCAAAAACTCGACATAGCTGTGTAGCTCTAGAAGGCCACGCAGATGTTCAGTGCTATGCATCTATTCAGGAAAGATCTGTAAGGATCTCACCTCTGGTTGGCTTAGAGGCTCTATTTAAGCCACGCTGTAAACTTCTGGAATGTTCATGGCATACATCAATACTTTGTCCAATCATTGTGCAAATCACATGAGCACTGTGCTCAGTCGTGTCCAGATCTTTGTGACTCCATGGACTGCAGCCTGCAGGTTCCCCTGACCATGAGATTCTCCAGGCAAGAATACTGGAGTGGGCTGCCATTTCCCTCTCGGGGGAATCTTTCAAGGATTGAGTGTACGTCTCTTGCATCTCCTGCATGGGCAGGGAGATTCTTTACCACTGTGTTACCTGGGAAGTCCAAACACTAGCTGACAACTAAGTTACTGGGTGAAGATTTCAGTGGCTGTATACAACAAACTACATAGGCTTTACAAAATTAACTTAGGAAAGTTAGCAAATAAGAAGTCACAATATCACATATGACAATAAATGTGAAAGCATGGCCCATAAGTGGGAAAAAAATGCAGTCAACAGAAACTCCCTGAGGAAGCCGAGATGATGGAATTTCCAGACAAGGACTTTTAATCAACTACTAGAAATATATTCAGGGCTCTAAAGGAAATCATGTCAAATAATTCAAATATGAGAATAAACTCTTACACAGTGGAGATTAGCATCAAAGAGATACAAATTATAAAAGGATAGGTCAACTGAAATCCAGTCTGAAGAACACACACACACATGCACACAAGAAAAATGAACAGTTACTCAGAGACTCTATAGGACACCAGCAAGTATACCAAATACATATAACTGGAGCAAGAATTAGTGGCTTGCTTCCAAAGAATTGTATAAGAAGGTGGATCAAAAGTCACTTTACAAGGGAGAAGCCAGCAAACAGTACCATGGCCTGGTGCTGTAGGGTATCATCATGTCAATTGCACATACTCTCTAATATTAAATGATGAGGGTGTTTCACCTTCTTGGTCTTTTCTCCCAAAATACATAACCACAGTCTAATCATGAGAAAACTATTCGACAAATCCGAATTAAGCAGCATTCTACAAAATTCTTGACCTGTATTCCTCAAAAGGTTCAAGGTCATGGAAAATAAGGAAATACTGAGAAACTGTTAAAGACCAGCAGCAATTAGGGAAACATGATGAGTAAATAAAGTCTAGTGGTCAGTTAATCGTAGTATTGGTTTATTAGTTTTGTAAATTTACCAACATTTTATGACATGTTGACCTAAGGTAAACTGTAAAGGTAATATATAAATTTTCTGTATTATTTTGGCAATGTTTCTGGAATTCTAAATTATTCTAAACTAAAGAATTAAGAATAAAAATATAACGTCGATTTTGGGTCATGCTTTTGTAAGAGATAAATATGCATGTTGAAATTTTTTAATTAGCATTAACACAAAAACATACACAGAAGGAAAGAATATTGAAACATAACATACTTTTAAATTATATAATACTACTATCAAAATTAGTTTTGATATATTTTCAATGAGGTTGCCAACTGCAACCTTTAACACTAACTTCTGTTAATTCAAAATACACTTAATGAGAATGCCCAATGTTTATTACAATTTTGGGTTCCTAACAATATAGGTAGTTTAAGTTGGAACCGAACAGTCAAGGTACAAATCTGAGAATCTGATTTCTGATGAATATATTTATATTTTTCATCCAAACCCTAGAACAAATAGTAAACTACCTTGCTGCTTTCGACAGCTGGAAAGTCCAGCTTTTTGTTTCCCTTTCCACACCTGAGGCTGCTTTTCCAGGTAACAGACTTTATACAGGATCATCCTGCCAGCCTCGTGGCCTTAAGCAGACCCAGGGTCAAATCTGCTGTTTTTATGTACAGTGAGACCTCAGACCTAAATCCAAATCTGAGGTCTCAGTGGGTCACTACTATATTAGTTCCCACTTCACCTGGCTCTTATTTCTTTATTTTGGGCATCTCTGTTGATTCGTTTCTTTGGTTTGGCTTTTCATTTGTTTGCTGATTTTCGATTTGGTTGTTCATGTCAGGAAGATCCCCTGGAGAAGGAAATGGCAACCCACTTCAGCATTCTTGTCTGGGAAATCCCATGGACAAAGGAGCCTGGCAGGCTACATTCATGGGGTTGCAAAGAGTTGGACACTGCTTGGTGACTAAACAACAACAATTCATTTTTAAAAAGCCAAAATGTAGTCAGAGGGTGCTGGCTGGCTTGACTGAGGCTGTTTAAAGACGTGTGCCTTTGTAGATGTTGAACCTACTGACTAGGGGACCCGACTCTCAATCTTACTCCACATTTATTCCCTTGAATTTCAGCCTTTCTTCTTGTCCATCCTCACATTTGATATCTAAACTTAACTTACAGATAGAAATGCTGCCTAGAGAAATAAGGTCCAGAGATTAACAACACCATGGAGAAAATTCTGAAAACACAACCCTCTGATTCATTGGACTTTTCATTCCAGTAGTTCTCAGCCTTTAGAATAAGCAAAGATCAATGGAGGAGCTTATTAGAAATGCAGAATTCAGAGTTCCATGCACAGAGATTCTGATTGACTAGGTCTGAAGTGGAGTCCAGTAACATGAATAGCAAACAAGTACCCCGGTAGGTGCACGTGCCTATCATTTCAGTTACTTAGTGACTTCAGATCATAATCTGAGCAATTAAAAACAAGCATGGTCCTGACATGAGTTTTTAAAATTTCTGATGTAGACTTTTATACCAAAATCAGAGTAGAAAGAAAAAGTCTACTTAAGGCGTCTGCTTCTCTTGTTTATAATAAAAGTTTTTAAAGCTTCCCATTGAATTATTCAAGACATATTTTCCTAAATGGTGCTCTTTTATAAAACTTACTTGTGATAAGTCTTAGTTTTAAATGAGGCAATAAGAAATATGCACCACTACGAATATTCTGACATTATTTTGAAACTTTCCACCAAGATAATTTTGTCTCAGGAGAAATCTGAAAATTCCATAAAATTATCTACATATAATTTATAGGAAGTTGAGTCAAGAAACAGGTGTTACCACTGGAATGATGACTCTTGTCCTTTTCCTATTCATACATTTCTAATATATGAGCCTCTAGACGCTAAATCAGATGCTGGGATGACATAGATTTATGTCATTTATTTTCTTTCACTGAGAAAATAAAGAGGTAAATGATCTGTACATATCTTGCCAGCTGTTCCACAAACCTCATACACTGAATACAAACTGAGACAGTAAAGAATCTGCCTGCAATACAGGAGACCCGTGTTCGATCCCTGGGTCAGGAAGATCCCCTGGAGAAGGGAATGGTTACCCACTCCAGTATTCTTGCCTAGAGAATTCCACTGACAGAGGAGCCAGGGAGTCTACAGTCCATAGCGTCTCAAAGAGTCAGACACGACTGAACGACTAACACTTTCACTTTCATCATAACCTCAGTGGCTCCATCTTACACTTGACCCAGTACTTAAATGTTGGATCCTGCTCTGGAAAAGCACTTGCATCTCTGTGCTATGAGTTTGGCTACATTGCCAACTAGCATTCCATTTCCAGATGGCTCCTATTACCACTTAATTATTTTCAAATCCTGATTTTATTTCAAACAATTTACCATTGTCAAGGGTCACCTCCAAGTACAACATGGCTGAAATCAAATATTTTTGGTTCTAGGTCTATGGTTAGGAGAGTTGAAGAATGACCTTCCTCAGAGTAATTGATTGACCATACGGCAAAATCTATAGCTAAACTCTAAACCCAACATTAAAATTTTAATAAAACTATAGATATTTTTATGACAATTATTGTCACAATTATTTATTTATTGATAAACAAGTTAGTACCAAATAAATCTATGTATTAATTCATTAAATTTTCAGATATTTATTGAGGTCTTAATATGTAACTAAATAAGAAGACAAGAACAGAGTCATTTCCTCTATGAAGCTGCATTCTAATAGAAGATAAGATGATTACAACTTATCATGAAAACCTTGTGAAAGTATATGCAGAAAGACAATATGATTAGATGACAAGAGTTGAAGAAAGTTTTGGGAATTTTTAATTTCCTTTGCATTATTAACCTATTTTATAGACTTAATACTGGTTGGAGACATACGGACTTGAGGAAAAGGAATTTAGTCTGAATTTAGACTTGGATTAAATACAGTTTTGATCAATACTTTCTTGATTTTAGTTCATTAAAAATTATAGCACACACATAGAATTAATACACTATGCATCTTATAAAGGTGTTGTTTACCTGGTCATGCCCATGTTGGGCACATATGTGTTGAATCTAAGAGTTAAACTATCCCAATTATATACACTATCTTTATACACCACACACATGAACACACACACACATTCCCTTGAAGGGTTTGTTTACTGCAAAATTTACAAAGACCTAAAAAAATTGATGAAAATTATTAAATCCAAACTCTAGAATGAGAGTTTCCATATCTTTAAATATGTGGGGAGTAAGAGGTATAAACATGCTTGCCTTTGTTTTCGTAAAAGTTGTGGGCCACTTGTTCTTTTAGATTTGGGGGATTCTCTTTTTATCCTATGCTGCCCTTTTCCTAGACTATTTTACTTAGGCTCCTTTGTGTTAAAGATCTTCTAAATTATTCTCCTATTGAAAACAGATTAAAAGATAAATTGCTCTTTATTTTCATACTTGCTTAAACTACAGTCTGCTTTCTGAGTCTTCATCATTTGTTTTCTAAAGAAGGTGTTTCCCTCCACTAGAGTCTGTACAATGACAGTGTTTTATTCACTGCATTTCGGATGTGCCAGCTGAATGTCACTGCAGTTGTCTCCTCCTCTCCCCTGAGCTCTTACCATATAGGTCCCCCTCCTGGCTATGTTCTTTCTAGCCACATAAGCCTACAGTTAAAGAAGCAGGATCAGGATATTTACAAATGCCTTTTCACCTGGAAGAGTGATTTCCTGAATCTCTCTGGTACAGAATCATGCTACCTTGCAACATATCAGGTATCTCTGGTGACTATAGCTCAAGGGAACAGTTAATTGATCACTTCACACCAATTATCATGAGGGCTAGGTTATTACTTACAATTTTTATTTCTCTCTACAGGCTACCAAAAAAAAAAAAGGTAAAATTCTGAT
This sequence comes from Budorcas taxicolor, assembly GCF_023091745.1. Classification (NCBI taxonomy): domain Eukaryota; kingdom Metazoa; phylum Chordata; class Mammalia; order Artiodactyla; family Bovidae; genus Budorcas; species Budorcas taxicolor. The sequence continues at coordinate 46,048,093 of NC_068923.1, read as the reverse complement.
ATCTCATTGTTTTAAAAATCAACGTTTTTCCTCAACGATCCAGACACTAACCTCTCATCTACAATGCTGAGCCCATCTGTCTAAGAATGTCAGTAATACCTCGAGAGCATGCACTGAATTACCCCCAAGTTATAGTCATTCATTCTTTGTTATGGTTATAATCCAATGACTTAAATCAGGGGCTAGATATACTAACTGTCTTAAGTACTATTGCAACACTAATCTTTTTGTGAACTTAGAACAGCTTTACATATATCAATTTATTCATTTAACAAATACTGATAATTTCAAATATAATATTGAGCAGTTCCTAATATACTTCAAAACATTTTAATAACCACAAGTTATACAGATATAAATCTATAGTATTAATAGAAGACTCACAATTCAAATAGACATTTTATATTGGTCTTCAGAAAGAATAATTCCTGTTTTAAGATACTACACCTCTTTTCAGAAAGTTAAGCTTATAGGTCTCTGCACCACAATTAAGACATCACTGAATCAAGATTTATAGCCGGAAAGTATAGCTTCACTTTACATGTGCTCCACCAACAAGTCTGAATTTTTTGCAGATATTGTTTGATGTAAGGAAAATAATGTGCCATCATCATGAATGTCCTTTGGCTAAAAGCAATTTGTCAATAAACAGCAGTGTCTACTCACGTTTCTCTTGTTCTGCTTCTACTCCTTCGCTTTCTGTGTCACTTGGCAAGATCCACGGTTGATGAACCACCTGCAGTTGCTTCAAAGAGTCATCCTGCCAAAGAAGAAACTTATTTGGATTAAATTCTAGAATGATATTGTGAATATGGGTGAACACTGCAGTTCCTATGAATTACATGTCAAAAAAACATAAGAATTTCCTCACAACAGAAAAGAATTCTAAGCTTAAATTCATTTCCATTTCATGGATATGCCACAAACTCTGAACTCATTATTTTTAACTTTCTCCTTTTAATAAGATTTAATGTCTTCATAAGAAATATCTAGGACTTCCTTCGGAGAAGGCAATGGCAACCCACTCCAGTACTCTTGCCTGGAGAATCCCAGGGAAGGGGGAGCCTGGTGGGCTGCCGTCTATGGGGTCGCGTAGAGTTGGACACGACTGAAGTGACTTAGCAGCAGCAGCAGCAACAGGACCTCCTTGGTGGCTCAGATGGTAACGAATCTGCCTGCAGTTCAGGAGACCTGTGTTCAATCCCTGGGTCAGGAAGATCCCTGGAGAAGGGAATGGCAACCCACTCCAATATTCTTGCCTGGAGAATTCCATGAACAGAGGAACCTGGCAGGCTATAATCCATGGGGTTGCAAAGAGTTGGACACGACTGAGCAACTAACATACAACACTAGACTATGTTTCTTCCTGAGGTAATGTTTTTCTGAATTCCTGGCACTCATTCTGGGGAATATAATAATGAAATATTCAATATAAGACTGCATAAAATGTGTCTGTTTGCCATCAAGGTTCCAATTCCTTTAAATGTGATTAAGGATTAGTAGGATTCAGAGAACAGTCTCAACTTTACCCTTGAGTACTACTTCACTACCTTCTTCCTCTTATTGCTTCCTATTTTCATTAATATAGTTCTTAAGTACTTCCTTGCTGCTCCACACCTCCATCACTGACCTAAGGCAGTCCCTCATCATCTCGCATCCTGACTGTAGTTATAGTCATCTACAAGTTTTCTAGGATTAAGATTCATACCTTCCCTAATTATCTCCACCATTTCCTTGCCATGGTGAGATTTTAACAATGGCACATGATGCCATCATTACCTCATTTACAACCCTCGAGTGGTCTTCTCATTATCCCCAGCATAAAATCACAACTCAAGGCCCTTCATGCTTCGTGCTGGTCTAGCCTCTGATTTACCACCACTTCCATCTCCATTCCACCTTGACTGACACTTCCACTCCAGCTATCATTAACTGGTAGTTCCCTAACTTTCTCATTCTCTCTAATTTACTAAGATGTTTTCATATGTTATACTTCCTGCTTAGGATGCACTCTATTTATCTGTCTCAAACATTAACAGTCCTCCCAAGGCTCAGTTGTCATCTCCATTGTGATGCTGTATGAGTTTTGATAAGTGCTCTAATGATCAATGTGCATGTATGCCTGCTAATTCGCTTCAGTTGTGTCTGACTCTTTTGTGACCCCATGGACTGTAGCCTGCCAGGCTCCTCTGTCCATGGGATTTCCTAGGCAGGAATACTGGAATGGGTGCCAATTCTTTCTCCAGGGGATCTTCCTGAGCCAGGGATCAAACCCAGGTCTCCTGCATTGGCAGGCGGATTCTTTACCACTGAGCCACCTGGAAAGTCCTGATTTATTTTTAGGATTTAATATTTTTTTCCAATACTGGATTTGGTCTTGAAGGAGTAAAGTATAGGGGCAGCACAAATCTGAAAAATCTTAACTTTAGAATTTCATAACAGTACAGAGAACTACAGAAGTAAATTTTAAAAAATCTTCATGTAACAGAAAGGGATACCACATCCCTGCAGTTTTTCACATGGCATCTCTGGGTTTAAAGAATATGAAAAATGATCTTTTTATCTTATAAGGTAAAATCAAATGGCAAAAGCTCTTTGTTTAAAACAGAAAAAAGTTTAAAGTGATCATGAAAAAAATTTTTTTAATTGAAAAAGCATTTTGGCTATTTAGCTTTTTCGTCCAGATCCTAAAATCCTAAAATCTGTTTTCATAAGAAAAGATATAAGCCAATACTGTTAATTTTTCCCACAATAGTTCAGAATATTCAGTAATACTACTGATTGGTTTCTGGTCTTAATGGTTTTACTGCTGAACAGATAAGCTATTCGTAGTTTATTACAAATTATTTACAGTACAAATGAAACATTAGCTTGGTAAAATTTGTAGTTTGGGAAGAACTTTAAAATGTTGAGCTGTTGGAATCAGAATCGTAGAGATAGTATAAATATTTCTATTAATAGATCATTTAAATGTTTTACTTTGGTTTTCCCTTGAATACAGTTAGTAATATAATGCACCTGTTTGCTTCATCAATGCCAACAGGCAAAACTATGAATGGCCAAAGTTCAGCCCATCAGACTACTTATAATTCTTTTTGATGGGGTCAAGGAGCTAAACTTGTGAACATTTTTAAAAACAAGAGTTGACATGTTCCTTTTTTGCCAACTTATTCAAAAAATTTTCTACAGGAACACTTAACTCCTTCTGAGCATAGTACAAACTATTTCATATTCCCAAGAGCAAGTTCTTTGGATTGCTTTTAGAAGAAATGCCATTCATCCTTTTTCTAAAACACTTTTACCATAAGTATGTAAATGTCCAGGGACCAGGAGTGGTGGGAAATAGTGACATGTATCATATGGAAAACAATCTCTAGCCCTGTATCAACATATCATTTTATCTGCTAACAGAGTAAGTGCTTTATAAACTTTAGCAGTATTGTTATTCCACATGGCTGGTTTATTTTTGGATTCTCTAAATGCAGTCCATCAGTGATTAATGTCATGTGTGGCCATAGGTTATTCTGGTTTTTTAGAGAGGAAAAAAAAAAAGGTCCTCTGCTCAAACGCTCACCATTGGATAATTTAACTCTGAGGCAACTAAATATTTCTTTCTTTTTGGTTAAGAATGAAAATAATACACAAAACATCAGCTTCAACCTTGCAAAAGGGATTGTCACTTTTATTTTATTTCTCTAAAGATCTTTACTTCTTTAAGACTCTAAAAAGCAAGTATTCCTGAAGCATGTTTCAAATAAAGAAGAATAATATTATATCCCACTTACATACATTTAATAGACTGTAAAACTGATAGAGAATTAAACCTACACTTCTGTTAAAATAAAATTCTCCCTATATAATTTATATACTTAATATAGTTTGGAAATAATTTTGTATTTGTTAATGAAATGGCTAGTATTATCAGGCTGAACACTCTAATTATTTTGCGAATTATACTTCTGTAGCTTATTTCTTTTGCATATTATCAGAGGACAATTAAAACATAAGAACAGGGAAACTACCCCAGTGGTCCAGTGGTTAAGACTCTGCCTTCCAATGCAGAGGATGAAGGTTCCATAACTGATCAGGAAACTAGGATACTGCATGCCCCAGGGTGCAGCCAATTTTTTTTAAACTAAAATAAACATGACATTGTAAATCAACTATATTTCTTTTTTTTATGTTCACATTTGTTGTATTTATTTTTATTTTTTTTGTTGTTGTTGTTTTTAAATTTTTATTTTTACTTTATTTTACTTTACAATACTGTATTGGTTTTGCCATACATTGACATGAATCCAAATCAACTATATTTCAATTAAAATTAAAAATAATTAAGAACAGGAAAGTGATACATTTGAGAAAATATAAGTTTGAATGAACAAGATCTGGGAAAAGAAAAAAAGGAGCAATAACAAAGTTATAACAATATGGTAGATTATGAAAAACATTACAAAATAAACACAAACTGCTAAAAAAATTTATCCAACAAATTTGCTACACTACACTATGTATTGGTATTGCTCTCTGGTAAAAGAAATGTTCACATATTGAGTTACAGGGAAGTATTCTGGCTTATGCATGAGTTAACTTGAATCTGATCTTAACTAAAATAGCCTGTTTGTGGCCTATCAAACATACACTGCACATCTGCTTTAATTATTACAGAAAAGGACACATTAACCAAACAATAAAGAATGTCTATGTTAAAAATAAAGATTAAATGCCTCTCTTCCTGGGACACCAATGCTGGGCCTCCTTCAATGATAAGACTCCCTTCCCAGGTGCCAAGGCCACAATGACTTGCTGTGTACTTGCTGGACTGTTCTTTTTTTTGAAACCTTGAAGAAATGTAGCCCTGACTTGTTTGATGTTCTTTGTTCTGACAAGATACAAAACTGTGCTGAAAATCCTGCATCTCCTGAACAGTTTCTCAGAGTCATCTGGGAAGTAGGCTTCTGAGCTAGTCCTCCGTTTGGCTCAAAAATGGAGGACTTTTTTCTATGTTTCTTATTGATTATTTACTGATTATTTTCCTGACACCTCCATCTTATTTCTTAACTCATTCCTTTCTGTGGTTTTTGTATTCAAGAAAATTATAGGATGACATTGTAAAAACTTTGAAAGTAACAAAAGATGATTGGGTAGAGCCAATGAAAAACAAGTCATTTTTCTGGTAAGCCCTTTCATTTGTCTGATTTTATGAAGGCACTCTTTCGTCGACTTTGAGCTATGTTATAACTGTGCAATTTATAGAAATGTATAGTAGTGCAAATAATTCTTGTCTGTATAAAAGCAAACTGCGTCTACTTCAATGCACTTGATTAGTAACCTATAGATATTGATCAATTTTGCCATTTTTTACATGTAGTTATAACTTCATTTGAACATTCTTTATTAGACTACACATGTGAGGATTTAAATTCTCCTTAGAACTGGCTGTAACATCTTACTGGTTTCCTCATTCATTAGTGAGTTAAATAAATTTTGATATATTCATTTTATATCTATATGAAAGCCATCATTATCATAACTTTTTAAAAACTACTGTCCTTTAACAACATGCATGATTCTTAATAAATATCAATGACAAATCAGGGTTTCCCTGAAGAAAAGCTTTGTTTTCTATTTTTCTAGAAATGAGAAATAAAATTATGATGCTGCATTCTAGTTATTTCCATTTTAAAAAGTAAATCCTTGTGCATGATAAAAAGCAAAGACCTCTTATTATTATAGGAGAATAATGTCATGCACACTCCTTCAAAAGTATAGTTGGAACTTCATTACAGTAATGATCACAGAATATACCACATGAGGAAAAGATTCCAAAATCGGCATGAAAAGCAATTCTAAGTTATTTGGTTGCATAGAATCAATCCTCTTTCCAGTTTAGATGGTACAGCTGACAAAATCAACCTCAACAGATTTGAAAAGACCTGTCTGAGTAATACTCCATTGTGTATATATACCACAGCTTTTTTATCCATTCGTCTGTGATGGACATTTAGGTTGCTTCCATATACTAGCTATTATAAACAGTGCTGCAATGAACATTGTGGTACACGTGTCTCTTTCAATTCTCGTTTCCTTGGTGTGTATGCCCAGCAGTGGGATTGCTGGGTCATAAGGCAGTTCTATTTCCCAGAGGGATGGTACGGGGAGGGAGGTGGGAGGGGGGTTCAGGATGGGGAACACGTGTACACCTGTGGCAGATTCATGTTGATGTATGGCAAAACCAATACAATATTGCAAAGTAATTAGTCTCCAATTAAAATAAATAAATTTATATTAAAAATAAACAAAACAACAACAACAACAAACAAAACAAAACAAAAGACCTGTCTGCTCAACATGCTTCTTTTCCTGTCTGACACCCTCGGAGACTGTGACGCTGCCTCTTGACACCTTGAGTTAGTTTACCCTCCTCTGTGTGTTGTCTCCGGCCTTCAGCTACCTTCCTGAAGTTATGAGGAACCACTCTAAACTGCTCTCGCATGCATGCATGCTCAGTCACTTCAGTCCTGTCCAACTGTTTGAGACCCCATGAACTGCAGGTCACCAAGTATCTCTGTCCGTGGGATTTTCCAGGCAAGAATAGTGGAGTGGGTTGCCATTTCCTCCTCTAGGGGGTCTTTCTAACCCAGGGATTGAACCCAAGTCTCCTGTGGCTCCTGCATTGGAAGTGGATGGATTCCCATGGAGCCATCAGGGAAGCTGCTCTTGAACAAGTTTAAAAAATCATTAACTTCAGTCTTGAGCTCTTTACAGATACTCAGTCATTTAAACTGACAATATCTATCTGATGAATACATATGCAAATGAATACATTTCTCTAATAATTAGCAGTATACTATGCTGGTGTTGTTGGTGTCACTAAGTAATGTCCAACTCTTTCGTAACCCCATGGACCTGTAGCCCACCTCTTTTGTCCGCGGAATTCTCCAGGCAACAGTACTGGAGTAGGTTGCCATTTCTTTCTCCAGGGGGTCTTTCTGACCCAGGGACTGAATCCGGGTCTCCTGCATTGGCAGGTGGATTCTTTACCGTTGAGCCACCAGGGAAACCCATATTGTATGCCACTTTCCAATTACTCCTCTAGGAAATGTGATATTTTAAATGGTTTAGCTTCTCTACAAAAGGTATGGCAAGCTTTGCAAGTATTTGGTTTTAAGTTGTTTTCAATTATATATATATATATATATATATTTGAGTGAATTTTAACATTATAATTTTCACAGCTAAGATTTTTGCAATGTGAAAATCTTATTCCTACCCTGAGTTATTAAGTACCTTACATGTAAAGAACACATAATTTCTTTTTAAACTGTTAGAACCATTTTGAGGATCAAGAGAAGTAAACTATTATAAAATATCTTCTTTTCATTTGGCCAAGAATATAAATCCTATCTGAAAAAATAAATAATACATTAAAAATAAAGAAAATATAGACATTTCATTTTAGCTTTACCTTTAGAGGAGACCATACTGTCTCCTTAGTTTTGATTTAGGTCTGAACAGAATTACCTAACATCATGTGGTTATGATTCTATCTAATTATAAGACTAAATTTACAAAATACAAAAAAAAAGGGGGGGACTTTGATGTACAAAGAGCTGTTCAAACTTTAGCAAGAAATGTTAAATATAATAAAAATGTAAACTCTATGGTTTATTTGAGTTTTAGTGTGTACTAAATAAAAGCAAATGCTTGCTAGATCACTTTTAACTTCAATGCTTCTAACATTTATAAATACTGCTCCTCACTGTTTGGTGATTCTACTAACAAGAACGAGGGCAAAAGCAAAATAAGAGTGTAAGTGAGAAGAAACAAAAACTCATTTTATTCCTCACATTCTCAACATTTTTGCACCGGCAAGGAAGAAGAGTCTAAATATATATTTTCTACAGACCAAATGGAATGATTAACATCTGCAAAAACAGAAACTATCAATAAATTATGATAGTTCATTAATTAAGGTCATACTTAGTTTTTATGTAAAGGATGATGGTTTATTGGTTTTAAAAAGAGCTAAAATCTAAATATTAACCAATATTAGATCAAAAATACTATGTGTTACTGACCCCCTAGAAAGGTAAGGCTTACCTTGGGTAGCTCACACACAGTCAAACTGAAAGTGAGCAATGAATCTCAGAAGCTAGAGAGATTACATACCCTAATCAACCAAAAAATACTATTCTTGAGAGTGAATGAAAAAAGAGTAAATAAATAAATTTATTAATAAGAATTTCTCCTTAACCTCTGTTATACAAAATTGGGGATTTTCCATTATGTATGCAGTTACTTTCTAGAAATAGCATCGGAAAGAAGACGTCAGGGCAGCACTTCTCAAACTGTAGGGTATTTATGAATCACACAGAATTCTTGGTAGAAACGTAAATTTTGACTCTTTGGATCTGGTGTGAGTGCTGAGATTTGGCATTTCTTGCAAGCCCCCAGGGGATCCAGTGTCACTGATCAGAGGAACACACTGAGGAGAAATGCCCTGCTAGTGCTTCCGATGTGTGTTGGTTGCTTAGTTGTGTCCGACTCTGTGACCCCATGGACTATACCCTGCCAGGCTCCTCTGTTCATGGAATTCTCTAGGCAAGAATACTGGAGTGGGTTGCCATTCCCTTCTCCAGGGGATCTTCCCGACCCAGGGAATGAACCTGAGTCACTGCGTTTCCTGCATTGGCAGGCGGATTTTTTTTTTAACCACTGAGCCACTTGGGAAGCCCTTGTCACATAAAGTATTTACACAATTGCATATAACATGCACGTTTAGATTGCACATGTATAATGATGGAGAATATAAGGATCTTTTCCTTGGATAAGAATCATAAAATTAGACTGTCTCTTTTTAAAAGTTCTATCACATATGCAGCCCTTTTCCCGTACTGGCATCTCAATGGTTCCCTTTCTCTACAGTACTAGATCCATACAGGACACATTACAAAAGGTATTAGGCACCTTTTTGTGGAGGTGACCTACTACCCTTAGTCCCTGGCAGGGAATGCTGACCAACGGCTTGAGCAACCATGGAATCCTAAAGAGAGGTTCTAAGTGTACATACTGAAAATAGTATCTCTATCTTCTTGGGAAACATTAATTGCTTTAATGTATTTATCTAGATTTCAACATCAAGTACATTAAACTGAAATTTAAAATTGATGCACCAACCCTCTAATTTTTTTTTTTTTGCCCCATATATTTTGATTTCTAACCTGAGTTCAAAACATCTACCTAGTTATTTTTTTGTTTTCCTTTTGCTATCCTTTCTCCATGTGCCTTTGGTAAAATATCAACCACCCCCACAAACATGCAAACCAGGGATGTTAGAAACTTAAAGGGGGTGCTATGCACTCGAATTGTCCTCTTCAAATGATATCTGGAAGCAAGAGTGACTTTAAGTATGGGTACACTGTTCTGAATAAATATGTGAAGTACCTACTACACTGAGCAGGCCATTCAAAATGGTCTTTGAATGGATTCATGCATGCAAGAATAAAATATTTAGAGAAACAGTTTCTGTCTCACTGAGAAGCAATATTCAAACCAAATATTTGCTACTTCTATGACTTCATTGCCAAACTGTTTCCCAGTTTCCTTCACCTGTGAAAGATTCAGATGGCTAATTTAGTGACCATTATGGTTTGGCTTCAGACCAAGTTTTATGGAGTCTGTCTACTGGCTTATCAGAGAGCTCGAAAATGCAGTTTGCAGACAGCAAAAGCACATCCCGAGACACAGAGAATCCTTGGCTATCTCCAAAATAAAACCAGGAGTTTCAATGCTTTTGCAACAAAAGTCTGCCAGACATTTTTATTGTCAAGATAGCACTTTGCTTAATGACTTGTAGGGATAACATCCTTGATGAACATTTATCACATGAATGAATGCCAGTTTGGTACAGCTTATTCTCTCTGTAAGAGCAATGATCGTGTCTTATTCTGTTGTGCACAGCCAATATAAAACATGTGTTTCTCATTTATTAGGATATCAACAAATGCTTGTGAATGAAAATAAACAATAGCTTTAGGTTTACACCATTTTACATTCATGTCCAAGATGAATTAATTATAGGATCTCCTCACCAGAGAGGAACATAACACCATTTTGATAACCTACTATAAATACTATCTTTTTTTTTGTAGGCATGACCAGTGAATGGGTATAGACTGGAAACCCTATAGGCAGATGGAGAAAGCCCAAATGGGTGCTTCACCCCCATATGATAGACTGATTTCAGACCATGTACAAGACCACCTGAAAACTCACTTCTTCCATGTAGTTTTTCAACGACTGTCCTCCACTGACCGCTTCTCCCTAGAGGCAGACAGGAAGAGAGGTTGAAAAAGTCAGGAGAAAGAGAAAGAACAAAAGAAGAGTCATGAAAAGTAGTAGAATCTGGGAGCAACACTAAATCTATACTATTCCCCCACCACTTCTTTCGATTGTTGTTGTTTAGTCGCTAAGTCATGTCTGACTGTTCTGCAACCTCATGGACTGTAGCCCACCAGACTCCTCTGTCAATGGGATTTCCCAGGCAAAAATACAAGAGTAGTTGCCATTTCCTTCTCAAGGCAATCTTCCCAATCCAGGAATGAAACCCACATCTCCTGCATTGGCAGGCGGATTCTTTACCACTGAGTCACCAGGGAAGCCCCACCTCAGTTGATACTTGTGGGGTCAACTGTTCGACAAACTCTTACTCGGAAGAAAATCATTTTTTCAAGGCAACAGTATATCTTTCAGGTGGATTTTAGGTCATATAAAGAAATACCATCTAGTGGAGCTATAATAACTACTCCTTAGGCATTAGTCGCTCAATCATGTCCAACTCTTTGACCCCATGGACTGCAGCCCACCAGGCTCCTCTGTCCATGGGATTCTCCAGGCAAGAATACTGGAGGAGGCAGTCATTCCCTTCTCCAGGAGCTCTTCCTGACCCAGGGATCAAACCCAGGTCTCCTGCATTGCAGGCAGATTCCTTACCATCTGAGCCACAAAGGACAACTTAGTACTGAATGCTAAATGACTAGCATCCAAATTTCTGTTATTAACTTTATAAATATGTACTTAAAACTAGGCTAGTAAAAAAGTCACTAATTCTGTATTTAATAAATCTGTGTGAAGACCTAACATTATATAAATATATATGTAACAAGTCATATAAAAAGTTATATATATATACACACACATATATATATACCTATATACATAACTATATGGAAGTATAGTTGATTTACAATATTGTGTTCATTTCAGATGTACAGCAAAGTGATTCAGTTTACAAAAAGATATATGTCTATACTTCATGGCCAGAAACATTTGGAAATAAATTCTGAGATACCATGAAATGATAACATGACACCATGTGTGTTTAAAAGATAAGTAAATAAATATGAATAAAGCTTACATTTGTTTCTAGAACTTTTCAAAGATCCTCCTTTTTAACTTTTCAAGGCTCTCGTATGCATGATTTTATTTGATTGATTTTTTTTACTACAACTTGAGGGTAAGGCATCCTCAGGCCAATTTGATCTATAAAGAAGGCTGGGCTGCAGAAAGCAATGCTTAAAGGCCAGGAGCCATTGCTGGGTCTGGAGTCAACCCTGACACTCTTATACCTTGCTGAAATGAAAATTCTAAAATGAAAAATTAAATTCACTTTTTATTTTTTTTTTTAAAAATGGTGATATGAGACCCAGCTTCAACCCCTGGGTTGAGAAGATCCCCTGGAGAAGGGAATCGCTACCCACTCCAGTATTCTTGTCTGGAGAATCCCCATTGACAGAGAAGCCTAACGAGATACAGCGTGTGGGATCACAGAGAGTCAGACATGACTGAGCAACTAACACTTTCACAACTTCACATACTCCAAAGCACTTTCAGAGGGTTAATATATATATATTTTAAACAAAAATTAATCTAGGAATAAAGTTCTGGGATTCTTTAGAAATCACCTATGGGGTCATATTTTTTCACAAATTATGGTTTTCACTAGCAAAAAAATTAATATGCTATAGTTTAAATGTTTTCAAATGCTTCCAAGTTTGTGGGATTTTTTAATGGATAAGATAATGAAAGAGATAAGATACTTATATTTATTTAAACTAAAGCATAAACTGTTAGGAAAAACCAAATCCATATAAATCCCCCAAACTGTGAGACATTTAATCAAAGCAGGCAGACAGGGATGGAAACTTACTTTCAGATAAACTGCTTTTTACAGTTGAATTAACTATACTACCTCCCCTCATTTGGACAACTGGTCTAGAAAGAATGCTGTGGGTTCTTCCAATTTGGCTTCTTCCTGACAGAACCAGTACATTTCTGCCAATACTCCTTTCCTCTTTGCCTGTGCTGTTGGGGTGAGAGGCATGAATGTGTGCTAAGTCACTTCAGTCATGTCCAACTCTTTGCAACCCTATGGGCTATAGCCCTCCAGGTTCCTCTGCCCAGAGGATTCTCCAGCAAGAACACTGGAGTGGGTTGCCATGCCGTCCTCCATGGGATCTTCCTGACCCAGGGATCAAACCCACGTCTTTTCTGTCTCTTGCCTTGGGAGGCAGGTTCTTTATCACTAGAGCCAGGGATGAGAGGATGAGATGGCAAATGGTTTGGAATTAGATAAAGACCTGCCTTTTGGAAGGGCCAACAGCTAAGGCCTAACAGTGAGATGCTGGAGAGCAGTCCCTAGGTGCTCGCTGAAAAGAACGATTTGTTTTCCTTGGATCTGCAACGTGGTTGTTTTCCCCAATTGTCTGGAAACTTGCAGAATCTGGCCTAGACCTGGTGATGACTGAGGGCTTTCTTGATGACCAGATGTAACAAAAGCCTGTATCCTCCAGGGCTTCTCGATAGGCTTTCTTTTTCCCACAGTGCCAGGTCCTTTTGAATATCTACACCAGGGAAAAGGGAGCAACCCACACAACACGATTTGTTACAAAGGCCACACAGATTGGAGTCTGGCTGTAACCACCTCTCAGATCACTGACATGGGTAGCACTGATGAATGAGGAGCATGAAGTAAAAAACTTTAGGAGGAAAACAGAGGGAATGGGTCTTTTGAGAGAGGATAATAAACATGGCACAGAGCCAAGTGAACCAAATAGAGAACAAGACATCAGAATCTCTAAGTCTTGGGGTCAGAGGAGATGGCACTGGTTAGGAGGCTTGATTCAACAACTCTGTCTTTGCTTCCCCATTTCCAACATAGCGCTGCTGCCATGCTGACTTTCTTCCTTACCCTACTGGTCGTACGAATGAAATAAAACCACTTCCGAAGCACAAGGCTATCAACTTCGATCATCTTTTTCTCAGTTTTACATAATTGGCATTTTAGATATCAAGTCATTCTAAGAACATAATATGATTTTAATCACCTGGAAATGAATCAAAAGTACCTAAATGCAATTTCCCTTGAAAACACAAAGAGAAGAAAGGGGATAGAAGGGAGGCAGACCGGGGCGTGTGAAGGAAGGAAAGGGCAGAATACATGGAAACTGTGCCTAAAAAAAAAGGAAGAAAAGGTATTTCCTGAAATGCGGCTTCAGTTATCATGAATCTTAATATAACCAACAGTTGAGATAAAAGTGCTTTGAATGTGAATTACAAAATATAAACTCAGTGAAAGGAAAAAAAGAGGCTGATATGATTATTGCTTAACTTATGACATGGGATCACGGCTGTTAAGAGATGGAAGGCTCTCGTCACTCTCCTAGCTTTTTTTCCAATTAAGGAAGCATTCTTAGTGAGATGGAATATTCTAGAGACAGAGCTAGGATTAGACTCACACTCTCCCAAATCGATCACCATTTTCCAGCATACAAGGCTGCTCTTGTTTCTATCAGTAAGTATTTCCTGTTCCTCTCTTACTAATCTTTAAACAAAATATGTACAGACTTGCACTTGCATATAGGGTACATTTATTCTCAAACATTTTATGTATAATACCTCTGGTATTCATTTCCTTCAGAGAAAGTTCCAAGAGAACCCTACTTCCACCAGAATGTTCTTTCTTCCCACCTTTTTTTCAAATGAAACTAAAAAATAATTTTGATACAGAGGAGACTCTCTTAAGAAGTACCTGGGGTACTTATAACCCATAGAAGAATGGGAGTGCCATAAAAACGGCCAAGACATTTCTGAACCTAAGGGACCCATGACACTTCACTCTTTTGTTTCAAAAGTGTTTATTAAGCACCTATTCTGTGTCACACAATTTACCAGGCTTGGGAACAAAGAGGTGAATAAGAACTAATCCCTACCATAGAAAGTTTACCTTGAGAAAACAGATCTACAAGTTATTAGAAGATAGAGCAAAAGTTACTTGACACAGGTAAGCCCAAGGTGCTATAGGAAAAAACAGAAGGAAAAGGCATCTTGTCTTTCATTTACTAAACAAGCATGTTTTGAGAACGTCTATGTACTGGGAACTTTTATAACCACTTGATAACATAGGATGAAGGAGTCAAAGGAGAAAGATTAAAACTGAGCAAGTTATTTTTAAGCTTAGTCCTAAAGACTTAGTCGATTAGCCAGATGAAGGAACTGAATAAGGAAGAGGACTCATACCAAGCAGAAAGAAAATTCTGTACAAGAGCCCAGATCCAACACAGCAAATACCTGAAGCCACAAGTATTACAATGAAAATCACCAATACACCATGCATTGAAATATATATTGCATTTTGAGATAGACAGATATTAATATCATGTCATTTCCTAATTTTATACTATACTTTGCTGTAATATAGCTGCTAATAAAATGGTTATATGGTTTATGTGTGTGTGTGTGTGTGTGTGTGTGTAATTTGTTTGTCTTTTGGCCATGCCAACAAGGGATGGAACCTGGGCCTCCTGCAGTGGAAGCACCAAGTTCTAACCACTGGACTGCCAGGGAATTCCCTGTTGGGTTTTCGAAAGTGCATTACACAGGGTTACTGAATTTGTGATAGATGATAAAAAGATTGAAGTTCAACTTTCCAAACTTCAGCAAATTTGACAGGTGGCAACTACTACTGATGTCTAAGACAGTAGACAGTGATCTAGGTCCGATTTGTAAAAAATTGGGTGCCACAATTTAGAAAATCAAAAATTCTGGGCAAGTTCTGAAGTCTTTTATATCACTGATGTAGTCAATAAATTAATAGCTAACTTGTGCTTTCAGACTCAAATATATGAACAGCTGTTCTTTCTAATTGACGCCAATGTCTTTTCATATGGTTGAAAAATATCTTTTCTGAAACTTTGTTTACAATCTTATGAACAAATATAGCATCAGTACAGACCCTCTTTCTCTGAAAATGACACTGCATACCTGGCAACAGTGAGCCAGACTGATATACTCTAGGAAATTCATTGTATTTTAAAGAAAAATAAAGTCCTTTAGACATCTAAAAAAACATATTGTATGATTTACAAGGGAAAAACTTAGATTATCATTAGACTTTAACAGCAGTGATTTATAACAGTAGAAAAATGAAGTAATATGTTTAAGATACTGAAGGAAAGAAAATGTGAGCCCAGTAATCCAATGGAGAGTGAACTTCAGAAAACCAAAATGCCTAGATCTAAAAACAGATGGTGAGCATTAACTATAGAGTTACCTGTCCTAAGACCACAAGACAGCTGAAAAGCAGAGAATATATTATGCATTGGCTATATACTCTTGACAGTGTGGATTTTGTACAACTATTAAAAAATTGGGGAGAGAATAGAAAAGGTAAATGCACTTTTTTCAGTACATTTTATATTGGTAGATAGGCTGATATTTTTATCTTGAGACTCCTATATATAACATGGAATAAAACAAATGAGTTATTATGGAATATTTTAAATTCCAATATCACCTTTATCATTGAGAATTGTTGGTACAGAAAAAAGGAGCTAAAGCTATAATACAAAAAGTTTAAATTTAAGTCTTAGCACTCTCTACTTTGAATTGAAAGTGTCAATGTGAACTAATCATCCACTCAAAGGCACTGGAAACAGGGCTTCCCTGGCGGCTCAGTGGTAAAGAATCTGCCTGCCAATACAGGAGACATGGGTTTGTTCCCTGGTCTCAGACAATCCCACATGCTATGGAGCCACTAAGCCCATGCACCCCAACTACTGAGCCCACGCTCTAGAGCCCGGGAGCTGCAACTATTGAGCCCACAGGCCACAACTACTGAAGCCTGAGTCCCTAGAGCCTGTGCTCTGCAACAAGAGAAGTTACTGCAATGAGAAGCCAGAGTACCACACCTGAGAGGAGCCTCTACTTGCAGCAACTAGAGAAAGCCTGCATGAAGCGAGGAAGACTCAGTCCAGCCAAAAATAGATAAATAAAGAACAATTTTTAAAAAGACACTGGAAATAATAACTCAGGAGCAATGAGTATCCCTGGTATCCAGACTGAGGTCTTGAAACATCAGTTTCAAGAAACTAGGACTTTTCAAAAAAAAAAAAAACCAGGTTGATCCCATATTGGGGCAGGATACATATAATATTAGTTTGGAATACCTTGTGCTACCCGACAGCAAGCCAGCTATCAGAGACTACCAGGGGTAGTATGGAATGACCCACAAGCAAATGCAAGGAAGCTTAAAGAAAGAATTATTTATCTTCATCATCTTGAAAACTAGCAAGTAAAGGAGAGAAATCAAGCACGTATCCTTGCCTTTCTTAGAAGAACTGTATTCCTGGCCAATTACATAGTAACTTGAGAGAAAGGGTCTCTTAGCAAAAGCATTCCAACAAATAAATACAAAAGGAAGTGATGAAATTAAAGTATCATCACTTTTCAGCTATCAATGAATAAACAGACATTGGTATCAAGCATCTATGACTGCTAAGATGATAACATAAAAAAAAAAAACAACTAGATATCATGTGTCTCCTCTTGTCATGCCAAAGAGGAGCTTTATCCAGTTTCTGGATAAATACAGGAAAATATAGAGAACTGAAGAGCCCACTGAATTGCACCAAGAATACGAAGTCAGCAAAATTCAGACTGAAGAAAATCTGACAGGTCAAGTGGCCAGGGTTCTTTTACAGATAAATTGTAAGAAAATGTAAAAAATGGAAGAGTAATATAAAGTTTAAAAAAGACTTAAGCAGGGAAAGGGAAGGTGGGATGAACTGGGAGATTGGGATTGACGTATATATAATAGCATGTAGAAAACAGATAACTAATGAGAACCTACTGTAGAGCACAGAGAACTCTACTCAGCGCTCTGTGATGACTTAAATGGGAAGGAAATCCAAAAAAGCAGACATATGTTTATGTATGACTTATTCACTTGGCCACACAGCAAAAAATAATACAAAACTGTAAAGCAACTATATTCCAATAAATTAAATAAAAGAGAGAGACAAAAGACATATCTGACTTTTGAAAGTTGGCGAGGTTAACAATAGGGGCTTCCCTAGTGTATCAGATGGTAAAAAGTTTGCCTGCAATGAGGGAGACCTGAGTTTGATTCCTGGGTTGGGAAGATCCCCTGGAAGAGGGCATGGCAACCCACCCCAGTATTCTTGCCTGAGAATCCCCATGGACAAAGGAGCCCGGAGGGCTACAGTGCAGTGGGTCACAAAGAGTCAGACACGACTGAGGGACTAAGCACACAAAAGGTTACGAGTAGTGTCAAAGAATGCATGCTCAGGGCTTCCCAGATGGCGCAGTGGTAACGAATCCACCTGTCAGTGCAGGAGACGTAAAAGACACGGGTTTGACCCAGGGGTCAGGAAGATCCCCTGGAGCAGGAAACGGCAACTCACTCCAATATTCTTGCCTGGGAAATCCCACGGACAGAGGAGCCTGACGGGTTACAGTCCATGGGGTCACAAAGAGCTGGACACAACTGAGCACAGAGCATGATGCACATTTAGGTGATAAAGCTACTTTTAAAGCACAAGTTGATTATTATAGAAGTTAAAAGAGTTTTTATTTGTGGAGACAGGTGGAAGTTGTGATTGGGAGAGGGTATACTGAAAGGACACCTGAGTTGTCCGGCAAAGCGTCATTTCTTGATTTGAGTAATATTCTCATTATAAAAGTAATTAAGACATATATTTGAGTGATTTTCTTTATTTGTATTTTGTAATGAAAAGATATTTGACAATAAACAGCCATTTCTAATAATAAACTATATTGTTACAGGCATAACTGTAAGGTCCAGCCAAAACTCTTAAAAAATCAGAGCGAAATGTTATAAAGTTCTATTTATTGCTGGCTTTACCTGCATGGTGACATACCCAATTCCCCATTTAAGCTAAATCTTTTGTTCTATGTAAAAAGGTAATTATTGGTTATATATCTAGAAAAGCAGTTAAAGGATACTCTTATCATTCTGATTCAATCTTAAGCTAATCTAATTATAACAGTGACCTCATAAAAATCAGTTGGCAATTTTGATTTTTACCATTTGAAATAATTAAGCTTTTAAATTCTGTTCCATTAAGCTTTTAAAAAAATCAATAGATGTCACTCGGGAATCTGTAAAGTACCTGTATAAATTCTCTGAGGTCAGTGAAAAACGAATGTCAGTCTCATAATTTAAACCAAACATACAATGTGTTCTTTTAAAATTAAATTAACCTGTGTCTTTGCAAAATGCCTAAATGGCTAAGGTGACCAACTTCCTGAACTGTGACTCAGATGGGCGCCTGCAGGAAAACTGATATCCAAGGCTCATGAAATGCCAAGACTTTAGGTCTCTCTTGTTCTCAGTTCATGTTTCCTTAATTTAAAAAAATGATCAGTGTTTTTGATAAGTAATAATACTCGGCATTTCTCCACACTGAGAGAAACATATTTCTATAACCAAGAGAAATATGTTTGCATGGACCCAATCTTGAACACAATTACATGGACACAATCTTGTGCCGGTTTCTTTTAACATATGTCTCTGATTTTTTTCATTTAACAATAAAAAAAAAGATCAGTCACACAGTTCAGACACCTTTGAATATTTTAATACACATTAAAGGGCTACAGAAAAACTTAAACATTGTAAGAAAAATGAAAACTTCACTGTAGGAAAAATGTCTTGTAAATAAATGCAGGTAGTATAATGCAAAATTCCATTTGAAAGTTAACACATTTATTTGAAAAAGGGCTAAATGTTTTGGGGGTTTTTTTTGAACTGATTCCTTACAAAGTCCAAAAAGCATATCAGCAGAGTTAAGGTCCAAACCAAATAAACCAAATGCATGAATTAACATTATCTAGCCTGTCACAAACTCGACAACTGATGTCATCAGCAGTGTCGCTAGGACAGTTGTGACATGCTTGGGGGAAATGTGTAGAAACAGAATCAACTGTCCAAGAAACAGAGATGACTTCCAAATAAATCAGAGAAGTGACTTGGAGGGGAAGATAAAAGAGGTCCTTAACTGACTCGAAGTATCACAGTATTACCTCTGAAAGTTTACCTATTGTTTCTAGGATAATTTGAAAAGGCAACTCTCACAAGTGTGTCCAAACTCGCCACTTGTGTTTAATGTACTACAGTATTTCTTTTGCTTAACATTCCGAGTTCGATCCCTGGGTTGAGAAGATTCCCTGGAGAAGGAAATGGCAACCCGTTCCAGTATTCTTGCCTGGAGAATTCCATGGACAGACAGGAGCCTGGTGAGCTTCAGTCCATAGGGTCACAAAGAGTTGGATACGACTGAGCAACTAACGCACACACACACAATATGGGTTTAATGCAGGCTGGTCACTGGACTAAGATTTGGCAGTTTTGTTTTGTTTTTGGCTGAGTCACACAGCATGTGGGATCTTAGTTCCCAGATGCTAGGAATGGAACCTGTGCCTCTTGCATTGGAAGCACGAAGTCTTAACCACTGAACCACCAGAGAAGTCCCTAAGACTTGGCCTAGATTCTATATATTGCTGGAAAGAGGCTAACGGTGGTAACCTCCTAAACAGGCAAGGGTACAGTGTTTGGAGTCAAGCAAATATGTGTTTAGACATCAGTTGTGCTGCTTATGCCTATGGGCACTGGACAAGTTACATAAAAATTTCCCTGGGCCTCAGTTTCCTCATCTGTAAATGGTGATAACACCATGGACTGTCACCATTATTAATCAGGATAATAAGTATTAGTGCTACCATTAGGAGGCTTTTAGTAAAAGAAAGAGAAAACCAACCATATACGATGTAAGGCAGGAAAACTAGGAATATGCTTAATTCTTCAAGAATATAGCTGGGGGTATGTGGTAGAATGGACTGAGAGACTGGGATTGACATATACACACTATTGATACTATGTATAAAATAGATAACTACTGAGAATCCACTGTATAGCACAGGGAAATCTACTCAATGCTCTGCGGCGACATAAATGGCAAGAGAATACAAAAAAAATTTAAAAAGAGGGAATATATGTATTTGTATAGCTGATGCACTTTTCTGTACAGTAAAAACTAGCATGATATTGTAAAGCAACTACACTCCAATAAAAATATTAATAAAATAGAATATAGCCAGAAAAGGAACCTGACTATGGGGAAATCAGATGCTATTTTTTTTTAACTCATCTATTCTTATTTTCATTCTCATTAAAAGTCACTTTAAAGTCACCTTGCACTTTAAAGGAATCAATGACAGGTAATTTTTGAATGACTTCAAATATAAATAAATTTTCAGCAGTAAATTCAAGGGTAAATGAAGGTTGACTGATGGTGAAATGAACTGTGAAAGTGTTAGTCAATCAGTCATGTCCCCGTTTTTGCAACCCCATGGACTTTAGCCCACCAGGCTCCTCTGTCCATAGGATTCTCCAGGCAAGAATACTAGAGTGGGTTACCATTCCCTTCTCTGGGGGATCTTCCTGACCCAGGGACTGAACCCAGGTTTAGCTGTGTTGCGGGCAAGTTCTTTACCATCTGAGCCACCAAGGAAGCCCAATGTTGAGATAAAAAAGGACTTTAAAAAGCCTGTAACATCAGAAGGAGAAAGAAGCAAGTAACACAAGTCAAGAGAAATGAATTGATGAGAAAGAGGAGTGAGCCAGCATCCTTAACAGGACTTTGCTCCTGACCATCTGTCCTTCAACTCAAGACCCTCCACAAACTGCCAGCATATTGAAAAATCTCCTCACACCCCCACCAGTCAGTTTCTCTGTTTTACACACTATTTCCTTCCTTCCTGTCCTGCCTTCCCTCCTCAGCCATCCCTCTGTGCATTCTTTCATGACCTCTTCCTGATGCCACTTCAGTTCAGTTGCCCAGTCATGTCCAACTCTTTGCAACCCCATGGACTGCAGCATTCCACGCTTTGCTATCCATCATCAACTCTTGGAGCTTGCTCGAACTCATGTCCACCGAGTCAGTGACGCCATCCAACCATCTCATCCTCTGTCATCCCCTTCTCCTCCTGTCTTCAATCTTTCCCAGCATCAGGGTCTTTTCCAATGAGTCAGCTTTTTGCATCAGGTGGCCAAAGTATTGGAGCTTCAGCTTCAGCATCAGTCTGTCCAATGAATATTCAGGACTGATTTCCTTTAGGATTGACTGGTTTGATCTCCTTGCAGTCCAAGGGACTCTCAAGAGTCTTTTCCAACACCACAGTTCAAAAGCATCAATTCTTTGGCTCTCAGCTTTCCTTATAGTCCAACTCTCACATCCATACATGGAGGCCACCTAAGAAGATCCTACTCTGAATAAGTCCAAGTTCGGTGCCACTGTTTCAGCAAGACTTCCCTGACCCATGTGTTGAGTTGCCCCTGCCCACATGCCATGTGTTCCCATGATATCTACAACTAGAGAATAAGCTATACTGATTGCCTTGGCCTGGAGTCATCTCTCCTGGTGGTCCAGTGGTTAAGACTCTGTGCCTCCAATGCGGCAGCACCAGTTTGATCCCTAGTCAGGAAACTAAGATCCAAGATTCCCCCATGCCTTATTCATGTATCCCTTCCAGTTCTGCACTGTAACTTGGCATAAAAAGGAGAGCAGGAAGGCAGTGCAGGCCCCAACTTCATGTCATTTTGCCCCTTTTCTCTTGCTTGCCCTGCTGAACCACAAGGGGCTTCATGAGTCTTGTGTGGATACCCCTGCTTGCATCCCCAAGCTTGTTGACACCCTGCCAAAATGTCTGTCTCTTGTCTACTCTTAAAACTGAACTCTTGGGAAAGATGGACTAGGGGAAAGGGGACCATGAAGGTCCAGGAAGTGAGTTTAGAATAATTTGGGCAGCAGATTCCAGGATCCTGGTACTTAGCATATGGTCAGGCTCCAGCTGGACAGGTCTCTTTGACCCAACGAACTGCTTTTCCCATGCCCTTCCCATGAAGGGCACAGCCTTGCCTGGTCAATGAGAGCACTGAGGCTGTCTGGCAGTAAACACACTAACTCTTCACTGTCTAACATTTAGCGCAGGGCTTGGCATCTAAAAATTATTCCCAAATATTTATAGAATGAATAAGCTTTATTTCAAAGAAGCACAGATTTTTAATTTAAGGTGCTAAATAATCAAAAGGTAGTAGAAGATGTGGTTAGAAGCACAGAAAGACAAAGACATTGTGGAAAAGTTTCAAACATTTCAGAAATGACAGAATTGGAGATTCTTGTAGCAAGACATAGGGAGAAAGGTAACATTTAGATTTATTTAAGATCCACAGAAAATACAGCCCAAATATGAGCTAGAGAAAGATATTTTAAAAACACAACATTGTAAAGCAATTGCTGTTTTTTATTGTTCAGTCACTAAGTCGTGTCTGACTATTTGCGACCTCATGGGCTGTAGCCTGCCAGGTTCCTCTGTCCATGGGATTTCCCAGGCAAGGATAATGGAGTGGGTTGCCATTTCCTCCTCCAGGGGATCTTCCTGACCCAGGGATCACACCCATATCTCCTGAATTGGCAGGCGGATTCTCTACCACTCAGCCACCAGGGAAGCCCTAAAGTAACTATATTCCACTAATGAATAAATAAATAAAGATTGACTATTTGTTTTGAGTTGGATAGTGGCTTCAAAACAGAGACAGACAAAAATAAACTAAAGATAGAAGAATAACAAGAAAGGAGTGAGATTCAATGAAATCGCCCATCAAAAAGAGACCTCAGTCCCATCAGCTACAGTGGTCTGAGAGACATGACAAGGGTTTTTCTAGGATGGGTAGAATGTTTTGCAGTGCGGTTACTACCAAGAAATCGTGATAAAACTTAGAGAAGAAACAAAGTAGGAAAAGATGTGGAGAAATCTGTTTACGGAAGGTATCACAACCGTACTCTGCTTACTACAATATGTACCAAATCCCATCAGCCTAGTTTCACATTTTTTTGTAAACTAGAGAATGATGGGAGAGTTTATATGGATCACCTAACATCCAAAAACCTTCAACAACCTTAAGAACAGCAATACAGATGCTTCATTAAATCTAAGACCAGGCACAGAGTGTGGAGTTCATGATGCTATCCTAAGTCTCTTTGAGGCAGTAGAGTTTTCCCTTTATGGTATAAAACCATTGTCCCCTTGGGACTGAGAACTCTAAAATGTTCTATAGGAAGACATTTCTGTTAATTCCTAGTCCAAAAGAGTGAATTTAATGTGCCTTACAGAACAAAGCTAACTCTGGAGCCTCGAAAATGGCCAAACCACATCATAGAGGGTAAGAAGATACCTTCCATTCTCGTGAAGGTATGCCCATCTTTAGAACCAAGTTCAAAGCAAACATCTTTTGAAGTCTTACTGAACACGACTGAACATTGAGGTTTATTACAATGTTTTTGCATGTGTTTGCATTTTGTGAAAACAGCTAGATCAGAAGCAGAGGAGCCAAAAAGATTTCCTGCCAGGTCTGGGAATCTAAACGCCAGAAATGTCAAGAGAAAAAATAATTCTTATAACATGTGTAGCCTAATTTTACACACTTTCAATGTTCATTGAGATAAACACTTGAAATCCTGGATACACTTTGACAATGAACTTCAGAGCCAAATATTTATCCCTGTCTCCAAACCATGGCGATATTGCAGGTGAGAAGTTAAATGTAACTCATCTTAGAGTCACTGCCAGTTAGTTAAATATATTACTTTATTTAATAGTAAAGCCAAGTCATGAAAAAGCAGCCTCTATATTTTTAAAGATCACAAGTCTTCTGGGTTACAGTTCTCTTGACTCTTGTAGAATGCCCTTTGAAGCTCAGAGATGACACAAATCAAGTTAATCCAGGCACCTGCCATGCAGTTTTGCCTTAGAATATTCGAGGACTCTTTGAACACTCATCTGGCAGAACACCAGACTCAGGGCTGACTGCCACGAACAACCAAGCAGACTGTGCCTCAGCCAAGGAGGCCAGTGGAAGCACATGTTGGCCACTTTTGTAAACAAGAGAGAGCTTTGACAGCAAGTGACTTAAAACAAGGGGCTTCCCTGGTAGCTCAATGGTAAAGAATCTGCCTGCAATGCAGGAGACCCAGGTTTGATCCCTGGGGTGGGAAGATTCCCTGGAGTAGGAAATGGCAACCCACTCCAGTATTCTTGCCTGGAAAATGCCATGGACAGAAGAGCCTGGAGGGCTACAGTCCATGAGGTCACAAAGAGTCAAGGACACACACACAGACCAAGCATATGTATCTCTGTACTCAATCCTCACAATATTCTTGTGAAACAATTATCTCTATTTTACAGATGAAGAAACATATTGAGAAAACTCAAAAATAGAGCTGAACCTCAAATCCTATGTTCTTGAAGCCTATGCTCTTTCTAGAACACAGTAAGTGAAATCAACCAAATGCTTAAACTGTGACAGATGTTGCTGTAAGCACTCACCTGGACTTCTAACTCAGTTTTCTGTCCATTAAGTTAGGCTGATTATTTTCAACTTCTTGGGTTTGCTAGTCCAGGGCCAGCCCAATAGATTATTTACACTAAATATTGTATATATACGGGCTTCCCTTGTGGCTTAGCCGGTAAAGAATCTGCCTGCAATGCGGGAGACCTGGGTTTGTAAATTTTATATATATGTTATATTGTATATGTATATGTCTATACAGAATTTTAAATATCATGCTTTATTCTAAAGCTCTGGCATTCATCTTGGAAATGCAAATAGTTAAAGCTAAAATAATTGGGTTTTATTTTTATCATTACTATACAGAATGACAACAAAGTGACTGCTCTGCCAGTCTTACTGAGAATAGTCACAGGAAAAGCAGAAGTTCTATAGGCTTTATTGAGTTTAGAACCACTTTCCACCTTTGAACAAAGTCATGGCCGTTTGTTAATGAAGCCTACCTATCAAATATAATCTAGTACTTAAATAGATGAGACTATAGCCGCCACAATCCCTTATCACTCTCCCTGCCTGAATTTGGCATAAAGTTAGCAGACTTGAAAAGCTCAATTAAAGATAAATAGTTCTTAACAATGCTGCTACACTCCCTGAATTCACAGAACTAATGTAAATACGTTCATATATCACTTGTTTCAGGAGAGGATATTCCGACCTGACAGTCCCGGGACATCAACTGCTGACTGAGGGTTGTGGTTTAAATTCAACTTCATAAGAGAGTCATTCTTGGTGCTGTCCTGCCTCTGGGCTAGCCTGGGAATCTGCTACTCTAATACAAAGGTTAGGGTTATCAGACATCTCCAAGCCAACAGGAGAAAACCAAACCAGTCCACACGGGGGGCGGAAAAAGGAGTCAGTTTTGTCATTTACATGAAATGCTTGTCTTTGTGACTTTCCTTACTGCCATCACAGTATGCTAAGCTCATCATTTTGTGATCTTTGCAAACAGACAAAAAGCCCTTGAAGGATGAGGGCTGAACCTCATCACAGAGATGTCCCCAGTGCTATCAGAGGGCTCAGCATCCAGCAGGCACCCTGTAAATATTTGCTGGACAGCAAGGAGATCAAACCAATCAGTCCTAAAGGAAATCAACACTGAATATTCATTGGAAGGACTGATGCTGAAGCTCAAGCTCAAGCTCCAATACTTTGGCTACCTTACATGAAGAGCCAATTCATTGGAAAAAGACTCGGATGTTGGAAAAGACTGAGAGCAGGAAGAGAAGGGGGTGACAGAGGATGAGATGATTGGACAGCATTACCTATTCAGTGGACATGAACTTGGGCAAACTCCAGGAGATGGTGAGGGACAGGGAGGCCTGGCATGCTGCAGTCCATGGGGTCACAAACAGTCAGACACGACTTGATGACAGAACAACAACAGATATTTGCTGACAGACTGAACTGACTACTTCAACCCAAAAACCCAGAACAATCTGGAGCAACTGGGAACAAGTTCAGTAACTACCCACTTTAGCACCTGATATATAAGTGACCTCAGTTCATCCTGCCTGCATAGGTGTATACAGTTGGTTCTATGAGTAAAACTATCAGGTTCAGAGGGACTGTATTACTTGCCCAGTATATATCTTAGAGGGGCCTCCCTTGTGCCTCATTTGTAAAAAATCTATCTGCAGTGCAGGAGACAAGGGTTCAATCCCTGGGTTGAGAGGAAGAAATGGCAACCCATTCCAGCATTTTTGCCTGGGAAATCCCATGGACAGAGACACCTCGGGCTACAGTCCATCGGGTCACAAAGAGTTGGACATGACTGAGTGACTAAGCACATATATCTCAGAGCTAAAACCCCTAACGCAAGTTGTGACCTTGGGTCTCGAGAACTTCAGAGTCCATGTTCTATCCACTGTACACTGTCTTGACTTTTCAGAACAGATTTGAAATTTGGTGTGGTCTAAATTTAAATTTTGGAAAAGCTCTGCACAGACTCAGCATAATATTCAAGGCAGGCAACGTTTTTATTTTTAATCTAGCAAATTTGTGAAGGTGAGTTGGTAAGGAGCGGCCCACCCTACTGCCTCCACAGCTCAACAGTAGACATTGTGGAGGGATACAGAAGTTACAGAACTTTCCTATTGATGATATAGGGCTTAATCTTCATTTATAAAGTTGTTTTAAAAGACCTTGGTTGTAAGAAAACTTCAAAAATAGATAATAAATAATGAAAAATGTTGCTACTTGTTGCACAGCAAGACTAAAAATGGCATCAAGTTCCCTTCCCCTTTAAAAATCACATTTTGACTGTGAAATGGAAGTGCACTGCTAAGAGGTCTACTTTTTATGTTATGGTGGAGGAGTTGTTTCAATTTGTGAAGTGTATACTTGGTATGCATCTGATCACCCTATGTGTGTAAATCATCTATTAAGCCTCTGTCAACTGTGTTTACCTAAATAAGAGTTCTCTTTCATCAGTATATGGAAGAAATAGCCATATGTAAAGACTCCATATTTTCACAGAGAAACAAGCTAGATCTGTTCAAAATCATATCCATCAACACCATTTGAGTTACTTAAGATTTTGATGAGGACATTTATTTATAGACAGAATGTCTGGAGTGTTGTGGTATGCAGATTCACTTCTGAACTAGTGCTGTTTAGATGAATATTCCTTAATATCCTTCCAGTTAACGTATCAGTGAACTTAACACGCACACACACACACCCTCCAAATATAAGGCACTTAGCTAAGATGCTATTTACATTTTCCAACATTTAAGAAATTCTTGGGACTTTCCTGGCAATCCAGTGGTTAAGACTCATGGTTCCATTGCATGTGGCGGGGGTTCAATTCCCGGTCAAGGAATGAAGACTCCACATGCCACATGACACCACCAATATAAAGCAAAAAAATCTTTTCCATTAAACAGAGATAACTTCTCTTTTTCCTTCAAGACTCAATTTAGAATCAAAAGTGTCCTCTCACAGCATCCCTCACCTCAGCACTGAACACTTGGCAGAATGCCCAGAAGAAGTGCTTATCAAATATTTGGGGAATATTGCTATAAATATTTATATGAATATATCCATGATTTATGAATGATACTGAATGAATTAGTGTCAATTCTAATGTTTTAAAAAGAAAATTAAGAGTATATTTTCTACATTTATCATGAATAGCTGCCAGAAATTTAGTAGAATTGCACTTTTCAAAATAGAAAAGTTGTTCCAAAATGAATTAATTCTGAATAAGTGGTCTACAGCATCTGAGTACTTATATCTCTTTCAGGCAACAAATGCGGGGAAAATAAAGTTTCCCAGCTTGCCTTCCTTCAGTCAAACACACGCTCTGGTCAGCGTACTGTACTTGATGCTGAGACTTCAGATGGTCTGATGGAAAATACAGGGCTGCTGGTAGCTCTGTACTGTTTACACTGGGAATGGTCACTGTTCGTTTTAAGCCACAGATGCACTTGTGTGTGGACTGACTTCTTACAATACCAAGGATATGACTGCCACTTGGGTCCCCAGGTGGCTTGGGTGATGGTGGGTGGTTGGACATGCAGAGAAAGGCAGCCATCTACTAGAATGAAGAGCGTAGGCTATGGAGCCATCCGGACCTGTGTCAAAGCCACCCTACTGCTCTGTAGCTTCATAATCTTAAAAGATAGCTGAGTCTCCTGATAGCAGTTTCTATGGCTGTGAAACTAGTGTGGACAAAGAATGTCATCTGCCATTTCAGTCAATGAAGATTTCATAAAGCCATCAGTCACGGCAGCTGTCCCTGACGGTGTGCCCTGCGAGGAATTCAGGATGGAAAACACAGGATACCGGCCTTAGATAGTTAAGATGCATATCAAAGGAATGCTTTCAATAAGCCCAGACTCCTGCATCTTCCGGTACATAGAAAAGCACTAACCTCATTAACCTGAGATGCTGATTTTTTGTGATTAGGAGCAATCTTTTGATGTTTGAGTCCATGGGTTTTCTTGTTTTGTATTTTCAGCAAAACTCCTACATATCCTACCTCCTAGTCCCTCAGAGCTCTCTGAGAGGCTGCCATCTCAGGCTATAGTCCTCAATAAGACCACAAAATGAAACCTAATTCTCAGCTCTGAGGTTGTGTATTTTTTTCTGTTGACACTGGCATAACAATGCCTATTGCATATGATGATGATTTTACAAAATACTATCTGTGAAGAATAGAGCACTTATTGCTGTTATTGTGGTTTATTCACTAAGTTATGTCCAGTTCTTGGCGACCCCATGGACTAGAGCCCGTCAGGCTCCTCTGCCCATGGGATTTCTCAGGCAAAAATATTGGAGTGGGCTGCAAGTTTCTTTTCCATGATATTCTTTAATATGTAAAGGTAATGCTCATTATGCCACTGGCTTATTATTCTATTACTGTTATTACTGACACTGCCAATTCTTTTGTCAACAATCCATATGGAGTTACAGAAGATTTAACATTTTCAGTGTCAGAAAGGTTCAACAGCAGACCTCACTCATCTGAGATACAACTTTTCCTTGACAGTGAAATCATGACACTTCTTCCAGGGTGGCACTCAGGCTCTATTTTGAAGCCAGTGACCCTGACTGATCCTGTTATTTTCTAGAAATATCCCTTACACATGCCTGCTGAGAAATATTTACTGGAAGTTGAAAGGAAGACATTTGAAATAATGTGAGTATTTTAAATGACATAGCACACATTGTTTCATCAGAATCAACAACACAAAATACATTCCAGTTGTGCTGCACAATTTTCATTTTCAGAGTTCAGGAATTTTCTACAAGCTTAAATATTTCCAAGAGATTTTGAACACTCAAAAATAGATTAAGTACTATTTGTTAAATAAAGTTTCAGTAACCATTAAAAAGCATCTTACTGTGCCGATCCCATGGTGAGCCAAATTACACATGTAGTACAGTTGCCCTGAGAAATCCAATTTACCTTGGCTTTGTGTAAAAGGAGACATTTTATACAATATATACTACTTCTGTGACTGGTAGACTGTGACATTCATATCTCCTTAATTTGGAAAGTGCTCAGCACACTTTCTGTGATAATAAACTTTCTGTTTCTTATCTCTGTGACCTTAGGCAAAGTTATCATATAAAGAAGGTCTTCTGTTTACTTATAACGTGGTTGTTCTCTAAGATACACATACTTAGATTTTTATGAGGATTAGAGAATGGTGCTTGACACTTAGTAAGCATTTAAGAAAAAAAACGAAACAAAAAAAAAAAAACACTCCCTTTTGGATAATGTGGGGAGATTCCTTAGAAATGTGCAAGGGAATTGTGCAGTGGTTCAGTACTCAGGTTTTGGAGAAACACCGAGATTTGAATTGTATATATTCTTTGCAACTGTGGGTAAGTTACTTAACCTCTTGGAGCTTCAGTAGTTTCACCTTCAGGATTAAGAATCAGAATACGGAAAAACTCAGCATTATGCCTAACAAA
Organism: Budorcas taxicolor; assembly: GCF_023091745.1. Lineage (NCBI taxonomy): Eukaryota > Metazoa > Chordata > Mammalia > Artiodactyla > Bovidae > Budorcas > Budorcas taxicolor. Next base: position 46,017,879 of record NC_068923.1, on the reverse strand, counting down.
TAGCAAGCACTTATTAAAAGGTAGAAGGACATTATCTGTTTTAGAGGTGTACTTTAAGATCAAAAGTATGCACTGTACATAGCTGATGCTCAAAAATTTTCTGTTGAAATTATTTTTTAAAAGTTTCAAAAGAAGAATTTCAATGGTTGAGCCTATCAGAGTTGCCTTTGCATTTCTGTATCCCAAAAGTTCTCCATATAACTAGTACAGTTTCAGTTAACTCAGACATTAATTCACTGTGACCAGGAAAGACTTAGGTATTCTCTCCCAAGCTCTAGATGTATTCAAGTATCAAGGTAATTTGGGTGTGTGGGTTAAGTTTACTTAACATCTTCTTTGGCCTCAAGGTTCCAATTTTCACCTGCTGTTTAACATTCCTCTCCAGATTCTTAAAAGCCCTGTTTACATCAAAAAGGAATTTTATGCCTTAATACAAAGTAATCATGAAAGAACAGACATGTCAACTTCACTCCCTCCTGGTAGCAGGTTCTGGCTTCTTTTCCCCACTTTGAACTAAGGTAGCAATTTAACATAGCTTTAGAAAAAAAAATGTAAAAGCAACACTTTCAGGATACACTTTTCCATTTCTAAGGTCAACAGTATGTGTTATTAGTTTACAGTATGATTTTTCCAGTAGTCATGTATGGATGTGAGAGTTGGACCATAAAGAAAGCTAGAGAGCTGAAGAACTGATGCTTTTGAACTGTGGTCTTGGAGAAGACTCTTGAGAGTCCGTTGGACACCAAGAAAATCAAACCAGTCAATCCTAAAGAAATTCAACCCCAAATACTTACTGGAAGGACTGATGCTGAAGCTGAAACTCTAATATTTTGCCACTTGATGTGAAGAACTGACTCATTTGAAAAGACCCTGATGCTGGGAAAGATTGAGGGCAGGAGAAGAAAGGGACATCGGAGGATGAGATGGTTGGATGGTATTAACAACTCAGTGGACATGAGTTTGAGCAAACCCCAGGAGATAATGAAGTATGGGGAAGCTTGGCGTGTTGCAGTTCATAGTGTCACAGAGTCAGACATGACTTAATGATTTATTAGTTTGTTTTTGCCCATAGCATAATAAGCTCCATGTAGTTCATTATATTTTTTGATAATTTTAACCAAATTACTCCTGGTATTTTTTTGGAAGTAATATTTTTAAGTTACCATATGCACAGAATTGCTTGAAAAAACTTGGTAACCAAATGCTAGACATCAACCACAGACATGAGAACTTGTTTTGAATGTGGGAGGCTCATTCTCAGAGCTCCCTGCTCCTGGCTATAGCACAGCTTGACCCCTCCAGCAGTCACAGAAAAACTTGGCACCACCGGCAGTGACTCTGTTCCTTGCCGGGAATAGAACACCAAGAAATGTCATGGAGGGGCCACGCATGACAGATCAAAGTTACTAGTCAAATTTTAAAGGAAGGTCATATCAAATGTGGGAGAAGGCCATGGCACCCCACTCCAGTATTCTTGCCTGGAAAATCCCATGGATGGAGGAGCCTGGTAGGCTGCACTTTGACTTTTCACTTTCATGCATTGGAGAAGGAAATGGCAACCCACTCCAGTGTTCTTGCCTGGAGAATCCCAGGGACGGAGGGGCCTGTGGGCTGCTGTCTATGGGGTCACACAGAGTCGGACACGACTGAAGTGACTTAGCAGCAGCAGCATATCAAATGTACCTGAGGTTCCTAGCTTCCTAACTTCTTTGTGCTTTTATTTTGCAGAGATAGAAAGATATACTATGTCAACTGGTAAAACAAATCATCAAACATGACTTCTGTAGCACAAAGATCAAGTTCGAGTCTCCCCTGAAATATTATCTGTTTAACCTATGGAAGATGCTCCTATTTTTAAACTGACATTATGTATACTGTCTGCATCATAAAATTTACTTAACAGTTTTCATCTTGGTGTACAGATAATCTTCCTAAGAGACCAGAATGTCCTAAGAGGTAAAAACATTTCACTTCACACCTTTCTTCTATGAAACTTTATGCAATGAGTGTGGTGAAAGAGAACATATTAATAATTTAATAAATAAATCAGTTGATTAACAAAACAGGGTATGTGCTCTGATAGTACACTAAATTATATATTCAGTGTTCACAGGTACATCTATATGATCCAAGGTACACATCTATATGTGTACATTTTCTGTAAAATAGTGATCATTAGAAAGAGAACATATTAATAATTTAATAAATAAATCAGTTGATTAACAAAACAGGGTATGTGCTCTGATAGTACACTAAATTATATATTCAGTGTTCACAGGTACATCTATATGATCCAAGGTACACATCTATATGTGTACATTTTCTGTAAAATAGTGATCATTAGATCTAAAAGAACATGTTTTCAGTATTCTAGTGTTATGACTGGAGAAGGCAATGGCACCCCGCTCCAGTACTCTTGCCTGGAAAATCCCATGGACGGAGGAGCCTGGTAGGCTGCAGTCCACGGGGTCACTGAGTTGGGCACAACTGAGCGACTTCACTTTCACTTTCATGCATTGGAGAAGAAAATGGCAACCCACTCCAGTGTTCTTGCCTGGAGAATCCCAGGGACGGGGGAGCCTGGTGGGCTGCCATCTCTGGGGTCGCACAGACTCGGACACAACTGAAGCGACTTAGCAGCAGCAGCAGTGTTATGACCTAAAACATGCTGTCATTTCCTCTTAGGTATTCCTTGAAGAACAAAATAATGTGCAGCAGTACAGAACTTTATAAGATACCATCTATCATTTTCTAACAACAACAGCAACAAATCAACATTCTTGATGAACTGGCAAGGAATTGGATCCATACTATTCTAAAAAAAAAAAAAATGCCTAAAAATTTATGGAGAGTTTCTTGATATTAAAAACACTCACAATTCAGGAGCTAGCTAAAAAGAAATACTGTCCTAATCATACCACAGCATGTTAAAATTAAGAAACATTTCCCCTTTAACCAGTCAGTCTCACATCCATAGACTATGACATCTCACTGAAATTTTCTGTAAGAATAGGAGAAAATTCCCCCACTAAATCTGGAAAATCCTAATCATACATTGGGCTTTCCACGTGGCACAGTGGTAAAAAATCTGCCTGCCAATGCAGGAGACACAGGAGAAGCAGGTTCAATCTCTGAGTCAGGAAGATCCCCTGGAGGAAGAAATGACAACCGACTCCAATATTCTTGCCTGGAAAATCCCATGAACAGAGGAGCCTGGCGAGCTACAATCTATGGAGTTGCAAAGAATCAGACAGGACTGAATACTGATCAATCACACATTATATACATCTCTGTGGATTCTTTATGAAGATATAAGTTTCTGGGATGCAGGCTCAGGAATGCCAGCTGTGCACCCACAATAAGGCTTGCCATTGATACCCCCGAGAAGTGACCTATCAGTCTCTACAGCATCATTCTTTGTATTTCTAACTGGAATCTTAATATCAGTGATATGCTGGTAAAAGCTCAACAACCAGTTCTCCAGGGGAAAAATTAAGGCTCTAATATTATGCAGCGTTTGTTGATTTCTGTAACTTAAATATTCCCACTGGGCTGATTTCAAGCTATCAATGTGATATTTGGGATTCCCGGGTGGTACAGTGATAAAGAATTCACCTATCAATGCAGGAGATGCAGGTTTGATCCCTGGGTTGGGAAGATCCCCTGGAGAAGGAAATAGCAACCCACTCCAGTATTCTTGCTTGGAAAATTGCATGGATAGGAGAGCCTGGCGGGGTACAGTCCATGGGGTCGCACATGCACGCAATGTGATATCACCATACAGATTTGGGAAAGATGGCATCACCAGCTCCTAGTAGCCAACTCCAGCACAGTGTGCAAAATGTTACATCTGACAACCTGGTCAAAAGAAGACAACAGGCTAGATGATAGATGTCTTGCCAGGGAAATTGTTAAAAAGGTTTCAAGGAGCTGTTCATTCATAGAATTCTAAAGGGAGGGAACTGAATTTAATGAGACATCAACACAATCTGTGGGAAGCAAAAGGCAGTGAATTTTGATCACTCTAAGGAAGAGCTCTCTAACAAGGAACAGTTTGTTCTTCATCTCGGGATCTCAGTTTTCTTTAACCTGGAGAAGTTGAGGAAAAGCTGGAAGATCTCAAAGCAGATTTGGAGAATGAAATCGCTGCTCAGGTTCTCTATATAATTTGAGCCTGTGACGCTGCAACTGCAGTTAAACTTGAACATAATGAACCTTGTGATTTGATATTGTGGGATATATCTGAATTTACACTTTTTTCAGAAATTACAATACAATTACCTTTTTAAAATGACAGAATAAATATTTTATATTTTAAAATTTTCAACCAATGTAAATTTTGCTAATAATCTCAGGAAGCAATGTCATAATAAAATAACTCATACATTCCTTCTAACCCCTGTAGTCTATCTACTCAAGCTTGGAGATGTTGTTTGTTTCCTTTAGTATAGCCAAATATTTCTCAATTTCACATTTTTTTTTTCTAACAACTATTGTTAAATCTTTATATCAAACAAATCCTAACCTACCATTTAGGAGACCACTTGTAATTCAATCTCCTAACCCTTCAACAAATGTGAAGTGCGAGAGTTTTAACTTTCTGTTGAGACTCTGTAAACAATCACTTCACAAAACCTACCTTTTTCTATTAAGGCTCACCAAGTACTAAGTCCTTTAGCCTTTGTGATGTTTTCAAGCACAGCAGTAAGCTGGTCCACTTGGTTCTTAAAGTGATCTAAAAATAATAATCCTTTTCTGAACCTTGTTGCTGTCCTGGCAGTCAACTCTAATCCCTCCATCCAATATTAGGACATGGTTCTACTTGAAACGCCATGTAATTGAAATTACAAGCTCTGTGTTCTTCCTGGAACTAAGCCAGAATACTTGAAATCAGCTAACAGCATGCATATATTGAGCTAGGACCTGTCAGGTTACAATATGGGATAAATTATGGTCATTGTTCCAGTTTACCCTGGGGTCCACTAGCATTAAACACAACGTGAATTTCCTAAAACACTGAGGTTTCCAATATGAGAGTTCCTTTCCAAATTCTTCTGTCTTCTCCAATGATAATGCTTTGTTTTCCTAATCTTTTACGCATGGTGCTTTCCAGCTAGAACATGCTCAAACAATTTTAGAAGAACAAAATATAATATAGAATCCGTAGGCTTTAGAATAAAAGAGAATGTCTCCTGAATCCAGTTCTAACATGTACTAACTATGCAACTATGGATAAATGAACCTTTTAGAGTTTCTATTTTTTAATCTTGAAAATGGGGGATAATTAGTCCTGCTTAGCTGAGATACTATGAAAATAGAGACAGTGTCTGTAAAGCCCCTGTGTTAGTAGCTGAGTCGTGTCTAACTCTTTGCGACCCCATGGACTGTAGCCCATCAGGCTCCTCTGTCCATGAGACTGTCTAGGCAAGAATACTGGAGTGGGTTGCCATTCCCTTCTCCAGGGGATCTTTCCAACTCAGGGAACATCTCTGAGATCTCCAGCTCTGCAGGCAGATTCTTGCCCATCTGAGCCACAAAGGAAGCACATAGAGAGCCCTTAGACCACTGTCAGAATGGAGTGACACTGAATCAGTGAGCCATGATGAATAATGAGGATGAGTAATTGATTCTAAAAGAGATGATTTCCCTGGACATGCTGACTCTCCGGGTGCAGTGGACCAAAGCAAAGCACTCTACTGTATTCATAAAGACTTCAGAATTTCCAGTTAGTGGATCATACAAAGCTTCAATTTTTCACTGTGGTAAAATAAACGTAACATTTATGATCTTGACCATTTTAAAGTGTATAAGTCAAGGAAATTAAGTACATTCACAATGTTGCACAACCATCAACACTGTGTAATTACAGAAAACTTTCATCTCTCCAAAAGAAACCCCAAACTATTAGAATGACTTCCCTTTCTCCCCTCCTTTCAGCCCTTGGCAATCCCTAATCTACTTTCAGTCTCTATGAATTTGCCTACATGACCTTTTGTGTCTGGCTTCCTCCACTTAGCATAGTATTTTTAGTGTTCTTCCACATAGCATGTATCAGAAATTTACTGTTTATGGCTGAATAATATTCAGTACAAAATTCTATAACTACATTTTGTTTGTCCATTCATTAGTCGATGGGCATTGGGTTATTTTTACCTTTTGGCGATTGTGAATAGTGTTACCACAAACAGTCATAATGAGTTTTTCTCTGAGCACCCATTTTCAATTATTTGGGGTATATACTTAGAAGTGGAATTGTTGGGCCATATAGTAATTATACGTTTCACAGCTTTAATTTTATGCCCTAAAAAATTGAAAATGAGGAATTTTTAAACTTAAATATAAATGTACCACATGACCCAGCAATTCCTTTCCTAGGAATCTCCTATGAGAAATGAAAATATATAATTACAGAAAGATCTGCACATGAGTCTTCATAGCAGCATTGTTCATATTAGTTCAATATTGGAAACAACTAAAATGTCTATAAATTCATGAATTAGTAAAATGTGGTATATCCAGCAATGAAATATCACTATCTATCAATAAAAGAGTGGATTACTCATCATATTACAACATCGATGAACCTCAAAAACATTATGTGTAAAAGGCCAAACATAAAAGACCACATGCTATATAACTGCATTTATATTAAAAGTCCAGAACAGGCAAATCTACAGAGGCAGAAAATAGATTGGTGGTTGCCTGGGACTAGGAATAGAAATAGAGATTAACTGTAAATACGGCATGAAGACTCTTATTGGGGTGATGATAATGTCTTAAAACTGGATTATGATGGTGGTTGTACCGCTCATCGTATTTGCCAAAAATGACTGAATTATATACTTGAAATAGGTGGATTTTATGATAGATAAGTTATATCTTAGTAAACTAAAAACAATCACATAGAGGAAAAGGCAAGTTAAAGAGCTTGCTATTCCTCTTTGTCATCCATTGCTACTCTAGGGTCATAAATTCATCACCCTATTCAAAGATTACAAAGACTCCTAATTGGTGCCCTTGCCATTTCCTTTTATGTTTTTTTTTTTCTTGCTTGCCATTTCTATAATTGTTCTCCATTCAAATTTAACCCTATCAAGTAGCCACCAGGTTATTCCTTCAAATATTCCAAAATTAACTGAGCATGCCCAGAAGTGACTAGTAACCTGTATTACCCTCAACCCAGCATGCAGTATCCACAGTCTACCATGATGTCCACAACTCAATAACAAATCATTCACTACAACACAGTAGGTTTTTATGGCTCTTGCCAATAACACCACTTATTCTAAACTCCACAACTTCCTTACACATCTCTTTCTTATGGGGTAATAATGATAGAAATTCTATTTTCTAGTATTTTATTATTGGTAAAAAATATCTTGTTGATAATCATACAGTTCATATTGTGGAAATCTCTGAACTCATATCAAACACAGTTAAAATTATTTGGTTGATGATTTTGCAAGCCATACTGCCACCTATATGCTAGAATTCTAAAGGACATTCAGAACAAGCCTAAAGAAATTCTAATTCTATGTGATTTGGGGCAACTTATCCTCTCTAGGTTTCTTTTCAAATTTTTAAACTGAAGGTGACAATATACTTCCAGGATTGTTGGAATAATGTAAGAGTGTTTTATAAGCTGAAATGCATATATGAATGTTAGTTATTGATATTTGAAACCCAACCATAGAGATGTGTAAAGACAAAGTTTGCCTTGTTACAGTCTCCTTTACTGACTGCGTGAAAAGACATCAAAAGTTGACTATTTATTTGACATTTGCACATCATAGCTGAGCAAAGACTGAAAAACCACAGATAAAATGAGTATGTTATGCTTGAATTTCCAATATACAAAAGATGATTTATTAAGTTCCTTTGCTTTCCTTTTATGTCAACAGCTGTATGAAAAAAAACACTTGCCTAAGAAATAAAAAACATCAGTCTTCACTTGTCTAGCAGAAAACCAGTCAACAGTAGAATGAGGAGGTTTCCCTACATGTTAAAGAGGTGATGTTGAATGGAAGTTCATGAACTAATTTCATTCTGTAGAATCTGCCTTCCAGGACAAAATTTCAATAATTAAGCAGTCTCACAAAAAGAGAGGTTAGTAGAAATTTGATATTTTACAAACTTGGATTAGGAGTAATAAAGCTAAAATTTAATGTTTTCTTAAAAGTGACAATGATAAGATTGGCATGCTTCAGTCAAGTATAAAACACGTCCTCATGAAATTTTGAACTATTTTTATTTATTAATGACATATTGCACTTATGGGCTTTTATTTCTTCTTTCTCTCAAGTTGAGGAGTAATCCTAAGATGCAGTCAAATATTTAATTAAATCTATATGGACTGAAAGACTAAACTGATATTCTTGTAAGTGATTCAAAGAATGAGAAATTATAACTGTGACCTCATATCTAATTTAATCAGTCTTGAAAAAGTTTAATATCTTTTTGCTTAATATAACTGAATGTGGTTGTATTTGTTACTTGAGCAAATCAAACATGAGTTTCTAGACCCTGTGCTCAGTTGTGTCCAGCTCTTTGTGGCTCCTGGACTGTAGCCCATCAGGCTCCTCTGCCTGTGGGATTCTCCACTGTAGAGTACTGGAGCAGGGTCCCGTTTCCTACTCCAGGGGATCTTCCTGACCAAGACATTGAACCAGCATCTCTAGTGTCTCCTGAACTGGCAGGCAGATTCTTTATCACTACTGCCACCTAGGAAGCCCTTTAGGACCTTGTGTGTGTTAGTTGTTCAGTCATGTCTGACTCTTTGTGACCCCATGGACTGTTGCCCGCCAGGTTCGTCTGTCCATGGAACTCTCCAGGCAACAATAATGGAGTGAGTTGTCATTCCCTTCTCCAGGGGATCTTTCAGACCCAGGGATCAAACCTGGGTCTCCTTCACTGCAGGCAGATTCATAACGGTCTGAGCCCCCAGGACCTTAAAGGCATTCAAAATCTCTCATAAATTTCCTTGTAAGAAAAACAGCTTTTATAATTTTTTCAATCTTTGAGCTCTAAAAGTGTTTAAGAAAAAGGACAAAACATTTACATGATGCAAAAGGGACAGAGAGCTACATGTTAAAGTTAATGCTCTATAAGAATATCAATACAAATTTCTGAATAATCTGAATAGTAATTTTCAAAGCTCATTTATAGCAGGGCAATTATTTTTGAAACAAATCTTAAACATAAATCTTAAGTATGAGAGAGATAACACTGGAGTCACTCTAGTTGAAGGGGACCAGAGCCCAGAATGGGTCTCCCTACAGCATAGTACATGCTCTCCAGCCTCCAAAAACAGGTGGAAAAGTGACTAAATGAATTCTAGTAGTGTCACAGAGTCTTCTGTCTTAGGTTGTTCAAATTGCTTTAACAAAATATCACAGATTGGATGGCTTCTACATAACAGAAATTTATTTCTTACAGCTTTGGAGGCTAGTAAGTCCAAGATCAAGGTGCCTGCAGAGTCTTTTTTAGAAAGGCACTAATCCCATTCAAGAGAACTCCATCCTCATGACCTAATTACCTCCCAAAGGCCCCATCTCAAAATAGCATCACATTGGGGGTTAGAGGAACAGGTTTCAACATAAGAATTTTGAGGGAACACAAACATTTGGTCTACAGCAGGTTCCCATCACATTTCCACTGTTGGTTGTGATTTTTTTTACCTTTAGTATGGGGCTTCCCTAGTGGCTTAGATGGTAAAGAATCTGCCCACAAGGCGGGACACCTGGGTTCAATCCCTGGGTTGGGAAGATACTCTGGAAAAGGGAATAGCAATCTACTCCAATAATCATGTCTGGAGAATCCCATAGACAGAGAAGCCTGATGGGTTACAGTCCGTGGGATGGCAAAGAGTCGAACATGACTGAGTGACTAACACTCAAATCAACTCAACTCAACCTTTAGTAAGACTTAAAAAATGAAGATAAACTTACCTCACAGAGTAGCTGAAAGAAAGTGAAAGTGTTAGTTTGCTCAGTTGTGTCCACCTCTTTGGACCTCATGGACTATAGCCCACCAGGGTCCTCTTGTCCATAGAATTCCCCAGGCAAGAATACTGGAGTGGGTGGCCATTCCCTTCTCCAAGGGATATTCTCCACCCAGGGATAGAACTTGGGTCTTCTGCATTGCAGGCAGACTTTTTACCATCTGAACCAAGTTAGTGTTAGGTAAAGCTAAAGCACACTTCACATGGTTGTTAACAAGTTCATGTGTCTGACACACAGTTAGGCCAAAAAACTGAAACATCTGAGTTTGGAGCAGAGAATGGTTTACTGCCGGGCCACGCAATGAGACAGGTGGCTCATGCTCTTAAAAGCCCTCGCTCCCTGAAGGGTTTCAGCAAAGCATTTTTTAAAAGACAGGTGAGAGAGAGGGAGGGTCAAAGGGTGTGCAATCAGCTTGTGCACAATTCTCTGACAGTCAGGTAAATTCATTCCAATCCCAAAGAAAGGCAATGTCAAAGAATGTTCAAACTACCACTCATTTGCTCTCATCTCACAGGCTAGCCAAGTAATGCTCAAAATTCTCCAACCCAGGCTTCAATAATATATCAACCATGAACTTCCAGATGTTCAAGCTGAATTTAGAAAAGCCAGAAAACCAGAGATCAAATTGCCAATATCTGTTGGATCATTAAAAAAGCAAGAGAGTTCCAGAAAAACATCTACTTCTGCTTTACTGACTATGCCAAAACTTTGACTGCGTGGATCACAACAAACTATGGAAAATTCTTAAAGAAATGGGAATGCCAGACCACCTTATCTGCCTCCTGAGAAATCTGTATGTAGGTCAAGACACAACAGTTTGGTACTGCTGGAACAACAGACTAGTTCCAAATCGGGAAAGGAGCACATCAAGGCTGTATATTGTTACCCTGCTTATTTAAATTAAATGCAGAGTACATCATAAGAAATGCTGGGCTGGATAAAGCACAAGCTGGAATCAAGACTGCTGGGAGAAATACCAATAACCTCAGATATGCAGATGACACCACCATTATGGCAGAAAGTGAAGAACTAAATTGCCTCTTGATGAAAGTGAAAGATGAGCGTGAAAAAGTTGGCTTAAAACCCAACTTCAGAAAAATGAAGATTCTGGCTTCTGGTCCCATCACTTCATGGCAAACAGATGGGGAAACAGTGGAAACAGTGACAGACTCTATTTTGGGGGGCTCCCAAATCACTGCAGATGGTAACTGCAGCCATGAAATTAAAAGATGCTTGCTTCTTGGAAGAAAAGCTATGACCAATCTAGACAGCATATTAAAAAGCAGAGACATTCCTTTGCCAACAAAGGTAAGTCTAGCCAAGGCTATGGTTTTTCCAGTAGTCACGTATGGATGTGAAAGTTGGACTGTGAAGAAAGCTGAGCACCAAAGAATTGATGCTTTTGAACTGTGATGTTGGAGAAGACTCTGGAGAGTCCCTTGGACTGCAAGGAGATTCAACCAGTCAGTCCTAAAGGAAATCAGTCCTGAATATTCATTGGAAGGACTGATGCTGAAGTTGAAGCTCCAATACTTTCGCTACCTGATGCCAAGAACTAACTCATTAGAAAAGCCCCTAATGCTAGGAAAGACTGAAGGCAGGAGGAGTAGGGGACGACAGAGGATGAGATGGTTAGATGGCATCACCGACTCGATGGACATGAGTTTGAGTAAACTCCGGGAGTTGGTGATGGTCAGGGAAGACCTGGTGTGCTGCAGTCTATGGGTCACAAGGAATTGGACACAACTCAGTAACTGAACTGAACTGAGGTACCAGGGTGTTGTCATAGAGATTAACACTACCAGTCCTTAGGCTCCAGAAGGCCTGGGGCTGTGTGTTCATGGTCATCAAGTAGTTAACATCTTCCATTTGGTGGGGTAAGGCAGGCAGTTTAACAACTGGAAAACAACTCAGGAAGTGTGCATCACATACTATTGCCTAAGTAATTTAGGGATATCGGGGAGGGCCTGTCCCTGGAAGGCCCCATATTTTCCTGTTTGGTTACCTGGTTACATCCAGGGTACCCACTCTTAAGGAGATACAGTTTCAGAGAAAACAGTTGCTATCCAGTCTTGTTTCCCTTTGGAGAAGGCAATGGCACCACACTCCAGTACTCTTGCCTGGAAAATCCCACGGAAGGAGCAGCCTGGTAGGCTGCAGTCCATGGGGTTGCTAAGAGTCGGACACGACTGAGCGACTTCACTTTGACTTTTCACTTTCATGCATTGGAGAAGGAAATGGCAACCACTCCAGTGTTCTTACCTGGAGAATCTCAGGGATGGCAGAGCCTGGTGGGCTGCCATCTATGGGGTCACAGAGTCGGACACGACTGAAGCGACTTAGCAACTTAGCAGCTTGTTTCCTTTTCCATACATTTATCAACATCTACCACAGTGCATCTCAAGCAGGAAAGCCTGGCCCCTAGATTTATAGTTCAATATCATCCACATGGGGCTTCCCTGGTGGCTCAATAATAAAGAATCCGTCTGCCAATGCAGGAGACATGGGTTCTATCCCATGGTCGGAAATATCCCCTAAAGAAGGAAATGGCAACCCACTCCAGTATTCTTGTCTGGGAAATCCCATGGACAGAGGAGCCTACCATTCATGGGGTCACAAAAGAGTTGGACATGACTTAGCAACTAGACAACAAAAACAAAAATTGTTTTTCACTGCTGTGTTAGTTTCTACTACACAACATGAATCAGCTATAAGTATACATATATCCCCTCCCTTTTGAGCTTCCCTCCCGTCTCCACTCCCCATTCAGGTCATCACAGAGCACTGAGCTGAGCTCTGTGTGCTATGCAGCAGCTTCCCACTAGCTAGCTCTTTCATACCTGGTAGCTATATGTCAATGCTACTCTCTCAATTCATCCCACCATCTCCTTCCCCCACCCCGTGTCCACGAGTCTTTCTCTACATCTGAGTCTAAAATTCCTTTCTTGAAGAACAGATTCTACATGAATATTTCTTAACTTTTATGGTCTCCAAGAATAATGTCTGCTAATTTTTTTTTATCATTTTTCAAATTATATTTTTCTTGACTTCAGTTGAGGTCTGTCTCCTTAGGCAACAAGACGTTTATATTAATATTAATATTCTTATTTGATGGAGTGATCCTTTTAGAAATTCCCTTTTAGGACACATCTGCTTTCTTACTATTGGAATGCAAATGCTTTCTTAATAAACGTTTTAAAAAATCAGTGAAACTTAAAGGAAATGATGAGTTTCCAAAATTCCTACTTAAATAAAAGAAGTTCAGGCATCTGATTCACAATTCTTAAGAAACACAAATAATTTTTTTACAGTTGGGACATCATAAAGAGTTACTTATAAATTACTCATCTTCCTTTTTCCCAAGAAGCTCATGTTATTTTGAATCAAATGTCCCAATGTACTGAACAAAATAACTGCAAGTGAAGATATCAATTATGTCTCTAATTTAGAACATTCATGTGAAAATTATTTAAGCCTTGTTTCAGAAATGCTGCAAAAATCACTAGATGAAATGCTTTTTATATAAGCAAACTAAATAATCTCCAGAGACTGGTGAGTAGGTTCCTGTATTCTAGTAAATGATATACCAAGCTTCCTTTGAAAAACCAAATGCTAAACCTATATTAAAAAAAAAATCATAGAAGTCACATGCTGTGATCAAGACTAGCTAGGTACTGTATGATGGTTACATTCCTTGATTTTGCAAAGTAAGAGTGAAAGAAAGGGCTTTCTCTATATTATTAATAAAGCATGTAATAACTAAAACAAAAAGAGTAGGCATGGCAACAGAAGCTAACACTCCAAATACAGATGATACAGTGGTTAAGGGAGCAGACCCTGGACTTGGGCCACCTAGGGTGGGTGCACTCTTGGGTCCTTTGTTTACAAATGGAAGTATGGAAAGTTATCACATCTCCCTAACTCTCAGTTTCCCCATCTATAAGTTGGATAATCATTTCATTTCAGTCACTCAGTAATGTCCAACTCTTTGCAACCCCATGGACTGTAGCATGCCGGGCTTCCCTGTCCATCACCAACTCCAAGAGCTTGCTCAAACTCATGTCCATTGAGCTGGTGATGCCATTTAACCATCTCATCCTCTGTTGACCTCTTCTCCTCCTGCCTTCAATCTTTCCCAGCATTAGGGGCTTTTTCAATGAGTCAGTTCTTTGCATCCAGGTGGCCAAAGTACTGGAGCTTCAGTTTCAGCATTAGTCCTTCCAATGAATATTCAGGACTGGCTTCCTTTCGGACTGACTGGTTGAATCTCCTTTCAGTCCAAGGAACTCTCAAGAGTCTTCTCCAACATCACAGTTCAAAAGCATCAATTCTTCAGCACTCAGCTTTCTTTATGGTCCAACTCTCACATCCATACATGACTACTAGAAAAAAGCTTTGACTAGACAGACCTTTGTTGGCAAAGGAATGTCTCTGCTTTTTAATATGCTGTCTAGATTGGTCATAGCTTTTCTTCCAAGAAGCAAGCATCTTTTAATTTCATGGCTGCAGTCAACATCTGCAGTGATTTGGGAGCCCAAGAAAATAAAGTCTGTCACTGTTTCCATTGTTTCCACATCTACATGCCATGAAGTGATGGGACCGGATGCCATGATCTTAGTTTTTTGAATGTTGAGTTTCTAGTCAGTTTTTTCACTCTCCTCTTTTACTTTCATCAAGAGTCTCTTTATTTCCCCTTCACTTTCTGCCATAAGGGTGGTATCATCTGCATCTGAGGTTACTCATATTTCCCCCAGCAATCTTGATTCCAGCTTGTGCTTCATCCAGTTCGGCATTTCTCATGATGTACTATGCATATAAGCAAGGCGACAGTATAGAACCTTGACTTACTCCTTTCCCAATTTGGAACCAGTTCATTGATCCATGTCCAGTTCTAACTGTTGCTTCTTGACCTGCATACAGATTTCTCAGGAGGCAAGTAAGGCAGTCTGGTATTCTCATCTCTTTAAGAATTTTCCACAGTTTGTTGTGATACACACAGTCAAAGGCTTTAGCATGGGCAAAGAAGCAGAAGTAGTTTATCTGGAATTTTCTTGCTTTTTTGATGATTCAACAGATGTTGGCAATTTTATCTCTGGTTCTTCTGCCTTTTCTAAATTCAGCTTGAACATCTGGAAGTTCTTAGTTCACATACTGTTGAAGCCTGGCTTGGAGAATTTTGAGCATTACTTTGCTAGCGTGTGAGATGAGTGCAATTGTGTGGAAGTTTGAACATTCTTTTGCATTGCCTTTCTTTGGGATTGGAATGAAAACTGACTTTTTCTAATCTTGTGGCCGCTGCTGTGTTTTCCAAGTTTGCTGGCATATTGAGTATAGCACTTTCACAGAATCATCTTTTAGAATTTGAAACAGCTCAGCTGGAATTCCATCACCTCCACTAGCTTTGTTTGTGGTGATGCTTCCTAAGGCACAGTTGACTTCCCATTCCAGGATGCCTGGATCTAGGTGAGTGATCACACCATGGTGATTATCTAGGTCACGATGATCTTTTTTGTATAGGTCTGTATATTCTTGCTATCTCTCTTTAATATCTTCTGTTTCTGTTAGGTCCATACCATTTCTGTCCTTTATTGTACCCATCTTTGCATGAAATGTTCCCTTGTTATCTCTAATTTTCTTGAAGAGATCTCTAGTCTTTCCCATTTTATTGTTTTCCTGTATTTCTTTGCACTGATCACTGAGGAAGACTTTCTTATCTCTTCTTGCTATTCACTGAAACCCTGAATTCAGATGGATATATCTTTTCTTTTCTCCTTTGTCTTTCCCTTCTCTTCAGACAACCATTTTGCCTTTTTTGTGTTGCTTCTTCTTGGGGATGGTTTTGATCACAGCCTCCTGAACAATGTTATGATCCTCCAGCCATAGTTCTTGAGGCACTCTGTCAGACCTAATCCTTTGAATCTATTTGTCACTTCTTATAATCATAAGGGATTGGACTTAGCTCATGCCTAATAATTAAGACCTAATGGCAAACAATAAGGAATAATGTGTATAAGTTATCTGGCAAAAAATTAGTATTAAATAAGTATTAATTATGACATTATTATACCTTATTCAGATGAAAAGAAAAATTCAGAATAAGAAAAGGATGGGTTCTCAAAAATAAATGACACTACACATTTTATTTGAGAATACATTCTCAAATTCCTGCCTCGCAATAACCACCAAAATAAATTCAAAACTGATTACAGAATTTAAGAGGATGTAGACAACTGTTAGGTAAATATCTCATATTGGGAAGGGGAGTATATGTGTAAAAAATGGAAGAAATCAGAAAGAGAAAAGCATAGCTTCAGTGTAATTAAAAAAAACTATCATGAACAACATAAAGCAAAACAAAAATGACTAATTACATCTATAAAACAGAACAAGTCATTATGCATAATGAATACTAATAAGTCAACAGAAAAACAAACACCCCAAAATAAATATAACTGATGGCAAGAAAAAAGTTCATAAAAGTAGAAATACATGTTTAATAAGTTTATGTAAAATTTATTCATTTGTAATCAAAGAAGTTTACTAATAAACAAAGAAACCCAACTTTAAGACTAAAAATAATCCACATTACATTACCAGTAAGATAGATTTTTTGTACAATTTTTGTTTATTCACTTAAACATTTTAAGAGAACATTTAATTCCAGTAAAGGTTTAGGAGAGTCCTGGTTAAAGGAGAGTCCTGGTTAAAGGGAAAAATGAACTTTTTCTGGAATGTATCAAGGACTTAAGAATAGTTTATACTCTTTGATCTTTTGAGGAATCCAGTCTAAGGAAAACTGATGATGATTTTGTGCAGTTATCTCCAAAACATTACTTCTAAGCCCCAAATCTCAATGTTTCCCATATTTTTTCACATAAAAACAAACATAGAAAATAACATTTGTACAACACACAGCAGGACATGGAATTGCCTATTTGCACCGGAATATGACTCAGAGGATTTAATGGGAAAGCTGGAATGCCTGGATACCAACACACCTGTCCCCAATTCATGACCATCCAATTCATAACCATTAGCCTAGGACAAACTCTGAAATATAGTTTGACACTAAAATTAAAGTCTTAAACTTTAAAAATGTAAGAGGCTATTTCGTCTAATAGATACTAAAACAGATAAGGCTTCAAAAATATATGGGTATTAGAACAAGGCATTAAAACAATTTTATGTCAGATTATTATCATATGTAAATAATAGAATCAAAGATGCTAATGGGCTATTTTTCAAAGTTTAAGTTATGATATGACATATTTACAGATATATACATATACATATGCTCAGCCGGTAAAGCGCCCGCCTACAATGCGGGAGACCGGGATTCAGTCCCTGGGTTGGGAGATCTCCTGGAGAAGGAAATGGCAACCCACTCCAGTATTCTTGCCTGGAAAATCCCATGGACGGAGGAGCCTGGTAGACTACAGTCCATGGGGTCGCAAAGAGTCGGACACAACTGAGCGATTTCACTTTCACTTTCACATATGCATAAAAATATTGGAAAAACAAAACAAAATGTGAAAATTCATCTACCTTGTGGTTTTTCCAATTTTAAATTACATTCTTTACTGAATTTTCCCAAAAATTTTATAATAAATACTATTATATTTATAATTTGAAAGCAAACAAATTTGAAATAAAACTTTAACATAGGTAATAGGAAGTTAAACTGAATTGCAGTTTTGAAATATTTTGCAAATCTAATATTGATATAGATATTAATCTTTTATTAACTTTTGGAAATCTCTCTAAAAATCTGTGATGCATGGAAACGAGAAAAAAAGAGTTCAATATCTTAAAGGATGATATTCAGTATGACCCAACAGTCAACATCCTTTCAAGCATAGCTCTTAAAATAATCTTTCTCTAATGCTCTTCTAATATACATTATAGTTCAATATAATAGCAGGAATATATTATATTTTTTTTCCATTTGAGTCAGCAAACTCCTGAAACTCTGACTTTATATGTGGCTACTTCTTATAATAGGTAAAAAAAAAAAAAAAAAAACTTGATTAAATTAATGTGGTTGAGAGGGCAAAGAAGCCCACAAATATTTAAGCACCTCTAAGAAAGCACTTTTGTATCCAGTCATTTTTATGTAATGGATGTAGTTTTCATAGCCAAAGAAGACGACGAACATGTAAGGAAAAACCTTTTTATGAGGATCTTAATGTTTTTCCATCCTCACTAAGGGACTGAATATTAACTTCATGTGCTTCACACACAAAGAGACCATTTCGACATGCACCCTGCACATTTCATAATCGGAATATGAAGTTTTTACCTCACTATACAAACCGCCATATTGCTTTTCCTCTGCTTCAGTATATTTATATACCGACCAAATGAAATTTGCAGAGGCTGGAAATCATTTTAATAGAGAATTAGCAATCACTTGAAAATACTGAAAATGTCAAAATATATTTTCCTTTTTGCCCATCCTATTTATAAGAATTAATGTACCATAACCTCCTTATCCATTCGTCTGCAGATGGACATCTAGGTTGCTTCCATGTCCTAGTTATTATAAACAGCTGGTGCTCTGGAACAACCCAGAAGGATGGGGTAGGGAGGGAGGTGGGAGGGGGCTTCAGGATTAGGGGGGAACATGTGTGCCTGAGGCTGAACTGTGTCAGTGTGTGGCTGGGGTCACCAAAGTGATTGTCCAAATAAATAAATTAGTTTTTTAAAAAAGAATTAATGGAGTCATTGTGAGTTGGGATCTCAAGCCTTTAGTAGCATGTTGTCACACATCTTCCTGAGGATTGTTTTCTTAGAAATTAATTGTACTTGTTTTACACGAGTACATATTAGGTCATTCTTCCTTCCCCAACTATCTTAAAAATAAAATGCAGAATTTAACTGACCCCAAGAAATAATTTCATAATTTTACTAATGGAGAAATAGTGAAATTATGTAGAGAAAGTGATTAATTACAAAACTATAATCAATGTTTTACCACTCATTATATCATACTGTATCATCTAAGGTCATTTTTTCCAGGAAAAATGTGACATTTAGAAGCTACATTTTAAAAAAATCATAGAAGTTTTTAAAAATAATATTTGTATAGGTTTGGGCAAATATTTCCACTCTCAGTGTGTTAGAAATCAACAGATCTAAAAATGTCAAAAGGAAAAATCTCAGTAGATGCCAAAATTTGGTTAGATAACTTGTCTCCTATAGTACTTGGTTTTAAGCAGTTTATTGGCATCCTAAATCTGTGAATGACGAAAGCTATGGAAAAATTCTATAGGGTAGAGGGAAAATGAAACCGTAAAAACCTTTAGGGTGGAACAAAATGCATACTAATTTATATTCATTAGCAGACAATTCACTACTCCAATTACCTGCCAGCAGTTTGTAAATATTGTTTTTCAAGAAACAAAATCCACCATAATTTATTATTTCTATTGGTGATATGATCATGAATATTAATCTTTCCTTCTTTATTTTGCAAGAGTGCAAGTTAAAATATATTTAATTTTAATTCTATAAATGCTGTGTTCCCACTTTTCACACGCTAGCCATACAGCGCAAGAAAAAATTGGAGCTTGTTCTTTAACCTATACATTCAACATTTTGTTCACTGGTCAGCTATTTAAGTCAATTTACATAAATCACAAACTCTCTAAAATATGTGTAACAATTTACTCATCATAAAATTATACTTGGGTATGAAAAAGAATTTTGAAGATGTCTTATTAAAAATATTTAAAATGTCAAGTTGTGAAGATGATGAAACAGACATATGTTCATTAGAGAAGGGCTGTTTGTAGGGAGGAACACCATTAATAAGAAAAAAGGTGGAAAGTAGGAGTATCAAAATTCATAGTTAAAGAAACTGTCTGCTGCTGCTGCTAAGTCACTTCAGTCATGTCCGACTCTGTGCGACCCCATAGACGGCAGCCCACTAGGCTCCCCCGTTCCTGGGATTCTCCAGGCAAGAACATTGGAGTGGGTTGCCATTGTCTTCTCCAAAAGAAACTGTCTAGTAATCCACTAAAAATTTATACCCATATCTTATACTAGAAAGCTATGGGAACAATTGTTTTTATGCTTGTCAAGTCTAAGTGATAATTTTGTAATTTTATATCTTACTATTACTAGAGTTTAGTTGATTTACAATATTATATTAGTTTCAGGAGTACAACACAGTGATTTAATATTTCATAAGTTGTATTCCATTTAAAGTTATGATAAAATATTGACTATATTCCCTATTCCCTGTGCTGCACCATATATCCTACACCTTATTTATTTTATACATAGGTAATTTTATATCTTTTAAATGTATAGATCTCTTTATGGTATGCTTTATGAGAGAAGAGGTAACGATCTGGGAGAGAAGAAATGGTGTAAAAGGAATGACTCTCCAAGGGGACCTACATTATTTGGCTTCATGCAGGTTTCTAGAGAAATACAAAGCATTTGTGCAACCTACATATTGTAAAAGTCATATGTGGATGCCTCATCTCACAATGCAGGGGACATGGGTTCAATCTCTGGTCAGGGAAGTCAGATCCCATATGCTGTGGGGAAATGAAGCTCATGTGCCAAGCCATGTGCCACAACTAAAGAGTACGTGTGCACAATGAAAGAACCCACATGATGCAATGAAGATTCTACATGCCACAACTAAGACCCAATGCAGCCAAATAAACAAATAGATTTTTTTTAAGTAGTATGATTTCAGTGAACTGCAAATTTTTCCTTGTCTCAGCAGTAAGTGATCACTGAGTGTAGTGGAATTCTTTTTTTTTTTTAACACAATTCCAAGAGCACCCAAGATTTGTTATAAAAAGATTCAACTGTACTTATTAACAATCCGACAGGGACTAGAAATACAAGTGGAACTCTTTGCTGAACTATCTACTTCACTGGCTGAATAAACTTTTAAATATTAGCAAAATCAACTCACCTTCTGTACAATAAAAATAAATTCCCTTAGAAACAATGTCTTTCCTATCAAAGCTCTTTTCTGAATTTGCACATCAGCTGTATGCATTATTGAAGACATGCACATAAATGTTTCTTTATCTTCATGTTTTCCAATTACAACTGTTATCAAAAGAATATTGTATCTAACCCAAATTTACTCTTTTTTTAAGTTCATATTCATGGAATCTTGAGAAAATAAGATATGTGTGGGAAACTCCAACTTCAGACAATCAGGTCCACACCTTGCTACTTGAGAATAGAAATAGAGTCATTAAAGAGTGGGGGGAAAAAGTCATTATTTGTCCCTAGAACAGCAATTTAAAAAATGGTTTATTTACTAATCCAGAAAGCACACTTAATATTGTCAAGTCAAGCCTAAAGGTAATCAAAGTTCACCTCTATTCCAACTAAGTATACATCTACTTTATTAAGATGATTCTGTAATCACTTGAGTCTAACTTCTGCATCAAGTTTGCCAAAGAAATATTTTCTGCTACATGTATTATTTTCCTCTTTGTTTTCCTTTGAGTACTCTCTAAATTTTAAGATTCCCTTCTTGTCAGGCTGCTCTGGTTTCTCATACTCCTTCACCTGGTCAAGGATCCAAACAAGATTAGTCTTTTATGCTCCAAATTTAGTGATCCTTTGCTCTCACAGAAATTTACTTAAGATTTAGTTCCTCAAATCGCTTTTTCACCTTCAATCTAATGAATAATCCTATTTTTAATATTGGCTATTGATAGTGGGGGCTTCCTTGGTAGCTCAGATGGTAAAGAATCTGCCTGCAATGCGGGAGATCTGGGTTCAATCCTTGGGTTGGGAAGATCCCCTGGAGAAGTGAGTGGCTACTCACTTTAGTATCCTTGTCTGGGAAATCCCACGGACAGAGGAGCCGGGCGGGCTACAGTCCATGGGGTTGCGAAGAGTCGGACACCACTGAGCAATTAACACTTTCAGTGTTCTAATTTTATTCTTTCTACATTACATGTGCTGTTTAATAGTGGCTCCTGTGTCTTAAAAACTGTATGGACCCTAAAAGTTCTGTGAGAGTTTGGGCACTGGGAAATTTGAGTGTATCACAGTAGGGATGTCAAACCTAAGTGATAAGTCACAGGACTTGCAAAATTCAGAGATGATATTAAATACGTGAAAATGCTTAACAGTAAGAAAGTGCTATACAAATAGGTGATATTATTATTATTACTACCATAATTCTACTTAGTTTTACCTATCTCCTCAAACAGATAAGACTCTTCAGTAGGAAAATATACTAAAAATATAACTTTCAGTAACTCCTAGGAATTGTAGGAAACCTTTCTCTACAGGAGCCTTTCTATTAATTATTCTTCTACTTTAAGAAATGATGAATGACTAGTTATATAAAGTCTAATAAAGAGTAAGCTTATGAAGGGCTGGTCAGTATTGACCAATTAATGCAATAAATAAGACACTTACAAAGGAAAAAGGAAAACAATCAGTAAAATACTAAATGCCAAATGTCTGTCTTAATTATCTTTTCATCTTCCTATTATGCTCACATGCTTGTTTAATATTTTCAAAACAAAATAGAATTTTGAAGACAAATGACAGGAACTATAGAAGGGATATATGTAAACACATAGCTGAATCACTTTGTTGTACAGCAGAAACTATGAAACATGGTAAAGCAACTATACCCTAATAAAAATTAAGTTAAAAAAAAAAGATTGCAGGAGTGAACTTGCAAAGATAAGGTTGAAAAGATAAGATCTGAATAAAGTAAATGTTTCCAAGGAAACCTCAAAAGGGGGAGGAAGCAACTATATGAACTGTGAAATTTAAAACTCATTGATAAAAAGTCTTCATGGATCACTTGATTTTAAAAATTTATGTACTCCATTTTATGAACAAAAAGATCAACAAAAAGGTATCTGCTGCTTTGTATTTTCTTCCTAAGGCTTCGTTTTTCATTGTTTCAATTTTAATGAACAGATTTACTTGACAAATCCAGCTTTAATCTTCACAAGATGTTGATATGTGGAGACATTCCAGAACACAGAAGGAGGGGGAGAGGGAAATTCCGTAAGAATGATCTGCTTATTTGAGGAGGATAAAAATGTAAATCTAAATGTTGCTTTTACCTCACTCAAATATTCACAACATATTTTAAACACAGGTTAAGCCACTGGGGAAAAAAGTTTCCAAGAGTCTGTTACCCACTTATTAATATCCAATACCCAACATGGAAAGTTAGCAAATAGAGACAGCATGTGTTGAAACAAGTCTAAATGGTTTTCAACATTTGTGGCATGTTTATATTTTTGCAGGAAATGACTCAAAATTTTCTTTGAAGTATTTTGTATTTCTTACAGTAATAAAGGGGGAAAAAGTTCTGTTTTGTTTCTATTCTCCATCAATATTTAGATAAAGCCACAATTTTCTTCTTGTTTACCAAAAATACAATTGTAAGAAATATTATTTAGGGAATTTCCATCTTTAATGTAACATAATTTTTTAATCCATGTTTTTTATAATAAAAGCAACTACCATCTAGAAACTATATTTGAGGTCCTACTGTTAATTTATTCACTTATTGTGTATATTCCACACACTTCTCCCCCAAATTAGATGGTTAAGTTTACATTTGACTTTAAATGGAATTACAAAATTTTAAAAAATTCAAAATCAAGTGAATGTGTTAAATTGACTTAGAACAAATTCCTGCATTAGAAAAACACTATGTGAGCACTGTGAAAAGAAGGCAAAACTTTCTGAATCTCAGTGTGAAATCACTCATAAGTTTGACAAAAAAACTATTACTTTTTATTCTTTGGGGTATTAGGTATTATTAAATAAGCCAAATGCTATGGACAGGATAAGTCTTGATATTAGAAAATTATTAGAAATAGAATCTAACTGTATCCTTTGAGAGATGAGAAAGGCAGTGCTGGAATTCACAGATGAGAAGACAAATCTTTGCAAAAAGTGATAAATAACAGACTATCCCTAACTCAGTGATGACATGCTTTTATCATCATGAGATTATGAAAACATGCTCAAGTTTATAAATGTCAGAAAGTCCCTTTTAAAAAGTTAACACAGACCTGGATTAGAATCCAAGTATAATATTTGTATCAATATATACTCCATTATAGTCTCTGATGTGGGAACATTATTTGAAACCTTTGGTTTAGTTCTGGCATGACCCACACTTTATAGGGGACTTGGCAAACAAGAATGTGTTCAGAGAAAGCATCCAGAAGAACTGAAAACTATACAATGTAAGAAACGGTTAAAAGAGCAGATTGTTTTGGGGTGGGAAAAAAAATCTCAGTTGGGACATGCCAACAGCTTTTACTATCTAGAGATGGGTTTAGCAGAAGAACTGGACTCAGGGTGTTACTCCATGAGTAGAATGAAGACCAATGGTTACAAGTGATGGTAAGAAATGTAAGAAAATGTCTAACAAATAGAAATAATCTGTTTCTAAAAGAAACAGGAAGGCACTAGAAATACCAAGAATGTGCAGTAGAAGGGAAACTGACTAGTGCTCAACTCCTGACCTCACTGCTTTCAGCTTTGAAATCTTGGTTCAGTTACTAAACTTCTCTTTCTGTTTCCTTACCTATAAAATGGATCTTCTTGTATTGGATAAAAGTGGTGTAGCAGGTCAGAATCCTGAGATAAGGGGGAGGAAATCTTGAACTGGGGATTTCCCTGGTGACTCAGATGGTAAAGCACCTGACTGCAATGCAGGAGATCTAGGTTTGTTTTCTGGGCTGGGAATATCCCCTGGAGAAGGGAATGGCAACCCACTTCAGTATTCTTGCCTGGAGAATTCCATGGGCAGAGGAGCCTGGCAAGCTACAGTCCATGGGATTCCTAAGAGTCAGACATGACTGAGCGACTAACACTCTCGAACTAGATGGGCACCATAAATCTTGAACTAGATGGCCACCATGGTGCTTTCTAAGGTTCTACTATTTCATAATAAGTGAAGATATGATATTTTTCATCTCATGGTAAGAAATTATTGCCTAATAATTTTATTTAATCAACACATAGCTACTATGTTGTATAATAGTGCCTACTATATATAGGCGCTCCTCTAAGAATACAGAAGAGAAAAATGCCCAAAAGCTTTGTCGAGATAGACCTTAAGCCATGTGGGAGGCAAAAGACAATAAATGAAACAAGTAAATCATACAGTGTAAGAGAAGGTGATAAGTACTAAATACAATAACAGAGAAATTAGAGATTTTGAACAAGGTCTGGGAAGCTTCCATGAAAAGCCAACATATGAAAAAAGATACATTAATTTCATCAAAAATTTTACAATAATTTTATTATGAAATCCATTGAAAAATGTGGTACCCTCAACCAAGTCTTGTGACCCAAATAATGTTCCAAATAATGCAATCTCATCAGAGAATGTTATGGACTGAACTGTGTCCCTCCCACAATTCAACGTTAAAGTTCTAAGCTTTAGTTCCTCAGAATGTGACTCTATTTGTGAGGTGATTAAGCCAGATGAGATCAATGAAATGGGTCCTGACCCAAAATGACTGGTGTATTTATGAGAAAAGGAGATTAAGACACAGCCATGTACAGAGGGAAGACCATGTGAAAACATAGGGAGAAGGCACTGTCTGCAAGCTAAGGAGAGAGGCCTCAGAAGAAACTAAACTTGCTCACACCTGGATCTCAGACTTCCGCCTCCAGAATTGTGAGACAATACATTTCTGTTGGTTAAGCCACCCAGTCTATGGTGCTTTGTTACAGCACCTCTAACAAATCAACACAGAGAATACTGTGGAATTTTCCAGGCAAGAATATTGGAGCAGGCTGCCATTTCCTTCTCCAGGGGATCTTCCCAACCCAGGGATCAAAAACGCATCTTCTTCTGTCTCCTGCATTGGCAGGCAGGTTCTATACCAGCTGAGTCACCAGGGAAGCCACTGTAGTATATTAACCCAGTCTAAATACTAAGTTTAGGATAATTGAAGATTGCAAAGCCATTTTTACAGCAACTCAGACTTCTTTAAAAACTTTATATTTAGACTATATATGTAGATTTCAGTTTTTCTATGTCTATCATTGTGAAGATCCTCTTCCCTGGAAGAAAGGCTATGACAAACCTAGACAGCATTTAAAAAGCAGAGCCATCATTTTGCCAACAAAAGTTCAGATAGTCGAAGCTATGGTTTTTCCAGTAGTTATGTACAGATGAGAAAGTTGGACTATAAAAAGGCTGAGCACCAAAGAACTGATGCTTTCAAATTGTGGTGCTGGATAAGACTCTTGAGAGTCCCTTGGACTGCAAGGAGATCAAACCAGTCAATCCTAAAGGAAATCAACCCTGAATATTCACTGGAAGGACTGATGCTTAAGCTGAAGCTCCAATACTTTGGCCACCTGATGTGAAGAGCCGACTCATTGGAAAAGACCCTGATGCTGGGAAAGATTCAGGGCAGGAAGAGAAGGAGGTGATAGAGGATGAGATGGTTGGATGGAATCATCAACTCACTGGACATGAGTTTGAGAAAACTCTAGGAGATAGTAAAGGACAGGGAGGCTGGGTATGCTGCAGTCCATGGGATCACAGTCAGACTCGACTTAGTAACTGAACAACAACAACAAACCTTGTACCATTAAACTGCACTGAAAATCTTGAACCTAATGGTTACCTGGGAGTAACCATGGGAGAAAAGTGGAGAAATAACTCAAGGAAAAAATGAAAAGACGGAGCCACAGCAAAAACAACGCCCAGATGTGGATATGACTGGTGATGGAAGTAAACTCTGATGCTGTAAAGAGTGGCACTGCATAGGAACCTGAAATGTTAGGTCCATGAATCAAGGTAAATTAGAAGTGGTCAGACAGGAGATGGCAAGAGTGTACATCGACATTTTAGGAATCAGTGAACTAAAATGGACTAGAATGGGCAAATTTAATTCAGATGACCATTATATCTACTAATGTGGGCAAGAATCCCTTAGAAGAAATGGAGTAGCCCTCATAGTCAACAAAAGAGTCTGAAATGCAGTACCTGGGTACTGCTCAAAAATGACAGAATGATCTCTTTTCATTTCCAAGGCAAACCATACAGTATAACAGTAATCGAAGCCTATGCCCTGACCAGTAATGCTGAAGAAGCTGAAGTTGAATGGTTCTATGAAGACCTACAAGACCTTATAGAATTAACACCCTAAAAAGATGTCCTTTTCTTCATAAGGGACTGTGACGCAAAAGTAGGAAGTTGAGACCTGGAATGACAGGCAAATTTGGCCTTGGAGTACAAAATGAAGCAGGGTAAATGCTAACAGAGTTTTGCCAAGAGAACGCACTGGTCACAGCAAACACCCTCTTCCAACAACACAAGATATGGACATCACTGGATGGTCAATACTGAAATCAGATTGATTACATTCTTTGCAGCCAAAGATGGAGATGCTCTATACAGTCAGCAAAAACAAGACCAGGAGGTGACTGTGGCTCAGATTGTGAACTCCTTATTGCCAAATTCACACACAAATTGAAGAAAGTAGGAAAAACCACTAGACCATTCAGGTATGACCTAAATCAAATCTCTTACGATTATACAGTAGAAGTGACAGATTCAAGGGATTAGATCTGATAGACCGACTGCCTGAAGAACTATGGACAGAAGATCATGACATTGTACAGGAGGCAGTGATCAACACCACCCCCATGAAAAAGAAATGCATAAAGGCAAAATGGTTGTCTGAGGAGGTTTTACAAATAGCTGAGAAAAGAAAAGAAGCTAAAGGCAAAGGAGAAAAGGAAAGATACACCAATTTTTATGCAGAGTTCCAAAGAATAGCAAAGAGAGATAAGAAAGCCTTCCTCAGTGATCAATGCAAAGAAATAGAGGAAAACAACAGAATGGGAAAGACTAGAGATCTCTTCAAAAAAATTAGAGATACCAAGGGAACATTTCATGCAAAGATGAGCACAGTAAAGGACGGAAATGGTATGGACCTAACAGAAGCAGAAGATATTAAGAAGAGGTGGCAAGAATACACAGAAGAACTACAAAAAAGATCTTCATGACTGAGATAACCACGATGTTGCGATCATTCACCTAGAGCCAGACATTCTCGAATGCGAAGTCAAGTGGGCCTTAGGAGTCATCACGACAAACAAAGCTAGTGCAGGTGATTAAATTCCAGTTGAGCTATTTCAAATCCTAAAAGATGATGCTGTGAAAGTGCTGCACTCAATATGCCAGCAAATTTGGAAAAACTCAGCAGTGGCCACAGGACTGGAAAAGATCAGTTTTCATTCCAATTCCAAAGAAAGGCAATTCAAAAGAATGCTAAAACTACCGCACAGTTGCCCTCATTTCACACGCTAGCAAAGTAATGTTCAAAATTCTCCAAGCCAGGCTGGAACAGTACATGAACCATAAACTTTCAGATGTTCAAGCTGGATTTATAAAAAGCAGAAGAACTAGAGATCAAATCGCCAATATCCGTTGAATCACAGAAAAAGCAAGAGAATTAAAAAAAAAACTTCTGCTTTATTGATTATACATTAGTTTTAGAGATAAAATTAAGTCAATGAAAATACTTACAGGTCCTGTTAATTTAGATGCTCTCTCAAATTCTTCACCCTCTTCCATTAGTGCTTCTTCAGTCCCAGGTAAAGAATCTATTTTCATAAAAAGAATGAATAAGTTAGAAAAAAAGGAATAAGTTGGAGTCACATATTGCTTAATATATGAACTTCTCTATGTTTATATATAATTTTTATACATAAATCATAAACTCTCAGATATATAAACTTATCATGAGAAGGATATGAAAGTAACTGAACAGGATGTTGAAAAATCATAGTATTTGAGATTTAAAATAGTGTGTAGAGTGCTTTTTATTTAGCGTACAATGTATGCAAACCTTTAGCATTTCTAATTTGCAAGCTTGCATGCTCAGTTGCTTCAGTCATGTCCACCTTTTTGCAACCCTATGGACTGTAGCCTGCCAGGTTCCTCTGTCCATGGGATTCTCCATGCAAGAACACTGGAGTGGATTGCCATGTGCACCTCCAGGGGATCTTCCCAACTCAGAGTCTGAACCCGCGTCTCTTTCATCACCTGAACTGGCAGGCAGGTTCTTTACCACTATCACTACCTGGGAGAAGAGTACTTATTATTAAATGATGGTTAGTATTCCATTTTAATGTATCAAGGAACAAGTTGATATTATTTGCTTGACTAGATTGATGAGTGGGTATGTAATGACTTTCAAATATGTGAATAAAAAGATGGTAAACTTTTCCATATGTATGCTAAATTAAATTAATTATAACAACGAAGATTTCTACAGGCTCTAGAGAATTCTTCAATAGAGATAGATACATAGAGCATCTAGAAATAGCTTGTGCTTTAATACCTTCCATTCAAATAAAAAAATCAGTTATAAGGAGGCTATTTTAAATCACTGGAAGCTTTAAACATTGATTGATTATTAATATTTTAAAGAGCCATATACATCCTTAAAGAAGGCTTTCCTTCACATTCACACACACAAGTGGAGACAGATTTTTTTTGTTTCATAAAATGTGTGCTCTGAGAAGAAAATCAGAGCCTTAAATCCTCTGAGTCCTTAATGGCCAGTCAAGACCAGAGAGACAATGGAAAGCTTAGCACAAATCTATAATCACAATTTTTAAATCATGGAGCTCTAGCTCCAATTCAGAATTTTATATTCAAGCAAAAAAATCAGGATAAATGATGAGAATTATACCACATTAAAAATATTAATCCATTAATGAAGGAAACTTGACTCCATATCTATTAAAACCCTGTCATAAATGTGACGATAGATTCTTTACTTTAAAATGCATAAATTAGCATAATTTAAGTCCCCCAAGACTGAATTATATTCTGCTGAACTGTGATCAAATGTTACTGTAATTTTAGTATTCACTCGGTATTTTTTCCATTTTATTATATGTTGAAATTGTTATTTGTGTGGAATATTGACAATAATATTAAAATGTCCTACCCTACATCATAAAGCAAATTATTACATTTACAGAAGAAAACTTGCTAGGATTTTTATAGTTGGAAATACTATATGCCAGGCTTTTTACTAGGAGCTGTTAAAACAAGTTGAGCAACAATTCCAGAAAAATAAACGACCTGATAAAAAAATATGGGCCAAAGAACTAAACGGACATTTCTCCAAAGAAGACATACAGATGGCTAACAAACACATGAAAAGATGCTCAACATCACTCATTATCAGAGAAATGCAAATCAAAACCACAATGAGATACCATCTCACGCCAAATCAGAATGGCTGCTATCAAAAAGTCTACAAACAATACATGCTGGAGAGGGTGTGGAGAAAAGGGAACCCTCTTACACTGTTGGTGGGAATGCAAACTAGTACAGCCACTATGGAGAACAGTGTGGAGATTCCTTAAAAAACTGGAAATAGAACTGCCATAGTACCCAGCAATCCCACTGCTGGGCATACACACTGAGGAAACCAGAATTGAAAGAGACATGTGTACCCCAATGTTCATCGCAGCACTGTTTACAATAGCCAGGACATGGAAGCAATCTAGATGTCCATCAGCAGACGTATGGATAAGAAAGCTGTGGTACATATACACAATGGGGTATTACTCAGCCATTAAAAAGAATACATTTGAATCAGTTCTAATGAGGTGGATGAAACTGGAGCCTATTATACAGAGTGAAATAAGCCAGAAAGAAAAATACCAATACAGTATACTAATGCATATATATGGACTTTAGAAAGATGGTAAAGATGATCCTATATGCGAGACAGCAAAAGAGACACAGATGTAAAGAAGAGACTTTTGGACTCTGTGGGAGAAGGTGAGGGTGGGATGATTTGAGAGAATAGCATTGAAACATGTATATTATCATATGTGAAATAGATCACCAGTCCAGGTTCGATGCATGAGACAGCGTGCTCAGGGCTGATGCATTGGGATGACCCTGAGGGATGGGATAGGGAGGGAGGTGGGAGGGGGGTTCAGGATGGGGAACACATGTACACCCATGGCTGATTCATGTCCATGTATGGCAAAAACCACTACAATACTGTAAAGTAATTAGCCTCCAATTAAAACAAATAAATTAATTTTTTAAAAAAGAATATGAAGATTTGCTAAAACAACAACAACAAAAAAACCATGGAACAACTCAATAATGGACAAATAGTTCAATGGGCATAACAGAATTTTTAGGTCCAAACCCATAAGAGCTTAGTTTTTGATAAAACGGTACCACAAATTTATGTTGAAAGAACAGACAATACAGAGATGGTGATGACTCACTCTACAAAGAAAAATAAAATATGATCTCTATTTAACCTCAAATACAGTGACAGACTCAAAATGAATCAGAGAAATAAATGTGGAAGATAAGATTATCAAGTTAACAGAAGACAATGTAAAGGAAAAATTTTTGTTATTTAGAGGTAAAACCTAAATAGATTAGGAACAACAGAGGGTGTATGCCACCGCCATTCTCATTCACCATTGCTTATAAGGTTTCACTGTATACAAAAAGAAATAAAACGATCAGTATGAAAGTTTGAAAAGAAAAAAAACGCAATTTGAGCAAGATAATCTCCTATGGCTCTCTTTCTTGGCGTTTACTTGAACACCTTCACACAATATGGATTTCTAAAAAAATAACAATTAACATTTGTAAAAGGCTTGGCAATGGTTTTCCATTTTGTTCTGTTCTTGTTTTAGTTCAGTTCTTCCTGGTTATTGGTGCAATTTAGTGAGATCTACAGTGTGGTGAGGTGTGAAGTGCGCCAGAATATTTGAAAATTTACATATCCATCATATTTACATATCTGACCATATTTACATATCCAACCATATTTATAGTTGCTAAGTAGAAAGGATCCTTCTAAACAGCCCAAATCTAGTAGCACCCCACTCCAGTACTCTTGCCTGGAAAATCCCATGGATGGAGGAGCCTGGTGGGCTACAGTCCATGGAGTCGCTAAGAGTCAGATACGATTGAGTGACTTCACTTTGACTTTTCACTTTCATGTACTGGAGAAGGAAATGGCAACCTACTCCAGTGTTCTTGCCTGGAGAATCCCAGGGATGGAGGAGCCTGGTGGGCTGCTGTCTATGGGGTCGCACAGAGTTGGACACGATTTAGTGATAGAATAGCAGCATAATAAGCTACTTGGAACAATAAATATTGTGAAAACAGGATGGACCTAGAGACTGTCATACAGAGTGAAGTAAGTCAGAAACAGAAAAACAAACTTTGTATATTAACACATATACATAGGATCTAGAAAAACAGTATAGCTGATCTTATTTGTGAAGCAGAAATAGAGACAAAGACATAGAAAACAAATGTATGGACACCTGTGCATGTTAAGGGTGGCACGGGATGAATTGGGAGATTGTATTGACATATATACACTATTGATACTATGTATAAAATAGATAACTAATGAGAACCTACTGTATAGAACAGGGAACTCTACTCACTGTTCTGTGGTGATCTAAATAAGAAGGAAATCCAAAAAAAGAGGGGAAATATGTATAGATACATATAACTGATTCATTCTGCTGTACAGCAGAAACTAACACAACATTAAAAACCAACTATACTCTAATTTAAAAAAAAAAAACACCTTAGTGTTTAATGCTTGGAGAGGTGCACTTCATTTTTAAAGTGCTCTGAGTACACTGCTTATTATCAACTATTGGCGGGCACATACATGTAACTATGTTGCTCTGTCGATTCCAGAGCAATTTTTTCTAAGTATTAATTTAAATGATTTTCAAAATACAAGCTATGAATTGTTTGAGCTTTCCTGAATCACATGGAAAGAAAAATGATGTCTATTCCAGAGCATTATTTCTAACTATTAATATAAATGATTTTCAAAATACAAGCTATGAATTTTTTGAGCTTTTTTGAAATCACATGGAAAGTAAAATGAGTCTCTAAATTTGTCAAATGTTAGTTTATTTCCTCATTTGAGAGAAGAAACTGAAGAACAGAAAGATAAAGTAATTTTGTCAAAATCTAACAGTCTCTGGCACCACTTGTACTTGAAACTTAGCCCCTGTGGTCGATGGGGGCTGCCGGTAAGAACCTAGAGATCTGTAGGGTTTGTCAATGATGTTTAACTTCATTTAATGATTTCCTGTCATTATTTATACTTTTGCTGTTTGTGTCACAACAGGTTTTTTTAAAGCACAAAGTTACACCTGCTCATAGAAATATTTGTTTATTGAGCCAAGTTCAATGTGGATGCATAGTTGACATAAAAATCACATTAGCACTTTGGATCTAGCGAGCTGAATAACTTAAGTAGAAAAGAATGTACTGAACCAGACGGCATATTTTGGAATTTGTTGATTAGGTCTCTAACATCTGAATGTGAAGAATGCAGGATATAAGAAGTTCAAGGAAGGAGCTTAAGCTTAATGAATACCTTTTTTCCCCAGTGAATGCAAGTAACTATAATCAACATATTACTGATTTCCTTGCTTAATTTTCTAAAAAAATTTAAGTCCCAACAATACTCAGTTATAATGTAAATGTGACTGTTGAAGGATATATTATCTGTAGATCAGCGGATTGGAGTAGTTTTGATACAATTCAAAAGTATGTGTGTGTGTGTGTGTGTGTGTGTGTGTGTGTGTGTGTGTGTGTGTGTGCTCAGTCGCTCAGTCAGCCAGTTCTTTGCAACCTCTGGACTGTGGCCCACCAGGCTCCTCTGTTCATGGAATTTTCCAGGCAAGAATATTGAAGTGGGTTGCCATTTCCTTCTCCATATCTATATATACATGTGTGTGTGTGTGTGTATATATATATAATGGGCCAGTAGTTAATACTGGTTTGCATCTAGTTTTATATTGAGCATGGTAGAGAACACAAGAAACTCTCAAGAAGCATATAATACAATTGATGAGAGAACAAACACACAAGAAGTAATTCAAGAACAATTAGGGGCTGGAAGCAAGAAAACATTTAAGTTTTGCTGTTGCCATGTCCTGGCTATTGTAGATAGTGTTGCAATGAACATTGGGGTGCATGTGTCTTTTTGAATTATGATTTTCTCTGGGTATATGCCCACTAGTGGGATTGCTGGGTCATATGGTAGTTCTATTTTTAGTTTTATAAGGAACCTCCACTCTGTTCTCCATAGTGATTGTATCAATTTGCATTCCCACCAACAGTACAAGAGTATTCCCTTTTCTTCACATTCTCTCCAGAATTTATTGTTTATTTTTTGTAGATTTTTTTGGACAATTTATTTTAGATTTTTGATGATGGCCATTCTGACTGGTGTGAGATGATACCTCACTGTAATTTTGATTTGCATTTCTCTAATAATTAGTGATGCTGAACCATCTTTTCATGTGTCTGTTTGTCAACTGTATGTCTTCTATAATCACAACATGGAAGCAACCTAAATGTCCATCGACAGAGGAATGGATGAAGTTGTGAAATATATATATATTTATATATAATATAAAATAGACTATTACTCAGTTATAAAAGGAACAAAATTAGGTCATTTCTTAAGACATGGATGGACATAGAGACTGTCATACAGAGTGAAGTAAGTCAGAAAAACATATATTAATGCATATATGTGGAATCTGAAAAAACTGGTATAGACGGTCTTATTTACAAAGCAGAAATAGAGACATAGAGGTAAAGAACAAAAGTATGGATAACCAGGGGAAAGGGGGATGGGATGAATTACGAGATTGGGATTGACATATATGCACTATTCAAAAAAGAAAAAAGAAGAAAACATTGCTTGTGGACTGGACTTCAGAGAGACTTGACATCATCTTAGTACACAGAATCTGAATAGGCAGATGAAAAGAGACAGAAGTTTCTATGAGTCAAAGAAGAATGGCTTAAGTAAATGGACACTTGTAAGAAGAGCAAAGAGGAGAAACCAGGTTGACTCTAAAAACTAATGGAGTGTCCACTAATGGCCAACTCGGGGCCCCTAAGTTGCTAGTGACACAGTGCACACCTTTCACTGTCAAGTATTAATGTCTGTCATGAGAGGGTTTCATTTTATCAGCACTAGGAAAGAGCTGAGTGTGTAGAAACTATTGCCTTCTTTTTAGTATTGTGCTACACTGGCCCTGGTTTATGTTCCTATGATACCTTATTTTTTAACATTGATTTACATGTTTTTAATATGTGACATATAAAAAGTATATTTAAAATATACATGCAAAATAATATATATGTTACAAAGCACAATGATAAAATAAACACCCCAAATCCACCACCTGACTTAAGAATTAGAACATTTCTAATAACCTTCATATACCTATGAATTCCTTCCTAATCCCATCTCTTTTCTTCCCCTACCCCTGAGAATAGTCACCATTTCAAGTTTTTCGTTCCCTTCTTTCAGTATAATTGTACCACTCAAAGTATGTTTTCCTAAAGAGTATACTACTTAGATTTATTAGTTTTGAGCCTTAGAAAAATGACATTCTATGACTGCTTTTGTTCAATCAATATTATGTTTTTTTATAGACAAATTTTATTTTATTGAGATATGTATTTTTACAAGTCCTTTTTTTAAACAAATATGATGCTTTTAAGATTCATTCAGTTGTGAGTTGCAACCTACTTACACAAGATTGGAAGGCCCAAATGCCACTTCAAATGGGTGGCTTGAAGTCAGTGTTTATATTATATTTATATCATGGAAACCAGCAATCTCTACAAACCAGGGCTTTTGATTTTCAGACAGTTGTTAACATTTACCAGCATACCACTTATATCATCCATCCTGAGTGTAGCTGACATGCATTCAGTTTCCCACAGTATAACAATTCCACAGTTTATCCATTTTCCGGTCTACCATCATACTAACAAATTTGCTTACATTTCATGGTACATGAGACTTGCTTTCTAACATATTTATCCAGAAGTGAAGTCTCTGGGCTTCACTCAGATTTTAGGATAAAGGAAAACTATTTCCAAAATTGTTTATGCCCCAGCTGTTGTATGATTTTCTTTTTGTGTCTGTCTTCCCCAGCACTTGATTTTGTCAGATTTCTCAGTGTCACACAAAAAGTCATAAAACAGCATCTGTCAAGGGCCTTACTTTTCCTTGGTTACTAGAGTAAAACATTTTTCATATGCTCATTGGCCATTTGTGTTTCCTCTTCTGTGAAATATCTATTGCTTATTTTTCTATTGGTTTGCTGATTTTTTGTTTATTAAATTATAGATATACTTTACATTT
This sequence comes from Budorcas taxicolor, assembly GCF_023091745.1. Classification (NCBI taxonomy): domain Eukaryota; kingdom Metazoa; phylum Chordata; class Mammalia; order Artiodactyla; family Bovidae; genus Budorcas; species Budorcas taxicolor. Next base: position 45,981,662 of record NC_068923.1, on the reverse strand, counting down.
TTTGAATATTAATCTTTGATCAGTGACAAATATAGTTTCCTATTTTGTAGCATATCAACCTCTTTTTTTCCTGCCATTTTTTGATGAATAAGAATTCTTAACACTCTATAATTGAGCTTTTTTTAATGTTTAGGAATTTTTGCATCTTGTTTAAGATGTCCTTCTCTAGTCAGGTGTAAGGAAAATGTTTTCCCATGGTTTCTCTTCTAATTATTACAACTGAATGTATGGACTGCTTCCTGCTAGAACAATGAATAATGAAACAGTAATATACCTTACATGCCACTGTAGTGGCATTACATGTACTTATATATTCAGCAAACATCTTGAACTGCCCTGGCATGAACTTAATATGCTAAGCCAAGGAGCTTGAATTTTGTTCTATAGAAAATAGAATAAAAAATAAATAAATTTTATTTTTTATTTAAATAAATAAATAAAATTTATGTTTAGAAATATAATGAACCGAATGGGGTGAGATTGTACAAGGAAAGTCTATTTATAGAGCTCAACACTAGATGGAGAAGGGCAAAGGCATAGACTAGGCAGTCTTGGGGGAAACGAGACTGGCTTGGTGACAATGACATGATTTGAGTTCAATTTAATATAGGGCTGAGAGAGGTGAAAGTAAATCAAGTCTGACATTGACATTTCTGCCCAGAAGACTGAAAGGATCCTCAAAATGAGAATGGTAGTAGGTGATGTAAGTTCCAAAACCAAGTTGGAATTAGTGACAAACTCTGAGAGTAGAAAATGTAGTCACCCTGTACCTTAAACAAGCACAGGAATTAAGAGGCTGCTTCTCACACTTCTTTTTCTCCTTTGCCCTTAACTTCCTGACACACAAAACCTGCAGGAGTGGTGGGCAGATGACTGATAGCTATGGTGATTTGGTGTAAGCAAAGATGCTTGGTTTAGTTTTCTTTTTAAAGACATCTTTAAGTGACACTAAAATCACAATATATCTTGTTGGATTTAAAACTCACCCAAAGACTCTGGGACTATTTCATCTGGAGATTGAAGTATTTGCGAAGTCTCTTCTGTCCTTTCTGCCAGGTTGTCTCCTTGAAGCCTAAATGATGAAAAACAGTTATTGAAATCTCCAGTAATGCTGACTTGTGAAATGTGAGCTATGTGTTATCAGGAAAATGACTATGAACTTCTAAATTCTAAAACCAGGCATGCTTCTTCCAAGTAGAAATAAAGCTTTACTGAAATCCTTGTCATATAGTGTTTTTACTTTTCTGACCTTTAAGGAAAAGGCTTTCATCTTTTCTCCTGTATCCATGGGAAGATTAGTCTAGGTAGAAGCTGCTTTTCTTCTTAGTCTGACTGAGGAAGGTTTATAAGTAAATGTTTTCACGGACACTGCAATGGGGAAGTGAGTGGAAGAAAAGCAAGCATCCGACATAGCGTGCTCACCTGACTTCTGGGTCCAGGGGCCTGAGAAGGTTTCCATGGTTACACAGAGGCTCATCAAATACAGTTTTCCAAATCAATAAAATCTGAGCTTAATGACCTGCAGGTCAAAATCTGTTTCATCAGGAGGCATGAAGATTCAATACGTGGATGGCCCAGGGTTCTCAAAGACACTGGGTCTTCAGGAGAGGAAGATTGCATGGGGACTTTCGTGACAATAGATTTCTGAGCTTCTATATCCTCACCTCTGTAGTGAGGTTAGTCTGGGCTTAGTTATACTGTGAAAGCACTCTATCAAAAGAGGTAGAGCTCATCAATAAACGTGGGAACTCTGACCTAAGTAAGCAGAATAAGCTCTGCTAACATTGGAGGACAGTATATCAAATAATCCAGAGGTTGGAGGTGTCTGCCAGTGCCCTTACTTTTTTCTTGCATTTCCTGATGGTGAGTACCCTCATAGAGTATTAATGAAAACATGACATATACTATTAATATTTTAAAAAATGCAAACTCAAATACAATCCATAACTGTATCAGAATTTTTCATAGTTAAAATCTTCAACTCTTTTATATCTTTATTTGTATATATCCGACTGGAATCCAATAATGTATATGCATGACTCTCTTTCCTTTTGTATAAGTATAAATATTGTACATTATATTTTTATTGTTACAATAATAAATTTTAAACATTTGTGTATGTATTATACATTTATTGGTGGTGGTGGTGGTTAGTGGCTCAGTCATGTCTGACTCTTTTGTGATCCCACAGACTATAGCCCTTGAGGCTCCTCTGTCCATGGAATTCTCCAGGCAAGAATACTAGAGTGGGTTGCCATTCCCTTCTCCAGGGCATCTTCCCAACCCAGGGATGGGGACCGAACCCACGTCTCCTGCATTGGCAGGTGAATTCTTTACCACTGAGCCACCTGAAAAGCCCCATGATACATTTATATTTACATATTATCTTCTATACACAAAGTCACTATATTATATAAGCTAGTTAAATAATTGTCAAGAGTAATTTGCTCATAGTCATATAAAACTTTTCAGTCAAAAATCTTACACTTCTAATTAAGTTTTAATTTTTACTCTAAAGAAAAAAGCATCATTTAAGTGACTGATTTAGCTACATACTTCTCAAATCTTCCCAGCTCTTTCTTTTTAGTTTGTTTACTTCTAATAATTGGGGTAAATATTTTACTCATCGGCAACATCAAATATTCTTTCTTCATCAAAATTATCAAAGAGAGAATGTATGTAGGTATACAAGACATTGAAGTGTGTAAATAAAGATAACTATTAAAAATTGACAATCAGTTCCAACACATTTGGGTATTTACCATTAGGTTAAAAACCTAAATGAGGACACCCCTCTCAGTCCAGTGGTTATGACGGCACACTTCCAACACAGAGGACATGGGTTCAATCCCTGGTTGGGGAACTAAGATGGTATACCTAAATGGAAAATAAATCTCCAATAAAGGTAGAATGAAACAAGAAATCAAACCTAAGTTGCAATTTCTTTTTATTCATTGCAAGTTTCAATAAAAACAAATACTTGTTTAGTATTTATCAGTATGCTCAATAACAACCCAAATGTTTTGGCAATGTAAAGAAATAGGAACTGTCCTTGATTTCATGGAGTTCTCAGTTTAGCTGAGTTGAAAAGAAAAATGGCCAGGATAACCACCAACAAATTGGGTGGCCTTGAAGCTGCCTCATCGTTGTCCAAACTGTGCCCTCCAGACACCTTTGGAGTTGAATTTGCCGTGACTTGGCATCAACCCATTGAAGAATGCCTCTGAGCCCCGCTATCCTTGAGTGGTCTGCCAATGTTTCCCAAGCTGAAATCCACACAGCACTACTTCTGTAAGAGCTTAATAGGTGCTATGCAAACAAGGGTTGTGTGGGCAAGTCCGGGAAATACAGTTGCAATAAAAGTTAAATCACTTTTTTTTACATTACAAGAGTTGTACTCAAACCCTCAGACATTTTCTCTTTGCTTTCTGAAACTCTCCTTCCATATTAAGCACTCTTCTATATTCTCAGCCTCTAAACACAATGTTTCTTGCTCCTCCTGTCATAAAGAAAGCCCTTTTCTCATCTAAGAATACGACATCCCTTTTTCCTCTAAGAATATTATAGTACCTCCTCTTCAAAGGAGGCTGTGTAGTCCCTCAACCTCAGCTAACAGAGGAGTATAAAGATTAACCTGTTTTCTCTCTGCCTGGGAAGACTTTGATCAGGTTCAAAATTTTCTTCTTCAACTCAAGTGTCACTATTATCTTAAATGAAATTTGTGTTCACGTATATGTACTGACTAATGTCAAAGTCCCTCAATCTCAAATCTGGAGTCTTTCTTTCCATTTCACCTTCCCCAACCCAAGGACAGATAATTCAATTGCTTTGTCAGAAATCTTAAAATCTAGTATTCTGTTCTCTGATAACAAACTCACTTCCTTTAGGTGCTTTCACAAACTCATCTTTCTTATTTATTTAGTTTTGACTGCACTGGGTCTTTGCTGCAGGGGGTAGGCTTTCTCTAATTGCTGCTCACAGGCTTAGTCGCTCCACAGCATGTGGGAACTTAGTTTCCTGACCAGGTATTGAACCTGCGTCCCCCATGTTGAACGATAGATTCTTAACCACTGGGCCACCAGGGAAGTTCCTCAACTTCCTCTTCAATCAAATACATATCTTCATCTTCTCTCAGTTCTCTCTGGGTTTTGCTCCTCTCCTGATTTCCTTCCTGCCCTACTCAGATGGGACCTATTGTCCCCTCAATCCCCATGCACCCACATCTTTTAGTCATTACTGCCAACCAGACCCTAATCCTGTATTAACCTGTCATTTTCGTTTACATAGGAGCTGAAAACTACTGGTAAGTATTATGACACTCGGACTGATGAGTACAAACAAATCAATAGTTCTCAACTTTAAACTTCAACTTGTTGGTAGTTTTTCTTCCATTCCTTTCAAAGTCTTCAAAAATATCACCTCTCTTTGTGTCCAAAAAATTATGTAATCAAAAATAAAGACCTTCTACTCCCACTCACACAGCACCTGCAGAAGTATCTTTACCCTGACCTGTATTCACCACCTTCTGAATTCACAAAGGGTGACAGACCCTATTCCCTGTCCAAGGCTTAGATCATCCATGAGGCTGGTGATTTGGGTCCCATCATCTCATCTGCCTCTTGGATCTTCATTTATTTTACTCACCACCGCTCATTCTATTCATCTCTATGGCTCATTTCCCACAGCACAGAAATAAGCTCACTTCTCTTCCAACCTTAAAAAACAAACAAAACAACATCCCTCCCATAATTATCTAAAACATCTACCTATTGCTTTTTCTAGCTCATTATTCTTTGAGTCAAACTCCTTAAAAATGCTTCCATCAGTGCCTTTTTAAAAAAATCAAAGTATAACATAAGACATCCTATTAGTCTCGAGTGTACATTATAGTGATTATATATATGTACACATAAATATATTTATCAGTCAGTCAGTCAGTTCAGTCACGTCTGACTCTTTGCGACCCCATGAACTACAACACGCCAGGCCTCCCTGTCCATCACCAACTCCCAGAGTTTACTCAAACTCATGTCCGTTGAGTTGGTGATGACATCCAACCATCTCATCCTCTGTCATCCCCTTCTCCTCCCACCTTCAATATTTCCCAGCATCAGGGTCTTTGCCAGTGAGTCACTGCTTCGCATCAGGTGGCCAAAGTATTGGAGTTTCAGCTTCAGCATCAGTCCTTCCAATGAACAGTAAGGACTGATTTCCTTTAGGATGGACTGGTTGGATCTCTTTGCAGTCCAAGGGACTCCCAAGAATCTTCTCCAACACCACAGTTCAAACGCATCAATTCTTCAGCACTCAGTTTCTTTACAGAAAGCTGAAATATGTATATGTATATACATGTATATACATTCTGAAATGGTCACTAAGAGAAGTATAGTTACCATCTGCCACCAAGCAAAGTTATTACAATATTATGGACCATATTCCTTATGCTCTATTTTGTATCCCCATGACTTACTTCTTTCATAACTGGATGTTGATATCTCTTAATCTCTTTCACTTATTTTGGCTGCCCCTCAACCTCCCTCCCCTCTAGCAACCAACAGTGTGATCTCTGCATCCATGAGTCTGTTTCTGTTTTATTTGTTCCTGTTTTGTTTTCTAGATTCTACATATGAACATGTGAGTTGTCCCATATCTTGGCTATTATAAATTGTAAATAATGCTGCAATGAATATATGGGTGCAGATATCTTCCTGAGTTAGTGTTTTTGTTGCATTTCCAGAGAAATACTCAGAAGTGGAATTGTTGGATCACATGTTAGTTCTAGTTTTATTTTTTTGAGGAACCTCTGTGCTGTTTTGTATAGCAGTCACACCAACTTACATTCCTACCAACAGGGCATGAGGATTCCCTTTTCTCTGTATCCTTTCCAGAACCTGTTATTTTTTGTGTTTTTGATAGTAGCTGTTCTGACAACTGTGAGGTACTGTCTCATTGCAGTTTTGATTTCCATTTCCTTGATAACGAGTGATGTTGAGCATCTTTCCATGTGCCTGTTGGCCATCTACATGTTTTCTTTAAAAAAAAAAAAAAAGTTCTATTCAGGTTCTCTGCCTATTTTTTAATCCAGTTTTTTAAGTTTTTAAATTTTGAGTTGCACAAGCTCTTCACATATTTTAGATATTAACTCTCCACCAATGCCTCTACTTCCACAGTTTTAATTCACCCCTCAATCTATTTTAATTTGGTTTGTCCTGCTGCCATTCTGAGACGATTGGCTACACACTAAGACTGCCCAATCTTCTACTTGCCACACACAGAGGAAAACTTCCTGATCTTGTTTTTATTTTACTTTCATTTCTACTTTGTGTGAACACTCTTTTCCCAGTCTGTACCATCTCCCTGAATCAGTTCACCCACTCTTATGGTTTAACTACATGTAGGGTGGTTTTTCAAAAATTTATCTTGAGTTTTCAGCCTGAGACTGGTATAACCAAATACTAATTGGATATTTTAATTGAACTAACCAGAAACATCTCAAAGCAAATTGTCCAAAGAAAACTCTTCTGCATCATTCTCTGCCTTGTATGACACATGGCTAATCAATCTCATTCTTATTAATTACATTTCCTAAAGGAATTTCCTGAATCCAGCACTTCTTTATTCTACTACTACAATCATGCTGCTCATCTTGACTTGCTTGGATTATTACATAGTTTCTTTGATGTTATTTATACACAGAAACTGTCCTTCAAAAATTCATTTTCCATATGGCTACCAGAAAATTCCAAACAAATCCTCATGCTTTATTATTTTCATGCTTTAAATATTTCGGTGCAAGGGATTTTAACACGAGTATTCTTAAGGGACCCATAAACAGGTTTCAGGGGAATCACTGTAATTCACAATAAATGGAATAAAAAGTTTTTGGTGGATGTGCCCTTTTTGGACAGGGAGACAGTAACCTCAACCAGATGCTCAAAACTAATCTTCAACTCAAAAGACTTTAAGAACTACCATTTTTACTGGAGACTCTTGTGCAAAATGAGTAATGGTTTCCTTAACAAATCATTCAAATCTCTCTATTGCACGATCCCTACCTGTGTCTGCAACTTCACCTTCTTGGATATTTCACTGCGGATTTTATACTCCATAAACTCCAAACTGCTTTTACTTTTGTGCTGATATTTTATTAACTTCTCTGGCTTATAATTATCTCTGGCAGAATTTACGTTGCCCTCATTTCCTATTTGGCTTAATCCTAGGTTTTAACTACAGATTCTCCTTTTTTGCAGAAGTTTTTCTTCCAGAAGTCTTAGTACCTATGCAAATCTTTACCACAGTTCTTACTTTACTATGTTTTGTTTGCTTTGATGTCTATCAACACACACCAAGTGTCTTAAAGGTGAGTTTTATTTTTCATATTTTTATGTCTCTAAAGCCTAGTTTGTATTGAGCTTGATACATTGCAAACTCTGAGAGAGATTTCTTAAGGTATTTTTTAGTGATGAGCTCACCTTGGAGAAAAGGAAAGGAAAAGGGGACCCAATCTATGTATAAGGAGTTTTCTACAGAATACCTGAGTATATTTACATTCTCTTGAAAAGAGTAAGAATTATCCTGCATTTCTTACCCTGGTTCACCCTAATACAGAATGTAAACCAGAGGCTTACGTGCAATCCAATTTATGGTCTGGGGTGGGGGCAGGAGTGAGGGGCACAGAGTGACACATAAAAGAAGAGAAAGGTGTGTTATTGAGTCATACCCTTTACCGGTGGTTGCTGCTCAATCCCACAAGAATTCTAACGATCCTTGCGAAACATGTCCACTAGAAGAATGAAAGCATAGAGCATTTATCCATAGGCTCCTGGTCAAGGGTGGTCCCTGATCATTGATCTCCCTGATCTTTTCAGTTGTGCATATATTAGTTTAGAATGATTCTCATTCGTCATCCCAGGGCAGGAAATGAGATGTAAAAAATACCAGTGAAATTGAGATGCTAAAGTTTGCACATGCACAAAGCTGGCTCCCACAGTTAGAAGAAGCATATGTCAAAACAGTTGCTAATAAAAGTTGGGGCATTTTAAGTGAGGTACAAGCAGAGGTGACAAAGATACCAAATGTGTTTGGGTTTCAAACAAATGAATCAGATCTCATTTTAATTGAACTGACCAATATGACTTGGCTAGGAAAAATCTCCAAGTTTATGAGTCTACAGTCACCTTCCATTGACTCAGTCTTAATGGTGAATAAGCCAATGAAAGATAGCATCCTCAGAGACTACTGTAGTGCATATCACAGCCTATCATAGTACCAGGCACATGTACGTGATCAATGGACATTGTTAAGTAAATGTTGCTGAAAAGTCCCTATGTCTTACCAGATAGACTTAAGGAAGATGGACCAGTCAAGAGGAAACATATGGAAGCTCACTCAGGAGACTGGTGGCTATAGCAGTGATTCAAATTTTGCTTGCTTGGTAATGTTTTGAGATCCAACTGATTCCAATGTCTTGCTTTGTAAGAAGAAACAAGGAAAAAAAATCCAGGGCCAAGTAGCTGTCTAGTCCTAGTGCAAAATGTTGGTTTGGGGGCAAGGTTTGAATAGTGTAAGCAGTGGGAGGATAGTGATGAGTGCTACTTCTTATTTATACTTTTTTTAAAATCCAAAACACTCAATATTTTTCTTTTTTAAAACCCTCTGGTACCATCAGTTCAGTTGAACCATGTGATGTGATAAGACTCAAATAAGTGTATTCTTAATTTTTCACATTTGTCCTAGAAGACATTCAGTCATCTTTCTGTTTTTATGCCATCATGCTATGTATTCTATACTTCAATCTTCCCTTAATACTTTCTGGAAGAAAGCAGTATCTAACTAAAGAAGAAAGAAAGAAAGAAAGTAAAGTCGCTCAGTCGTGTCCAACTCTTTGCCACACTGTGAACTGTAGCCTACCAGGCTCCTCCGTCCATGCGATTCTCCAGGCAAGAGTACTGGAGTGTGTTGCCATTTCCTTCTCCAGGGAATCTTCTCAACCCAGGGATCGAACCCGGGTCTCCCGCATTGCACGCAGACGCTTAACCCACACTCAATTTTTTTTTTTTTTCAACTAAATTGAATGCACTATGGCATGCATGAAATTAAATGCCAAGTTAACATTTCTAACTTAATCTAGTTCAGAGGAGATGATGAATAGAATCTGGATTAATTCAGGAAATGTTAATGGAGTAGGTGGTACTTGCACTGGGCTTTGAAAATGCTGAAATTTGATTAGGTGAAGAAAAAGAGGAAGGGTGTTTCAAGGAAAGAGCAGTGAAATAATACAGTACACTTACTTTGGAAAAAGAAGTCTCCCTTGAGGGGGGGAAAGATGAGAAAAAAAAAAGAGAGAGAGAGAGAAAGGGAAAACCAAGTATAACAAAAATTAACAGCTTCAGTGAAAGTAGTGTATTGAAAGCAACAAACACATCTAGATTACAGAACGTATTCAGATGGGATCTTGCAAATGAAACAAAAAGATGTAGACTTAATGAAACAGGAAACTGTGAAAGTTTTAAATTATTGCCTAATATAATAAAAGCTGCACTAAGAAAATAATATTCATTGGGGCCTCTTGGAAGGCCATTTGGGAAGCTTTTACAATAAACTAGAAATAGAAGATCAAAAGCATGGAATAAAGAGGAGGGTCTAGGCAGGTGCCTACAGTGGCCCAAGCACTGTTTCAGTTTGGGGGGTTGTGGGGCGGGAGCTGTGGACACAGTGAACCAAATTTCCATCCTCACGGAGCTTTCATTTTAGATGTGCTGGTGGAGGTGCAGAGTGGCAGCTGGATAGAGGGGAGATGCTGAGCAGACTGAGTTGTGTACCAGGCTTGCCCTCCCCGGGCTCCAAAATCTCTACAGAGAACTTCAGACACGACTTAGCAACTGAACAAAAATGATGACTTAATTTAGTTATTTTGAAGGACATGATATTCTGTTTCACTAGAAAACAACAGTATATCATAAATGCCAATTGGATCCAGGGAACCATAAACAGTTCAGGTTTTAGGAAATTTTGAACCATTTTCTACAAAGCGGTAGAAGATTACTTTATCCTTGTCCTCCCAAATCGTCCTTTAATTCTCAAAGTGTCTTTCATAACATTGGTCATAGAGTTATTTCTAAGTCTCTTTCTAAATGTTCATTTTCCATTTCAGGATTCCAGCATGTTTCTCCAGGATCATTTTTTGAAGGAAATTCTAACAATTTAGGGGTGGGCTTCTCTTGTGGCTCAGGTGGTAAAGAATCAGCCTGCAATGTGGGAAACCTGGGTTTGATCCCTGGGTTGGGAAGATCCCCTGGAGAAGAGAAAGGCTACCCACTCCAGTATTCTGGCCTACACTTTCATGGGGTGTATAGTCAATGGAGTCACAAACAGCTGGGCACGACTGAGCAACTTTCATTCACTCACTAACAATTTATTGTCACTTACTCAATTTCAAAGTCTTAAAAAAGGCAAATTGTCATCAACATTAAAAATTTATCAGGGATCTTCAGAGGCAAAGCCCTTCACTGAGTAATGACACTGCAATCTGCTGTAAGACCTGGGTGTATTTTCAGGATCTCTCCAGTTACTTGCCAAGCTTCCTGAGGCTTCAAAGATCAGGTCTGATATCCTCCACACCATCGGGGCTTAGCATACTAATTTACATTTGTGTGCCCCTCCTAACCCCCTGAGTAACTATCTGATGTAAACAGCATCTTATCTGAAATCACTAAAGACTTGTAAGAGTATGTTCTCTACTCTAGAAGAATGGCACTGCTGTCTGTAAAACTTTGCTGCCCTCCACCCAAGTCCCAGCTAAGCCTCAGTTCCTCGGGGAGTTCTCTGGATGTTCTTCCTCTCACTCTGCTTTCCAAACCCACTGACTCCATCTCTGGGTCTCCTTTACCCTTGGCCATTCCATTTGACCTTTGGTGGGTGGTCTGGCCCTCTGACACCATTTCTCAGGCCCCCCTAACTGCACTATCTGTGTGCCAGATACAGCTCTACCTTCCAGAACCTCTGATAAACAGTTCTACTCCAGGTTTGCCAACAGGAAGTTTCCAACAGTACCTAGATTTCACTCTTTATTTTAGTTGCTGTTCATTGTTGTTCAGTTACTAAGTCATGTCCAACTCTTAGCAACCCTATGAACTGCAGAATGCCAGGTCTTCCTGTCCTTCACTGTCTGCCGGAGGCTGCTCAAACTCATGTCCACTGGTTCAATGATGCCATCCAACCATCTCATTCTCTGTTACCCCCTTCTCCTGCCCTCAATCTTCCCAAGCATCAGAGTCTTTTCCAATGAGTCAGCTCTTCGCATCAGGTGACCAAAGTATTGGAGCTTCAGCTTCAGTATCAGTCTTTCCAATGAATATTCAGGGTTGATTCCCTTCAGGATTCCTTGAGGACTGGTTTGATTTCCTTGAGGACTGGTTTGATCTCCTTGCTATCCAAGGGACTCTCAAGAGTCTCCCTCAGCACCACAGTCTCAGCCTTCTTTATGGTTCAGCTCTCACATCCATACATGACTACTGGAAAAACCATAGCTTTGACTATATGGACCTTTGTCAGCAAAGTGATGTCTCTGCTTTTTAATACGCTGTCTAGGTTTGTCATAGTTTTTCTTCCTAGAAGCAAGTATCTTTTAATTTCATGGCTGCAGTCATCATCCACAGTGATTTTGGAGCCCAAAACATAAAGTCTCTCACTGTTTCCACTTTTTCCCCATCTATTTGCCATGAAGTAATGGGACCGGATGCCATGATCTTCGTTTTTCGAATGTTGAGTTTTAAGTCAGCTTTTTCACTATCCTCCTTTATTTGAAGTCATGATCTCAGTTTTTCAAATGCTGAGTTTTAAGTCAGCTTTTTTTCACTCTCCTTATTTTAGTATATTCTCTTAAAAATCGTCCTTCTAGCATTCATCTGTAGGCACTCTATTCCTTTTCTCTTGCTGTTTATATCACGTGAGGTAACAATGCATCAAGACAAAGCACCTTTCTCTTGACCCTGGAATGGAATAGAATAACACTCCCCTTCACCAGAGGGCTTTCTTTATATTCTGCTTTTTAAATTCTCTCCCTTGTTCACAAGAATCTCTGAACATAAACCTCTAAAACAAAATGATGGATGGTGACATGCTCTTTCCTCTCACATTTTCCTTTTAACTTCCTATCTCCTGAAAGTGAGATATGAGCCTGCAAACTATCGTTAACTCTCTAGTCAAATTTATAATTCTCTCACACAAGCCTGATTGCAGATGTGACGCTGCTGTTGGTGGCCTCTTCTTATCTAGGTTGCTAATTACACTCCTGGCACAAGTTAAAGAATTTTAAAACCAAATCTATGGAGGGCACACATGGAAAATAGATTTTTTTTTTTTTCAGTCTCTTCTGCTTTACCTCAACTCAGATATAAAAATGTCAACACAAAATTAGGTAGAGAAGATGACGCATGGAGCAGGACTGATCCTTACCACCCCTTGGGACCAACTAAACTGGATTTTCCAGGCAGATTGACCAGAATGTGGACCACTGACACACACCTTGGCCAGGTTATTACTCACACCATGGATGACCCAGGAGACATTCCAACTTTCCTGAAATTCCAGGCAGTCATGAAAAAGGATTACATTCAAATTGCCAGACTGCCCTGGGGCTACGGAAACTCCAAGAGAAAACAGCCAACACAGAACGTCTGAGCTAAAAGCAGCTCTGGACATTGGAATCCATAAGCTTCCTTCAACATGACCATTGGTCCGCATTTTAAATTGGATTCCCTGTCTCTAAAATGATCTGGCAAAGTGCGAGTATGCTTTCAGCCTGCCGTCATCCTTAGAGAGCACCCCTTTAAAAATCTATCCACATAGAAATAGGCAGTGGAGGTCCTTATTGGACAGGCAGAGTGGAGCAATGTTCTCAGCTTCTAGGGTGCACGAGACTCGCCTGGACTGCAGGAGTCCCAGGCCTCCAGGCCACAGACTTCCTCCGAGCTGACAGGTACCTCCTGTCAGATCAGTGGCAGACTTAGATTAGAAATAAAGTGCACAATAAATGTAATACACTTGAAATATCCTGAAACCATCTCCTGTCCCCCAACCCCTAGCTATGAAAAAATCATCTTCCACAAAACTGGTCCCTGGTGCCAAAAAGTTTGAGGACTGATGACCTGGAGGACTTCTTAAAACATAGATTGCTGAGTTTTACCCACAGATTCCTGAGTCTGGTCTGGAGGATGGTCTAGGAATTGTCTTTCTACCAAGTTCTCAGGTGATACTGATACTGTCAGGTAGGACACAGTGCCCCATAAGTGCCTCCTCTTTATATTAATAGCTCTGGTAGGGGATGGACCTCCCATTCATCCTCATTGTGTAGTAGTCTTAGACTATGTCTGGAATGCCAAAAATAGGTAAGACTCTACCAGAGAATGTTGGTATTTTTCTTTCTCCATCTAGCGACTTTTAGCTGAATAGTCAATTTTACTCCCAAGTATGTACGGTTTTTCCAGTAGTCATGTACAGACCTGAGAGCTGTATCATAAAGAAGGCTGAGCACTGAAGAATTGATGCTTCCAAACTGTGTTTCTGGAGAAGACTCTTGAGCATCCCTTGGACTGCAAGATCAAACCAGTCCATCCTAAAGGAAATCAACCCTGAATATTCATTGGAAGGACTGATGCTAAAGCTGAAGCTTCAATACTTTGGCCACCTGATGCGAAGAGCCAACTCACTATAAAGTCTCTTATGCTGGGAAAGATTGAGGGCAGGAGGAGAAGGGGGCGACAGAGGATGAGATGATTTAATGGATATTAGTTACAGAAAACTCCCACAGATAGTGGAAGTCTGGTATGCTGCAGTTCATGAGGTCGCAAACAGTCAGACTGAAAGTGTGAATGCATTAGCCGCTCAGCTGTGCTCAACTCTTTGCGATCCCATGGACTACAGCCCACCAGGCTCCTCTGTCCATGGCATTTTCCAGGCAAGGATACTGGAGTGGTTTGCTTTTTCCTTCTCCAAGGGATCTTCCCAACCAAGAGATCGAACCCAGGTCTCCTGTAACACAGGCACCATTTCATCTGATCGAAGTTAGAAATCTCAGAGTAGATTGCACTTGAGCTTGGGGCGCTGCATCTGTAGCCTCCATCAGAGCGCTGCTTAGCAAGTCTGCCTAGTAAGCAGCATCCAGCATAGAGCAGCTGTGGGAAGTCTTAAAGTGCTGATTTCTAACAGGTTGAAAAATGGGATTGTGTGGGGAGCCAAACCACCCTTTTGAAAAACTGCCAAAGCTTTTGTTCCCTCCTCAGCCATTCCTTCCTTTAATCAGAGACCATTCCCTCATGGTCCTGAAATGGAAACCTGCCTCACGTGCATATCTGATGGGAGACCACCCCCTCTTTTGGATGTGGCCCTGGGAACATGTTAGATCACTGAGTCCTTCTATATATGGTCAATCTCTCTCCCTCTCTGATGTGATCAGATTTTTCCATGCCACAGCCCTGGAAGTGACAGTATGTTGTACTGCCTTAGTCAGATGGTTCATGTGCCTTTCTTTGCGATTTCCATTCCATAAGATTGGAAATAATTGAAAGTAATTTGTGATGAGCAGCAGAATTATGAGGCAGACTGAAATTCCCAAATTACCAGTAATATTACTTTGTACCAAAGAGCGGTAAGAGTTTAGCAGGGTTCTATACACCCACAGATGGCAACTGAGGGAATATTGCCAGTGATGCACACATCACAATGTCTGAGAAATTGTTACTGGATGTGGAATTAGCATGAGGGAAGGAATCATGGGCAGCCTCCAAGCAATTCTTCTTGAGAAAGTTGTACATTTTTCTGAGGAGGAAATAAAGGAAGTTCCAGCAAAACCCAGCAAGTTCCATCTACTTAGGAGGGATCAGAGGTAGAGCAGGGGGATAAAGTATAGGAAAAGATCCCTTAGAAGGGATCCCTGAGAAGATCCCTTAGAAATCTGAAACCATTGTGTTTGGAGGTTGAAGTCTCAGCCAGGTGAGCTAGCTTGATTCATATCAAACAGAAAGGCTCCCAAAGTGGGTATTTTATGACCCTACTTCTTCTCCATAAGAGTAACATTCTCCATATTTCAATAGAACACAGTAGAATGTAAGATGTGTGAGTATAGCAACAAAATTTGGTCTCCTCTATGCCATGCTTTATTTATGTACCCATTCCTGTGGTCATGTATGGATGTGAGAGTTGGACTGTGAAGAAGGCTGAGAGCCGAAGAATTGATGCTTTTGAACTGTGGTGTTGGAGAAGACTCTTGAGAGTCCCTTGGACTGCAAGGACATCCAACCAATCCATTCTGAAGATCAGCCCTGGGTGTTCTTTGGAAGGAATGATGCTAAAGCTGAAATTCTGGTACTGTGGCCACCTGATGTGAAGAGTTGACTCATTGGAAAAGACTCTGATGCTGGGAGGGATTGGGGGCAGGAGGAGAAGGGGACGACAGAGGATGAGATGGCTGGATGGCATCACTGACTTGATGGATGTGAGTCTGAGTGAACTCCGGGAGTTGGTGATGGACAGGGAGGCCTGGCATGCTGCGATTCATAGGGTCACAAAGAGTCGGACACGACTGAGCAACTGACTGAACTGAAGTGGATAGGGCTTCTCTGGTGGCTCAGCAGTAAGGAAACTGCCTGCCAATACAGGAGACTCAAGAGACGTGGGTTTGATCCCTGGGTCAGGAAGATCCCCTGGAGTAGGAAATGGCAACCCATTCCAGTATTCTTGCCTGGAAAATTTCACAGACAGAGGAGTCCAGGGGGTTACAGTCCACGGAATCGCAAAGAGTCAGACATGACTGAACACGCACCTTTACCTTTACCTAACAGGTGACAAACAGTTACTAATTGAATAAAGTTTCGTTAGCACTATGCATAAGCTTGATATACTTCCTAGGTTTTAAGTTCGTTTTGAGGCAGGAAGCATAATTTAAGTTTGTTTTTCTCATAACCTTCTGTAATAAATACAACTCGAGTAATAAATGGTTTTCAAATGAGTCAATGTTAAAGTGCTTTGTTTATTAGGATTTGGAGAGCCTACACTGAAAGTTGCTGATAAGTAATTTGATGCCCTGGAAAACAAGATTGGCTGAGAAAATGTCAAGTATATGGAGTCCTTGCAGAGATTTTAATAGACAAGATAAAGACCTTCTTTCATTCTTGTAACTATGCTCTTAAAATTCTTAAGAAAGACAACACCAAATACAAATGTCTGCACCAGTAGAAAAGGCAATAAGGCATAAAGATTTTAGGATGATTCATCTTTTGGCTTAACAGTCTAAAAGAATACATTTGGTGACTTATCTCAGAATATAAACACTGCTTTGTTAAATTTTAACTACCTTAGTCTAGAATTTATTTTTTCTGATGTGCACCTCAATTGATCTCTTAAAAGGATCACAGAATTTATTTATAGTGAAACTACTTTCTCTCTGACTTCTGCAAACTAAAATAGTTTGCACTGGTAACCAGAGTTAGCTTGTAAAGTAGATCTTCTCAAGGGGTCTTAACTATTTCTTTATCTAACTTATTGTTATTGTTATATAATTACCATATTTCAAGTCATAAGTTACTCTTTCCAAGATTTCATTTCTTTTTCTGACTTTTATATGGCATGATTTAGATGTTATGGGCTTCCCTGAGGGCTCAGATGGTAAAAAGTCTGCCTACAATGTGGGAGACCTGGGTTTGATCCCTGGGCTGGGAAGATCCCCTGGAGGAGGGCATGGCAACCCATGGACAGAGGAGTCTGGTAGGCTGCAGTCCATGGGGTCATAAAGAGTCAGACATGACAGAGTGACTAAGAACAAAAAACATTTAGATATTATAGAATTTCTGGTTTTAAGTAAGAAAATAGACTATTATATTAACATTCTGAAAAAAAAAATGTTAATTTTAAAACTTAAATGCTCTTTCCTGAAAACACAGATTTACTGAAACATAATACATGATGGCATTGATACACAGTTATTTGCTTTTCTGTTTTAGGTAGTTCATATTCAGTTTTAAGCACTAATGTTTGCAACTGAAATAAATACATACTCTGTGAATTTTGTTTCTTATTCTGAAATGTTAGTATTCTTTGATTTATGGCAATAATATATACAGTCTGATTTGATCTAAGATATTTATTTTATGCCAGTGAGACAAATTAACTGTTCAGTGATTAGGAAGATAACAGAAGACATACATAGAGATAAACTAAATATATGTTTGATTTGGTTTATGTAGGCCATTTAGAAACTGTGATCCAATTATACGGGTAATTACCATAACAAGTAATTGAACATAATTACAATTTTAATTTTACTACAAAGGGTACCTGGGAGGTCCAGCATGCCAAGCAAGTAAATAAACAAGAAGCTTCCACATGTGGATAAAAATGAGAAATATAATTTTTTCAGTATTTCTTCCCATATCTCACATTAGATACCTCATCTTATGCCAGTATGGAAGTTAAAATTTTAAAAAAGAAGACTCATTTAAGTGAAACTTCTCATATTATAAAAACAAAATAAAGTCCTACAAATCTTATTGCTATTACATTATCAGACAGGATATTTAAGCAAGAATAAATACTAGAATGTTTTCAAAAATTATTATTGTCACATCATGATTGATATTCTTGATACTACTTATATAGTGATATATAGTGAAAATCGTGGTTGTGTCCAGCTCTTTGCAAGCCTACGGACTGTAGCCTGCCAGGCTCCTCTGTCCATGGGATTCTCCAGGCAAGAACAGTGGAGCTACTCCCTTCTCCAGGGGATCTTCCTGACCCAGGGATGAAACCCAGTTCTCCCCCCATTGCAGGCAGATTCTTTACCATCTGAGCCAGCAAGGAAGCCAAACAGGAACTCATTATTTTCTGTCATGGCAATTTCTGTAACTATTTTATCTACAGAAGTAGCACATAAAGGAAAAATCCTTTCTAAACCAAATCACTTAAAAACATGTTTTTACTGTTGTCATTCTGTCAAACACATTATTTTAATATCCCCAAAGGAAAAAAAAATGTGCCAAATGCATATAAGGTCTACGATTCTTGTTTTCCTAAGATTTTTGAAGGCAGTCCGTTTTTGTATATAATTAATTTGCTTATATGACAATTATCCTTCAATCTCTGAAAGCCCTTAGAAAATAGTCAATAAAAATCTTTTATTAGAGGCTTAAAAAAAAGGCTTACAAAAATATAGCAGCAAATACACTGGACATTCCTCTACTTGTGGGGCTCCTTCCCGATTTGTATGGGAGCTGCAAAATGTTCAGTGCTTTTATTTGCCAGTCACTGGGAAATTAAACAACTTGCCCAAGGATGCTCAGTGAAACTGGGATACTGTTAGATGCTGAAATCTAAGGGTTTAAACATCACACTTCATTTGTTTCCATGGGCTCAGCTTGTGGGACAGAAACATCATCTAATTGGATCAACTATCAAATCAGAACAATTCAGTCTGAAAATAAGCTTTATCCTCACAATTTAACCCCTTCCTAAATGCCCCTCACCTCCTAATATCATCAGCTTGAGGTTTAGGATTCAACGTATGAATTTCGGGGAGACACAAACCTTCGATGGTAGCAACTAAATATTTCTGACAAGTTCATGCTTATGAGAAGAAATCTAAGTAGAACTTGAATTTTAAATAAAACCCATAGGAATTAGAAACAAGTTTTTCTCCCTTATATGAAACACAGTCATAGCTAGAATCAAGATACCTATAAAATTCATAACGCTTGTCATACTGTTTTCATTTCACAATAGCAACTAAATTTTTACTTAAAATGCAGCTAGAAAAAGGATATTTAAATAATCAATGTCTCACTTTGAAGTTACTCATTACTTTATTGGTTTCAGATTTCTAGCGTAGTATCTAAATTACAACACTCATAACCTAAAAATAGGGTAATTATTTATCTCAATAATATAGGTAAGAATTTATCTGCTTGCTTTATTTGAACTTTTGTTGCCTAACAGTTTGTTTTTTTTTTTTTTCCAATTTCATATAAACATCTTGCCTTACTCCATCCCATCAGCCTTTTATCCCAAAACAGACTAGGCAGTACAATGAATTTGAAAAATGTGCCTAATTCCACAATGGAACCAACAATTTGTTTTAAAACTGGGAGGCAGCATTGTAGAGTAGCAAGATTGGGGCTTTCAAGTCAGATTGGGCAAGGTTCAAATTCTACCTGTGCAGCTTAGGAGTCTGTGGCTCAAGCAGCTTACTTGGTCTCCTTGAACTTCATTTGTCGCTTGCAAAATGAATCTTAAAAGCATCCACTTGGAAGAGTTGTGTGTGAGGATCAGAGAAAATGTCTCTGAATACCTAATCTGATGTTTGGTACCCAGCTGGTGCTTCTTAACAAGCATAACTTCAAAATGCTGTGGAGAAAGGAATGCTGTTCATGGGCTTCTTAAAGCAATACCCAAATCCATGCCTCAATGTATCTGGGGCATGTGTTTCAATAGTACATATATGGCTATTGGATTGATCAATTTGGCTGAACTCATTCACTGGGAATTTTAACTGAATTGATCACTGGTTTTAACACTTTACAGACTAGATTTTTGAGCCCTCATTGTTCAATATACATCAATTCTGGCTCTGAATCAACACAGCCTTTATTCTGCTCTCCCCAACATTTTTCTGACCATTTATCTGTGAGAATTTAACAAGCTACAGAATTGAATCTGAACTCATTATGTTTGTGCTAACTGATAGCAGAGATAATGAAGAGGAGCTCTGGTTGACAAAAAAAAAGAAAGGGCATAAAGAGGAAAGTTTGGGATAACAAGAATTTCATGCATTAAATGAACATTATATTCTTTCATGGATTCTCTCACCACTTTCATTATCACAATTGTTTACGACGTTGCTTACAGAGTTTCTTAGTTTCAAAGTACCATAATGATAAAACAACTGGTACAAATTTCTGATTTTTTGAGATTTACTAAAATAGGATCATTGAAATTTGCATAATTATTTATGTAAATGATCATGTTCTCATTTTATCTATTATATATTAACATAATATAATTAGTATAATAATAAGTAATATTACATACTGCTGCTGCTGCTAAGTTGCTTCAGTTGTGTCCGACTCTGTGCGACCCCATAGACGTCAGCCCACCAGGCTCCCCGGTCCCTGGGATTCTCCAAGCAAGAACATTGGAGTGGGTTGCCATTTCCTTCTCCAATGCATGAAAGTGAAAAGTGAAAGTGAAGTCGCTTAGTCGTGTTCGACCCTCAGCAACCCCATGGACTGCAGCCTTCCAGGCTCCTCTCTCCATGGGATTTTCCAGGCAAGAGTACTGGAGTGGGGTGCCATTGCCTTCTCCGAATATTACATACTAAAACTATTCTAAATTCTTATCATTTATTTTACTAAATTCAACACTAACACTTATTTTTATCATACAAAATTTTTAATTTTTTTTTACAAACAGGCTGTAACATTTTTTTCTAAAATTCTTCTAGAAAGCTACATAACATTAGATGAGCATTTAAAAAAAACCTTAATTTTCACATTTATTAGCATAATTCTTATTACTCTTGGTTTTGAATATTAAAGCCTAAATATTTTGCTTATTTTTAAATCATTCTCAGAAATCACACCTAAGTGAGACAATCACTTAGAATCAGTTATACCTGTTCAAATCTAAAATCAGACAAGTTTAAAAAGAGGTAATGACAATTCATGACTTTGGAGAAAGGAGTGGTCCTTGCTCGATTATCTAAACGACTTAACAATCCTCTTTTCCAGAGCAATATACTCCTCTACAGAATTTATGAACATTTCTTACGACTCAAACTTGTTTGCAATCTCAATATCTACCCAAATCAGCTCCCAAATAAATCCTAATACTTTATTTTTGTTAAAGATTTTCTTTCTGTGATGTGGAGCTATTTTATGCAAAGTATTTAGGACCTCTTTAATTCTCTTTCTCTTCTGGAATGGTGATATTGTATTTTATTTTTGCCATGAAGATGACATATCCTGGGCCAACAGTGACACACACTGATTCTCAGAAGAAAGCTCGATCATATTCTGTATTTCTTATGAGCTCAGTGAACACTTTTAAATAAACAAGGTTCAGTTGGTCCCATAGGACTTAAATAAAGGAAAAGAAACAGAAAGAGAAATAAGCAAGCTTATTCTCCTTCAGATGTTACATATAATGCTCACCGTTCTTATAGGTTTTTTATTTTAAAAAGTCAATTTAAAAACTTTAGCCAGTCTTTAAAACAGTTCCGAAGGTAAATACAGTACAACTCCTGTCTACCCTTACCATCTGGGGTTTACAGTCAATGCAGATTCTGCCAGCCAGATGCTGACTTATACAACTGGGTCTGCACGCTTCTAACTCTTATGATTATTTTTGTAATTTGAATGTGAAAAATTTCCCCAAAGTCAGGTATTAAAAGTAATGAATGTAACATCTTTTTTACTGTTTCCTAACTGCCATCTATCTTTTTTTTTCTTATGATTATTAGAAAGACTATGTATAATTAGATTCTGGTTTTTCGCTGCAATAAATATTTAAAAGCTATTGGGATGTATGTTTTCTTTCTGAAACTGAGGCTTCTTTCCAGACTGATCAAATTTGTCCTTTTGATTTCTACTCATGTTTTAACTCTGTATATAGCACAGTTCTTGGCTTGTTTATTTATTTCTCTTTCTTACTGGAATCAAGAGGAGCAAAGTAAAACAGATCTACAGTCCTTTATATTGTCCTTTCTCCAAGCACTTGAGGAAAAGTTAGTTAGCAGAGAAACAGATCAATACTTCCAGCTAGGTCATGATGGAGTCTTTGTTTCTCTTCACAAGCATCAGTTTGAAGACCCAGGCTCCATTTCTAAAGCTTCAACAGTGATCAGGATTGATACTCACAAATTAATTCCAAGCCATAATTTTGTTTAAATCTTATCAATAGCCTGTTAAATAAAATCTGAATTCCCAAAACAACATTCCATATGATGTATACAACAGAATTTGAAAACCATCAACTAAAGGAACCTGTAGACCAGGATCTGAGGCTCCAGAGTTCTCGCTGTTCTCACTATTGTCAAATTCAACTGTAAATCACCTCATTTCTTTCTGTTCAATATGACTGTACTGAAAAGATTCCTTCAGTCCAAAATCAGTGTTAAATCTCAGTATCTGTGTTTGGCAATCAATCTGTAATGCTGGCACTTGGCTACAATGAGTCTATAAGATGTGGGATTGCTAGGAGTGCTTTCTAAGTACAGCTGCACAAAATTTTTTTTTCCTCTTGAAAGCTCAATGGTTCGCTTCTTAATTCGGAAAATAATAAAGAACATTTTTAAAAGAATTTCATGGAGCTATTATAAAAGTTCTTTAGCTAATAAAATACTGTGAATATGTCCATGCTCTGAGCTTAATTTTTAATTTCCAAATTAATTTCAATGTGTGTTAGTCACTCAGTCATATCTGATTCTTTGTGACCCCATGGACTTCGGCCCGCCAGGCTCCTCTGTCCATGGGATTCTCCGGGCAAGAACATTGGAGTGGGTTGCTATTCCCTTCTCCGTGGGATCTTCCCAACCCAGAGATCGAACCTCAGTCTCCTGCATTGCAGGCAGATTCTTTACTGTCTGAGTCACCAGGGAATACTTTGGTGCAAACTGATTTAATTCAACCATTGTTTGTTGATGACTTAATCTGTTACATTATTCCCTTAAAAAGCCAAGGGGAAACTAAAATTATAATTAATAAAGCCAAATTCTAATAATAGACTAATAATATCAAATTCTAATTCTAATAAAATCAGAGCCACACACTGCACTTTAAACCGCACTCAGGGACTTCCCTAGTGGTCCAGTGGTTAAGATGTTGTGCTTCCAATGCAGGGGGCACAGATTCAATTCCTGGTCAGGGAACTAAGATCATAAGTGCCATGGGGCACAGTCTAAAATAAATAAATAAATAAATAAACCCCACTCAGAACCTGTTGATGGGATCCAAAGTAATGGGCAGTAAGTAGCCAACATAAGGTGAAAATTCTGACCAGAATCAGGTCTCCCAAATTTCTCCAAAGCACCCAATTGAGAAAGGAAAATAAAATTTTACCATGTCCCTTCCTTTGCCAGTCTGACTCATCAGTTTTTGATTCTTCCTCTCCTATGGATGGCTTCTCCAATGGCAAAAGTGGTAAAGAGTCTGCCTGCAGTGCAGGAGACTTGGGTTCAATCCTCAGGTCAGGAAGCTCCCCTGCAGAAGGAAATGGCAATCCACTCCAGTATTCTTGCTGGAAGAACTGCATGGACAGAGGAGCCTGGAGGGTTACAGTCCATGAGGTCTTGAAGAGTCAGACACAGCTAAGCGCACACCCTCCTAGGGGTATTATCTTCTAATTTGTCTCATTTTGTGTCTTAAGAGTTTGGCTTAGATTTCTGCCTGCCTGCAACATGTATTTCCTGCTTTTGGCTATCTTTGGAAATGACTCTGGATTTTGGGAGAGGCTTCCCGGGTGGCTCAGTGGTAAAGAATCCACCTGCCAATGCAGGAGACCTTGGAGACACAGATTGATCCCTGAGTCTGGAGGAGGACATGGCAACTCACTCCAGGATTCTTACCTGAAAAATCCCGTAGACAGAGGAGTCTGGTGGACTATAGTCCATGGGGTTGTAAAATGACTGAGCAACTGAGAATACACGCACGCATTGGATTTGGGGAAGGTAGTAACTTTTGCACCTCTTTGAGGATGCCTTTTAGTCCACGGACTTAATACTGTCAGAAATATTTACTCTTTGTTCAGGCTGAAAGATTGACAAGATATTTGAAAGGAAAAGACCCTGATGCTGGGAAAGATTGAGGGCAGGAGGAGAAGGGGATGATAGAGCATGAGATGGTTGGATGGCATCACTGACTCAATGGACATGAGTTTGAGCAAACTCCAGGAGATGGAGAAGGACAGGGAAGCCTGGTGTGCTGCAGTCCATGGGGTCTCAAAGAGTCACACACAACTGAGTGACTGAATGATGATGAATAACTCTATAATCAGAAATTTGGCCAAATTAGAAGTTAATATTTAGGGTCTGATAGAATTTTCTTTTAGGCCTTTTCCTTTGTTCTAAATGTATCCAGAGGGAAAGGTGGATGAGTTGTGTCAGTCCTTAACCATCTAGGCTACGACTCAGTTCTTAGAGGAATTAAAATGAAGTGTCTCTATCTTACAAATATTTGCAGAACCAGAAATGCAGTTCTAGAGGCAAGTCAAAGTTCACCTAATCCTACCAACCCTAAAACCTCCCCTATTTATCTTAAAAGGCCTGTTACTTGCATTCCTTCTTTATGCCTTTGAGATGTGGATATTCTACAAACTTCATGGAGATAATTCTTATCAAAAGGGGACTAAAAGGTGAAAGGGTCATTTGGAATTGAGGCAAATAAAAAATCATGTGTCTTCACAAATATTTATATATAAAAAAAAGCTTTAGCCATCAAAGCAGATAACTTATTCCAACTGTCCTTTTGTAACTAGTGAGCTTTGTATCATTGTACTTGATTCAAGGTAGAAATTTTTAGAAGAAACTATAAAGTCTCTGTGTCTGTGTCCATATGTGTATCTATTTATGTGTTAAATATGTGGTATATTTTTAACCTCTGGATGATATTACTTAATTTTTAAAAGAGCTCCATTTAATTGGCTTAAAGAAAATCAGGCACTTATAAAAATTAAGCAGTCATAAAATTCTCAGAAATATAATAGAGATTTAACCCAAATAGTTTTCAGGTTCATATGCTCTAGGAAAATATTCAGAAATAAAGCTAGTTTGTGTTGATTTTATTAGAATAGGCATATCTTTAGAGTTCTCAACAATGAATATAATGCAGACATGTAATTCTTATTTCATCTGGGTTTATTAATTTTATTAATCAAATGAGTTCATGTTATCTTCACTAAATTTGTCAGCAAGAAAAGGTAGCTTGGGATGATGGCTGACTTTGCTTAATGTCTCATGAAGTTTTTGTGGATAGTCTAATCATTAAGTAAATGGAAGAGATGTAAGTAGGACAAAAAGTTTTTAGGTGAACTTTCTAATAGTTTTCCCAAATCTTTTGGTAACCTGGAACATCAAAGTTTTATTGAGTTCAGTTAAGTGATGAGTTAGCTAAATTATTAAATATCCAAATCATTTCCAAATAAGATAAAACATTGCAACATTAATTGCTAAACACAAGTTTATCCACTTTTGGTTTTCTTTTATGGAACTAAAAGTACTTGTGCCAGTTAGTAAACATCTTTTATGCCATATTGAGAAATTTTCTATGAGAAAGCA
Organism: Budorcas taxicolor; assembly: GCF_023091745.1. Taxonomy (NCBI): domain Eukaryota; kingdom Metazoa; phylum Chordata; class Mammalia; order Artiodactyla; family Bovidae; genus Budorcas; species Budorcas taxicolor. The sequence goes on along the minus strand of NC_068923.1, from coordinate 45,956,347 downwards.
CATGTCTGGAAATTATAAAAAGTATTTACAGACTTTCCCAGTCACAAAATGCTAGAACTGAAGATGGTTTATAATTGTTTAATCTTTTAAAAAGTATTCCCTCTGCTTCTGTTCTCTGAAAGAGACTGTAAAGAATTAGAATAGTTTCTTCCTTAAATGTTTAATTGAATTTATTAGTCATCCTATCTGTGTCTGGTACTATTAAGTCAATCTTTAATAAATACAGGCCTATTCATATTGTTCATTTCTTCTTATGAGTTTAAAAATTGGATTAGGAAGATCCCAAGGAGAAGGGATTGGTAACCCACTCCAACATTCTTGCCTGGAGAATCTCATGGACAGAGGAGTCTGGCAGGCTACAATCCACGGGGTCTGAGTCAGACACAACTGAGCTACTTACATACACACATGTATCTCTCAAGGAACTGGTCCATTTCATCTAGATTATCCAATTTGTTGGCATAGAATTATTCACAGAAATCCTTTATTATTCTTTCAATAGCCATGAGATCTGTAATGATGTCCCTCCCTTCATTTCTAGTATTAGTCATTTGTGTCTACTCCCCATTTTCTCTCAGCCTGGCTAGAGTCTTATTTTATTTTTATCATGGTGAGATGATAAAAACAACATTAAGGATGAAAATGTCATTTTCTTGACCATGATTTAAGTCACTTTGAAAAGGCAATAATCATATTAAAGCCAAAACAAACACCTCAATTTATTTTATTCTAAATTTGCTTATATTTTGTGTGTAAGTCAAAACACAATTTGGGGTACACCGACACAAGAAGAATATGTCCAAGCAAATCTTATTGCAAATCAACATGAGCTGAATGCAGTTCAAGGCTATTTGCTACGATTTGGGTTAACTCATGAGTGTCAGACTTAATATCTTATAAATCTCTACTACCAGCACAATGCCTAGTGTAGTGAATCTGATGACCCATTTTTTTTTTTTTTATAGATACACATCCTTTTCTAGAGAATTACAGTGAAATTACTTTGTTGGAAGCATTTCAAACTTTTTGATAATACTGTGTACCCTTTCATTCTACTTTAAACAGCAATATTGCTTAGATGGTATACCACACAGGGACTAGGGCCAGGGCGGACGTAATAGCATCAGCAATTCTTACTGATTGTTCATCATGCTAACAAGGTAGTGATGAGATAACTCATCATGAAAACGCCAACTAATTTAAATAACCACTTGCCACACAGCAACATCATTCCCTCCTTTTCCTGGCCTCCGTCCACCTACATCCTCCCATTATTATTGTTGGTAGCAGAGGATAAAAGAGTGCCTTCTTTGGAGCAAGACCTGCTAGTTAAACTCCTTGCTCTGTTATTTACTGGCTGTATGACATTTGGTAAACTGCCCAAACTCTCTGATGTTGTCAGCATTAAATGAATTAATATACATAAAGTGCTTAGAAAAATAACTGATATGGAATACACTCAATAAAAACTAGCTATTATTCCTAATTTTAATAATGTGCCTCATGCACTTTCCATTAATTTATTCAACTATTCAATAATTATGCGTTCCAAGCACTGTTCTTGGTGTTGGAATTATAGCAGTGAACAAAAGAGACCAGGTTCCTGACCTCACGCAGGAGGAGACAAAGGGAGCAAATAGTAAAATAAATAAATAGCAAGTAATGAAACCTCGGGGCTTCCTGTTGGCTCAGCTGTAAAGAATCCACCTGCAGTGCAGGAGACACAAGAGACAGGCTCAGTCCCTGGGTGGGGAAGGTTCCTTGCAGGAAGGCATGGCAACCCACTCCAGCATTCTCACCAGGAAAATCCTATGGACAGAGGAGCCTGGCAGGCGACAGTCCATAGGGTACAAAGAGCTGGACGGGACGGCAGGGACTGAGCACAATGAAACTTTGGAGAAAAAAAGTCAGGTAAGGAGAGAATGAGATGAAGTTAGGATAAGAAAAGGCTTCAGTGATGAGGTGACATTTGAAATGAAGAAGGAAGCCAGGCAAAGGTCAATGATCAGGGGAAATAGGAAGTGTCAAAGAAGAGCAAGATGGGAAAGCACTTACTTGACCTGTTAGAGAAAGAACCAGAAGGCCAGCATGATCGTTGGTCCCGTGCAAGTGGAGAGGGACTTCCCTGGTGGTCCAGTGGTTAAGAATTCGCCTTCCAATACATGGGGTGTGGTTCAATCCCTGGTCAGGGAACTAAGATCCCACATGCTGTGGGGCAACTGAGCCAGCATGCTGCAACTTGAGAAGCCTGCACACCACAACTACTTAGTCCACGCACTGCAACCAGAGACGTTCGTGTGCCAAAATGAAGACCCAGCAGAAACAAATTTTAAAAAAAAGCAAGTGGAGAGAGAAGCCAGAAAGCACTGGCACCCTGTGGACAGTTAAGAAGGAATCAGTGCTTCTGGTAAATGTAGGAAGGACTCGGATGAAACTGTTATCACCCAGCTGCCTGTACGCAACAATGAAGGGAAGAGGCAGATGGAGAAAAGGTGTGTGTGGCTCACTCAGTCAGGGTAGCTGTGGAGAAAGGAATGTTTTACTCTTTCCTGCCTGTTTCTGTGAAAGCAAAAGAACTCTGAGTAGAGAGTTAAACAATCATCTCAAAAATTCCTTTTAGGAAAAGCAATAACATGAGGTGATTGGATCTAAAAGACAATCTTCCCTCTCCCCCCAAATAGATACTTTCCTAAAATTTCAAAGTAAGTGGGCACACTCACTCTGCACATTGCCTATGTACACAATTTAAAGTTGCCACTCTTATTTCCACCTGTATTTTACATCAAAATTGATCTATTAAGACATACCATAAATATCTCTATATTAACTCACTTGAACGAGTGGACTATTCGTTACACAAATGCGAATTTCATCTTGACAACGACTTTTCTCCCAACCTTATGACATCACTAAATTGAGCCCACGTTTTCTTGGCTGAATCTCTGGCAGCAAAGAATTAACTTTTACAACACAGGCTGTTCCCTGGGTGTCATTTTATTGGATGATGTTTTTATAAATCCTTAGTTATTCTCTCTATTGTAAAAACATGTGGGATAGTCTAAGATCTATATCAGAAATTCTCTAATTCTAAAATGGCATGATTTAAAATGTGAATTGGACCCCATCATATCATACTTTTCTGACTAGTGGCCATTGTGAACCATCTTGAAATATGACTTCCCCAGGCTGCAGCCACTCTGCCACCAGCACGCCCCCTTGTGGCTGCAGCAGGACATGCCATCCTGTGGATTCTCTGGTGCTTTCTGAGAAATGGACCAGGGCACTCTCACTCATTCAAGCCACAAGAAGGAAGGGGCATCTGATTAACTGTGTTACAAATGAATGGCAGATTATTAACAAATGATAATGTGATACCTTATTTCAGTTGAGTAAAAAAGCCTAAACAGTCTGGGTACTCATTTAAAACTATAAGTACCTGCTCTGGGCAAGGTACTCATAAGGCTACTGAAACCAAAGTACACTCATTTTATACAAAGTAGTCCTAATTCTCTGATTTCAGAAGCTTGCACCAAGGATCCCTTAACATTGAGGCACTGATACCAAGATGACGTAGAATAAGACCTCTGCTCCGCACGTTCGGACACAATACTGAATGGTAACTGGAGGAGAGATTCAGAGTACCCTCATCACAGCAAGAAGATAAGTACATTTTAAGCAAATCTTTAAGTGGTTTTTTTGGTTTTTTATAATGGTAAAATCGCCTAACTTACTGAGATCCAATGAAAAGGGTTTTGATTCTGTTGTTTTGTAAAAAAATGAATGTGGGTGGGAGGGGAGATATGGGGTGGGAGGGGAAAGATGGGGTCAGTCACCATGCCATGCCTGCTCATGAGGAACAAAACTGCAGGTAACAGGTGAATAAAATCAACAAACTGTATAAAGACAATTGAAATATGTAATCCTCAGGTTATCCGGCAAGAAGTAGCCAACTTTCAGACTTCATGACCAATTCAAACAAACAAACAAACAAACAAAATTCTGCCTTTAATCTTGGTGCCAACCATCTCTCCTTTATTAAACAAACAGACAATTCAGTGGGAATGATGCCTCAGATTTGAAACATATTCCCTGTAGACTGTTGGAGCTCTGAACTGGATTCAAAATGAATCCATCCATACAATATCAATCAATACAATCAATATTTTGCTGCCTTTTCCTCTAGAAGGGGCTTCCCTGCTGGCTCAGGTGGTAAAGAATCCACCTGCAATGCGGGAAACCCAGGTTCCATCTCTGGATCAGGAAGATCCCCTGGAGAAGGGAATAGCTACCCACTCCAGTATTCCTGCCTGGGAAATTCCATGGACAGAGGAGCCTGGCAGGCTACAACCCATGTGTCCAACAAAGAGTTAGACACAACTGAGAGATGAACATTTTCCCTCTAGAAGAGGAAAGTCAATATGTAACAATTAGTGAGAAACTGAACAGGGGAAGACGTAAAAAATGAAACAGAAGGCCAAAAGATGTACAACATTCTCAGATACCGATATCTAGGGATGTCTATGTGTTTTATTTAAAATGGCCTAGACAGTTGGCCCTCCAGCAATATTGTTGGGTTTCACATCCCAGGATCTCGAGGGACAATTTTGGTTTGTTTTTTTAGTCACTAAGTCATGTCTAACTCTTTGTGACCTGCCAGGTTCCTCTGACCATGGGATTTCCCAGGCAAGAATACTAGAATGGGTTGCTGTTCCCTAACTGCTTTCAGTTTAGAAGCAACAAGAGAACTTTAGAGGGAAGGAAGGAAATATGAGCTGTGTGTGAAGAAGAAAGTGTATCTGAATGTGTCTGTAGGTTGTAAGGAAGGAACGAGTTCTTCCATGCACCTGAGGTCAGCTCACTTTGGAAGAGAGAACGTGGGTAAGATGGGAGATAATCACAGAATCTTAATGGGGAAAAGAGACAAGCCTGGTTTGGTTGGGGCTTAGGAAATAAGGGAAATAAAAATATGTAAAAACTAAATAAGAGAAATAAAAATATGTAAAAACTAAATAAGAGAAATAAAAATATGTAAAAACAAACATATATGCATGTCCTCAGGCTGTTTCTCTCATACCCACCTTCTACCCTTATCAGCAAAAGTCAGAAGATAGCACTTTTCAGGACTCCTAAGATTTTTGCGATGCTGATTTATTACTAAGAGAATCTAGAGTCACACTATATGAATTCTTACATTGTAAAGGAAGAAAACTACTTAAAATGGAAATTGGATCTAGGAAAGCAAAGGGACCGGGCTGAAAGACAGACTGGGCGTTCAAAGCAAAAGGAAATTGTCCCCAAGGTAGCTGTTGATGGCAACTCAAGTGTTTGTTGGATCCAAGACTGGAACCTGCCATTAGGCTTACCAGTGATACAACATTAGTGGAAAGGAAATCATACAGGGCTTTTAATCTCAAGTTAGAAAATGGAAGGTGGGCAATGGCACTGAGTGTCAGAATGACTTACAGAGCCGTGTGCTATAGCTGGAAGAATATTGCATTTTGATTCATAAGTCTTGGGTTTATGTCCACCAAAGACATTTCTTGGCTGTGTGTACAAGTTATTTAAACTTTCTGGGTCAAGTTTCAACCATCTGTGCAGTTGGTGTAAAAATTAGGAGGACTGGTTTTAAAATGAATTAATATTTGCTAGAGTACTTAATATAATTTTAAGGTCTCTATGAATCAAACATCTTATTAATTTTATTTTGTTGGGATGGTCATGCTATCATTCTGTATTCACTAAATCTCTTTCTCTTGATAAATGCTTCTCCTCAACTTTTCATGATTCTGGTGGAATTTCCAATCAAGGGGTGTTTCTTCCCCTAACATAGGAGTGAGCTTATGACCAAAGGTAAAGCAGATATCACACCTACTCTGTGCCTGATCTCTTGTAGCACATAGCTGGGGATATGCTAGCAGAGTCTTTCTAAATATTATCATATGAACTCTGGGTGAGAAAAAGGCCCAAGCTTTAAGGATATTTATAATCCTGGAGCACCCAGGTGCCAGGGCCATTCTTACCCACATGGAGTAGTCCAACAGAAAGTTGAATCTGGAGGTAAAAATAGAGATGTTGATGGAGAGAAAGAAAGTTGAGTCTAGAGACAGTGATGGAGACACACAAGCGGACAAAAAGGGAGACAGAAAGACAGGAAGAAAGAGATTCCGGTTGACACTTCTCCAATCTTTCATTCACAAGTATTCAGTGGCTATTTCACGTGGGTCACAAGTTATTTAATGTACTGAGGATATATCCGTGATCCAAGAAAGCCTTGGTTCCAGCTCCCATACAGTTAATATTTTAATGAGAATGAAAGAGTGATAAACAATTTATATAAGAAATTCAAGTGAAGCAGATTATGATAGATGGTGAGCCAAGCATGCCTGGAGAGGTGAAGAGTTATGAGGTGTGAGGTCATTTCTGATACATGTACAATGTAGCCTACTGACCTCAATGCTGATGACAGTCACAAAGCCTTTTCTGGAAAGACATGACAAATCTTTCACTTCTCTCATACTGCTGCTAAAAGAGAATGGAAGTGAAGTGAAAGTTGCTCAGTCATGTCTGACTCTCTGCAACCCCATGGACTGTACAGTTCACGGAATTTTCCAGGCCAGAATACTGGAGTGAGTAGCCTTCCCCTTCTCCAGAGGATCTTCCCAACCCAGGGATTGAACCCAGGTCTCCCACATTGCAGGTGGATTCTTTACCAGCTAAGCCACAAGGGAAGCCCAAAAGAGAATGCAAAGTTTTACTCTATTAACTATTAGTTCTGTTGCTGAGAGAGAGATTTTGACTACATATGTCTAACAGGCAACCTAAATTTAACATGCACATACCTCTGATTCCTCATCAAGCTTCTCCCTATCTTTTTTATTTCACCAAATAGTGCATTTTAGAACTTTCCTGGTGGTCCAATGCTTAAGAATCTGCCTTGTAATGTGGGGGACACAGGTTTGATCACTGGGTGGGGAACTAAGATCCCACATGCTGTGGGGCAACTAAGCCTGAGAGCTGCAACTACTGAGCTCAGGTCCCACAACTAGAGAGAAACCCACACACCACAACAAAAGACCCCACATGATGCAATTAAGATCCCAGGGGCTGCAACTAATACCCAATGCAGCCAAAGATAAAATAAATAAAACCTTTTTAAAAATCACAATGGACTAATACTTCATTCTCAATAGGATGACTAATACTTGAAAGCAAAACAATGAAAAGAAAGAGTAACAAAGGTTGATGAGGATGTTGAAAATTTGGAACTCTTATACATTACTGGTGGGATTGTGAAATGTTACAACCACTTCAGAAATCAGTTTGGTAGTTCCTTAAAAGTAAATACAAAATTAACATATGACCCAATAATTGTATTCCTAGAGATATACTCAAGAGAAATGACAAAACATGTTCACACTAAAACTTGCACTGAGATACGCCTAGCAGCATAGTTCTTAACAGTGTAAAAAGCAGAAAAAACCTAAATGCCCATCAAATGATGAAAGAACAGGAATGAAGTGCTAGTCCGTCTCCTTCAGCTGGTTCAGGCATCCTTTCCAGGGATATATCGGGTAAAGGAGGCATAGTAGACCAACAGCAACAACAAATACTTTATTTGTTCCTAGATTTTCTAATTTGTCCTGCTGCTGCTGCTAAGTCGCTTCAGTCGTGTCCGACTCTGTGCGACCCCATAGACGGCAGCCCACCAGACTCCCCCATCCCTGGGATTCTCCAGGTAAGAACACTGGAGTGGGTTGCCATTTCCTTCTCCAATGCATTTAAGTGAAAAGTGAAAGTGAAGTCGCTCAGTCATGTCAGACTCTTAGCGACCCCATGGACTGCAGCCCACCAGGCTCCCCCGTCCTTGGGATTTAGTTACATCTTATTGTATGTGCTGTCCTATTGTGCCTGTTAGTGTGGGGAAGCCAGTAAATGGGTACCCCTGAACAGGTACCCTACTGGAAACTTAGGACTCTTCTCCCACCCTGAAATGGACAATACTGACTTTCTCAGACAATATGCTATTTCCATTCCCTAATGATGCTGGGAGGGGGTGGAGGCAGGAGGAGAAGGGGACGACAGAGGATGAGATGGCTGGATGGCATCACTGACTCGATGGACGTGAGTCTGAGTGAACTCCGGGAGTTGGTGATGGTCAGGGAGGCCTGGCGTGCTGCGATTCATGGGGTCGCAAAGAGTCAGACACGACTGAGCGACTGAACTGAATGCTAAGATGCTTATTCTCTGCGCTCAGTCATGTGTGCGCTCAGTCATGTCCGACTCATTGCAACCCTATAGACTGTAACCTGTCAGGTACCTCTGTCCTGGGATTTCCCAGGCAAGAATACGGGAGTTTCCATTTCCTACTCCAGAGGACCTTCCCAACCCAGGGATTGAACCTGTGTCTCTTGCATTTCCTGAGTTGGCAGGCAGATTCTTTACTACTGTGCCACCTGGAAAGCCCATTCTGTGGGTGGATTTCCCCAAAAGGACTCTTCTATAAATCACAGATAATATGTAAGACCCAGAAAGTCTATAAAGGAAAAAGAGGTTACTCTGATTGAAGATCACAGTAGTCCTGACAAACTCTATGGAGATGCCAAAAAAATAATTTCAAGCATTCTGGTATGAACTGGAAAATCAGCCTACTAGGACTGACTGTGGGATATGCAAACAGCTTTTTGGCTCTCATTCAAGGCTGCTGTTACTTAGCAAAGATGACTAAAAGACCATCTTTCCCTGCCTCTCTCATGTTATCCATTTCCTTCTAGTGTCTCTTACATCACAGTCTTAGAAAGGGTTTATAGGAGGGATGGATAGATAGAGAGAGAATATAAGTATGTAGACTGGTACTTTCACAGAGAGAGGAAATATGAGGAAAACGATGAGAAAAACTCTGTAATTAAAACACTTTTATGCATTTTGTTCAAAATCAACCAAAAATTACCCATAATATTCTATTTCCTAAAACCTCATAATGTTTCCCTAGATCTTAACCTTGATGCTTGTTTTGTTTTTCTCAGTATATAACATGACTTCCCTGCATTTCAAAAGCATATTTAACTTCTTCTGAAATGTATATAAATATTTTTATCTTGTAACACTTTTTTTCCCCAGAGCAGACTCAGTGTTTGAAACTGAGCTAGCCACTCCAGTCTGCTATAACTGGAAATGGGAAATGACCACTTCCAAGTTATATGTGGGAAATTGAGGTATAGAGAGGGTAAGTGATTTCTCAGAATTGTCCAGTGGAGTGAGCAAGCTGAGATTCCAACCTTAGTCTCTACTGCTCTAAAGCCCAGCTCTTTTTCACATAATAAGAAGTAGTCTTTTAGAGTAAGTGTGGACTTCCCTGGGGGTCCACTGGTTAAGAGTTCACCTGCCAATGCAGAAGACACGGTTCAACCCCTGGTCTGGGAAGATTCCACATGCCACGAAGCACATAAACCCGTGTTCCAAAACTGCTCAAGCCTGTTTACCTAGAGCCTGTGCTCCACAGCAAGAGAAGCCACCACAAGGAGAAGCCCTCACCCCTACCCCTTGCTTGCTGCAACAAGAGAAAGCCCACACAGACAGAGCAACAAAGACCCAATACAACCAAAAGTTAATTAATTAATTAAATAGAGTAGGTGTGTACTTAGCAGCCCAAGGCCCTCCCTTTCTTATGAATCACAAAACAACCACTAAAAATAGTAGAGATGGAGAGGATATTGTATCAATTTATAAACAAAAGAACTATGAAGTTAAAGTGTTTAAAACTGAGATAAAGTGGTCTCCAGTTTCTGGCTGATATGTGTTGGCCTCATTTCTTCCTTCACGCAGAATGAACCATGGAAGTCATATTTCAATCTTTCCAAGGGTATGGACTTTCCCCACACCAACAGCCCCCAAATCAATCATGTCTGGCATAATCGAGCCATTTTACGATGCTTTATTTTTTCTAGAGAACTATTACTGTCTGACATTTTGGGTTGTACTTATTTTTTCCAAGTCTGTTTCCAGCCAGAATGTAAGTTCCTAGTGATCAGCAGTGTTAATTTTTCTTTCCAGAGTTTATCCCAGTACTTGACACAGAGTGAGTCTTCCATAAATTCATTTTGGTTCAAATGAACCATTTCTGTCACTTAAAACATGTACTATATTCATCACTCAAACCAAACCTTTTAATCTAGGTGTAGGAAGTCAATTTTATGGAAAACTTTGTAACTGTAAACAATGATAGTAGTCCCTTTTTGTCCTTATCCATTTTCCTTTAGGTCAGTTTGGCTCACTTTTTTCCCAGTGGGAACTTACTGAAAATAAACCTTATAAAAGAGGTTGGGAGGAAAAAGGAAAAAAAAAAATGCATAGCAAAGTGAAACAGAATATAACATATCACTAATGATGTCAGCTTTCTTAACTAGTAAATCCTAATATAGTTAGTTTGAAATTAGCTCATATTTATAAACGCTGACATTTATCTTTTCTTCAGCATCCTATCACCAGCAATCATTGGCTTTTGCTTTATCAAGTCAGTATATGAATAAACTCATTATTTTAATGTCACGATGTACAGAAGAAACGGTGAACAATTTTTGGCACAATGACGTGAAGCAAATCAGTGAAAAATCAGCAGGCTATCTGGAAACAAATTTCTCCTAACATTCTCAGGCTGCAGTTTCTGAGCCAGTGTCACTGTATGTTCTCTATAATCCAATTTCTTTTTAAATGGCTTTCCGTTCCTTTTTTGTGCTCTGTTGATGTTAGGCATGAATGAATGCAAACACTTGCACCATCAAAAACAAACAGCACCCTACCACCCGGAACGCCCTGGCAGGAGTCCACAAAAACAAGATTTAACTCCTCGGAATGGCAGCCGGTAGACAGAATTAATGGGTGGTCTTTCCAGAAAAATGGCTTATAAACTTCACTGAAATAGTAATTTGCTGCCTTGGTATCAGCATTTGTTTGCTTGTTCTTGATATCTTAACTGTTACCTTAAAAAGAAAATTCAGGATATTTAATAAAGAAATTTAATTTGAAACTCACAATTCTCCAAACCACTGTTTTTTAAAACCACACAAGCTTTGCTGATAATTACTGACAATGTGTATTATTGACCTACTGACATTTCACTTTTTGGGGTTGGTATGACTAGTGTGACTCCAAGGCAAGAAATTAAGCTTGTTTTGCCCATGCCATTCAAGGCTTTGTAGCTGTAAGAGTAGAATTTTCTAAAAGTCAAACCAAGACACTCAATGAATATATCAAAAAATCTAACTTGTAATGCAAAAAAAAAAAAAAAAAAAAAAAATCAGCAGTTACAAGGACACTGCTATATTATATTATACATAGAAAATTCTTTATTTATTTAAAATTGTTTTGTAATGGTTTCTTTCCCTTATGATCTGAGGGGAAAAGAGAGACATTTGGGGTTAGAATCTCAATATATCTTGGTGATCAGACACCTATTAACTATGCATTTTTCTACTTGCCGACTGATGGCATCTGTTTGTTTAAACCATACAAATTGCAGCAATGTCCACAGCAGATTAAGGTCACTAAGAGCTAAGGTAATAACATTACCCTGGAATAATTTTCCAGCTTGAAAACATAAGCTTTCTTCCATCTGCACTTTTCTAACAATGTATGAAATATTTATGGAAAAAGTTATAATTTTATTTCTTGTAACCATGCTAATCAATACATTTTTCTACATTCTTGATAGCTTAGCCACTTTGTTGCACATAAAACTTTACAGAGCAACTTAATGTGGACTGAATTCCTCTTTTTCTGATCTCTTGAAAATGAGAAGTCCTACCAATGGTCACATACATATTATATCCATCAACTGTTCGCAGAGCAATGTTATTAGTTTCAGGACAGATCATGTCTTCTAATCAGGTTCTGAATGAGAAGGGCTCTGTGGCCTTTGGCTGTATGCCCTCAGTTTGATAAGAGTAATAATGTTCTGGACATATCTTATGCAAACTTCCTTCCAGATACTGTGACCCCATATGTAGCTCAAAAGCAGTGCAGTATTTGAAAAAGAGATTGAGGAAAATGACAATTTTAAGAGTACACTCCACCTCTTTACACTAACTTGCTCACTGATGGGTTCTTTGCAGAAGCTCTGACTATCCCTTGAACTTCAATGACTCTTGGGTGTCTTGGGGCTACAGCACTATTTCAAGAAAACAACATATCCTTTAAGCTTTTAACCTTCCAGTTCTACCTGAAAAAAAAAAAAATTTCTTGACCATGAAACTCTGAGAAACAAACAAACACAAAAACCAAAACACAACCACCCTACACTGTCTTATTGTCCCAGATGATGAGCTATAGTTTTCTCCCTAGTCTGTAAGAAGCCTAAGGCAGAAAATTCCTTCATGTCAGGAAAATGGGGCTCTTTTTTCTTCAGTGCCTGAGTACTTTAATATGGGCCTTTCTAAAAGGGTGGGGGGGGGGGGGGTGGAAACTCAAAACATTTTCAACTGCTTAAGCATTTACATGGGAATTATCCCAGCGCATGGGAGAAAAAGAAGATAAACTTCTTATTCCTTGAGAATCCTGCACTGTGATCACTTGGTTGGCTGTCTATGCACACATGACCCTATCTAGCTCTCTCAATCAGGTCTCCTGTATTGCAGGCAGATTCTTTATCATGTGAGCCACCAGGGAAGCCCATAGAGATTAGGAGTTCATCTTATATGCAGGTAGTTTATAATTTATAATCTAGCTTATCACTGGGAAGCTGAATGTGAATAATTTAGGGCTATGTAATGGGTTTGGTCCTTTCCCAATTCAAACATTCAGTACTTTAGTAAAACATGTTGCTTTCATGGGATTTCCTTTCAAAGAAAAAAAACCTCCTCATATCCCAATCTTCTACAAATAATAGGAAGGGCCAAAGACCAAGGACCAAGCACCTCTCCCAGTCAACCTGTAAATGTACAAACATACTATAAAATTCTTTTTAATTGCCAAATGACTCTTCCACACTCAGGATACCTAAATATCATTGCATAAATATTTGTAGTTTTCTTCATACCCCTAATCAAAAAAATCGATCCACCCAAATATTACTTGTCTGAAGCAATGTTTCCAGTGGTGTTTTCATTTTATTGTGGCATTTCTCTTAATGACGTCAAATAATATACTCTGATTTTTCTATTTATTTTTATTCTATCTCTTTTTATTTTTCTAAGCCCATGACAACTACAATTAAACTTCCCAAGGGGTAAAGGCAAGGAAAAGCTACAAAAATCTGATCTGATTTTCCTACACTTCCCCCTGCTCCCTATTTCCAAGCCACTAATCCCCTCTCAAATTGTACAATAGAACAGCTAGACATAAAGCAAAGGAGATAAAACTGGCCAGCCAGGGCATTGTTCTTGTTAATCTGCACCATTTACATAAGGGTTAGAAGACTTGTTTTATCATTTAAACAGGCTTAAAAGCCTCTTTGCAAATGAGATTTAGTTCCTGCAAAAGAATGCATTCTAGCTATTTGGTGAGCTTCTGCTGGACCAGCAGTGGGAGCTGACTCGGCAGTTAATTTAAGCTACTTCTTTGGCCACATACACTATATGCAAAGATTGCTTCCAGCTGCCAAAACTGAAAAGCATCAAGCTGATTAAATTCTTTCCAGGAGGTGAACAAGATGAGGAACAGGTTAAGAGGCCAATAAGGTCCGATCTTAAACTGTACCTGGGCAAACTCTCCTTTATGCAAGTGCCTTAGAAGTGCCTTTGAACTTCTAGAGTCCCTTGAATCTTCTTTTGAAAAGGAACAGAAAGGCAGACAGCAAATGAAATTCAGAGGCAGAAAGTCTTAGAATAGTCTCCAACTGTGAAGTAAAGACAATCTAAACTCTTTGACTCATTGTTGGTCTGAGTGGCATTGGGCATGAAGATACTGTACAACTAACTCTCTTGTTAACTCAGCACGAAAGATAACCAGAAGGAAAAGATTCTCTTAACACAGAGATGTACACCCTTTGCATCAAAATCTTAGATTTAAAAAATCAAGATCATGTTTATACATAGATACACCTATAATCTGTTTTACCTGGCACACCTTGAACAGATGTTCAATGTGACTTTGGCCTGAGGTTCAGCAGAGTAAGTAGCTCGACCTTGGTTAAATTTGCTCCCAGAAGGTGTCAGGGTAGTTACTCCCTCCATTCTTAAATCATCAAGATCCTCTGTAACAACATAAACAATTGCAGATAAAAAATTAACTCTAATGGAATTAAGATGAAAAGTCCATGTTTTCAGATACCTGCCAGTAATAAAAATGTTATATTTCCACTTTGCAAAATCTTACTTCATTATCCTTCAAATCATTTCTAGATATAGCTGGAGAAAATTATAAGGGAAAAGGGTGAGAGATCAATCTGTTTGGATAATGAATGGGCAGACCACATATAGTGAAGGACCTAAGCTACTCCATTTTGTAAGATTCCGGGAAAAGAGCCTTTGGAAATCCCCTGACCTCACCCCACTGCCCATGAGCCAATGAGACCCCAGACCAAAATCTCCTGACTTAACGTTCAGGAACTCGTGGTCTATCTAGGTAATAGGAACCAATCAGAACCTGTGGCCAGCCCGGGAAATGAAAACCAATCAGAAACCAACACCTAACCCTTCCACAGAAGGTAACCAATTAGACGTCTCCCAACCCGGAAACTCCTGTTTTTCAAATTTCTCGCGCGAGAATACCCTATATAAGCAATGAAACCCAGAGCTCGGGGCTCCTCCCTATAGCCACTGCGTCGGTATCAGTGGGAGCCCCAGCTGGAGCTTGGCAATAAAAACTCTCTTGCTTTTGCAATGGATATCGGCTCCCTGGTGGTCATTGGGAGATTTCACAACTTGGGCATAACAATAGAACATAGATCCACAACTTCCACTGTAACCATCCACAGAAGTCAACCATAATCTCTACGGCAATTGGCCCCAAGTGGTCAAGACTTGGTCAGTGACTGCCAGCTTCCAACTAGGAACAATCCACAAGCATACGCATGCTCAGTCGCTCAGCTGTGTTAAACTCTTTGCGGCCCCATGTACTGTAGCCCACCAGGCTTCTCTGTTCACGGGATTTTACAGGCAAGAATCTTCGGCATCTCCCACATTGGCAGTTGGATTATTTTAGCACTGCGCAACCTGGGAAGCTCAAGAACAATCCAGAGGAAGACAAATATGCTCCCAAACCAATTACGTCAGATCATTCACTTCTAATTTGCCTGTCTTGAGCTTCCCCATCCAACAAACTCCAATCAGAATACCTGATGCCTTCTCTTTTTAACCCTAAATCTTTCCTTTTTATCTTCACCTGGGGAGGACAAGAATACACCAGGATAGTCACACCCCAGGTGTTCACTGAAACCTTCTATTTCATCCAGGCCCTCAATCAACATTTAAAAGGTCTACATTTCTCTTGTAATTTAGTTCTAGCCAAATTTGTACATGATCTACTTTATTCACAGTATAAGGAACCTTGTAAAAAGGACTCGATTTACTTGCTCTGAGCATTAGCAAAAGAGGGGCATAAAGTTTCAAAAGATAAGTCATAATTTTGCCAAAACATAATCCATGACTGAAGTTATATAAGAAGGGAAATCACTCTTTTCTGATGAGGCTGTAGACTATCCAAACATCTGAACTTTCACAAAACAACTGAGAGAATTTCTAGGTTAATTATGTTAAAAACATGACAGCATACCCATAATGAAGTTGCTCATACTAAGTCCAGTGTTATCAAACTGAGATTTAATTTAATTACAGTTTAAGCTCTCCAAAAATGGAATCCTAAACAGTCAGAGTTTGTTCATTTCCAAGGCAAACCATTCAGTATCACGGTAATCCAAGTCTATGCCCCAACCAGCAACGCTGAAGAAGCTGAAGTTGAACGGTGCTATGAAGACCTACAAGACCTTCTTGAATTAACACCCCAAAAAGATGTCCTTTCCATTATAGGGGACTGGAATGCAAAAGCAGGAAGTCAAGAAACACCTGGAGTAACAGGCAAATTTGGCCTTGCAGTACAGAATGAAGCAGGGCAAAGACTAATGGAGTTCTGCCAAGAGAATGCACTGGTCATAGCAAACACCCTCTTCCAACAACACAAGACTCTACCCCTGGATCTCACCAGATGGTCAACACCAAAATCAGACTGATTACATTCTTTGCAGCCAAAGATGGAGAAGCTCTATACAGTCAGCAAAAACAAGACTGGGAGCTGACTGTGGCTCAGATCATGAACTCCTTATTGCCAAATTCAGACTTAAGTTGAAGAAAGTGGGAAAACCACTAGACCATTCAGTTATGACCTAGATCAAATCCTTAACGATTATACAGTAGAAGTGAGAAATAGATTTAAAGGACTAGATCTAATAGACAGAGTGCCTGATGAACTATGGACAGAGGTCCGTGACATTGTACAGGAGACAGTGAGCAAGACCATCCCCAAGAAAAAGAAATGCAAAAAGGAAAATGGCTGTCTGAGGAGGCCTTACAAATAGCTGTGAAAAGAAGAGAAGCCAAAAGCAAAGGAGAAAAGGAAAGATATACCCATTTGAATCCAGAGTTTCAAAGAATAGTAAGGAGAGATAAGAAAGCCTTCCTCAGTGATCAGTGCAAAGAAATAGAGGAAAACAACAGAATGGGAAAGACTAGAGATCTCAATAAAATTAGAGATATCAAGGGAACATTTCATGCAAAGATGAGCTCAATAAAGGACAGAAATGGTATGGATCTAATAGAAGCAGAAGATATTAAGAAGAGGTGGTAAGAATACATGGAAGAACTGTACAAAAAAGATCTTCACAACCCAGATAATCACAATGGTGTAATCACTCACCTAGAGCCAGACATCCCGGAATGTGAAGTCAAGTGGCCTTAGGAAGCATCACTATGAACAAAGCAAGTGGAGGTGATGGCATTCCAGTTGAGCTATTTCAGATCCTAAAAGATGATGCTGTGAAAGTGCTGCACTCAATATGCTGGCAAATTTGGAAAACTCAGCAGTGGCTACAGGACTGGAAAAGTTCGATTTTCATTCCAATCCTTAAGAAGGGCAATGCAAAAGAGTGCTCAAACTACTGCACAATTGCGCTCATCTCATACGCTAGCAAAGTAATGCTCAAAATTCTCTAAGCCAGGCTTCAACAATATATGAACAGTGAACTCCCAGATGTTGAAGCTGGTTTTGGAAAAGGCAGAGGAACCAGAGATCAAATTGCTAACATCTGCTATATCACTGAAAAAGAGTTCCAGAAAAACATCTATTTCTGCTTTATTGACTATGCCAAAGCCTTTGACTGTGTGGATCACAATAAACTGTGGAAAATCCTGAAAGAGATGGGAATACCAGATCACCTGATCTGCCTCTTGAGAAATCTGTATGCAGGTCAGGAAGCAACAGTTAGAACAGGACATAGAACAGACTGATTCCAAATAGGAAAAAGAGTACATCAAGGCCTGTATATTGTCACCCTGCTTATTTAACTTATATGCAGAATCATGATGAGAAATGCTGGACTGGATGAAGCACAAGCTGGAATCAAGATTGCCGGGAGAAATACCAATCACCTCAGATATTCAGATGACACCACCCTTATGGCCGAAAGTGAAGAAGAACTAAAGAGCCTCTTGATGAAAGTGAAAAAGAAGAGTGAAAAAGTTGGTATAAAGTAAAACATTCAGAAAACAAAGATCATGGCATCTTGTCCCATCACTTCATGGCAAACAGATGGAGAAACAGTGGCAGACTTTATTTTGGGGGGCTCCAAAATCATTGCAGATGGTGACTGCAGCCATGAAATTAAAAGACTCTTACTCCTTGGAAGGAAAGTTATGACCAACCTAGACAGCATATTAAAAAGCAGAGACATTACTTTGCCAACAAAGGTTCATCTAGTCAATGCTATGGTTTTTCCAGCAGTCCTGTATGGATGTGAGAGTTGGACTATAAAGAAAGCTGAGAACCGAAGAATTGATGCTTTTGAACTGTGATGTTGGAGAAGACTCTTGAGAGTCCGTTGGACTGCAAGGAGATCCAACCAGTCCATCCTAAAGGAAATCAGTCCTGAATGTTCATTGTAAGGACTGATGTTGAAGCTGAAACTCCAGTACTTTGGCCATCTGATGTGAAGAGCTGACTCATTGGAAAAGACCCTGATGCTGGAAAAGATTGAAGGCAAGAGGAGAAGGGGACGACAGAGGATGAGATGGTTGGATGGCATGTCCAACTCAATGGACATGAGTCTGAGTAAACTCTGGGATTCAGTGATGGACAGGGAGGCCTGGCATACTGCAGTTCATGGGGTCGCAAAGAGCTGGACATGACTGAGCGACTGAACTGAACTGAACTGAAACAGTCAGGAATCACCTGATCAGCACCAGTGAGTTAACGTCTGAGAGACCTCTGCTGTCCCCTAAAGGAAACTGCCTTCACCACAACATATCTGCTTTTTGCTAGTATAGCTTCCTGTATCCACTTCCTTCTGTCCATAAACGTCTTTCATTAACAACCGAATATTGCAAACAAATGTCAAATGGCTCAGTCAGTAAAGAGTCTGCCTGCAATGCAGGAGACCCCAGTTCAATCCCTGGGTCAGGAAGATTCCGTGGAGAAGGAAATGGCAACCCACGCCAACATTCTTGCCTGGGAAATCCTACGTGCAGAGGAGTCTGGTGGGCCATGGTCCATGTGGTTGCAAGAGTTGGACACGACTTAGTGCCTAAGTCTACCCACCTACCTAAGTCATAAACAGACTTTCTGTCATTTGAAGAGGGTTAGTCAACAGATTCCCTCTATAGGCACTTCCAACTAATATCCTTTGGTTCAGAAGTCTTGGGTTTATGTCCTCCAAACCCAAGTGGACATTTTGTCTACTCGAACGTAAGCAATCTAGGCATGTCTTTAGAGTTTCAACATAACTTCATGGGAGTCAAAAAACTCATCACCTTGACCTGGTCATAAAGGCATAGTCCCCTCTTTGTAGGGCAATAACCACTGCTTCAAAATGCAGTGCTTCTGCTAAACTAGTCATAAGTGCCACTCTGTTCTCATGGTTCCTCATGTGGCACAGATATTACTACTGTCCAAGAACACACAACCTTTTTTAGTTAGGTGATCAGCCCCTGATGAGATTCTGTTAGTTTTTTCCCCCTCACGCTACTATTCATCATTGAGACACTCTGCCTGTCCACCTTCTTGTCCCTACCAAGGGAAGGGAAACTTAACATTTTCTTAGCTCACTTAGGAACTTGTTATACCTCATTCAGTGTTTTTAAAACTCTGACCTAATATTATTTGTTGACAAATCATATCTCAAAACTTGAACCTGGAGCAGAACCTGCTAACACCCATTGAAGCTTGCTTTTATAATACAGTCCTCCACCTGAGGGAAAAATCAGCCCCAAGGACAAAACCATAGCACTTCCTTGACCTTGTCAACTGGTCAGAGACCACAGTGGTGGCTCAGATGGTAAAGAATCCACCTGCAATGCAAGAGATCCGGGTTCAATCCCTAGGTCGGGAAGATCCCTTGGAGAAGGGAATGGCTACCCATTCCAGTTTTCTTGCCTGGAGAATTCCACAGAAAAATGATCCTGGCAGGTTGCAAAGAGTTGGACATGACTGAGTGACTAACACAGATACAGATTGGGCATGATTTAAAAACAAACCAAAAAACTTTGGGTTGCTGTGGAAGCCAAGACTCAATTCTGCTGGAACCTCCATCAAAAATGGACAGCATACTTAACATACTTTTAGGTGTACTTCTAGTTCATACTGAGGTAGCTGGTGTGAAAGTTGAGGCTTATGAAAAAAGAAATGACATGGAAGCTAAAAGAAATACTCCAGCAGATCATTTTGCTAAATAAGCAGTCTTTTCTCCTTTTTCTCACCTTAAAAATAATTATTAATTTATCTATTTGGCTGCACTGGGTCTCAGTTGTGGCATGAGGGATTCCCTTTTTGTGTGTGTGTGTGTGGCTTCTGAACTCTTAGTTGCAGTATGTGCACTCTAGGTACC
Source organism: Budorcas taxicolor (assembly GCF_023091745.1). Taxonomy (NCBI): domain Eukaryota; kingdom Metazoa; phylum Chordata; class Mammalia; order Artiodactyla; family Bovidae; genus Budorcas; species Budorcas taxicolor. The sequence continues at coordinate 45,936,324 of NC_068923.1, read as the reverse complement.
TGAATCACAGATTGAACCTGAGTCCCCTGCATTGGGACTGCAGAGTCTTAGCCATTGGACCACCAAGGAAGTCCCAAACAAGTAGCCTTCACCAAGGTTTGGATCCTATTAAAACTCTTAAAGGGCAAATTCTTAAAGAAATTCAAAGTAATCATTATAAAATATCAATATTTAGCCTCTGAACTTCACTCAGATCATCTCTGGTACTCCCAACGCAGACGGCTGGAGGCACTAGATGGTTTCAAGTGGACATTTGCTAAATTTCTCCATGAAACTACTCACCATGGTATAGACAAACTGGTTACTATCATAAATCAGCATGGCTGGGGAAACTTTTAAAAAACAGCTAAGGTAATTTTTTAAGTCATGTGGATTTGTTAACAGCATAATTCTAGAAAAAAACTGTAAATGTGGGAAATGGTCATGGACCAAAGCTTCAAAGCCCTTGAAAAACCTCATAATGTTATATTATGTACCTTCTACTTTCCATGAGATCTGAATACACTTTAGTTATTAAATGCCTATATAATTTCAGGATGAGTTTAAACATCTCTTCGCCAAAAAGCTTTAATCTTTACAGTTGCTAAAGAGCTGGTCTATTTTGTATTTCTAATATTGTGAATATAAACTTTTATATCAAGTGATGGTTGTGAGAGCTGGACTGTAAAGAAGGCAGAGAGCCAAATAACTGATGCATTAGAACCATGGTGCCGGATAAGACTCCTTAAAGTCCCTTAGAAAGCAAGGAGATCAAACCAGTCAACCTTAAGGGAAATCAACCCTGAATACTTGTTGGAAGGACTGATGCTGAAGTTGAAGCTCTGTATTTTGGTCATCTGATGTGAACAGCTGACTCATTGAAAAATTCCCTAATGCTGGGAAAGACTGATGGCAGAAGGAGAAGAGGGCATCAGTGGATGAGAGGGCTGGATGGCATCGCTGATGCAATGGACATGAACTTGGGCAAACTTTGGGAGATGGTGAGGGACAGAGAGGCAGAGCCTTCTACAGTCCATGAGGTCGCAAAGAGTCGGGTATGACTGCGTGACTGAAGAACAACAACCAGGTGACCAAGGTACACTTCCCAAGAAATATTACTTAAAAAGAAAAACCTCTATACGGTATTAACCTTTACTCAGAAACCATACTGCGCTTATCATCTACAAACTTCTGAATGATGAAAAGAACCAATGACATCTTGAAATATAATTAACAAACTTTCAGAAACCCTTGAGCTCCCTTGGTCAAAGGTACTCCCACCCTCCCTTAGGCCAATATGGTTCACTCCCTAGAGTGTTCAGTCATGTCATGCCCTACTCTTTGTGACCCCCATGGACTGTAGCCTGCCAGGCTCCTCTGTCCATGGGGTTTTCCAGGCAGTAATACTGGAGTGGCTTGCTACTTCCTACTCCAGGAGATTGCCCCGATCCAGGGATTGAATCTGAGTCTCTTGCATCTCCTACATTGGCAGGCGGATTCTTTACCACTAGGGCCAGCTGGGGAGCTCCCACCCCCTCTGGACACATGGTTTATTTCCCCGTGAACTGGTAACTGGAAGGCCCAAGGGTTTCAGTATCTTACCTATGATACTTTGCCCTGATGCACGGAGACATTGCAAAATGTCACAAGAGACTCTCATGTACTAAGCCCAGTTCTATCACAGAAAGGTTAAAGTTGCATTTAAACATTTTAAACAACCTCTTCATGACATTCAACTATAAGATTTCATCTGTCAGAGAGACATCGGAGAAAAGCTGCTCTTGAACCTCACTGGAAGGGATTCTATCACATACTGTTAACAACAAATACAGAAATTAAGCAAATTCTTGGGCTTACAAAGAAACAATTCAGAACTAATAACATTGGAAGCCTTCTTTAATAGGGGGCCTCAAAATGAAGATTCTCAGAGATTCTCCTGAAACAGCTGATTTTCAAAGTATATAGACAAATGACCCAAAGCTCTCAGAACGACCTGATGACCTCAGATTATGGACAGCTTCTGCACAAGATATTGAATCAAAACCTTTGTTTCATTACTATTTTGTTTTCCATCTGCTTACTTAAAATCATTCTTCTTGTAATTTCTATAAATTCCTGGTCATCACTCACCCCTAATGGCCCTTCTTCTTTTATTCCCTTTGTACTAAAATTGTTAGAGCATAATCATTCTTAAACCAATCTCAGATTTCCTGAACAGCAGCCTTTGAGCTTACTGATTGCTGGATATGCTATTCCTCACCAGACCCCTGTGATACAAACCAGGGATAATTCCAGTATCAACAAATGAGATAAAAGAGAATTACAGTCAATGGCATTTCACTTGAACCTATGTGGATAAATGGCCCAAAACAAATCAGCTCATGACTGTTTATGTTGCTCTCTTATAGAAAGAGAACAAATAATCTCAGTCTAGTAGTTAGAGCTTCAGTTCAGTTCACTCAGTCGTGTCCGACTCTTTGCGACTCCATGAATCGCAGCCCGCCAGGCCTCCCTGTCCATCACCAACTCCCAGAGTTCACTCGGACTCACGTCCATCGAGTCAGTGATGCCATTCAGCCATCTCATCCTCTGTCGTCCCCTTCTCCTCCTGCCCCCAATCCCTCTCAGCATCAGAGTCTTTTCCAATGAGTCAAATCTTCGCATGAGGTGGCCAAAGTACTGGAGTTTCAGCTTTAGCATCATTCCTTCCAAAGAAATCCCAGGGCTGATCTCCTATGGAACGGACTGGTTGGATCTCCTTGCAGTCCAAGGGACTCTCAAGAGTCTTCTCCAACACCACAGTTCAAAAGCATCAATTCTTCGGTGCTCAGCCTTCTTCACAGTCCAACTCTCACATCCATATATGACCACAGGGAAAACCATATTCTTGACTAGACGGACCTTACTTGGCAAAGTAATGTCTCTGCTTTTGAATATGCTATCTAGGTTGGTCATAACTTTTCTTCCAAGGAGCTTAGGTAATCCTAAATTTGATCATTAAACCAGGAAATTATAATTCAGATGGGAGCTCCAAAACAAAGTTCCCCTTGACTATTCAGACACTTTACCTGGGGGAATTACTGATCCATTGTTTACGCAAATAATCAAAGCAGTGCTTCCAAAAACAGGGATCACACAAACAAAAGGCTATATGACATAGATCATTTTAATTCAGGCAGAAATTATAAATAGCTCAGTAAGTAAAGAATCTGCCTGCAATTTGGGAGACCTAGGTTCGATTCCTGAGTCAGGAAGATTCTCTGGAGAAGAGAATGGCAATCCACTCCAGTATTCTTGCCTGGAGAATCCCATGGACAGAGAAACCTGGTGGGCTACAGACCATGGAACTGCAAAGAGTCAGATCCAACTGGGCAACTAACACATACACACCCTCTACACGGATTATAGATCAGTTTCAATTCCTTGGCAAGAGGCAAGAATAGAGATGGACAGTCTCTGTCACCGAACTCTATCCAGAGTCTGAGATGCTTTTATGCAGCCACTCTCTCAGCAGATGCTCACCATGATAATACAACATTGAAAAGATTGACTATGGGAACAAGTGAACATCATGAAGCAGTAAAGACTTGGATCTTGAGTCTTGTCTTTTGGCCAACTTCTTGCAAGGGACAGAATGACTAAAAGAAGGGACTGAGAGGCTGAATACAGAAAAAGACAATGAAAGATCATATACGACATCAGAACACTGACCCACCACCTCTGATGGAAACAATCAGTGAAGCCAAATCACAAGCTCTGAAGCAGCTGGCCTCAAACATTCAGGACTTGGTTAATAGAGGCCAGATTACAGGTTCTTGCCCAACTGAGAACCAAGCAGAGAAAACCAAATATGCTCCCCAAGCTAAATGTATGTTTCCACAAATGGCAACCTCCAGATATCTAAAGGTTTGTCCTTAAGAAGAGATATTAGAGTTCCCAAAGTCAGTATATGGAGGAGAGACTTTAGCCAACTAGAAATTTCTTTGAAGCAACCAGTAATACTTTTTTCACCAAGGAATCTCACAATTCTTAAGGTAACAGTAATAAAGAAAGATTATATGAAAATAACCTGATGATAATTTTTAAAAATATACTTGTTTTATTTTGATACTCTGAAATCAAACTATGTAGTGACTGTTAATGTCTAGTTAAGAAATTAGATAACTAATAATGTAATGTGATCAGCTCTATCTCAGAAAAAAAAAGTCTTATATTTATATTTATGGAAAACACATGAAAAATCAATTAACTGAAGATTAAAAACAAACCCACAAAACTGCCAGTAATTATCTGTCAGCACTTGGCATTATTTCCTTTTAATCATGTAGATTAGCTTCAGCTTTCTAACTGAAAGCTGAAAGATAACGGAATTATTAGGAAGTTGAATAATTAGGTAACAGTTGAGTAAAAATATACAAGCCAGACCAGGTGGTGAAGGAGTCTTCAGAGGGGTGTAAGAACATGAAAAAGCAGAAATTTGAAGGGACACCATGCTTTAGGGAAAGTTATGCAGCTATATGACCATAACCTGAGATGCACAGTGACAGGTAATACTGAAAGAGTTCAGTCTCAGATGATGAAAGGAGACAGAGTCATCAAATCTGTGTTTTATAGAGATAATTGTGGCTGTATTTACTGAAACAATTTCCTAAATTTATAAAATTGCTTTCCTGACAACTCAACATAGGAATTAAGTCTTTCTTCTTTACTATCATAATCTCACTTTCTTAAAAGTGTGTCTAGTACAGGGTGGGCATTCACTGATATTTACTGACTACTAGACTTTTTTTATTTTTTTTTTGCAAATGACAGTCCTGAGCACCCCTGAGACATCACTCAAAGCACCAGTCTCAAGAGAAGATTTTTGTATAATTCGACAAACTTGGTTAATTGACTATTTAACAAATGGATCCTTATGTGGAATTGGCTTTTGGAAAATTGGATTTTGAAGGAATACATCTGTTGCACTTGCCCACAGCCATGTGGCAAAGTGAAAACTGGAAATAAGGAGACGAGGAAGGAAGAAGCCAGTATCCTTCATAGTGTGTGTATTAGCTGCTGAGGGCCTGGGGCAAAGAAGTAGCAAGAGAGAGAAATGTATCAGAAGGTAATTTCAGAGAAAGATTTGACAGATTGTAGAAGGCAATGGCACCCCACTCCAGTACTCTTGCCTGGAAAATCCCATGGACGGAGGAGCCTGGTAGGCTGCAGTCCATGGGGTCGCTGAGAGTTGGACACGACTCAGTGACTTCACTTTCACTGTTCACTCTCATGCATTGGAGAAGGAAATGGCAACCCACTCCAGTGTTCTTGCCTGAAGAATCCCAGGGACGGTGGAGCCTGGTGGGCTGCCGTCTATGGGGTCGCACAGAGTCGGACAAGACTGAAGCGACTTAGCAGCAGCAGTGAATGATTACACATGAAATCCTTGCAGGTTTTTCCATATTACCACTTTTAGGGAATATAGGAAGAGATTGTATCTTTGGTTTCACACTTGCTGAGATGGAGTTATCGTCAAGACATCTGTATGGATATTTGGTAGGCAGTTAGAAGGGCAAGTCTGGAGCTATGGAGTGTGGAAAGAAGCTACAGACCATATGGCTGAGAAACTTGATAGAGTTACCAACACAGCAGTTGAAATCAAGCAGTGATACTTCTTAGCACTGCTTTAACTTTCACTTTAACTTATCACTTCTTTAACTTTCCTTACAAGTGAAATATGTGCATGATATGAATGTTAGATTTTAAAAGAATGTAAAATAAGAAGGCGGTGGCAGAAGATGAGATGGTTAGATAACATCACTGACTCAATGGACATGAATTTGAGCAAATTCTGGGAGATAGTGGAGGACAGGGGAGCCTGGTGTGCTGCAGTCCATGGGATTGCAGAGCCTGATACAACTTAGCAACAGAACAACAACCATACTTATTATTTTTCACATTAGAAAGCCCCAAAGCGGTCATTTATTTTTAAAGATAGCCAGGTGTTGCTAGTGGTAAAGAAGCCACCTGCCAATGCAGGTTTGATCCCAGGTGATAGATCCCTAGGTGGGGAAGATTACCTGCAAGAGGGCATGGCAACCCACTCCAGTATTCTTGCTTTGAGAATCTCAGGGACAAAGGACCCTGGAGAGCTACAGTTTACAGAGTAGAAAAGGGTCAGACATGACTGAAGTGACTTGGCACTTACATAACTTTTCCTGCATCTTTTGAATCACAGGGTGACTATCGAGAAAAACGAACTAACTTATGACTAAAGACATGCACACTTTATCTTCTTGCAATCCAAATAACCAAGAATTAAGCAAAGAATTGTTTTCATTTAATTTAAGGAAGTAACAGCTGCCTAGATGAAATAATCCTAGGACTTTCATTTCATTCATGTGTAATCCATGAAATAATTTACAGCTGCTTGAACTAGACAATGTGGGATATGAGTGAATTTTCACATCTGTTTCTAGGAACTTTAGAACAAAAATTAAAAACTTTCCAAACATAAGTCTCTTCACAGTGATTCAGTGATGGGATATACAAGAATTATATGGCAGTTTCCCCTGGTATGTTGATTTACATCGATAGAGTTGATTTGGTCAAATATTTCAAACAGATGTTATATATTCTGAGTGAATTATTAAAAATAAAACAAATGTTAAGAAAACATATAAGAAATTAGACACGTTTTAATGAAATATTTACGAATACTTTTTTTGTTATAGTATAGACGGCTACACTATTTCCTTAAAAGGAAAGAAAGAATGAAGAGCAAAACATAATTCACTTTTCTGGGACAAATTTTGGTTGAAAAGTGGAAGAAGGATGTTGAGGCCATGCTTCTATTGGTTCTGTGTTTCTACATGCATGCTCCAGTATGAGTTCAGTATTCTTTCTCAGGATATCAGAGCAGTACAGCTTAACCAAATTCACAATTAATAAGAACAAAATGGCAGATACAAGAAATTATATGCTGGAACGTTTATTAGAATAACCTAAGTTTAAAAGGGGACTTCCCTGGTGGCTCAGACGGTAAACCATCTGTCTACAATGCGGGAGACCTGGGTGGGCTTCCCAGGTGGCTCAGCAGTAAAGAACCTGCCTGCTAAGTGCAGGAGATGTGGGTTTGATCCCTGGGTGGGGAAGATTCCCCTGGAGGAGGAAATGGCAACCCACTCCAGTATTCTTGCCTGGGAAATTCCATGGACAGAGGAGCCTGGCAGGCTACGTGCCATGGGATCACAAAGAGTTGGACATGACTGAGCGACTGAGCACGCACACAACTTAAAAAATAATTATGTTAGTATCCCATTAAAAAAATGCCATGGGATTTAAATGCTGTGATGAATTTTCCCATTTTAATAAAAAAGTAAGTTACAGAATGTTTATTTTACTTGATTATAGGAGATCAATAAACAAAGTGATTTGGCCAGGGTTAAGTTAGGGACAATGTTTGTGTACACTTAAAATTACATATCTTTTTTATCTTCTATTGTTAACTGAAAAGTTCAAGAAACTTCCTGAGATATTTTTTGTTAGCTACCAGTTCCTGTTTAATTTCTCTGACCATCAACAGCCAAATACACAATAACCACAAACATTTGTAAAAATTTATGGGCTGAAACTTGTTCACTTAGATTGCAAATGAATCACAAGACTTGTGTTAATTGAACCCATCATTACATAAATTGTGAAAGCTTCTCTGTTAGTCAGAAAAATTAAGACATCTGGGAGTGGTTTTCTATTTCTAGTCTGGAAGAAAATACTAATGTTTCTAACAAATTTAAACCCAAATGCTACTCAAAGTCTGATTTGTGCATCAGAGTACATCTATATTTTCTTTGGTTTGCACCTATCACAAATTCAAGACATTAATTATATTCACCAAAAAAAAAAAAACAAACCCCTGACTTTTTCCTGAAACTTTTGTCACCTTCTAAAGGGCTGGCAGATAGAGGTTGCAAACAAGTCTCTTTATTTTAAAAATGACTGAAATTCCAGGCATGTGGACTAATGTCAGGCAGGGTTAGATAAGCGGACTGGTCTGGTATGCCTGAAAGCTTGGTCACGGCTCTAAGAGAAATAAGGACACCTCGTGATCAACACAGAAATATAGACACAGTGTCTGAGGAGGACCATCAACAATCAGATTTGAGGGGGGGTGAGGGGTGGTGCTAGTGGTAAAGAATCTGCCTGCCAATGCAGGAGATGCAAGAGAAGTAGGTTCGATTCCTGTGTTGGGAAGATCCTCTGGAGGAGGAAATGGCAACCCACTCCAGTATTTCTGCCGGGAGAATCCCATGCCAGAGGAGCCTAGCAGGTTATAGTCCGTGAAGCCACAAAGAGTCCGACATGACTGAGCACGCACACATTCACGCATGCGGGGGAGGCCTTTAACAGATCAGCAGAGCTAACTAGAGATGTTCAGGAATAGAACTGGAAATAGAAATGAGTCAGGGACTTCCCTGGTGGTCCAGTGCTTAGGACTCTGTTTCCACTACAGGGGGTGAGGGTTATATCCCTGGGGAACTAAGATCCGGCATGCTGGTCAGTGCAGACAAAAAATTAAAAATAAAATTTTAATAAAATAAAAATTAGGCCTAGAAATTAAAAATGACAATAACAGCAATATTGACTAAAAAAGAAATGAAGCAACTCAAGCACAGTGTTAACAGTATAGACATGGGCAAAGCAAGGAAGGCTGGTTAATCTAAAACTCTGGGATTAGATACATTATTAATTTTTGCAGGATGATGGGTAAAATATGTAATTTTTTTCAAATATGAAAATCACACAAATATGAAAATCACACAAAATCTTGCAGAGCTCATCATTTTAACCACCATTTAAAAGTGTATTTAATTTTAATTCCCCTGGTGTGTGCCTCTGCATAAAGCATTCATACAAGTTATCTCTCTCAATAATGAGAAAGCATATCTCATCAAAATAGTTTAGTTATGGAATGACTACTTACCCTATTAGGTACCATTATGTTACAGCAGCATGATTTCAGCCACTGCAGGTGATACATCAGGCTTAGACTTATTATTTTGTTTCTAAACTAATTATGAACACTATTTAATATAATTTTTATGTTCCAACAGACTCTATGTTAAATAAATAATGTCCTATGTTGAGAAGTTCCTATGAGCACTGTTATCAATTTGTTGCTTGCTAATGAACTTTGACCATAAACCTAATAATTACATGCTATACCATACCAGATGATATTTTTATTCTTGATCTGGACTGCAAATATTAATTGAGTTCATTCTGATAAGTGTCCCTGCATTAATTACATAATTTTCTAACTCAAAATAAGCCCTTTAGAGAGAGTGTGGTAAATTCACATACTAATTGCTTATAGCCCTAATGCTGTTTTTTAAGTTTTAAAAAAATTAAAAAAAAAATTTTTTTTGCTGCACTAGTTCTTCATTGTGGCACACAGCCCTCTCTAGTTGTAGCCTCAGGATCTCTCGTTGTGGTGTGTGGGCCCAGTTGCCCCAAAACATGTGGTATGGTAGTTCCTGGACCAGGGATGGAACCCATGTCCCCTACATTGGAAGGCAATTTCTTAACCACTGGACTACAAAGGAAGTCCTTGTAGCAGCTTCTTCATCTAGTCTCTAAGCTTGTCTTTGGTTTCCCTGGTGGCTCACTGATAAAGAATCTGCCTGCCAGTGCAGGAGATATAGGTTTGATCTTAGGGTCTGGAAGATCCTCTGGAGAAGGAAATAGCAACCCACACCCGTAATCCTGCCTGGGAAATCCCATGGACAGAGGAGCCTGGAGGGCTACAGTCCAGGGGGCCGCAAAAGAGTCGGTCACAAGTTAGCAACTAAACAACAACAACACACTTGTCTTTAGTAAAGATAATTCTGCCTGAAGCCAGGTGACTTCATACACATGACACAAACATAAAAAACTAAATTGATATGAGGTTAGTGAATCAACTCAGAATTCGTTTACCTTTTTCTTGGATTTCAAATCTAACAAGTCTCCCATCACCACCCCTCCTTTCCTCTTTCTTGTTTCTATCTTTATTTTTGCTTAAGTCTCAAGTTTCGATAGTACCCTTCCTTCACTTCCTTTTCTCTTGCCTGGAGAATTCCATGGACAGAGGAGCCTGAAAGGCTACAGTCCAGGCGGTTGCAAAGAGTCAGAGACAACTGTGCAACTAACACATGTCCTTCACTAGACCCTCCACACAGCAGACTTCTTTTGCTTCAAGGGTCTTCCATTTTATTTCCTTTGTACTTAGCTACACTCCGCTGAACTTCGTGTTGTTGATACTGAGATTTTCAACTCATCATGCAATATTCTCAATGAAGCAAATTTTAACCAACTAAATGAATGTTACAAAGTAAAAAAAAAAAAAAACAACATTAAAAAAGTATTTTATTATGCTTTTATATTTGTTGGGATCCTAAATCCAATCTGCGCTCCGTCACTCAGTTGCGTCCAACACTTTTGTTACCCCATGGACTGTGGCCTGCCAGGCTCCTCTGCCAACTGATTCTCCAGGCAAGAATATTAGAGCGGGTTGCCGTTTACTCCTCCAGGGGATCTTCCCAACCCGGGAATCGAACCCAGGTCTCCTGAATCTCTCGCGTTGCAGGCGGTTTCTTTACCATCAGGGAAGCCCAAAATCCAATACAGTTGGTCTAGAAAAGACGCTAAGTCTCATAACTGCCTCCTATCCTCTCCCCTTCAACCTTCCTTTATTTCTGTCTTACATATAGCCCTTTGGGATAAGGAAAAAAAGAATCACATTTTTGGAAAAAGAAGTAAAGAAGACTGGTGGCTGGTCATACACTGAAACTGCTGCTGACGGGCTGTGGCTGTGGCTGCCAACTTGTCCTCCCTGTGGTGTGCCGCAGGCTAGAGGCAGGCACAGGACATACCTTTCCCATCACTGAGATGCGAGCCACACGCCACAGGCTGTTGCCACCGTGTCTGACAACGTTGTAAATCCTCTTTCCGTTCTGCACTGCTTTCTTGGAATTCACATGCTGCTCTCATCCCTTACACTTCAAGTCACACGACATTGCCACCTCACATTAAATTCTACAAGATTATTTTCCACTTGTTCCATTTCCTTGGATAGTTGCCTCCTTGGATAGTTGCCTCTATCCATTTCCTAGCTGGAACTGTTCTTTAATAACGTCATGCCGCATGATACTGCCTAAGAACCTCATCTCACTTCCTACGTTATATAAATTTTTGAGTGTCTTAAAAGAAGAGTTGTTGTTTAGTCACTAAGTCGTGTCTGATTCTTTGTGGCCCCATGGGCTGTAGCCTGCCAGGCTCCTCTCTCCATGGGCGTTCCCAAGCAAGAATGGAAGGGGTTGCTTTTTCTTTCTGCAGGGGATCTTCCAGACCCAAGGATTGAACCCGTGTCTCCTACATTTGCAGGTGAATGCTCTACCACTGAGCCAGCAGGGAAGCCCTTACAAAAGAGTATTTGGTGATAATATATATATATATATACGTGTGTGTGTGTGTGTACATAAACATCTAAAATGTAATGAACTGATTATGCAATATACTTACCTATATAGCAACCCAAGCCTCTTCCTGTGCCATGAACTAACCAAGACTATAAATATCTTCAGGACTCTGTACCTGCTATGTCTTCTCCCTGGGGTGCCCTTGCACCTAATACGACCATATTGTGCTTCTCTCCCTTCATTCAAGTCTTTCCTCAAAGATTGCCTTCTAAGAAGGGATTTCTTTGACTACTCTATCTAAGACAGCACCTTCTATTACTCTTTATCCATATTCTCCTTTATCTTCAGAATGATGGTTACATCCTGGAATTATTACACTTTACATTTATAATGTACATTTACATTTGTAATGTCCCTATTACATTTATTTGTTCATCATTTGATTCCACACTAATGAATTCTCAACATGGCAGAAAATTTCTCACATTTCCTACACCTGAAACATAATATTAATGGATGCTCAGTAGGTACACATTGAATGAATGAATGACTGAATCATTCAACACCATGATATACATGTCACTGTTACTCCATTTTATTTATAAGGTGTGCTACAAATAAAGCCCCTCAGAAAGCATGAAGGACTTCCCCAGAGCACATAGTATTAATGGAAGAGGACCGCAACTGAAGCTCCACTGGTCTGACTTTACAGGTGAGGGTCAGCTTTTATGTACACACACAAATATCTGTAACAAACGACTTTTTCAAATTAGTGACTATATAAATTATTACATATAGGGTTATTTGCCTTCTGGACTTGCCTGGTGGCTCAGATGGTAAAGAATCCACCTGCAGTGCAGGAGATCTGGGTTCCATCCCTGGGTCAGGCAGATCCCCTGGAAAAGGGCATGGTAACCCACTCCAGTATTCTTGCCTGGAATATCCTATGGACAGAAGTACCTGGTGGGCTAAAGTCCATGGGGTCACAAGGAGTCCAACACAACTGAGTGAGTAACACACACATACACACCCCCTTGCCTTCTGTGTCTCAGAAAACTTATGTCAAGTTATATAAGATACTACTCTCCAATGCCAAATGTTAGAGGAAAACCATCATTTATTGAGTCCCTACTACATTTTAATTACTCTTTTAGGTGCTTTGAGATGTAACATGTCATTCTGCTCCACACAAAAATCCTCTAAGGTAGTAGCTCTCAACCCTGGGTAATTTATCCCTTCTTCTACTACAGGAAGACATAGGACAATATCTGAAGATATTTTTCATTGTCATAACTGAAAGGAGGGTGTGTGTTAGATACCACTGAAATTTAGTTGGCACAGCCCAGCTCCTCACCACAGAGAATTGTCCAGCCCAAGATGTCAATGGCTCTAACGCTGAGAATCCCTGCTCAAAGGTTTGTTTTATCCCCTCTTTACCTGCATTATAGGCAGGTACCATATAGGAATAAGAGAGAAAGGTACAGAAAGTAGGGTACTGGCTGGAGATAGGGCAGTTTTTGAAAGCATGTAAAGTATAGGTCAAACAGTGTAAGCCATGTTCAGCTGATGAGATCTGACATTTGAGTCCAAGTTTAGTTGGATCAAGTCACACAGCCAGGACTGGAACAAAGGCCATGTTTTCCCAATCAGAACACAATACCCTGTTCACACTATGCTTCCAGTTAAGTCTATGTTATACAACACTGGTCAGCAAGGGCTGCTCAGCCTTTATCTTGACACTAATCTCAGAATCTCACACACACCCTCTCTTCAAATGATATCTAACTAATAGACATTTTTTACTGGAAATTTTGTGAGACTATGGAAGAGATGGGGCTTCCCAAATGGCTCCAGTGGTAAAGAACCCACTTGCTAATGCAGGAGACATAAGAGACACAGATTTGATCCCTGGGTTGGAAAGATCCCCTGGAGAAGGTCATGGCAATCCACTCCAATATTCCTGCCTAGAGAATCCCATGGACAGAGGAGCTTGAGAGGCTACATTTCACGGGACTGCAAAGAGTCAGACATGACTGAAGCAACTTAACAAACACAAGAGAGATAGTTAAATTGAACTTTGTGCATCAAAACTTTTCCCCAAACACCTCTGAACTTCTTAGACATACATTTCATTAAGTTTTGTCTCAATGACTGCTCCATATTTTATAACCCATCTTCTTTTTTGATCTGCCCTCCTTTCTAACCAGAGTCTCATCTGCAGTCCTTCTGAAATAACAGTTGAATCGACACTTCTGTTTGCATCTCACTTAACACTGTGATTAGTAAAGCAAAGATACTGCTTTGAAATTCATCTCCTTTATGGCCATTGGTAACAATGTCTCTCAGTAACATGAAGACATCAAGCTTATAACTATACTATCATCAACCTACAACTCAGCTCTATAAGCAACGCAAAAAGCAGTGTTCTGATCGCTTTTCCACTCAGCATACTGTGAGCTCTTTCCCTCCAAGAGCACTGTAAATGAGAAAGAGAGCAAGAGAAACAGATACATAAAGATCAACATGTGGAACACGTCTGTGTCCAGATGACTCTAAGATACCCATGATCCCTACTGTCTCTTGCTCATGCCCTTGTAGCATCCTCTCCCGTTGAAGATGAGTGAAACGTGGCATCGCGGCTTCTAACCAGTAGATGCAGCTAAGTTGATTGGACATCACTTCCGTGGTTAGGTTATGAAAAACTGTGGCTTCCATCTTGGTAGCACACTCTCTCTGTTACTTATTTGCACATTTTTTTGCACATTTTGATGAAACAAGTTGCTGTCTTTTGAAGGCCCATATAACAAGAACTCGGGATGGCTTCTGGTCAATGGCAAGTTAGGAACTGAGGCCCTCAGTCCAACAACTCTTGAGGAACTGATTTCTGGCAACAATTGGGTGAGCTTGGAGGGAGATCCTTCCCGAGTTGAATTTCAGAGGAGACCTCAGAACCCTGACTGATACCTTGATTAGAGCCTCATGAGAAACCCTGAGGTATAAGACACAGTTGAGCTGTGTCTAGGTTCCTGATCCAAAGAAATTAAAGTGATAGATCTATGTTGTTTTAATATGTTAAGTGTATAGCAACCTGTTAGAAAGTTATAGACAACAAATGCAACATGCAAACCATTTTTAAATTTTCTCTAAATTACTTAGAATATAGTTCTTAATGAAGTCTTGAAGAATTACTTTAGTAGTTGGCTTCACATTAAATAAAATTGATCTTCAAATTGAAGATCAGTTAAGATTTATCAAAATATATAAAAGACAGTTAAAATTTCAGACTACCTTATTTAAAAATACCTGGTCATTCAAATTATTCTTTAAAGCCTCTTCCTAGTTTGAAAATGTCAAGTAAAAGTATGAATTAAAGTTAAATTATCATAATTTTACAGTTGATCAAATATATGATAAAGCTGTCAGTAGAGTTATTATATACAGTTTACTGTATATTGGAGTCCCACTTACAATCATTTTATATAGTAACTTTATCCACAGTTTATAACATTATGATATAATTTTAAAGATTTGTAGTAACTGAATTTTTCCCTTTGCAGTTGTGGTGTTGATTACAACTATGATTTATTTGAGGCCATGCCTTAAATTCAAACCAAAATTACAACATCATTTGGGTAGGAAAAATATGATCCACTTTGTGAGTCTCAGATCCAGTATGTGGTTTTTATGAATTCATTCTGACCAAAAAATGGAAGAAAGTCTATAGCAGCTTTTCATAGACATGCAATATGCACTTATGCACACACACACACACAAACACACAGAGGCACAGGCAAAGTTACATACACGCACTGCTGGAGTAACCAAAGCAACACGTGACCCATGATAATCCACACAGTCCTAGCTCAGAATTCCAGATGGACTATAGCCATGACTTAGATAAAACCAGAGCCAAAGAAAAATTCATCCAACATTTCTTCTGGGGTTCATCTGGAACTTTTGAAATTAGAGCACTTTTTCATATAAAATATACTGAACATATTTTCAGATCCAACTTCAATATATTGGTGTTCCCACATCCAGACAAATATTTATATTTTTCTAACTCTATGGATCACTATTTCCTAACCCAAACACTCTACTTTAGGAGGCTTGGTTTATTCATAGCCTCCAAAACACATGCAGACTGGCTCCAAAACTAACTACAATTAAGATGAGTAAAAATGGAGAATCTTTGTTTTCTCTAAGTGATCTGAACCTTGAGTCACAGGGAAAACAAAATAAAACTAAAAATAAGAATAATAACCATAAATTTGCCTTTTAAAGGTATCAATCTCTTCTAGCTTAAACTTTTGCTTTCAATAATCTTAGTCTCTTTTTAACATAGAAACACTCAAATTTATGTTCAAAATTCCCAACAAAGACTTTCTCTTTCTTTGAAGTTTACTTCTCTCCCTGGCCACGTAAGGCAGCATGGCATATAAGAGGAAGTACTGGATTGGCCACAGAGTTCATTCAGGTGTTACTGTGTAACATCCTACAGAAAAACCTACATCCTACAGATTGAGTTGGCCAAAAAGTTCATTTTGGCCAACCCAATCCATGTATCCTCTGGACAATGGCTGGCAGGCAGCTACTTTTTGTGCAAATCCTTACGGTCTCCTTCACTGGACTCTGAGAAGACTACTCTCACCCACTTGGTGTTTGGGCACCGCCTGTTCTCAGTATGGTCTGGAGTCTGGCGATCATCTCTCCACCTCGATCTAGCTCCACCTTTACTCTGGGATCCTCTGGGTCCCGCCCTCAGCCTACTTTGGCTCAGCCTAGCCTGGGACATCACATGCTCTGATGTGGAGTCCCACTGCTCCTCACTATGGCAGCCCCAGTATTCTCCACTGTCAGCTACTCACCCTCCTCCCTTGTATCCTTCACAAAACAAGTTTGGGTTGCCAGGTCTCCTCCACCTAACCTAGGCTCAGGGGAATCAGAAGTCCTTACCTAAGCCTGTCTTGCTGTTTTATTTCATGGAGCTCTGTATTGTATGAATGTAAACGAAAAATCTAGTCCAACGCCACCCAGATTTTTACATTACCTAGTCTACGGATCTGTGTAAAGATTCTGCCCCATTTTTCTCTGGCCCTAATCTTTCTGCATGTTTCTGCAACCTACACATCCTGAGGGGTGAGCCAGGGCATTCATCTCTCACCTCTTGGTCTTTCTTTGTATTTTTCCCTTTATCAAGGACTCTGTGGGATTTTTTTTCTCTTTCATTCGATCAGCCAGGGACTTTCTCTACATCTCATTTTCCACAATGAATACAATCCATGATTAAACCTCTGAAGAGCTTTGCTCTGAAGATGCAAAGGGGGAGTTTTCAGAATTGAGAAAATAACTTTCTTTCTTCACAGATCTTGCTTTAAACCGTATTCCTTTACCTCAAAGAAGTTAGCTTTGAAACATAAAGGTGGTAAGTAAATTACTCCTTTCTTTTAGGTAGTACTTCTTTTTCCCTGATAAAGAATCTGCCTGTAATACAGGAGACCTAGGCTCAATCCCTGGGTGGGAAGATCCCCTGGAGAAGGGAATGGCCACCCATTCCAATATTCTTGCCTGGAGAATTCCATGGACAAAGGAGACTGGCAGGCTACGGTCCATGGGGTCACAAAGAGTTGGACACAACTATGCAACTAACACTTTCACTTTCACCCTCTTTTACCCTGAAGTAATAGCTTTACTGATGTCAAAGGCAGAAAGGAAGCATCATTTAAAATTAAAACATAATTTTAATTTTTTAAGAAATTGGTTCAGTGGCAAAAATATTATTCCCATTGTCCATGATAATCTTTTTTTCCTACATGCCTTGTTTACTGTGTCTCCTCTCATGACTTCTCTGCTGATTAAAATCTAACCTCACAGACAGAAGACAGACATGTGGACACAGAGGGGGAAGGAGAAGATGAGACAAACTGAGAGAGTAGCATTAACGTACATGCTACACTGTGTGTAAAACAGATAACTAGTGGGAAACTGCTGTACAGGCCCCGGAGCTCTGCTCAGGGCTCTGTGATGACCTTGCGGGGTGGGATGCAGTGGTGAGTAGGAAGTAGGTCCAAAAGGAAGGGGATCTGTGTATACATATGGCTGACTCACTTTGTTGCACAGCAGAAAGTAACACAACATTGTAAAGTAACTATGCTCCAATAAGAAAATTAAAAAATGGTTAAATTAAATCCAACCTCTCCTTATCAATTCAGCTCAAATGCTACTTCCTCCCTGAAAACTTTCTCAACACCCTAGCTCTCAGTACTTACTTATTTCCACTTAACTACAATGACACATTACCCATGATATCTGAAACTTAACAATACTATATTGCTTTGAACCATTATCTAATTTTCAATATTTGTCTGCTCATTCATTGACTCATTAATCTCTTATTTAAACCAGACACACAGGTGTGGATCATTTTTTGACTCTTCCCCACCATGTCCATTAAACTCTCACCAGCTTGATAGAAACCTGCCAAGCTTCAGGTTGATAATATAGTTCTTAATATCATACACATAATTGTGACCTTTTCAATGAAGTAATAGATATTCAACCTTTGGCAGAGGTAAAAAAAAAAAAAAAAAACTATACATAAGGAAATGGAAAAGAGATAATGAAAAAAACTTAAAGGAATACACAAACTACATCTTTATAGGGGAATTAAAGGCTTTAAATATTTATTTCAGGGTCACAACTTTGATCTGTCCAATCACTAGCTGACCACTCAGCTAATGACAGAACTTCATTCATGACCAAGAACACAAACTTTACAAATTATTTAGGACACTCACTAAGCAAACGATCAACAACTAAATAAACAGCAAAAGCAACCTCTTGAGAGAGTAGAATCTTATTTCTAGAGCTGCTGCATTATAAAACTAAAAATGTCCAGGGACTTTCCTGGTGGTCCAGTGGCTGAGACTGTGCTCCCAATGCAGGGACCTGGGTTTGATCCCTGGTCAGAGAACTAGATCCTGCATGCTGCAACTGAGACCAGCACAGCCAAAATAAATAAATAATAAATGTAAAACTAAAATAAGGGGCACCGAGAAAGACTTTTTAAAAAAATAAAGATACTTTCTTAACAAAGGCATTCATTTCTTGCAATCTCAGCTAACAATCCTAGAAGAGACCCAGCTGAGATCTCAGGGTTCTTTTGCTAGACGGAGGAATTACTTGATTTTCTTTTCACCAGAAGAAATACAGATGAATTGAATTGACAACTAAGAACAAGAACAAATACCATAGCTAGTTCTGTCTTTCTTATATAAAGCTCATCTGCTTCCTTACCTTTTCCTAACCATTGCTGGTCTGTTCCCATCTCCACACCTTAGCACAGGCTATTTCCCTGGTGTCTCTCTGTATTAGTCACTCTCTTAAAGGCATGGGAGTATCTTTACTCCCCACAACCATAAAGCTTCAACTGATTCAAATTCCTTCACATCACTTCCTATTTACTCATGATTGGAATACATAAATAAAATACATATTGCATTACTATGCCCTCATCTATTAAAACTTAAACTTTTTTCTTATAGTTTTCAGGTAGGCTCGAACTAATTTAAAAATTGAGGAAGAAATAATAATGTCTTCTGCATCCTCCTGTAGCCCTGGCTTAGTAGCTTCTTGCCTCCTCAAACTTAGTGAATACTTAATAGGACTGCCGGAGAACATGAATGAAGGCAAGAATATATGAAACTATGTCTGGTTATTTGTAATAATCTAAGTCCAAATATGATTACTTTAGACCATAATATCATACGTCTTTCTGAGACCTTGATACAGATTTACCATACCAACATGCATTTGATTATTCCCTAGGAGTGAATCAGAGAACTTCTAGGCAGCACTTCATTAGAGAGAATCACTTCATAAATAATATGACCACTGTTTATACACAAGTGTCAACACCAACTCTTGGTACATGTAGTGCCACAAACAGTACATTCAACGCTTCTGACTATGACTGAGCTTCACTGAATCACTGCTTCCTATTTCCCTTCATATGTCACATCGTTTCTCAGTCCTGTACCTTTGTTCATATTGCAATCCTCTCTCCTAGTCCTGTTCATCCTCTTCACCAGAGGGATTCCATCCATAATTCACTTGCTGCAACCCTGCCCTTGGAGCTCTACTGCGGTTTGGCTTTCTTTTCTCTATGTTCCTATTCTATTCCTCCCAATACCACAGGGTATTATAATTTCTGCTGAATATGTCTTTCTCTCCCACATAGAGAGTAAAAAGGAGAGAGGCCATGTTTTATTGTTCTTTCTGTGTTCAGGGTTTACTTCACTGTCCAGCATATACAAGAGTAAAGAAAGGCTTGTTGAATGAATGAAAGAATGAATGAAGTAATTTTAAAAATAACGGTACTGCTTTCTACCATCTATTTTTTTTTTTTACTAGAAAAATCCATTAACTTTTTCAATAGGAACTTCATTGGCCTCTCTGACCACACAGACTTCCAAAGTTGCCCCATAATTCACACTCATTAGATCTTGTCAAACATCTCAACCATATCCTTTTGAACACCTCTCATCCATAAACTTTGCCAAATCACAATGAAGACTAACCATATGTGCTACCCTTGTAAGGACATTACTCACTGGCTCTTTTTAATGCCAAAAACTTTAAATGAAAAGTAACTAGAACAGAGATTTTCCAGATTTTGGTACTCAACACATCTTGTGGTTCATTTGCATGAATACACCATCATATGACCACACCAGGATTAATTTCTAACTTTCCAACAAGCCTGGACTGTTAGACTTCAAGGTGAATAAGAAAGTGTCATTCGAAACTGTGAGCCCATCCCAAAATTCTTATGTCCTAACTCCCAGTAGCTCAAAACATGACTTTTTGGAGATAGAGTCGTTAAAGAGTTAACTAAGTGAAAATGAGATCGTTAGGATTGTCTTTGTAAAAAAAAAAAATCTGGACATGGATATGTGCAGAGGGAAGATGATGTGAAAACACAGAAAGAAGATGGCCATCTGCAAACCCAAAATAAGAGGCCTCAGAAGAAATCAACCTTGCAGGCATCTTAACCTTGGATTTTTAGCCTCCAAAATTGCTGTTTAAGTCACTCAGTCTATGCTTTGTTACAGCAGTCTGAAAAATTAATACAGTAGGTAATGTTAGCCTCAAATATCTGACTGTAATAAGGAATAACTTATTACACTTCATGGCAAATAGATGGGGAAACAGTGGAAACAGTGTCAGACTTTATTTTTGGAGGCTCCAAAATCACTTCAGATGGTGATTGCAGCCATTAAATTACAAGATGCTTACTCCTTGGAAGGAAAGTTATGACCAACCTAGACAGCATATTAAAAGGCAGAGACATCACTTTGTCAACAAAGGTCTGTCTAGTCAAGGCTATGGTTTTTCCAGTAGTCATGTACAGATGTGAGAATTGGACTATAAAGAAAGCTGAGCGCCGAAGAACTGATGCTTTTGAACTGTGGTGTTGGAGAAGACTCTTGAGAGTCCCTTGGACTGCAAGGAGATCCAACCAGTCCATCCTAAAGGAGATCAGTCCTGGGTATTCACTGGAAGGACTGATGATGAAGCTGAAACTCCAGTACTTTGGCCGCCTGATGCAAAGAGCTGACTCATCTGAAAAGACTCTGATGCTGGGAAAGATTGAAGGCAAGAGGAGAAGGGGACGACAGAGGATGAGATGGTTGGATGGCATCTCCAACCCAATGGACATGAGTCTGAATAAACTCTGGGATTTGGTGATGGACAGGGAGGCCTGGCATGCTGCAGTTCATGGGGTCGCAAAGAGTCGGACATGACTGAGCAACTGAACTGAATTGAACTGAATAAGGAATCATCATTTCAGGGAAACAGAATTTTTTCTACCAATGAAGCAGGGAGAAAATAATTAATTTTCTTTGTACTTTTTGATCAAGAAAGTCTTAGGAATACCTTTAGTTGTTGGTGATACACTCTAATTGTAAGTAAGACAAACAGATGGTACAATAGTTTTTATTTTTTCCAGTACTCATAAATGATAAACATCTGGAGATCTGTAGTAGGTGGGTGAATGTTTCCTGAGAGATGGCTACTATTGCTTTCTATTACTATTACTAAACTATTACTTTCTGACCAGAAGTGCTTTGAGGATAGACACATGGAGACCTTAGTTCCACTAGTTTATTTTCATTTTGAAATATCTATGAAACAAGTAAAAGCCAAAGAAACTCAATCTTTCTAGCAGGAATTAATTAAAATTGTTGTCATTTATTTTTATTTCTTCACAATAGTAATTAAGCTTAATAGATATTATGCATGATCTTCATCATATATACCCTTTTTCACCCACCTGTTGCACCACCACCCACAGCTATCCTACGAAAAATCCAATGCCCATTGCCTTATCATTACAACTTTTTTCCAATGAGAAAGACTGTGTGTTAGTCACTCAGTCGTCTCTGACTCTTGGCAACCCCATGGACTGTAACCCACCAGGCTCCTCTGTCCGTGGGATTTCCCAGGCAAGAATACTGGAATGGGTTGCCATTTCCTTCTCCAGGGGATCTTCCTGATCCAGGGATCAAACCCGGGTCTATTGCATTGGCCAGCGGATTCTTTACTATCTTAGCCACCAGGGAGGACCACTGGAAGCAGGATACCAGGTTGCCTACGCTGACTTAGTTATAGATTTTTTGTATGACATTAATCTCCCTAGATCCAAACTAAACACCAACAATTACAATTTAGAATTCTTCAAAAAATGGCATTGGAGTTCTTAAGGTACAGTCAGTTTCTTATTTAACAGACAATAAATCCTTTATTCTGTTACTGCTCCCAATAAAGAATCCATACATGTGAACAAAGCAAATCAAAAAGCCCACCTTTAATCTATAAATATTCTGTTTATTTATGATTTTGTTAACAGCTGGTCAGGATATGTCAGATGATCTTCTCCATCAACAATATTTGTTTTTCCTTAGATATTCTTCTGATATATGTGTGTGGATAAGTATAAATATTTCCCTTGGTCTTTTTCATTTTCTTAAAGATGACTTTGATAACTTGAACTTTTAAATTTTGATGATGTTTATCACTTTTTTTTACGTGACTGGTATGTTCCATGTCCTCGCTAAGAAATCTTTGTTTCCCACAAGCCATGAATACATTATCCTATATTTTCACCTAGAGTTTTTATAGTTTTAGCTTTTACTTTTAGGGCTATAAAATACTTGAATTCATTTTTGTATATTATGTGAAAGAGGAGTTCACCTTCATTTTCATTGAGTACTTCATTTAAAAAAGAATTTCCTTTCAGACTATATTCCCAAAGTCCATTTCTGGACTATATATTCTTTTCCATCGACCTATTTTTCTGTTCTTATTCTAGTACTATACTGTATTTACGGCTGCAGTTTATAAATCCTAAATTCAGGTAGTTTGAGTTTCCACTTTGTTCTTCTTTAATGAGTTTTTTATTTTTTACTATCTAGGACTTTCATGTTTTCAATCAAGTTTTACAAACTGCTTGTCAATTTCTCCAAAAAAAAAGGCCTGTTGGGATTTTCACTGGGAGTTCATTAAAACTATAATGACATCTTAACAAGACTGATGCGTCCAATCCATGAACAGAATGTAACTTCTGTTTGGACCCTCTTTAATATTTCCCAGAAAAGTATGTCTAGCATTTAGTGTATATTCTTACAATTTTTTTTAAAAACTTCTCCGAAGTATTTTATGTCTTTAATGACATTTTTATGTGGAGTGTTTTGTGTGTTATTTTTATTTCATCTTCTGCTGCTAGTATATAGATATAAGATTGATCTTTGTGTATTGATCAAATCTCATTTCATTTTAGTTTCCCTTTGTCTCCTCCAGCTCCACTTATATTTCACTATGTTGCCTTTTAATATTCTCTTTTCATAAACTTCATATTTTTTCAATGTTGAGAGTAAAAAGCAAATGTCTGAATTTTACCTATCTCTTATATAGCAAATATTGTCAGCCTATCAACAGAAAATCCTTTCCCCTGTATACTAGATTCTGCTATTTATCTTATGATCCAGAACATTTTCACTTTTATTTTAGTTAATTTCATGAAGGCTTTTTATTCATCTCTGATATTTTCCCTGAAAGAGAACTGGTAGGTTCTCATTGGATTTTTTCATTCTCCACTTAATTACATTTAGAATCTTCTTTCCATATATGAAAAGGAAGACCTTACAGATAAAACATTCTATAATGTAGTCAATGAATCAGAAATTTTAAAATTTGGAGATCATAATAATAGAGTAATGTCTTCATCTAGTTTCTGGTTTCTGTTTGTTTGTGGACACCCTAAGGCCATGCTCCAGATTTCTGTACCCACGTCAGCATGGTTAGCTATGCCATAGATCCATCCCCCTGGTGTTTTTGGCTGTTTAAGGAGTTAATTTCACCACACCAGGGATAACTTCAATAAACCTTGGACCCCAAGAACGACCGGTACCCACTGCTTTCAACTACCCTGTAGCAAAAGTAATCACAACTGGTATTTGGGGGATTTAATGGGACATGTATTACTGTCTAGTAAGGGACAATGAAGCTGTTCTAAACTCTGCTACACTATTTCTAGCAGAAATGCTTCAAGGATTAGGAAATATTTCCCTGCTCATCAGTACTAATGCATTATTTATTTTGATTGATATGGGAGTGGGTGAGAAAAGAGGGAGTAGCCTAAATTTGTTCAAGTGATCACCTTAACTTAACATTACTTTTGAATTTGTAGAAACAACGATTAACATTATTTTGAATCTGTAAATTACCTTATCATAATTGTGTCAAACTGTTAATTTTCTTGAATGGAGCTAAGGAAAAGAGGGTAGGTCATAATTCAAAAGGGCTTTAATCAAACTAGTTGTGGGAAGAAAAAAAACTTTCTGGTTTTAAAATAAGGTATTCACCACCTTCATTTTTTTGATTAGTATAAACAAAGTCAGAACTAAGACATATGCACTACTGGCTGTCATAGTGTGACAAGAAACAGGAATAAAGTTACTCTTTCCTAGTAGTTATATTACTTTAAGGCTTAAAGTGGGTTTAAAGGTATTATCTGAAACATGAGAAAAATTGCTCTTACCGTATCAATTTTCTAGCAAAGAGAGTCCCTTTGGGGCTCTTCCTTGGATGCCAAAATAATGAGGAAAGAATCCATTTAAATTTCCTTCATCAGTATACACACACACACACACACACACACTAACTTGAGATATGAATTATCTGAACTTCTGAACTGCAAGTTGAATCTATTTAAGTTCCCCTGATTTCCCAAGATTTGTACTTAGAAAAATAGATGAATGAGTTTTCAGTGCAAAGTTCATGCCCTTATAATTCAGCCATTCTTCCAAAACACACGGATCCTTTGTTTAAAAGATAAAGTCATTCCCCTATAAAATCATTTAAAAATAAACACCGCCGTATTCCATACATATAAAAAAAATGCAGCCACTAGAATAGAGTCAGAAAGCCAATCTGTAGGCCACAGGAGAATGTGCATGTGACTCCCCTCTCATTTGAGACATGGGGCACCTGGCTCTGGGCTGACACAATGCTTCTCTTTGTGTAACCTTCACCCCTTGATCCATGGGGTATCTATCCCAGGAGCACGCTTAGGAGAGTAGGCTCACTGAAAATTCTATCTGGAATCTCTTCTAACACCTTTGATACTATGAGATCAGAATTCTCATTTGAGAACTTCCCTCTGAGTTTCATTTGCATTTTTACACTTTTTGAAAAGCAAAATCCTCTTCGAAATGATTCAGATCTCACTTTGGCATTTAAAACAATGACTTACTTTGTCAGATTTTTAGTCTATAAGTATACAGTTTGTTTTGGAGGAGGATGGTGGTCTAGTTAAGAATTCTTAGCAAAATCATAACTTTCCACCTCCATGTGAAATGTGGCTTTGAAAGTGTGCATGTTTTCAAGGAGAAACATGACTCTAAAACATTATTTTAATTAAAAATAAATAAGCCAGGTTTCAGCACTCAGCTATAAAGTATTTTAAAGGCTTCAATGGTTCATAGCAACTATATGTATATTGAGGATCCATTACTACACATAATTTGAGAAATTCTTTGAACTGGTTATTAAAATAGTTTACCCACCTATGTTCAGAAACAATAATGTTTCTGCATGCCTTCACTGACTTCTGTTACAGACTATCC
The DNA here is from genome assembly GCF_023091745.1 of Budorcas taxicolor. Classification (NCBI taxonomy): domain Eukaryota; kingdom Metazoa; phylum Chordata; class Mammalia; order Artiodactyla; family Bovidae; genus Budorcas; species Budorcas taxicolor. The sequence goes on along the minus strand of NC_068923.1, from coordinate 45,910,715 downwards.
TTTCAAGAATGCACACAGTCTTGGAACACAGAGAGTATATCACTAAGATGCAGAATAAAGGATTGTTTAGAGATGACATCTTCCTCCAGGATAAGAGTTAGGCAGGTTTGCTCTCAGCCCATTATTAATAACAAGAGTTGCCTCAGTTATTATATATAACCTTGGGGTTATTCTCCTGTACAGAACTCACAGGTGTCACCTGGCCTTATTATGTCACCTGTAGGTACTGAACAAGCAGTGGGAGTAAAGCTGATCTATCTTATTGAAGTTATGAAAGAATAAAATAATGATGAACAATAAATTTAAAACAAGATGGCAGAACTATTCCCTGACAGGAGAATAATTTCCAAGAAGGTACATGTGTTAAGTTCATTGATCAAAAGTCTAAGATGCTCAGGTGGAATTTTTAAAATTCCAAAATTATAATGGCCCAGAACTATACATTTAAAACAAAAAAAAATGTAGAAAGGTAGAACATATGGATATAAAAATAATGAACCATGAAGATATAAACAATGGATTCTAGAGTACCCATTTTGATATCTTTAGATAAAAGATAAGTTAATATAAAAAAATCTTAACAGGAAAAGGGAAATCAGATTTAAGGGAACGGTAGATGAAGAAGACACAATCGACATCTCCATATGCGGGTCTGACATTATCTTTAAAGATGTAAAGAAACATCTGATAGAATGAAGGAAGAGATAGACAAATGCATACATAAAAGGATCAAGAGGACAAAAAGAGCAGAATATTTGACAGCATATTTACTATCATCAACACACAGATACAGAGGACATCACACTCTTAAGCAGAGAAAAAGCTTTTAAAGATTTTAAACATTCTAAAAAATCTTTCATGACACAAGACATTCAAAAAATGCCAATGAATGAATATTGAAATTATGTCCCCCAAAGTATACCTACAGAAACCAAAAAATCTCTAGTGTTTATAACTCAAATGAATCACTATTTAATATTAATAACCCTTAGCCTAGAATGTTTTGAGGAAAGTAAACAACAGTTAAATCTAAATTAAAATGAAGACATTATATATCAAAATCTGTGGGATATAACTAAGTTTGCACTTAAGAAATGTTACAGAGTTGAGTATGTTTATTAGAAAATAAGAAAGAACTGAAACTCCTAACAGTACAAGATAATAAAACCTGAGGACACTAGAAGGATACAACGATAAAGGTAAGGTCAGAAATCAACAAAATAGAAAATAAATAACATCAAAAAGAGATGATCAATAAAACTAAAAGGTACTTCTTTGAAAGGACTATTAAGATAGAGAAATCTCTGGAAAGTTGGAAGAAGAAAAAAAGGAGAGAAGAGTTGCAAATGAACAAAATACAAATGGTAAACAGGACAGTGGGCTTCCCAGGTGGCTCAGTGGTAAATGATCTACCTGCCAAGCGGGTTTGATCCTTGGGTCAAGAAGATCCTCGGGAGAAGGCAATGGCAGCCCACTCCAGTATTCTTGCCTGGGAAAGCTCATGGACAGAGGAGTCTGGTGGGCTGCAGTCCATGGGTTACAAAGAGCTGGACACAACTTAGCAACTAAACAGCAGCAGCAACAGGAGACAGGACAGTATAAAAATAACAGCGATTTTATACACAACATACACCATAGTGAAACACTTCTAAAAATAAAACAAGAGAAAAATATTTTTACTAGAATAATAAGCATTAAGAGATTTTAAAAATAATATTAAAAAAAAAATCTCTACCTAAGTGAAAACAAAGACAGTTTAACAGGTGATTCCACCAAACGTCAATGTAACCAACAATGAGTTTCTGTATTATACGATCAACTCATTAAATTGGGAGGGATGGGGGAAGTCTAGGTTTCATCTGCTCCTGGTGAGTTGAAAGGTGTTACCATTCATATCTGGCCTCACAAAACTGGTTAACATATTTTATTACCCAGTTTTAACTAATCAGCCTTCAAAAATAGATAGTTTTAAAGGCTTCTGAAGAGAAACTACAAATTAATGATAACACTAATAACGAAAATATAAACAATTTACAAGAAAATGGTCGCACTGCACTTTCTGCTTCATATAGTTCAAGATCTCTGTCAGACACACTGGTGGTAAAAAAAATCACAGCCGACAACACGTACAGATTTTTTTTAAGTGCATATTTTTCACTGAACTATTCCTGATGATAGAAGACTTGTTGCTATATTTTAGAAGCTAAGTCATATTCGACTCTTTTGGGACCCCACAGACTGCAGCCTGCTAGGCTCCTCTGTTCATGAGAATTCCCAGACAAGAATACTGGAGTGGGTTGCCATTTTCTTCTCCAGTGCATCTTCCCAATCCATGGATCAAACCCATGTCTTTTATACCTCTTGCACTGGCAGGCAGGTTCTTTACCACTAGTGCCAACTGGGAACCCCAGGTCTGCATTAGATTCAGGAATTCTATTTCTCCAACTAGTCCTAATTCCACAGTACCACCTTAAAAAACAAACAACAAAAAATGTTAGTATGACAGTTAATAAACTGCAGAAATAGAGGGAAAGTGGTTTTCCCTACTTCTATACCCTCTGAAACCCTTTCAGTCCATCATAACTCAATGCATGTTTATTATTTTTATGATGCCAAATATTCCATTTTTAAGCAATAAGAACCATTTTTTTTTAAAAGAAAGCAAATCAAGACAAGAAGGAAGTTTCAGTTGTGATTTATTTTCAGACCTATGTTTTAAACAAAGTTTCTCAAGATGACTGTTTTGTCAGAGGGAAGACTCTCCACCCACAGGGATTTTTTTACCTTGATTCTGGCCATGTTTATGCCTAATGATTCCCAGCTGTTCTCTTTGTGTTACATGTGCTCTTTCTGTCCATTTGGTGCCTGAGAGATTGGACTCTGAAGATACGGACGTGTATATTTATATGCATGTAAGTAGATTTCCACAGAAAGATATATACATCTCAGTTGGTGGGGCAGAATAGTTCCCCTACTGAGGAAAATGGATACTCATATAAATGCTATGTTTTATTAATCATATTTGCATTCATTATTTGATCAGGTTCAGTTCTTTTTCTCCTGGAGAATTCTGCTGGAGATGGAGGGCTTTTTGTTACAATCTCAAGTGAGTTTGAGGCTTCCCTCATAGCTCAGATGGTAAAGAATCTGTCTGCAATACAGGAGACCTGGGCTCTATCCCTGGGTCAGGAAGATCCCTGGAGAAGGAAATGGCAACCCACTCTAGTATTCTTACCTAGAGAATTCCAGGAACAGAAGAGCCTGACAGGCTACAGTTCATGAGGTCACAAAGAGTCAGACATGATTGAGCAACTAACACTCAAGTGAGTTTAGGGGCTAAAAGGAGAGATCTGATCTGCCTCAACACACCATTTAAGAATTAGGGGCAGATTTTCTTTCTTCCTATGCAATGCATTAAAAACACTAGGCACATAATAAATATTTGTTGAATAATAAAAAAACAATAATGCACCAAGTGACTGCCTATGAATCCATGGCAAGAGAAAAGTCTATCTCAATATTCTGTATCATTAATTCTCAACTAAATTTCCTTCCATGATAAAAATGTGACTTTTACATGATGTATCATATTCACAGGTGACATACTCTTATAAGAAAATACAGAATTTTAAAACAATTTTTGTGATTAGGTAAAATACTTTAAGATTCATTACCATCAATAAACCCTACTTACAATGAATGTTGAATTTGTTTAAAAATAGTGTGTTGCATAGTAGGATGTCTATCTCATCTTTACCTCCCAATAATGCAAACTGAAATGGAAGTGAGATAATGATGGTGCTTTAGAAAAACACTGAATTCATTCTAACAGGAAAAAAAGGCATCATTTATAACCTTAGGTCCTTTAACTAGTATTAATATTAGTTACAATCACAAAGTTCTTCACAGATGTGGATGGCAATAATATATATTTATACCTTTGTTGAGAATCATTTATATATATGACCTATTGACTTCTAAATAAATAGAATTGGATTAATATAATGAAAAATATCCCTGTGGGGAATTGGAAATAGGTATTAGCTTAAATAGATATCTTAATCATTACTTATTTGAAGAATTCATTGAGGTTATCACTATATAGCAAACAGGGAATAAATTTTTGATTCAGAGAAAACTGGTTTCAAATACTAAATATTTGCTCTGTCATTTACTGGTCATATGTATTTGGACAGGTTATTAAAGTTCTCTAAGCTTCAGTATAAGTGGGGATAATTAAAACTTGTTGGAAATATTAAGTTAAATAATTTAAGTGAAGCCCTTACAGTTCCTCATGCATGGCAGGCATCTAGCGAAAGTGAAAAGTGTTGTCGCTCTCAGTCATATCTGACTCTTTGCGAGCCCATGTTCTGTCCATGGGGTTCTCCAGGCAAGAATATTGGAGTGTGTTGCCATCCCCTCCTCTAGGGAATCTTCCCTTATTTTCCCTCCTGCAAATATTCCTTTTTTCCTAAATGTCTTTGGCTATTGCCTACTTCTGCTCAGCACCCATTCATATCCTTTTATATGCTTTGCACATTTCATAGGAGTTGGAAGACTGGAAACTACTTTTCTGAGATTCTCTTATAGCTAAGATTCTGCATACAATTTGATTCTACCAATGAGATACATTAGCAAGAAATCAGGAAGGAGGGAGAATGTAGAACATTTTCCCTCTGGCAGTAGAAATGTCTGGCCAAAGGGCTTTAGCAATGTGAATTTTTGCAATGGGAGGCCTCCACTGCTAGTTATTCACTTGGGGACTGCAGCACAGTTTTGACACAGCAGTAGTTTCATGAAGCTTCCTGATCTCCAGGTGGTAGCAGCTGCTTCAGGAACTTTGGATCATAGAGATCATAGAAGTGGAAATCTGAAAACATAAAACCCTGACTTTTTTACTTCTCTATCCTTCCCAATAATTTTGTTAGCATCTAATTCTCATATTAAATCACTCATAACGTGAAACAGCAAGAGGGTTTTCTGCACTGAACCTGTTTAGGTTCTAAGCATGTTCTAGACACTGGAAATGTAAAGTGGAAGATTTTCTTTCTTTCTTTGACATCTCAACAATGTCAAAATCTATGGAGGAGTCAAGTCCATCATCAGAAAAATCAATATCTTTTCATTATTCAGAAGGTAAGTTATGGCTGGAAAACATACTTTTATTTTATACTAAATTTTATACTTTTATACTTACTTACCTTGTATATGTATATATTTTATACATACTTATATTTTATAGTAAATTAATGACTTTGGTGCGTGTGTGCGTGTTGTCATTCAGTCACGTCCTCCTCTTTGAGACCCTATGGACTATAGCCCGCCAGGCTCCTCTGTCCATGGGATTTTCCAGGCAAGAATACTAGAGAGGGTTACCATTCTCTCCTCCAGGGGATCTTCCTGACCCAAGGATCCAACCCACATCTCCTGTGTCTCCTGCATTGCTGGCTGATTCTTTACCACTGAGCCACCTAAGACTGGGGTGAAATGAAAGAAAGAAAGTGAAGTCACTCAGTCGTGTCCGATTCTTTGTGACCCCATGGACTATAACCTACCAGGCTCCTCTGTCCATGAGATTTTCCAGGCAAGAGTACTGGAGTGGGTTGCCATTTCCTCCTCCAGGGGATCTTCCCAACCCAGGAATCAAACCCAGGTCTCCTGCGTTGCAGGCGATGCTTTACCATCTGAGCCACCAGGAAAGCCTGGGGTACATATTCTTTAATTTCTGGTTTTCTGAGATGTAATTAAGCCTGTTTTCTCATGATTTATTAGCATAAGGCACTGATTATGCTGGTAGATATAAATTAGCATCTCAAATTTTCTATTCATAACCTCTGTTTTCTTCTGCAATCTAATTGTTAAAGGCAGAAAATACGTTGAACTTGAATCAACCTGATTGGAGGCGTAAGTACATTATAATTCTTGATAGCATTTACTATAGAATTGCCTGAGTATTTAAACTTCTAAGTAAGTAAGTAAGAATTCCAAGTCAAATATTAAACATTACATTTAATAATATAAATGAATATATGAGCAAGTAAAACACATTAGATCTCCTTTCTCATCTCCTCTTCCTCTTCTTTCTTTATTTTTTATAAATTTAAAAGGCAGGACTTGGGTGATTTCTCATATATTTTAATGCTCTAGTATTCTCTTTCTCTATTTAGGAAAAAAATAAGCTAATGGTTTGCAGAGATTTTTGTCCCGGATATTCTTTACAGTCTGAAATTAATAATCCTTTCTCACTATGTTTATGTCAACCCTTGTTACTCACTCATAATATTTCTAGATTCCCTACTTACTACGAATTTATAATTCTCTTATGAGAAGCCATTTATAAAGTAATTTCTATGTCTTAGGTTTCTCTAAGAGTGAATAAAGTTAATAATCTGAACACTGAAGCCTTAGATAAGATATAATGAATAGATTTAGTATAAATCTATCTTAGATGCCACTTGGAGCTCTGGGTTGAGACTTTGTCTTAGGCAAAGTCTGGGTTCAAGGGAAAACACTGGCAGGCTCTTTTACTGATGGCTGTTATTACCAATGGTTGGTACAGAGGAAAGCCATAGCATATGTGCCATCTATTTGCAATACTTCATCTAAAATTCGTTTATTCAGTCATCTTTGCTCTTAGGATAAGCTCTCTGCTAGGCACAGCCTTCTGATTACAAATGGTTAGGGGATACAGTGTGCATTTCTAACAACGTGCCAGGTGATACTGATGCTGGTGATCTACAGACACACTTGGAAGAGCAAAGTAGATGAAGTCTCATTTAATAAAAAAAGGAAGTTAACTTGACACTGTTTATAAGAGTGACATAAACCATCAGACTAGTTCTTGAAGGCAATAAACAACAAGACAGAAAGAAGTCCGTTTACCTGGCTGAGAAGTAGGTAATGTCTGAGAAGGAACTAAGCCAGGGAGAATGAATTTAAAGGAGTGTTAGGTCCTCTGGAGGGCTGGTGACATAGATGGTAAAGAATCTGCCTACAATGCAGGATACCTGGGTTCGATCCCTGGATTGGAAAGATCCCCTGGAGAAGGGATCCCACCCCAGTATTCTTGCCTGGAGAATGCCATGGACAGAGGAGCCTGATAGGTGGGCTACAGTCCATGGGGCTGTAAAGAGTCAGATATGACTGAGCAACTAACACACACACACACACACACACACACACACACACACACACACACATCTTTTGAAACTAATGTGTCTTGATATTATGATAAGAAAAATTAATTAATATCTGTTCAGTATTTCTATTTACATGTTCAAAAACAGAGATGCTTTGGAAAAGTAAACATTTTAAATTCTACTTTCATCAATTATTTTTGTTTTGTGTTCACACAGAATTTGATAAAACTTGTTCACGAATTGGGAGAAGGCAATGGCATCCCACTCCAGTACTCTTGCCTGGCAAATCCCATGAATGGAGGAGCCTGGTAGGCTGCAGTCCATGGGGTCGCTAAGAGTCAGACACGACTAAGTGACTTCCCTTTCACTTTTCACTTTCATGCATTGGAGAAGGAAATGGCAACCCACTCCAGTGTTCTTGCCTGGAGAATCCCAGGGATGGGGGAGCCTGGTGGGCTGCCGTCTATGGGGTTGCACAGAGTCGGACACGACTGAAGCAACTTAGCAGCAGCAGTTCAAGAATTCTCTCACTCACGTCAAGATGAACCAAGGCAAAGTAGCCTCTATACCCGGGGAGCAGAGGGACAATGTCACAGTCATGGTTATAAAAAGTGAAGTCTCAGAGCCTTAAGGAGACAGGAACTCAGAGGGGCAGCGTCTGGAGCATAACCCATCTAAATGGGTGCCACTCCTTAATTCTCGTTTGGACATTAAAAACAAACAAACAAACGTTTTCTGCACTTGTGTTCTAGAAGACTTGTGCTGTGTTCTTTCAAAGACGGAGTATTATGCTTTATGAGCATCTAAAGAGCTCTACCCCTTAACAAGGAAATATGTTTCATTATTTTACACCTTAAATAACTGGGAAATACTCCAAACAAGAAAGTAAAAACAGCAAGTTCAGTCATTTTAATCAGGTGTTTGCTTTGAACTTTTAAACAATATAGCTTTTTCTTCTAAGCAAGAACTTCTGCCAAAATTAGAAAAGCTATAGATCAAATTTTGATTAGAAGTACAACAGCGTGAAATGTATTAGTGACAATCAAGTGTGCTTTCTGTACTAAAGACAGCAAACCAAGGCAAAACCTACCAATTAGTTAAATTCTTCAGACTGTAGATAAGTATTGGAGAATAGATATAAATATTAGCATATCTACAAGTATCTTTCACTAAATATTTTCACTAAATATTTTTCCTCCTGGGACTAAATTACTCATTCTATCAGCATATTAATGAAGCCTCTTAAAAATGTGCATCTTTTGGACACCATGTTTATTCTGGATTTAGTAGGAAGCACATCGAGGGTACTCTCCTGACTTAAAAGAATTAGTATATCCTGCCAGGAATGGAGATGCAGACATAGAGCACAGACATGTGGGGGGACAGGAGGGGAAAAGGAGGGTGAGATGAATTGGAAGACTAGGTTTGACACATACACACCATCACAAGTGAAACAGATATATAGTGGAAACCTGCTGTGTAACACAGGGAGCTCAGCTGGGTGCTCTGTGATGACCTAGAGGGGTAAGAGGGACGTTCAAGAGAGAGGGGATATATGCACGTGGGTGTGCGTGTGTTAGTCACTCAGTCGTGTCCAACTCTTTGAGACCCCATGGACTGTAGCTCACCAGGCTCCTCTGTCCATGGAATTCTCTAGGCAAGAACACTAGAGTGTGTTGCTGTTCCCTTCTCCAGGGGATCTTCCCAACTCAGGGCTCCGAACCCAGGTCTCCCACATTGCAGGCAGATTCTTTACTATCTGAGTCACCAGGGAAGCCTGGATATATGTATACATATAGCTGATTCATGTTGTTTTCCAGCAGAAACCAACACTGTAAAGCAATTATCCTCCAAAAAAAATACAAAAATAAATAAAATAATTAGTATATTTGGTCAGAGGAATATGTTTAGTACTAGTTTAAGCATAGTCTAATTCAATAAGAAGTTTCCACTGAAAGAATGTACAGTGTTGCACTAATTGAAGCAGGAACTAAAAATGAAATCCTGTTACTCTCCTTGTAGCCTCCACATGGACCACAGGAAAAAAGAAAAGTTCAGGGCCTATCCTGGCATAGTACATATTATGTAAATATGTAACTATATCGGTAAGACTTCAGTTGGTTTGTTTCTTGTGTCCTAAATATGTTTAAATAATTTGCAGGTCTCAAGCAAAATTTGAGTCTTAACAGCCAAATGTCTTGGCAAAGGAGTGCTAATCTTTCTCTTTCTTTCTTCCCTCTTAACCTCCTAACTTCTTTCCTTCTTTTTTTCGATTGTTATAAATGTAATATCCCATGACCATAGTAGAAAATGAAATGGAAAATACACAAAAACACAAAGAGGATAACAATCTCCCATAATGCCTGTCTCATGAAGTAGTCACTATTCACCTTTTAGCATATTTTAGTCAGTGTTTTTATGTTAAATATTTTTCTTTAAACTTTGCAGAAAGTTCAAAATAGTAGAAATATGAAGGAAGTTTTAAAAATTATTTTACATTAAAGAATCTTATATAGCACATGTAATTCACAACCCAGGCTTCCATTTTAATAATAATACACCCTTTCATCCTGCGTGAGGTTTACTTCTAGATTACATATATTCATTCTTTTCTTTATGAAAATCATTTCATGTACATGTGAATTTTTGAAACTGCAAATCAAAAGCATTAGCACCCTCTTGTGGTATAACAAACTTTAAGTGCAAAGGAGTGTGGGTGTCTTCAAACTTGCTTCAATTTTTCTCTCATTCATCTTGCTTTTAACAATGTATGAAATAATTGAAAATCTCTTACTTATAAATTATAATTTTAAATATATTCTGATCATTTCAAAGGGCAAATGTCCCGCATAAATCAATCAAAAATATTAAAAAGAGAAGTGTAATACTTTGTTACATATTTACATGAACATATTCTATATGATATTTTCATTCTTTACCTTATGATAATGACAGCACATTTCAGAAAGTAGATATAACTTGTTAAATGTGTGTATGAATCAGCTGAGGTTTTGATGAAATGCACATTTTGTTCAATAGGTTTGTGCGGGACCTAAGAGTCTTTATTTCTAATAAGCTTCCTGAAGATATTGATGTTGCTGATCCAAGCAGCACTTTGAGTACTAACCGGGTAGAAAAAATATTTAATTTTTTTGTATAAAGCATTTAAAATATTTATAAATATTTTACATGGCTGGCTAAATAAAAAAAGATACAATTCTTTGGGAGATAACTGCACTTTAAAAAGAGGAATACTTCTATGAACTAATTGATCCATGTGCATTTTAATATACTACCTTATATTAACAAGTTCACAGAAAATTTGCAAGTGGTATTCATGGTTTTCTTTCATGTCTTTTGATATGCAAATGTGCAAAAGTCTGTTTAGATATATATTTTACTTTTAAATGTTCTTATTTATCAGGTATTTTCAAAAATCTTTGCTCGAGCTAAAAAAAAATCACTGAGAAGAATGAATTTGACCCTCGAACTTTTGTCAGCACCAAATTATAAAGTAACAATGCAGTTTTGGGCACATAATAAGAACTCTTTATATTTTAGCTATTATTAAATCATTCCATCAAATACAATAATCAAACAAAGCCTCCACCTATAACAATAATGACTTTATAGACAATTATATTGAAAAGACTATGGCTTGGAAAAAGTAACCAATTAGTTATGCCTCCTTCTGCTAAAGGACACTGCCTGTCACTTATGTTAACATCTATTTTAAAGACTCTTTGTTTCAATAAATTTACATCTCTAATTCAGCACTGAGTGCCATACTTAGAAGATGGAAAATACTACTTGAATGTGGGCTGAACACTTGACTGTTCACGCTTTGTCCTTTACCACAGAGCATTTAAGGGCTTCCCAGGTGGTGCTAGTGGTAAAGAATCCACCTGCCAAAACAGGAGACAAGAGATGCAGGTTTGATCCCTGTGTCGGGAAGATCTCCTGGAGTAGGGCATGGCAACCCACACCAGTATTCTTGTTGGGAGAATTTGATGGACAGAGTAACTTGGAAGGCTACAGTTCATGAGGTCGCAAAAGAGTCAGACATGATTAAAGGTCTGAGCACAAAACAGGACAGACTATTTAAAGCTTTAAATCCTCAGTGAAAGGTTATTATTTATTTTTAAATATTTCCATATACTTATAATATTATTCTAATCATCTTTATTTCCAGAAAGGCAGATTGATAACATAATGATGTGTGTGTGTGCAGGTGTAATAAAGGAACATTAATTGGTGATAAATAAATAAATTGGTGATGACCTAATACCTTGAATCTTGGGGTAGGAATAAAAACAAAGTTATTGTACATGTTTCTAGGAAACTCTGGGAATGACAGTTACTTTGATGTCCAAATAATATAATTTTATTAAAAAATAAATAGAAAAGGGGAAAAAACCTCAAAGCATATGTAAGTGTAAAAGTAAGCATGAATTATTATTCAATTTGTCCAAACTAGGAAATCGAAGTTTAAATAGGTAAATAACTTACCTTGTCTCTAGCAGCCAATGGTAACACTTGATTGCATGTGTGAGAGCTAAGTCACTTCAGTAGTGTCCAACTCTGTGCACCCTATGGACTGTAGCCTGCCAGCTTTCTCTGTCCATGGGATTTTCAAGGCAAGAATACCGGAGTGGGTTACCATGCCCTCCTTCAGGGGATTTTCCCAACCTGGGGATCGAACCCTTGTCTCTAATGTCTCCTGCACTGGCAGGCAGGTTCTTTACCATTAGTGCCACCTGGGAAGTGTGGGAAGCCCAACACTTATTCAGTTCAGTTCAGTTCAGTCACTCAGTCGTGTCCAACTCTTTGCAGCCCCGTGAATCACAGCACGCCAGGCCTCCCTGTCCATCACCAACTCCCGGAGTTCACTTGATTAAGTCACCATAAAAATGTTATGTTCCTGAATACTAGGAACTATAGCTCTTTAATATGTGTAGGCCCTTTAGGACATGGGAGATTCATGATATTGCCTCTGATCACTCTGAACATAGGGTTCCATTAAAAGAGCACCCATTGTTGGGTGGTCCTTGTCATAGTAGGGGCTGGGCCCTTCAGCCTCAAGATAGGTTTAGAATGTCCTCACTGTGCATGAGCTCTGGGGATGATGTGCCTCTATGCTGATAAAATATCTTTTTCTTAATTATTTCATAAGATGAAAAAGGAGTATCTACGTCTAACGTCAGTTCATATTTTTGTCCAGAGTACCAGTGCCCCCCAAAATAAAGTCTGTCACTGTTTCCATTGTTTCCCCATCTATTTGCCATGAAGTAATGGGACCAGATGTCACAATCTTAGTTTTCTGAATCCTAAGTTTTAAGCCAACTTTTTCACTCTCCTCTTTCACTTTCATCAAGAGGCTCTTTAGTTCTTCTTCACTTTCTGCCAGTAGGGTGGTGATATCTGTGTATCTGAAGTTATTGATATTTCTCCTGGCAATCTTGATTCCAGCTTGTGCTTCATCCAGCCCAGCATTTCACTCTGGGCTGCAGATGTATATGCAGATGTATTCTGCATATAAGTTAAATAAGCAGGGTGACAATATGCAGCCTGATGTACTCCTTTTCTTATTTGGAACCAGTCTGTTGTTCCATGTCCAGTGTTAACTGTTGCTTCTTGACCTGCATATAGATTTCTCAGGAGGCAGGTCAGGTGGTCTGGTATTCCCATGAAATTAAAAGATGCTTGAAATTTCCATAAAATTAAAAGACAGTTGCTCCTTGGAAGAAAAGCTATGACCAACCTAGAGAGCATATTAAAAAGCAGAGATATCACTTTGTCAACAAAGGTCTGTCTAGTCAAGGCTATGGTTTTTCCAGTAGTCATGTATGGATGTGAGAGTTGGACTACAAAGAAAGCTGAGCACCGAAGAATTGATGCTTTTGAACTGTGGTGTTGGAGAAGACTCGTGAGAGTCCCTTGGGCTGCAAAGACATCAAACTAGTCCATCCTAAAGGAAATCAGTCCTGAATATTCACTGGAACGACTGATGTTGAAGCTGAAACTCCAATACTTTGGCCACCTGATACAAAGAACTGACTCACTGGAATAGACCCTGATGCTGGGAAAGATTGAAGAAGGGAGGAGAAGGGGATGATAGATGATGAGATGGTTGGATGGCATCACTGACTTGATGGACATAAGCTCTGGGAGTCGGTGATGGACAGGGAAGCCTGGAATGCTGCAGTCCACGGGGTCACAAAGAGTCGACATGACTGAGTGACTGAACTGAACTACCAGTGCAGTCCATAACATGGGATTGAAAGTATCAGTTAAGCAGTAATAGAATACAAGCACTCCAGGAAGTGACAGGATGAAGGATTGGAAAACAACACTGTTTCTAGTGGTAAAAGTAGCACTATAAACCAAAGAGAAACAGCTTGACAAGAAGAGTGATTAGGAAGTAGCTGTTATAAATTACTTTCAGCTTTATACATTTAATTTACACTGACTTAGATGTACAGCCATTTTATTGGCATTTTAATATAATTGACTAAGAATGTGACTGCATCACAGCTAAGTACAAGGCATGTTTACAAGTGAAAAATTATCAACATGATAAACTTGTGGCATTTCGCCGAATGACATTTCCAACTTTCAGTGGCTTGTATTCATATTCCATTCTTTGCAGACACAGTATAATGGATATAGAAATGTCATTTAGTGTTTAAATTTTATGTAAATATTCTTTTACTTAGAAGGGCTTCAAACTATGGGGTTAATATTTATTAAGTTTCTATACATATGAAAATAATGAATTCAGATCTCCCTCTTTCTTTTTTGTTCTTAAGAAGTGGAAATATTTCACTGCTGCTGCTGCTGCTGCTAAGTCACTTTAGCCATGTCTGACACTGTGCAACCCTGTAGACGGCGGTCCACCAGGCTCCACTGCCCCTGGGATTCTCTAGGCAAGAACACTGGAGTGGGTTACTATTTCCTTCTCCAATGCATGAAAGTGAAAAGTGGAAGTGAAGTCACTCAGTATTTCACTAAGGAAGCCCGAATAAGCACAGAAAATCTATCAGACAGATCTGGACTATCTTTCAGGTCTAAAGAAATCACCACTGCTGTCAGATTTTTAACAAAAAAACTATAAAACTAGTAGCATTTCAAATAAGATCATGTAGAATAGTAGCTCCTTATGCATGTGTTCTGAGTTTATATGAAATGGAAGACAAATGCGTGCAGTATATTACAACACGTAAACAAAAATATAACCAGTTCTCTGTTACTCTGATCTCTGCGTTAGGTTAGATCCTGCCTGTTGATCCTAATATGATCTATAAAAAGTATTATCTCTTCTGCAGTTCGAAAAAGTTTAAAGCATAATGAAGTACAGCAGAGATAATTTTTGCTATACATTAGGAGTTTTTTGAAACTGGAGAAATAATAGGATTGTAAGACACTGGATTGTATTTTTACTATCCAGGATAGATTATCTCTCAAGTAGATGATTAATTTCTTCTTGAACAATGATGTTTAAAGAATATCACATAATCAGGGGACAGATGACAAGCTTAGATAAAATCTTTAGTAGCTTGTCAAGCACTAACTTTTTACCATTTTCTCAGTATCCTGGATGAAGATAAATACCACAGCTCTCAAAAGCTTAACTTTTTATACAGATGTGAAAATAGCAGCTCATATTATTGGGAAAACAAATCAAAATTAAACAGATCAAATAGACAAAGTTAATAATTCATGAACTATATTAAGCAGAACATCGGTTTTATAGTATAACATGAGTATTATTTGAAAAATAATACAGTGGTCAAATAAATTTATAAAATGTTGGGTAAATAAAGTTTAAATTGGTTATGTAACTGTAGAACTTCTCAGAAATTTTGATTATCTAGTGGTCATTGAAAATCTGCAAGACAGGAATATAGTATAAATACTTTTTACAAGTTTATTTGACCATAGATTCTTTTTTCTTAAGGAATACCACATAGCACTAATATTTCATGAGATACACTTTTGATGGTCTAATACAAATGGCCAAATGACAACTGAAATTTAATAGGGGTCAATATAAAATTACATGTTTAGATTATACTCAAAAAGGTCAACAAAATGAGTAAAAGACAAAGGGATCTACCGTAACCAAGAATGACCCAAGAATAGGTTTGCAATATGAGAACAGAAAAAAATCAATGCAATACTCAACAACCTCTAACTAGAGTAGATCATGAAGAGCAATATGGGATAGAAAAAGCCCCCAAAGCCATGATATTATGTAATCAGATGTTTAGCAGAAGAAAAGATGACTTGCATTACCCATGACTCAACTCTACTGAGCAGACTCAACTCTACTCAGCTAAGAGTTGAGTATGAACAAATTTAGGATTGCATCAGGAGACAGAAATAACAGAAAGGCAAATTCCAGCCCTATGTAAGAAAACAGGCCATTCATTATCATTATTCATGTTGTTTTGAACCACCTAAAAGCTGTCACATTCAAAGCAATGATCATCACAGTGCAATCCTGCTAAGCTTATCACTTTCAGGAACAGACAGCAGCCATAAAACCCAAACATATTGTTTATGGTGCAGTAAAGTGTAATAACCAAGTCTGGGAAAATAGGAGTAAAATACATTGAGTTTCCCTAAGTATAGCTCCAAGCAGAGCAATATTCTATAACCAGATAAGAAACAAAACCCCATATATACCAATTAAAGATGCAGCTAAATGAAATAGAGTTATTTTTTTCCTGGATCATCAGTGTTTTATACATACGTATATATACAGTGCATATACATATATAGTCACACACATATATATGCATATATACTAATACTACATATATCTTAGATGTTATATATAAATTATATTAAACATATATTCTGGAAATATATACACATATTCTTGGAACTGTGATTCCAGTAACACAGCAACACCATTCCAAAAATCTTTATGTATTTATAGTGAGAAAGTGTAGACGGAGAGTGGAAGATGCACAGTGAGCATACAGTCTTAATGACAGCTTTAAATGGAAAACGTTAAAGGGGACAATCTCATATGGAAAGACCAATGATCAAACTCATTGAAAACTACTGTTTAACAGATAACATGCATCTTACGAAAAATCCAAACATTTTGGCCAACCCAATACACATATATAATTTTATATTTACCATTATTGTTAGTATTAAAAAATCTACATGCTTACTTTCCCTAGCAGATAGAAGACTAAGTCAATGTGTTCATATACTGAAATCCATGAGAACAGTGTAAGTGAACACTGAGCTCTTCTTGGCATTAAAATACAAAAAGAAGGCTAGTTTTCAATTTTCCTATGCTTTTCCCTACTGTGATATAAATGCTTTTTATCAGCCTTAACAGACAAGCTTGCACACAGAGAGCGTATTTTCTTATCTCTTTTTTTATACTATTCCAGGCACACAGGCATCTGCCTACATTAACTTCAACCAGTAGCACATTAAGAGCAATAGGATTAAGAGCAATTTTTACTTACAAGACAGAAAGAGACTCACACAGAGAATGAACTTATAGCTGCCTGTATGCAATGCTGTATTTAAAATGGATAACCAACAAGGACCTACTGTATAGCACATGGAACTCTGCTCAATGTTTTTTGGCAGCCTGGATGGGAGGGGAGTTTGGGGGAGAATGGATACATGTATACATGTAGCTGGGTCCCTTTGCCATTCACTGAAGCTAACACAACATTGTTAATCAGCCTGTGCCCCAATACAAAATAAAAAGTTAAAACGATGAATAAAATAAAGCATCTATGGGCTGTTGGAGCTCCATACCTATTTTTAGATGATAGTTTCTGATCGACTGACAGTGTATCCACTGCCACAGCTGTCTTCAAGTTTAAAGCTAGAAGACTGACTACTGTCTATCCTAACTACAAACATCCCTTTATTCCCTTCTGGGAATTTACTTATGGAAAAAGTATGCAGAATTTTCAATAAATGCCTCATTATATTGGAAGGAGACATACCGACAAATTAATGTGGCCCTGCAACTAAATGAATCTGGGTTTAGCTTGAGGCTCAGAGCACTCCCTCTGCAGGGAGGAGGGGTCTCGCTGGAATGGCTTTCTTGAGATCACTGAGGTTGACCACTTACATACTCTCAGTGTTTAATTCCCAAAGGTGGGCAAGTTCCTTCCTGTAGGACCTCACTCTTCTACGAGGACAGTGCCAATTCCCAATAATTCCCTTACACCAGAGCCTCTTCCATCAATTTTTAAGACTGGAGACCAACAAAAGTGCCCATTCCATTCTCATCAGTAGAGCAAACTCCTTTTATCCCAGGCTTCTAAATGCACTCGGCATCAACCATCTCATAGAATCCTTTTAACCACTTATATATTATATGGGTTTCCTGGGTGGTGCTAGTGGTAAAGAACCTGCTTGCCAATATAGGAGACAAAAGAGATGTGGGTTTGATCCCTGGGTCGGGAAGATCCCCTGAAGGAGTACAAGGCAACTTACTCCAGTATTATATTATGATTTCTAACTGAATGAGAAGACTTCAAGTGTTCACTCGGCTCATCTCATACCGTTAAGTTGCACGTATATGACAAGGGATCTTGTTAAAATGCAGACAATAACCCAGCAGCTCTAGGTTTGGGACTAATATTCCACAGGTTTGCAAGCTTTCAGGTGATGCCTATGCTGCTGGTTCAGAAGCAACCATTGGGTAGCAAGGGGTGAATGATTTCACAGAGCTTACACTTAGTAGGGGGGAAAAAAATCTGTGTCTGTAACAGTAGTCAAAAGGATGTTTCAAGCTGTGTTAAGTTAGGTAGAAATTGAAAGTCACTCAGTCATGTCCAACTCTTTGCGACCCCACAGACTATACAGTCCATGGAATTATACAGGCCAGAATCCTGGAGTGAGTAGCCTTTCCCTTCTCCACAGGATCTTCCCAACTGAGGGATCGAACCCAGGTCTACCCGCTTTGCAGGCAGATTCTTCACCAGCTGAGCCACCAGGGAAGCCCAAGAATACTGGAGTGGTAGCCTATCCCTTCTCCAGCAGATCTTCCTGACCCAGGAATCAAACCCAGGTCTCCTGCATTGCAGGAGGATTTCTTACCAACTGAGCTATCAGGGAAGACCCAAGTTAGGTAGAGGAATGGCAATCAATATTGGATGCTTCACAAACATTCACAGTGAGGTTGGTTTGCACGTTTTCATCGGCACAAGGAATGCCCTCCTCACCACAGGAACACCTTAAAGCTACACTGCTGAATAATGACTTCTCTATATTGCTCTGTGTAGGTGGGAGATGAGTCTCCTATTGTTCCCATGATTAAGTGTGTTTGGACATTGACTAGATCCATGACAATATAGTTAGCAAACACGCATTTGATGGGAAGCTTTCTAAAGATGAGCAGGAAACAGTAAATGCAACATATACATATATATGTATACATACATACATACACACACACATAGATATGCTTCTCACATGGTGCTAGTGGCAAAGAATCCACCCACCAGTGCAGGAGATGCAAGGGATGAGGTTTCAATCCCTGGGTCGAGAAGATCCCCTGGAGTAGGAAATGGCAACCTACTCCAGTATTCTTGTCTGGAAAATTCCAAGGAAAGAGGAGCCTCACCAGCTACAGTACATGGGGTCGCAAAGAGTTGGACATGACTAAGCACAGCACAGCCCACACACACACACACACACACACACACACACACACACACACACACAATAAAATTAAACTAAGGAAAACTGTGAAGACTATCCACAATTTTTTTTAAATGTTCTTAAGTCAAGTTTAGCTTGGTAGTGACTCTATGCTGATAACATGCTCAGGTTTGCCTTTTGGTAATGATTCTGACACTCTGAAGAGACAGAATGGTCTTCAATACAGAAAAATGTGGGCTTCCAGCCAATTATTTTGAGGATAATAGAAAATATAAGAGAACAGAACAGAAGCAGGTGATTAATGAGAAGAGACTTAGTTTAGGGAAGACTGAAATTAAGGGGCATCTGGAACAGAAGCTTTGGTGCGGGCAACTTAACTGATGACTCAAAGTTTATTAAATTATTGTTAGATAGCCTCTAAGCACGGAGCCAATGTAGGTACTCTATGGAGGCAGTTTCTAAAATGCTAAAGTCAGCAGTATTTGCCCACAAAGCAATTTCAAAAGCAGAGGCAAGGGTAGCATGTTTAAACTTTAATGACATTGACTGACCTCCTCTGAGTTCCTTGGCAGATGATGCTCAATCTGGCTGCAGGGTTCATTGTGCAGAGCTCAGGGATAAGGACTCTGCAGGAATCCGCAAAAAAGAAGTGAAGCAGTTGCCATGTAGAGGCTAGGAAGGTGGGGTAGACTTGGGCGAGGCGGTCTTAGGTGCCACAGTGGGGAGCTGCAGCCACTCCTGCTTCTGCTAGATGGCTGCCCTGGGGGTCTGTGACCTCCAGGCCAGAAGCACATGCTGTTTCTGCAGGGAGTCACCTCCATGAGTGAAGTTGGAGGCCAAGGATGGGTGGGACCGATGTGGGCTCTAGCTGTTCCTTGTGGTTTCTGCTTTGCTTTTGCCTTCTGCTACATCACGTCTGTCTTCTCTCCTTCACTTCCCACTCAGCTGACTTCAGCCCAATGCCAGACACAGAAGCAACATTTTCACATAGATTTGTAACCCACTCTCACTATGTGAGTGATCAGGCCCTACAGTAAATCCCTTATTCTGTATCTTAGTATTATTGTTTCTCTGAGCACATTCTAAGTGAATCAGGGTTAGTTCCAAATTATCTTTGCTTAGTAAAGGACAGCATGTGAAGACTGAGATTCTTGGCATGGAAACCTCTACCTTACTTCCGTGCATGCATGCTCAGTCGCTTCAGTTGTGTCGCATTCTTTGCACCCTATAGACTGTAGCCTGCCAGGCTCCTCTGTCCATGAGATTCTCCAGGCAAGAATACTAGAGTGGGTTGGCATGCCCTTCTCCAGGGGATTTTTGTGACCCAGGGATCAAACCTAGGTCTTCTGCATTGCAGGAGGATTATTGACCACTGAGCCAGCAGGGAAGAGCCTTATTTCTAAGAGCCAAAAAACCAAGTGGTTATTTTAAGGGGAAAGATAAATGGGTGAGGGGGAGGGAAAGAAAACAGGCTATAACAGGGGTTGACAAATGAAAGTTCAGAGGCCAAATCTGACCCATTGTGTTTCTGTAAATAAAGTTTTGCTGGGTCACAGACATGCCCATTTGTTGACTTATTATGACTGATTTTGCCATAAGATGGCAGAGTTATATAGCGTGAGAGAGACTTCAAAAGACTACAGAGCCTAAAATATTTGTTATGTGGCCCTTCACAGAAAGTTTTCCAATACTTATTCTCAACCTTAAAGACAAAATCCTTTTTATCAGGTTCAATATTAAAATATAAGTTTCAATTCATGAGAAAAAAATAAAATATAAGGTTCCATTTGATGCAGGTTTATATTGTTAGAATTTTTCATATAAAGACCTTTCAACAAAGGATTATGAAACATTCGGGCCTTTATAAAATCTACTGATCTAGTTATTGTGTAAATTACCATACATTAGTCATCTACTTTGTAAACACTTTGAAATCAACTGCTCCATACAGTAATCAGAAACGTTGTTTAGTCGCTCAGTTGTGTCTGACTCTTTTACGGCCCCATGGACTGTAGCCTGGCAGACTCCTCTGTCCATGGGATTTCCCCAGGCAAGAATACTAGAGTGGGTTGCCATTTCCTTCTTCAGGGGATCTTCCCCACCCAGGGATTGAACCTGCATCTCCTGCATTGCAGGATGATTCTTTACCACTGAGCCACAGAGGAAGCCCAATCAAAACTTTAAAGAACCTAATAAATTCCTTAGTGTCACATAACTAGAGTGACAGAACCAATATTAAAACCCAAATCCTATTCAAACCCTTGATCTTAAAGTCTCTCTAGTAATCTTTATATTAAATATTCAGTAGATTCTTACTACTAACTAAAGTTAAGTAAACTAATACTTCACTAAAACAGAAATAAGTAGTATTTTGATATAATTACATGCAAAATTTTAAAATACACTATAAATAAGTAGCCACAGATATGAAATTATAAATTTCTTTGAAATGATTAACAGGTAAAATAAAAACATAATCTAATACAGATTTTTAATTAAATATAATTTTAAAACAAAGCTATAATGTTTAATAACAATATCTTGACTAAAACTCTTGTTAGCTACTTCTTATCTGTTCTTGTATAATTTGGAACTTCTTCCTCTTTCTTACATGATTGTCCTATTTGGATACACTAACAATTTTATAAAAAAAATTCCCTCATAGCTATATTTCATTTTAAAAATCATCTCATAATAAACACTCTAAATCCTTTTCAACATTGTTTAAAGGTAATATAAAACCTGAGTAAATCTTAGTCCATGTTGCCAGATAACATAAGAGCTTAAGCAGAGTTATGAGAAATTTTGTACAATCCATCCCTGTTCTTCAGTGGTTAGACAACCCCCCTTGAGTTTGTTATACTAAAGATAGACCCATTATGCTATGAGTATTATTTTAGCTTTTCTGTATATTCCTTTAAATGCTCATTCCCTCTCCTCTCTTCCTTCATCACTCTTTGCTTTCTCCTCTCCTCTCTCCCTTGGAAACAGAGTTGAAGAAAGTCCTGCTGTGCTGGAGATGCTCAGAGGCTAGTTGGGGAATCACACTGCTGTTTTGGCTTCACCTGACCTCTAATCATTAGGCTAGCAGCTTTATCTTCTGGGGAATTAATTTGCTTCCTAAAATGTAGGGAGAGTAAGTTAACCAAGTTATATCTAGGAACAATCTATATGTACAAAAGCCATTCTTCAAGAAAGCAAAGATCCAGTTCTGTAAACACTGTTAAAGGTACCCCCCCCCCCCCCCCCCCCCCCCCCCCCCGCCCCGAAGGACAGAAGCAACGAGACCAACCTGGGAAAAACAAGAACAAAATAAAAAGGCTTAGATATTATATGAAGCAGCCATGGAATTGACTTCCATCTACACACCTGTTTTCTGATATTGGCTTTCTCTCACCCTCTCTGCTTTCTGTTCTGGTGTCCACAGATCACAGGCCAGCAGTGTAGACAAATGACAGATATAGACTTCAGGGGGGTAGGGCAATTGAGAGGGTTGGAAGGAGCTGCCACTCTGGGCCTGATCTTAAAAATATTCTGAAAAGCAGAAGCCTGGTCCAGATAAGCTCCTGCATCCAGCTATACAAAGACCAGGATCAAAGAAGGTCATGGGAGAAGGATGCACTAACTCTTCATTACATCAATCTTCATTACATCATTTCAGGGCTGAAGAGAGAAACAGATAGCATGTTACTAAGATTACAATCCTAAAGGAAACCAACCCTGACTATTCTTTGGAAGGACTGATGCTGAAGCTGAAACTCCAAGGCCACCTGAGGCAAAAAACTCATTGGGAAAAACTCTGGTGCTGGGAAAGATTGAAGGTAAAAGGAGAAAGGGGCAGCAGAGGACGAAATGGTCAGAAAGCATCACCGACTCAATTGACATGAATCTGAGTAAACTCCAGAGATAATGGAGGACAGAGGAGCCTGGTCACAAAGAGTTGGCATGACTTAGCAACTGAACAAAAACAACAACAAAATACTTGTCAAGAAGTAACTATGTATACAAATCAACCCTCACTCACAAATCCCTCTTAGCCTTATTCCCCATTCTAACCACAATCGTTCTTGCTGGAACCTGGCAATAAAGCGAAAAAAAATGCAAACTGAAAATATTGAAACAGAAAGATAACATGAAGTGCTGAAATTGGCCAGAGAACACTTGGAGTCCTAAGTTTAGAGACTGAGAAATGAGGATTGGGTTGAGCTTGAACCATAAAGAATAACTGAAAAAGAACAGACATAGCAATGATGAGATCACAAAGGCTTCATAAGAGCAGTATTTGCATATCAAGGGCTTGAGAGACAGCCTTGGAAGCATTATTGAAGCCTTCAAATAATTTTGCAGAACTGGCCATATCTATGAAACTGCCAAAAAATCAAATGTGGGTGAAGGCTATGACACTAGCCTGCAGTGACTACTATCATCCTACACTGACCATGCCAACAAAGTCCACACAACCCATTTATTTTTTTTAAGAGTGAGTACATAGTAGAATAGCCACCTAAATTTTATAAGTAAAATAAAATTTAAAACTGTTTATTTTCAGGAAACATTCTAGTCATACTTTTCTCCAGTATTAACTCTAAAATTATGCACATCATTTTAAATGAATCTATTTTAAGAGATCTTTTCCTGATACCAGTTTTTCTAAGATAACAATGCCTTCATCTATGAGGTAAGAACTTTAGGAACCCTTAATCTCATTCTCTTACTTTAAGAGGAAGAAACCAGAGACCACGAAAGCAATGGCTTGTCCAAAGTCAAGAGGACCCAAGACAAGTACAGAGCTGTCAACCAGCCCAGTGGCTCCAGCTTAGGTCTCCTTTGTCCAAATACTCTATCTTCAGTCTAGACTCATTTAGACCCTTGAGACTAATTTGCAAAATATGTAAAAGCAGAAATTTTTTACTTTGTAAGCATGTTACACTTCCCAGGGTGAATCCAGAGTCAGCAGGTTTTACATATCCTTTGAATATCTGCTAATTTCAAAGGTAGCATTCCAAAGAGTGATGACAAAATATGTAGTCAAAATATCATCTTTTTGAGAGACTAACATTATGATGGTCAGTTATACTTTATTTCATGTTTGTTCTTTTAAAATAGCATAGTCATTTTTTAGACGGAATATACTGTCTGCAAGTATCATTTTGCAAAATACATAAAACTGGAGTTTTTGTTCATTTGTAAAATAAAAACTTCAGAAAGACAAATTTATACCTGGTATTTTTTATCACACTAACAAAATGTAGGGCATAAAGATGTTTCCTACTAAGAAGTAAACAGCAAACTTATATAATTAAGGATAATGCAGACTCTGAAGTTATATATCATAGGAATTTTTATTTTGAAATTTAAATAAAGTACAGGCATTTATTTTCCAGATATCCTTTTATCTTATCTAGTCTTCACTAAGTATTATATGATAGCTCCTAGCAGTTTTCTGAAGATAAATCACTTTCAGTAATTTCTTTTCCTCTATATATCTGTTAGATTTTTTTTAGACAGTGTAATTTGCTCCATTCTTAATTCCCCCTAGAAATTTGCACATGCTTCTGTTACATCACTCACCAGGCAAGGTAAAGTATTCAACTACATGTCCATTTCCCCACTCGTCTGAAAAAGTTTTAAGGATAGAAATTTCATTTATTTAAGTATCAGTGAAATACAACATGACACACACAGTGAGTACTGATGGGAGTCAGTACTTCCTAAAAAAAATTTAGCTCTCACAAGCAGATAATACCAAACCTGAATAATACCTGATTATACTAAATACTGGCCCTCCAAAATCTCCTAGCTGCCTTTCCTTTGAGCTCTCCTTCTCTCTTTGTGGCACGGGGATCTGCAGGTCACCCAATTTGACAAAAAAAGAAAACATTTTATTAGAACCCATGAAAAGTTGTGTTTTTATTTTAAACTTCCACCGACTTTTGTTAAAGTCACTGATATGACTGTTTCTTTTAGCGGCTCCAAAACACATAGCATTTTCAAAATACTTTTATGTTCCTGACTCATTTTCAACCACTCCTCCCTTCACAGAGCTGGGAATATTAAGAGATGCAGGCTGCAAGTGCAAAATCTGAGAGAAGAGCTTTCCAAAATATAGGAAGCTATGGCCCTAGGACTTTACTTATACGTGTTTACATATCCTCTTCACCTTGAATAGAAAATCAGTATTGTAATTAAGTTTCTTGTCTCATAACCATTTCCCTGGCTACCTAACTAGCTTATAGTTCATTTCTCACAAGCCTTGTTAACTAGTGGCAGTACTGAGGACGAGGCAATATTAGCAGTATTGCAAATTAATGGTATTAAAATAGGTCAAACAATCCTGGTTCACTGAGATGAATACTGGACATGTTGTATAAACTAACAGCTCCCCCAACAATAGTTTCACACATCTTTGAAAGGCATACTTCATTAGTCTAGCAACATAAAACCAACATGAACTGTGCCATTTAGGAATTTTTTTTAAATTTACAGTGATATGCTACAATACATAGTTTTGGAATACAAATCCAGCAATTATGGACTCTTACCTATCAAGGTTAAGACATAAATAGAAATTTTAATTTCTTAAGGAAATATTAATGTGTCAACTTTTGACAGGTATTGGGAATACCAACAATTGTTTCAGATGGTATGCTAAATTACTGGGTATAAAAATAGCAAAGATCAAGTCTTCAAACAATTAAATTTTCCATATTATTACATTCTTTGAGGAGGAAAAAATAAACTCCATGATCAGGAATTTTCTTTTCTGTTTGTTGAAAACAGTTTAATTTATTGTAAGAGAGGTATATTTTATTAGAGAAAACATGATAGCAACAAACATTTGTTTTCTAAGTTTTTTTAATGGCAAAGTAAAAAAAAAAAAATCTTGTATTTCACGTTAGCTATCAAAGTTAGGCTTAAAGCCCAAAACGAAGTGACAGATATATAGCTTTTAACTTTCCTCCTAAGTTAGATGGCTGCACAAACTATATTTGTTGAACAATGGACAGCTTGTTTTGTCTGTGCTGATTCAGAATGAAAATGCTTAGTGATATCATGTATAATTTTCATCTACTCTAACTTCCACCAATAAAAATTTCAGAACTTAGAAATGAATACCAGAAGATGAAAACCAGATTCATAAAGAATGACCTTCTGAACCACAAGTTTTTTAGCATCTGTTCATAGTTTAAGCGGAAAATGTCCACTTTTTCTTTCTCCAGTTACAAGGGCATATCATTCAAGTGACCAAAAATCAAGGCAGAGAACATTCTAAAACATTTCATCACCAACTCACATCTGTCGCTAATTCTTAGCCTCTCATCTTTGAGTGCCAGCATCCATGCTACCGATTATTCTGATGGTTATGTTACGAGTACCTTGTTTGGAAAGGTTCTATCACTCACATTTATTATAATAAAACTGCACGCAGGAAAATATCTCTGTTAGTACAAATTGAATATTAAGTAGAAACCATAATGAAAGCCACAATATTCCCTGAATAACAATGCCTCTCCATCACTGTTTGGAAGTATATTATTTCTTATTGATGTAGAAAGCTGATTTAATAAAGACCTATTTTTTGTTACATGATATTTTATGGCAAGGAAGTTTGTAAGGAAACCAAATCACACTTTGATAGCCCACAAGCAAGTGTGGGGTTTTCTATTTACTTGCAAGATCTAGGTAGATATATCACAAACAAATACAAGCTAAATATAATCACAGTTTTGTTTGGATGAGTTACTTAACTCCTAGGATAAGTGGCTTCACTGTTGGTCTAAGAGTTATATAAAACTGATATTCTTATGAAATAATGTATAAGTAGCTTATTTTAAGAGGAGAAACACTTTGGTTAAGCTTTTGAGGACCAAGTTCAAAATCAGTTTCCAAAGGATCAGCTAATTAGGCAATTTAATTTATGAGAAAATGATTCTCCCACAGAGAAGGTTAACGGATTTTTCAGTGTAAAATTATTTGCCTAGAACCAACTGTAGAGTAAGATGTCAAATGTAAATGTGTAATGAGTTAATTACAAAACACAAAAGTTAACAAACTTTACTTTACGCTGCAGGGGCATAATATAGTCTGAAATACTATTCAATCAGTATGTAGAAACAGCAGTATTTTTTTTTCCTAGTTCTATTAGTGTACTGAAATTCAACAAAACACATATTTTGTCTTTGTTTATATGAATAACAGGCTGTATATATCGTAGAAAGGATCTATGCTGCTGCTAAGTCACCGCAGTCGTGTCCGACTCTGCGTGACCCCATAGACGTCAGCCCACCAGGCTCCCCCGCCCCTGGGATTCTCCAGGCAAGAACACTGGAGTGGGATGCCATTTCTTTCTCCAATGCATGAAAGTGAAAAGTGAAAGTGAAGTCGCTCAGTCGTGTCTGACTCTTAGTGACCCCATGGACCACAGCCTACCAGGCTCCTCGATCCATGGGATTTTCCAGGCAAGAGTACTGGAGTGGGGTGCCATTGCCATCTATAAGACGGATCAAAAACAAATTAAGAAAATTTGGGTATTAATTTCTTGTGAAATTTTATTATAAGCATTCTTATTTCTTATAATGAATCAAATATGGCTTGTGGAAGACTGAAGAAGAATGAAAAATTTTGAAAGGTGGTATATGAAGAATTGAAGTCAGTGGGAGCTATGACAGAGAAATTCAATTGACCTTTAAATGCCATTTGTGGATAGTATCTGCCATGCCTACAACCTACATTACTATAACTGCTTTAAAATCCACAAGAACTTTGTGACCTTCTAATACAAACTCAAAATGCCATAAGGCTGACACAACAGGAAGGACGCAGGCTGATGACTGACATCTCCCGTGCATGGTTGCGATCGTGGTCTGATTCGCACAGTCCTCCACTTCAGAAGGTGTCCAAGACTGGATCCGCTCTTGCTCTCTTGGTCATTTCCCACCACCTGAACCAGTACACAGATCCTGGGGTCTGCTGTGAGGTGGAGTATACTTCAGACTTACCCATTACACTCTAGTCTGTGAAACAAGTTCCCATTCTGCCTTTTAGGTATATAGGGTTTTCACTGTTAGTAACTATCCAAATACTAATTGGGGAAATCACAGAACACTTCACTTTAAAATAATTAGTGGTTTTAACATCTATTTTTTTGTTTCTTTAAAATGCCTTTGTACAAAATCAAACAATAAAGAAATATATAAAGAAAAAAATGAAAGATTCCTCCCACCTTAATTCTGCTCCCCTAAGCTAATCACGGACAGTAGTTTGGTTTAACACATAGAGATAAAAAGAGAAGTAAATATTTACAGCTCATAAAATTCCTAGTTTTGACCACATTTTTTTCAATAACCAGAAGACATACATAATATATGTTACTTGTTTTTAAAAGCTAATATTTTAATATATTTCCCTATATATTTCTGCTAAATCACCAATATGACCAACTGAATGTCACAGAAGGCTCTCTGCCATTCCAAATACAGAAATACTAGATAAAGTATCACAAAATAAGATAAAGACACAGGTATGGTTAGAATGTTGGAACTATCACACTAGAAAATTAATGCAACCACGATTAATGTGCTAAGGGCTCTAATGGATTAAAAAAAAAAGCAAGCAAGAATAGAGGGGCAATTTAAGCAGAAATGAAATTCTAAGAAAGAATCAAAAAGAAACGCTAAAGAGCAAAAACTTAACAAAACAAAGAGCTGATGGGCTCATTAGTAGATTAGACATGGCTGAGGAAACATCTCTGAGCTTGAGAATATGTCAATAGAAACTTCCAAAACAGAGAAGCAAAGAGAAAAAAAACTCTAGAACAGAATATCCAATAACTGTGCAACAACCAAGAAAGTATAACATATATATACTGGAAAGAGAAAAGAGAAAGAAACAAAAGAAACATTTGAAGAAATAGTAACAGAATTTCTCCTAAATGAATGTCAGCCACCAAACCACAGACACAGGAAGGTCAGAGAACACCAAGTAGGGTAAATGACAAAGAAAACCTACACTTAAGCACATTATATGCAAACTACACAAAATCAAAAAATTTTTAAAGTCTTGAATGAAGTCAGAGGGAAAAAGTCCTTACCTCCATAGAAGAACAAAGATATAAATTACTTCCAACTTCTCAGAAACCACACAAGTAAGAACAACGCAAAGTAAAATATTTAGTGTTGAGAGCAAAAATCTCACCAACCTAGAAGGCTGAAATCTGTGAAGTTATCCTTCAAAGATGAAGTAGAAATAAAGGCTTTCTTGAACAAACAAAAATTGGAATTGATGATCAGTAGGTCTGTTTTGTAAGAAAGATTAAAAGAAGTTTTTCAGAGAGAAAGAAAATCATGGAGGCAAAACACTCAGATCTGCATAAATAAAGGAAGAGCATAGAGAAGGAATAAGTGAAAGTAAATAAAACTTTCAATTTTCTTTTTTCTTACTTTATGTAATAGATAACCGTTTGTTCAAAGAAATAATAGCAACAGTGCTCTTGACTATGTAGATACATAAACACAGTGTTCTACATATGCTTATGTATGCCCATAATAAATGTGAAATGAATGACAGCCGTGATACAAGGGATGAGACAGAGGAAATATGATTCTCATTACTATAATGTATTACCTATGAAAAGGTACACTGTTATTTGCAAGTGGACTTGGATGAGTGCAAATTCTATGACAACCACCAATAAATTTTTTTTTAAATATAATTGCCATGCTAAAAAAGGAGAGAGTATAGAATAACATGAAATGCTCAATTAAAACCAAAAAGGCCAGAAAAAGAGTGGAAGACAAATATAGGAACAAAGAACAAGACAATGAATAGAAAATAATAACAAATAGGGTAGATATTAATTTGATTGTATCAACTACACTTCAAACATCAATGGTCTAAATGCACTAATTAGAAGACAGATACTGTCACAGTGAATTAAAAAAACAAGATTTAACTATATTTATTTATAAGAAACACACTTTAAATATAAATATACATGTAGATCAACAGTATATGGATGGAGAAATATACCAGGATAACGATAATCAAAAAAAGTGGGAGTAGTTATATTAATTTCTGACGTATAGACTTCAGAGTGAGGAAAGTTATCAGGGATAAAAAAGGAGCGTTATAGCATGATAAAAGGGTCAATTCTCTTATAATATTCCTAATATGTAAATGCTCAATGAACATATACATGTTGAGGCATATACAGGTATGCCTCAAAAACACATGAGGCCAAATAAGAAAGAACTGTAAGAAGAAAGAGAGGATTAATTGTTAGAGTTGGAGACTTTACTAGCACTCTTTCAGAAATGGAGAGATACAGCAAGCAAAAATTCAGTAAGGATATAGTTGAACTCAACAGCATCATCCATCAACACAAATAATTGATATCTATTGACTACACCATCCAACAAGAGCAGAACACACATTCTTATAAAACTCATGGAACATTTTTCAAGATATATAATATTTAAAACAGATATATAATATTCAGAATCATAAAATACAACTTAATAAATTTAAACAAATAAAAATAATAAAACATCTGTTTTCAGACCATAAGACTGAACTGAACTAGCAATCAGTAACAGAAAGAAAATAGAAGATTCTACATGCCATGGGATAACTAAGCCGATGTACCACAACTGCTGAGCCTGAGCTCTAGAACCTGTGAGATGCAACCACTGAGCCCATGTGCCACAACTACTGAAGCCCGTGTGCCCAGAGTCCACATGCCTAGAGCATATGCTCTGCACAGAAGCCACTGCAATGAGAAGCCCAAGCCTCATAACCAGAGAGTAGCCCCTACTCACTGCAACTAGAGAAAGCTCATGTACAGCAAAGAAGACCCAGCAAAGCCATAAATAAATGAATAAATATTTTTTAAAGAACTAAATAAATAGATATTCAATTTCATGAATAGACTTGGAATTATCAAGATGTAGTCTTTCCCATCTTGAGCTATAGATTGAGTACAGTCCCAATCAAAATACAGTAAGTCTTCTGGTGGCTATCAACAAACTAATTTTAAAGTGTTTTGAGAGGCAAAAATCTCAGAGTAGCCCACACAATATTGAAGCAGAAGAATCAAGGTGGAGACTAACAAACCTGACTTCAAGATGTACCATAAATCTAAAGTAATCAAGACAGTATCACTGGTAAAATAGACAACAGATAAATGAACAGAATAGAAAGCCTAGAAATAGACCCATATAAATATAGTTAATAGAATCCGCCTGCAATGCTGGAGACCTGGGTTTGATCCCTGGTTTGGGAAGATCCCCCAGAGAAGGAAAGACTACCCACTCCAGTATTCTGGCCTGGAGAATCCCAAGGAATGTATCATCCATGAGGTTGCAAAGAGTCAGACATGACTGAGCGACTTTCACTTTCAAATACAGTTAACTGATCTTTGACAAGTGATCAAAGGCAATAAAATGAAGATAAGATAGTTCAGTACTGGTATAATTAGATATCCATATGCAGAAAAAAATGAATCTAGACACACATGTTATACCTTTCACAAAAATTAATTCAAAATGGGTAACAGACTCAAAGTATAAATTGCAAAAGTATAAAAGTCTGAGAAGATAACAAAGGAGAAAACCTAGATGACCTTAGGTAAGGTCGTGCCCTTCTGAATAAGATACAAAGTAACTATCCATGAAGAAATAATTGACAAGCTGGACTTCATTAAAATTAAAAACTTGCTCTGGGGACTTCCCTAGTAGTCCATGTGCTAAGACTCTGCTCCCAATGCAGGGAGCTCAGTTTTGATCCCTGGACAGGAAACTAGCAAATTTGGAAAACTCAGCAGTGGCCACAGGACTGGAAAAGGTCAGTTTTCATTCCAATCCCAAAGAAAGGCAATGCCAAAGAATGCTCAAACTACCGCACAATTGCACTCATCTCACATGCTAGTAAAGTAATGCTCAAAATTCTCCAAGCCAGGCTTCAGCAATACGTGAACCATGAACTTCCTGATATTCAAGCTGGTTTTAGAAAAGGCAAAGGAACCCGAGATCAAATTGCCAACATCAGCTGGATCATGGAAAAAGCAAGAGAGTTCCAGAAAAACATCTATTTCTGCTTTATTGACTATGCCAAAGCCTTTGACTGTGTGGATCACAAGAAACTGTGGAAAATTCTGAAAGAGATGGGAATACCAGACCACCTGACCTGCCTCTTGAGAAATCTGTATGCAGGTCAGGAAGCAACAGTTAGAACTGGACATGGAACAACAGACTGGTTCCAAATAGGAAAAGGAGTACGTCAAGGCTGTATATTGTCACCCTGCTTATTTAACTTCTATGCAGAGTACATCATGAGAAACACTGGGTTGGAAGAAGCACAAGCTGGAATCAAGATTGCCAGGAGAAATATCAATAACCTCAGATATGCAGATGAAACTACCCTGATGGCAGAAAGTGAAGAGGAACTAAAAAGCCTCTTGATGAAAGTGAAAGAGGAGAGTGAAAAAGTTGGCTTAAAGCTCAACATTCAGAAAACGAAGATCATGGCATCCGGTCCTATCACTTCATGAGAAATAGATGGGGAAACAGTGGAAACAGTGTCAGACTTTATTTTGGGGGGCTCCAAAATCACTGCAGATGGTGACTGCAGCCATGAAATTAAAAGACGCTTACTCCTTGGAAGAAAAGTTATGACCAATCTAGATAGCATATTCAAAAGCAGAGACATTACTTTGCTGACTAAGGTCCGTCTAGTCAAGGCTATGGTATCTCCAGTGGTCATGTATGGCTATGAGAGTTGGACTGTGAAGAAGGCTGAGCGCCGAAGAATTGATGCGTTTGAACTGTGGTGTTGGAGCAGACTCTTGAGAGTCCCTTGGACCGCAAGGAGATCCAACCAGTCCATTGTAAAGGAGATCAACCCTGGGATTTCTTTGGAAGGAATGATGCTAAAGCTGAAACTCCAGTACTTTGGCCACCTCATACAAAGAGCTGACTCATTGGAAAAGACTTTGATGCTGGGAGGGATTGAGGACAGGAGGAGAAGGGGACTGAAAGGTCGGGCAAGGTCGGGCATGTTGAGGCATGCCCGGACATGTTGAGGTTTGCCCGGGCGTGTTGAGGCATGCCCCGGAAAAGTGCCACAGACAAGTCCCGGGGGCGGGCCGACAACCAAGCTGTCCAATCAGGTGCCGACACGGAGCCCTTGGACACCAATCACCGCTGAGCCCGCGCTTTCTTCCTT
The DNA here is from genome assembly GCF_023091745.1 of Budorcas taxicolor. Classification (NCBI taxonomy): domain Eukaryota; kingdom Metazoa; phylum Chordata; class Mammalia; order Artiodactyla; family Bovidae; genus Budorcas; species Budorcas taxicolor. Next base: position 45,877,701 of record NC_068923.1, on the reverse strand, counting down.
ATATGGGAGCCCGGCCCTGGCTATAAAACCCTTCCCCACCCCTCATACCTCGCAGACTCCCTTTGCTTCCTTGCTCACCCACCCCCGGGAGATCTGCCCGAGAGCGACCGCCCAATAAAGGCCCTGATCAACGGTCCATAGGGGTGGCTCTTTCTTCCCGCGGTGTTTCTTACATCTGGCGCCCAACGTGGGGCTCGAGGTGAGGGCCCCCGGCACTCGCGTTGAGGCCCCCTCGAGCTCCACCACCGCGGTAGCCCCGGACCCAGGCGGCTGACCACCCCCCGGACGGCAGGATACCGGGTAAGTCCCTTCGGCTTTTGGGCCCACCCTCCCTGGCAACCACCTCCTAGGGCCCGGTAACAGGTGCGCACTTACTGGGCCCTCCCGGTCACCAGCTCGTGAGGGAGACGTCCCGAACAGCTGAGTAGACCTCCAGCTTCGGCCCTTCCCGGTCCCCAGCTCGTGAGGAAGATGTTCTGAACGGCTGCACGGACCTCCGGCTTCCCTTGGCACGTCCGAAGACGTTCGGGCAGCGGGGGTTGCCTCCACGCTCTGTGGTCGCCATGGGATCGACGGCCTCCAAACCCGATCCCCAATACTCCACCCCCTTAGAGTGCCTGCTGGCTAACCTGCGGACCCTAAGACTAAAGGGATATATCCGCCCCAAGCAGCTCACTTTTCTGTGTTCACAAGCCTGGCCTCAGTATCGCCTAGATAATGGCTCACAGTGGCCAACCACAGGGACATTTGACTTTGACATCCCCCGTGATTTAGATAATTACTGCCGGAGAACGGGAAAATGCTCGGAGGTCCTTGAGTCCCTTATGCAACCACCCCACAACCTGTTCTCCAAACCTCTACCAAATCCAGAGCTAACTTTGTTCATCGATGGGAGCTCAAAGCAAGACCCCAATGGAAACCGAAGGGCGGCCTATGCTGTGGTAACCACCCGGGAAGTCCTAGAAGCTCAGCCCTTGCCACCCAGGACGACTTCTCAGAAGGCTGAACTAACAGCCCTAACTAGAGCCTTACACCTAGCAGAAGGAAAGAGGGCCAATATTTACACAGACTCCAAGTATGCCTTCTTGATTGCCCATTCTCACGCGGCAATCTGGAAAGAACGGGGCTTCCTGACCACTAAAGGATCCCCCATCTGTAATGCCCCCCACATTACTCGACTGTTAGATGCCTTATCCCTGCCCAAAGAGGTCGCTATCATACACTGCAAGGGACACCAAAATACCCATGACACTGTTGCTCTGGGTAATAATATGGCAGATCAAGTGGCTCGACAAATTACCTTACAACAAGCTCCTGAGCCCCTGCTGACTTTGAGATCCACCCTCAACCCAGATTATTCAAGCAAGGAAGCCAGAGCCTTGCTGGCGCAAGAAGGGGCTCAGAGGCACCCGTCGGGATGGATACTACTCCATAATAAACCGGTGCTTCCTGAGCACCAGGCTAAGGCCATAATATCCCAAATCCACAATACCCTCCACATCGGACCAAGAGCTCTCTTTTCCTTTCTCAGCCCTGTCTTTTCTCCCCTACATCTCAGACAGACCATATATGCCGTCCACCGATCCTGCCTAACATGCGCCTCCACCTCTCCTCAGGGAGGACTCCGACCCCCACAGGAGACTCACCAGTTGAGGGGACATATGCCTGGGCAGGATTGGCAGATAGACTTCACCCACGTGCCCAGACATCGGACCTACCGCTGTCTGCTGGTCTTGGTGGACACCTTTTCAGGATGGGTCGAGGCCTTCCCCACCGCCCGGGAGACGGCAGCGGCGGTGGCGGAGGTCTTGACAGCCCACCTCATTCCCAGATTTGGGTTGCCAAACTCTCTCCAGTCTGACAATGGGCCTGCATTTATCTCGCAGATCTCTCAGCAGGTGGCTGCAGCCCTGGGTATCGACTGGCATCTCCACATCCCCTATCGGCCCCAATCGTCAGGCAAGGTAGAGTGGGTGAACGGCATCATCAAGACGCATCTGACCAAACTTGCCTCAGAACTGCGGCTGTCTTGGGTCGACCTCCTTCCTCTGGCGCTCACTCGAATTCGCACCACACCACACTCCAAAACAGGTTTGACCCCTTTTGAACTGCTCTACGGCAGGCCCTATCTCCTGACTCACCTCCCAGAGGGAGAGGCTCCCCCACTCGCAGGGTACCTCCCCCTCTTCTCCCTCCTACGATCCTTGCTGAGGGAACACGCAGACCGGGTCCTGCTGCAACCAACAGACGACGAGGGGCCCACCCAGCCTCTGGCCCCAGGAGCTCAGGTACTGCTAAAAACCCTGAGTCCCTGCCCACTACAGCCTCGCTGGACGGGACCCCATACTGTAATCCTCACCACTCCTACAGCAGCCAAACTCCTGGGACACGAGCCCTGGTACCACCTGACCCGACTCAAACGAGCTCCCCTTGGCTGACAACTTTGCTATCCTCCCTAATGGGACCAATCATCATTCTCCTGCTGCTCCTGACTTTCGGGCCCTGTATCCTAAATAAGCTTTTGGCCTTTATCAAACAACGGCTCAACACGGTCCAGCTGATGGTGCTGCGACAGCAGTACCAAGGGCTTCCAACAAGCACTCCGTGACAAAATTAACGGCAGACGCCCCCTATCATCCCGGCCACACCCTACCCCTCGCTGCCCCCGTTCAGCAGGAAGTAGCCAGAGAGAACTGGCGCCCCTTGTCCTATATCAAAAAGGCCGGGATGAAAGGTCGGGCAAGGTCGGGCGTGTTGAGGCATGCCCCGGAAAAGTGCCACAGACAAGTCCCGGAGGCGGGCTGACAACCAAGCCGTCCAATCAGGTGCCGACACGGAGCCCTTGGACACCAATCATCGCTGAGCCCGCGCTTTCTTCCTTATATGGGAGCCCGGCCCTGGCTATAAAGCCTTCCCCACCCCTCATACCTCACAGACTCCCTTCGCTTCCTTGCTAACCCACCCCCGGGAGTTCTGCCTGAGAGCGACCGCCCAACAAAGGCCCTGATCAACGGTCCATAGGGGTGGCTCTTTCTTCCCGCGGCGTTTCTTACAGGGACGACAGAGGATGAGATGGCTGGATGGCATCACTGCCTTGATGGACGTGAGTCCGAGTGAACTCCGGGAGTTGGTGATGGACAGGGAGGCTTGGCGTGCTGCGATTCATGGGGTCGCAAAGAGTCGGACACAACTGAGCCACTGAACTGAACTGAACAGGGAACTAGATCTCACACATTGCAACTAAGACCTGGCACAGCCAAATAAATAAAAATAAATATTAAGCCCCCCAAAGACTTGCTGTGAAACAATGTCAAGAGAATGAGAAGACAACCACAGACAAGGAGAAAATATTTGCAAAACACACACCTGATAAAAGTCTCTTCTCCAAAATACACAGAGTATATACAAGATGGGAGAAACGGTCAAAAGAAAACAAAGTAGCTCTTAAAGTTTAACGAAGAGAAAACAAGCCAATTAAAAAAATGGGCCAAAGATAGGAACAGACCCTGCCTCACTGAAGAAGATATATAGATGGTAAATAAGCACATGAAAATGTGCTCAACATCATATGTTATTAGGTAATTGCAAATAACAATGAGACACCACTGGATACCTATTGCAACTGCTAAAATTCAAAAACCTTGTTATACCAAATGCTGGAAAGGATGTGGAGCGAGAAACTCTCATTCTTTGGTGGGAATGCAAACTAGTACAGCCACTTTGAAAGAGAGTTTGTCAGTTTCTTACAAAACTAAACACATTCTCACAAAACAACCCAGCAATCATTTTCTCTGGTATTCACCCCAATGAACTGAAAAATGTTTAAGATCACAGAAAAACCTGCACACAGATGTTTTTTAGCAGCATTATTCATGACTGCCAAAACTTGGAAGCAACCAACATGTAGAAGAATGGAAAAAAAACTGTGGTACATTGAGAAATGAAATACTATTTGGTGTTAAAAAGAAATGCTATCAACCCATAAAAAGATCTGGAGGAAGCTTCAATGCATATTACTAAGTGAAAGACGCCAAACTCAAAAGGCTACACACAGTATGACCCAACTTTACAATACCCTGGAAAAGAAAGAACCATGGAGACAGTTCAAAAGGATCAGGGACTGTTAGGGGTTGCTAGATGCATGACTCGGAGAAGGCAATGGCACCCCACTCCAGTACTCTTGCCTGGAAAATCCCATGGACGGAAGAGCCTGGTAGGCTGTAGTCCATGAGGTTGCTAAGAATTGGACACGACTGAGCGACTTCACTTTCACTTTTCACTTTCATGCATTGGAAAAGGAAATGGCAACCCACTCCAGTGTTCTTGCCTGGAGAATCCCAGGGATGGGGGAGCCTGGTGGGCTGCCGTCTATGGGGTCGCACAGAGTCGGACACGACTGAAGCAACTTAGCAGCAGCAGCAGCAGATGCCTGAATAGACAGAGCACTGAGGATTTATGGGAAGTGAAACTACTCTGTAAGATACTATAATGGGGCATCCATATTATTCAACAATTTTCATATCTAAAAGAATGAACTACACCAAAAATGAGCACTGATATCAAATATGAACTTTGGGTGATAATGTGTCGATGCATGTTCGTTTATTATAACATTTGCTCTGCTATGGGATGCTGATAGCAGGAAAGGTTGTGCAAACCAAACAGGATGGAATGTGGGAAATCTCTGTGCTTCAGCTTAATTGTCTTGTGAATCTAAAAATGTTGTAAGACCTAAAATTTTCAAAAGAAAGAAACAGGAATAAGGAACAAATGCATGCTACAACATTGATAAATCTTTTAAACATTATGCTACACAAAAGAAGTCCCTCATAAAAGACCACATATATTAACAAGCTCAAAACAGGCAAACCCGTAAGACAGAATAATAAATTATTGATTACCTAGAGGTGTGGGACTGGGTAATGTCAGGGACAAGAAGTGACTGCTCATTTAGTTTTCTTAGGGTATTGAAAATGTTCTGAAGTAGATTGTGGGATGGTTGCACAACTCCATGAATATAGTAAAAGCCACTGAATTATATATTTTAAAGGAGTGTATTTTATGTTATGTGTACGTATCAAGAAAGATGTTTAAAAAAAGAATATGAGCAGATTTGTGTTTTAATACTACACATTTGCAGTTGATAATAAGGACATTTGCAGGTCACATTTCCACATCTTAAACTCCTTATAGCATAGACAAATTGATAAGAAAGGAAATTTCAGTATATCAAATAAAAGATAATATGACCATATCCGAAGGGTATTCAAACTAGGATATTAATCATCAAAGATCAAATTCTGCTTTTCCAAGTGTTATTATAAAATTAAAATAACAAGTCCTGTTTCTGCTCAGAATTACTCATACATCATGCTACAATAGGCACAGACTTCTGGAAAATTTATCAGAGGTCACGGTTATGAGACATTTTTCCACAGCAAGTGCCCATATGATTGTCTTGAATTACTTTCATACCTCAGTCTTTTACATAACATTTAATCATTTCATTTCAGAAAAATTTACAAATGTCAACTTTCATTTTGACTCCTCAAATATTTTATGATGCAATATTACATAGCCATGATTTTTATATATTTGAAGGGGCAGTCATGATTTATATATATTAAAATTGCTGGTTTATTTTTAATTCAAATTTAACAGTGAAATGTAAATACAAGTTTTGACAAAGGAAATGAGTTCCAATCAATGTATACACCTATGAAATGAACATCCAAGTAAAGATATAAAATATTTCAATTACCCTAGAAAGTTTTCTCATGCCAATCCCTGCTATGTTCTGATTTCTATCACCATAAATTAGTTTTGCCTGTTCTTGAATTTCTTATGATTAAATTAGTATGGCATGTAACCATTTCTGTCTGGTTTCTTTCATTCAACATGTTTATGAGTATCTTATTCAGCTGAAGCTGCCATAACAAAATATCTTAGACTAGGTAACTTAAACAACAGAAATTTATTTTCTCACAGTTATGGAGGCTGGAAAGTCCAAGGTCAAGATGCCAGCAGGTCTTACAAGGGAGAGCTCTTGCCTTGGGTTGCAGACGGCCACCTTCTCCCTCTGTTCTCACACCACCTTTCCTTGGTTCATGCAGGAAATAGAGACACGAGGGGAGAGAAAGAACTCTTCCTATTCTTACAAGGCCACCAATTCTACTGAATTAGGAACCCAGCCTTATGACATGTAGCCTTAAGTACTTCATAAAAGCCTTATCTCATATATAACCTATCACATTAGGAGTTATGACATTAACATATGAATTTGGTGGGAGAGCAGGAAATGATTCAGTCAATAGCAATGAGATTCATATTATTAAATGTATCAGTATTTACTTCATTTTTATTGAATAGTGTTCCATTATGTGAATATACAGATTGTTTGCAGTGATAGTAATTTTGATAGTTTTCTGTTTGAGTTATTTTGAGTAAAACTACTTCAACATACGAATATTTGTGAATATGTTTCATTTCCCTTGGGAAAATATCCAAGAACTACTAGAACACAGGATAGGTACATATTAAATTTCACAAGAAACTGCCATTTTCTCCAGAGTGACTATAAAATTTTATGCCCATGAGCAATGTTTGAGAATTTCAGCTACTTTCCAATCTTGACAACATTCATTTCAGCCATTCTAACTGGTGGGAAGAGGTATTTCAATGTTGTTTTCATTTGCATTTCTTTGATGGCTAATGATGTTAAACAGCTTTTCATGTGCTTATTTACTGTTTACCTCCTTTTGTGAATTATACATTGAAATCTTTTGTCTATCTTAACTAGGCTATTTGAAAAATGGATTTGCTGGAGCTCTGTATATATTCTATGAGCTTCCCAGGTAGCTCAGTGATAAAGAACCAGTCCAAGGAGTCACAAAAGAGTAGGACAGGACTTAGTACTAAACAACAACTGTATACATTCTAGTTCCAAGTCCATTGTCAGATACACTGCATATACCCAGTCAGTGGAGTGCCTTTATATTTTGTTTATTTTCCTCTTATTTTATTTTCATTTGCTATGAAGAAATTTCTAATTTTAATGAGGTTTAATTTTTCAAATTTTTCTTATATCCTTAGTGATTTTTTTTTTTTTTAATCTTTAGGAAATCTCTGCATGCCCCAAGGTTGTGAATATATTCTACCTGTCCTACAAGTTTCAGAATCTTTGCTTTTATGTCTGCACTTGTAATTCATTTCAAAATAAATTTTGTTATGGTATGAAGTAGATGGCCAAAGTTCTTTCTTTTTCTATATATTTATCCAATTGTTTCAGCACTAATCCTTGAAAATGTTTTCCTTACTATATCAAAGTGCCTTGAAGCTTTTGTTGCAAACTAACTGACCAGATATATTTCTGGACTTTAATCCATTCCATTGATTTGTTGGTCTAGTTTTATGTCAATACCACAGTCTTGTTATAGCCTTATGGTAAGTTTTGAAACGAGGGATTGTAATTCCACAGACACTGTCCTTTTCTCAGATGATTTTGGTCATTCAAGGTCATGATTTCCATATAAATTTTAGAATCAGCTCATCAATTATTTTTCTAAAGCCCATTACGAACTTGATTCAATTGTACTGAATCATATAGATCTAATTTAATAATATTTTGTTAAGAACACATATATATATGTTCATGAGGGGTATTCATCTGTGATTTTTTTCTTTTAATGTCTTTGTCAGGTTTCAATATCAGAACCATGCTGGTCTCAAAGCAATCTGAGAAAATTTCCCTTTTCTCTATTTTCTGAAACGGTGTGTTACATTGTTGACAGAGTTCACCACTGAAACCTTGAACCTAAAATTTTCTCCTGGGGAAGAATTTTGTTTATGAATTCAGTTTCTTTTATATATATACATATATAATTATTTTTTCTTGTTTTATCTCTGGTATGATGTGTTTCGCCAGGATTTTTTCCCATTATATCTGAGTTAAATTTACTTGCAATGTTCTTTTGTTATCCTTTATGTCTGTAAGATTTATGGTGAAGTTTGATCCTGTCTTTCCTCTGTATTAATAATATTGGTAAACTGCATTTATATACCATTTTTTGGGGTCAGTATTACTAAGAATTTATCAGTTTCAGCACTGCTAATATTCTGCTAGCCTTTTTTTTCTATTTCATTAATGGTATTTCATTACCAACCTTATCTGTATTATTTCCTTCTTTCAACCTGCGCTGCTGTGCTAAGTCACTTCAGTCATGTCTGACTCTGTGGACCTTATGGACTGTAGCCCACCAGACTCCTCTGTCCGTGGGATTTCCCTGGCAAAAATACTTCAGTGGGTTGCCATGCTCTCCTCTAGGGGATTTTCATGACCCAGCGATCAAAGCTGGGTCTCCTGCATTGGCGGGTGGATTCTTTACCACTGAGCCACCAGGGAAGCCCTCTTTCAATCTATTTGAATTCAATTTGTATTTATTTTCTAGCTTTTTGAGGTAGAAACTTATATCAATAATTTTAAAAATTCTTTTGTTTAAAACTCGAGTTTCCTTTAAGCAATATTTTGGTTATATTACCCTAAATTTTGTATGTTGTATCTTCGTTCTTTTAGTTTGAATTATTTTCTAAGCTCCATTTTGATTTTTCATCTGTGTGTTAAGAACTAATTATCAAATTTTGGAATTTTCCTACTTGTCTTATTGATATATAATTTAATCCTGTTGTGATCCAAGTACAGAAAGTTGGCTCAGCATACAGGTTATTTTGATGAACATTCCATCAGCACATGAAAATAATGTCTCTGCATTGTTGAAGTACACTGAAAACTGCAACCTACAATAAATGTTAATAGTAATGTTCAAGCCTTCCATATCCCTACTGATTTTCATCTACTTTTTCTATCAATTACTGACAGAAATGTATTAAATATCCAACTATGATTAGCCAGCTGTCTATTTTTTTAATTTTGTCAGTTTTTACTTCAAATATTTTAAAATGCCTACATATTTACAATTGTTATGTCTTTCTAATGAATGTGCTTTTCATCATTGTGCTGTAGGAACATTCTTGTGCCTACTTTTGGCATGTAATGTATTTCCCATCCTCTTAATTTTACCTGAGAAATGAAAGAAAGTGTTAGTCGCTCAGTTGTGTCCGACTCTTTGTGACCTCATGGTAGCCCACCGGACCCCTCTTTCCATGGAATTCTCCAGGCAAGAATACTGGAGTGAGGTGCCATTTCCTTCTCTAGGGAATCTTCTCAACCCAGGTATCGAACCCAGGGCTTCTGCACTGCAGGCAGATTCTTTACCATCTGAGTTGCCAGGAAAGCCCATTTGTAGGTAGACTGTAATAAGCTAGGGAGATACTGCTTTACTCCTAAAGGCAAGCATTAAAAATAAATAAATAAATAAATAAATAAGAGCTTTAGCTTAAAAATTAATAGAAAACATTACAAAATACTAAAATATATTCAGCTAAGGAGGAACAATGGAATACAAGGCAGCTGGGACAAATATTAATAGAAAACAAACAGTGTGACATTCAATTTAAAACTAAGCATATTAATAATTACATTAAGTATAAATGTAATTTATACTTACTAATTAAAAGGAAGACATCATCAGCCTGGATAAATAAGCAAGATTCATATGCTGACTGTAAACTTTATAGCTTAAAGATCACGTAGGTCAAATTCCTTTTAATTTCACCTACCTGATCTTTAAACCTTAAACTCTGTTATGAATAGAAGCAGAACATTCTGATGTTAAATTTTAAAACTTTGTTGACTATGTGAAAACTGCCCGTATAAGCAAGTAAGCCTATATAATATTAACATAAGTGGATATTTTAATTTGTATGTATTCCACAGTTAGTGTTTGGCAACCCACTCCAGTATTCTTGCCTGGAAAATCCCATGGACAGAGGAGCCTGGTGGGCTACAGTCCACGGGGTAGCAAAGAGTCAGATAGGACTGAGCAACTTCACTTTCTTAAGGCTTAGGAATCTGACTCTTGTGTACCAATCATGCAATCTAAGTAATTTTGCTTTGCAAGGATCTGTGTTCTTTTCTATTGAGCAAGAATAATTATATTGTCTACTCCATGGTACTTTTGTGACTAAGTAATGTACACAAAGTACCTAATGCAGTGCACTGCATACTGTAATGCATTTAAATGTTAATATTATTATGTTTCATATATATATATATATAAATACCTAGAAAGTACATCACTGAACATCAAAAGTAACTATTTCTGGGTAACATTTATTTACTTATTTTGACCTCTGTAATGCCATGTCCTTTAAATGAATATCTACCTTTTAATAAACAAATACTTTTTTCAAGAAAATTTGATATTGAAAGTCCCTGAAATTTTCCTCATTGACTTACAGTTCAGTTCAGTTCAGTTGCTCAGTCGTGTCCGACTCTTTGTGACCCCGTGAATTGCAGCACGCCAGGCCTCCCTGTCCATCACCATCTCCCTGAAGCCATTGACTTATAAGTGCCAACAATTTTCCCCCAAAGAATCATTCTTTGCTCAAATTTTTAAAATTCTCCACTTATCAGGAAGATAATGAATAATATAATCATCTTGACAGTATGCATATCTGAACATTCAGTAACACAGAAATGCTAAGATTCTGAAGCTATTATAAGGCCAGTAATGAGCACATATGACTTTTCTTACTTTTTTTTTTAACTGAGAATTATTTAAACTCCTGATTATTAGGGAAAGCAATTATATAATAAATAAATATATAAATGTGTATATTATGAAGGCATTGCACTTTATGGTTGTAAAGGGTATTTTAAACAAAGATGGGATTTCTAAAGAAACAACCATGACTGTCCCTTGGTGGAAAAGGGAATAGCTTTATGATTGAATAATTAAAATTTATTGTAAAAAGAATGTTACTTCTGTGATTTTTTTCCATGTATTATCTTAGGATTTTCTTTCTATTGGTTAAAAGCTTTTATATTGGAGGATAACTTCTCTCACATTTGTAATTTTCTTTAATAAACAGGGCTACGTGGAGCTTGTTTGTCCTTTTGGTGTTTATATATGTTCAGAGAAACATCTCCATCTTAAACTACTTTCTACAAAAGATGTCCTTAACTCAGAAACCAAGATGTTAGGAATCAAATGAGATTAAATATTAACAATGCTATTTGAGAGTCTGGGCTTCCCTGGTGCTCAATGGTAAAGAATCTGCCTGCCTGTGTAGGAGACATGGGTTCATTTCCTGGGTCAGGAAGATCCCTTGGAGAAGGAAATGGCAACCCACTACAGTATTCTTGTCTGGGAAATCACACGGACAGAAGAGCCTGCTGCTGCTAAGTCGCTTCAGTCGTCTCCAGCTCTGTGCGACCCCATAGATGGAAGCCCACCAGGCTCCCCCGTCCCTGGGATTCTCCAGGCAAGAACACTGGAGTGGGTTGCCATTTCCTTCTCCAATGCATGAAAGTAAAAAGTGAAAGTGAAGTTCCTCAGTTGTGTGGGCTACAGTTCATGGGGTTGCAAAAGAATCAGACATAAGTTAGTGATGAAACAACAACAATTTGAAAGTTTTAGATCATAAATGTCCAAAGTCCATATAATGAAGACAAGAACATCAGACTGTAGCCTGGGAAAAAATAGGAAAGAACCCTGCCCCCCTTCTCTCTTGATATTTTTGCTTTTATTATTAGATATGAATTATCTAAACTGTCAGAAGATAAAGTAACATATTATAATATGAAAGTGCATATAGCCTGCATAAGTTTTGAAAAGTGTTTACTTCTTTGACCTAGTCTTGGAATCATATTCCCATTATATCATATCATATTCCCATTATAAACTGGGATTCATGGGGGCTGATAAAGTCGTTGTTTCTACAAGCCAGGTATTATCTTCTCTATGCTACAGAAGGGCCTAAGAATGTCCATGATTTTAATCAGGGAGGCAGTAACCTGGTAACAAAAATAAATACAGGAGAAAATCAGATATAAGTTTTCAGCTTTTCATACTTTTTCTTTTAAAAGTTTTCATATTTCAAATTGCTTAAAATAATTTCTTTAGTCAAGTTATTAGAAGAATTCGAACATTATAATGTTCTCTTAAACTGAGGGTACTGTCTTAAAAAGGAAAAAAGGGCCAAGATTCCTTCTAAGACATTATAAAAATTAGTAAAAATTTAGGTTCATGAAACATAATCTTTTGAAAAAGCTGCTTGTGATTTTTTAAAAGTTTATTTTATTTTTAGTTGAAGGATAATTACTTTACAATGTTGTGACAGTTTCTGCCATACATCAACATGAATCAACCTTAGGTACATATACGTTCCCTCCTCCTTAAACCTCCCTCCCACCCCCCTCCCTTTCCCACCTCTTTAGGTTGTCACAGAGCACTGGCTTTGGGTTCCCTAGTTGCTTGTGAATTTTAAAAGAAAGGAAAACATTAGGACTTGAATATCAAGTAGAGAATACTTGTTGAAATTATATCTAAAAATGTGGAGTGTATCTAGATTAAATATTTATGACAAAAGGTAATAAATCCTTAAGGACAAGATCTTATGGTCTCATTATCCTTTTTAAATGTACTCAACCTCATGTGTTCCTTGAAGACAGGAAAGGAACTGATATAAAAATGATATGAATTACAGCAACAAACCTTTTTTTTCCTAGGTCTAATCCTTTATCAGATACACTGAGCAATTTACATAAACTATTTTACTTAATCTTCATAAAATCCTATGATATAAGTATTGTTATAATTCCTATTTTTCTGACGATGAATCTGACATTTGGAAGAAGGAAGTTACTGTTCTCAAATCAATAATAAAAAGCAACAGTGACACCTATAAATAGGACTACCTGAAAACAAAGCTAGTACATGCTATTGTTATTTCTAACACTATGTTCAATTATCTTCCATAAAATTAATTTCATAAGGTTAATTTCAATCTTGTTTATGATATTAATAATATTCTGTGTTAAAGTCTTTAAATACAGAGTATCCAAACAAATGTCAGTGATTAATGAGTAAATATGACAGCACTTGAGATGAAAGATAGTTGGCCTAACAAACCCCCTTCTGATAATTCTTGAAAAACTAAGTTTTAAAGAAATTATAATTTTATATGGAATTTTAAGTTTCTATTCCAACATAAGCAAATTCATTCTATACCAACATAAGGCACTCAATCATCTTTTGCAAAAAGCAACTAACTGAAAAATTGAAAAGTAAAATATAAGTCATCAAATCTAATTTACCTCCATTACAACACTGTCATATTTTTTTCCATTGTGGACTTTAGCACTTTTTTATTTAAAGCTTTAGAACAGTTTTCAAACAAAAATACATTCATTACTATTAAGAATATTTCCTGTCTGGAATTACTGAAGACTATTGAAAAAGAAAATTATATTTCCACTCCAAAAGAAAGTCATATACAGGACCAGTTTAAACATTTTGAATTTTGAAAAACGTGCCTATAAAAGTTTAAAACATTTGGATAAAATTTCATTTCAAAAAAAATGACTGTTTTCTGATATTGAAAACTGGTAAATTTTAAGAGCACTCTTCTGTTAATGCATATTTAATGTTCAACTTCAATAATTTTAAGGTTTCTATTTAAAGATAATTTTAAAAAGATATCAGTAGTATTATAACATGAAAATCTAAATAGATCACTATAGTTATACAAGAATTTTCAAGCAATTCAGAAAAAAGTTGTAATGCCCCTATAATATCTATTGTTTTTTACATTAAAATGCAAATAATTGCTGAATTAATCACACTTATTTGCACATTTTCAACCACAAGAAAAAAAATACAATAAAGTCATGAATTTTGTATCAGTTTCAAATGGCTCTGACACAGAGTACAAATTTTATTCAAATTCAGTCAAATTATATAAAAACCATTACCACGGCTAAACAAATTATCTTGAAGTATAACATCACCATTTTATTAAGTATCTGAAATAGGCAAGTTTATTTCAAAAGCAACAAAACCCTAAAATTATTTAATACTGATTTTCAATTTGGTTGTGATTTGTTTATATAATGAATTAACGTAAAACCATTGGAATTGTGGTCTTTCAAATATGTTCATACTTCTCAATATAATTTAAAGAGTTTTTGAAGGTCATAGATTTTTCAACACATTTATGACTTTACTTACACATAAGTATGTAAACACAGAACATAAATTTCTAGTTCTTCTGTATTTCCTCCTTGTCTCTCCCTCCTCCTAGTCCTTCTTTCAGCTCAACATTTACTGGTGGGCATTTATGTGTAAGTACAAAACATTTCTGTTTTCCTCCTAAAAAACATTTACATGGAAGAAAATTAAAGAGTCGAATAATTTCCTCTGTAGCCTTAACCAAATCGGATAATGTTTGTCCTTGGTTAAATATCCATGTTAAAAACTGATGCAATATCTTGTAGTGATCCAGCAAATGCTCTGACTTGCAAATACATTTGTGGTTTTACATTCTTTCTCTTCATGCCTTTGGTTTTACTGTTTTGTGGGAAATTTTTACTGTCAATAGGCAGTTTCCCAATGGTAAAGAAAGTTATTTTCTTTTTCCTTTGCTTCTAACTAGACAACATGTATGTAAAATGATATGAATTTATTTGGATGGAAAGGTTTACATATAAATTCCAGTGTCTTCTTCCAAATACTTTTGTTAAGCATGACAAAAAGAAATAAAGTAATGGCACCTTTTCAGTGAATACTTCATTTTTATTCCCAAAGCAGGCCTATGTGACAGAAATATTGCTATCTGCACTTTACAATGAATTACTTGTAGTTCAGGTGACAAAACTAACAAGAGGCAGCATGAGAGCTGAAGCCAGTCTTAAGAGTTCTAGCCCACTATATGCACCACCTAACAATATGACTCATGCTTTTGCAAAATAATCAGTGAAAAGCTATGACCTAAACATGGAAAAGCACATTAGCTTATAATGTTTATGTCAAAAATTTATAACATTTCGAAGCAAGAAAGACATATTAAAAGAACCTCTTGATGAAGGTGAAAGAGGAGAGTGAAAAAGCTGGCTTAAAGCTCAACATTAAAAACTAAGATCACAGCATCCAGTCCCAACCCTTCATGGCAAATAGATGGGAAAAAGATGGAAAAAGTGACAGAGTTTATTTACTTGGACTCCAAAATCATGGCAGATGGTTACTGTAGCCATAATATTGATACATTTGCTCCTGGGAAGAAAAGCTATTACAAATCTAGACAGGGTATTAAATAGCAGAGATATCACTTTGCTGACAAAGGTCCATATAGTAAAAATTATGGTTTTACCAGTAGTCATGTATGAATGTGAGAGCTGGACCATAAAGAAGGCTGAGCACTAAGGAACTGATGCTTGTGAACTGTGGTGCTAGAGAAGACTCTTGAGAGTCCCTTGGATAACAAGGAGCTCGAACCAATCAATCCTAAAGGAAATCAATCCTAAATGTTCAAATTGGAAGGACTGACGCTGAAGCTGAAGCTCTAATACTTTGGCCACCAGATGCTAAGAGCCAACTCATTGGAAAAGACCCTGATGCTCAGGGAAGATTGAGGGCAAGAAGAGAAGCGGATGACAGAGGATGAGATGGTTGGATGGCATCATGCACTCAATGCAAACTCCAGGAGGCATGAAGAACAGGGAAGCCTGGTGTGCTGCAGTCCATGGGGTTGCAAAGAGTTGGACACAACTGA